>NC_064618.1:786340899-786965899 GCF_023898315.1 Schistocerca nitens | reverse complement strand
CACCATGCGTAGCAATAATATGGCGTAGTCTCCGAATGAAATTACCCGAAACCTTTGACAACGTGTCTGGCGGAATGGCTTCACATGCAGATGAGATGTACTGCTCCAGCTGTTCAATTGTTTCTGGATTCTGGCGGTACACCTGGTCTTTCAAGTGTCCCCACAGAAAGAAGTCACAGGGGTTCATGTCTGGGGAATAGGGAGGCCAAAGCAATCACACGATCATCGAAATATTCATTCAGGAAATTAAAGACGTCGGCCGTGCGATGTGGCCGGGCACCATCTTGCATAAACCACGAGGTGTTCGCAGTGTCGTCTAAGGCAGTTTGTACCGCCACAAATTCACGAAGAATGTCCAGATAGCGTGATGCAGTAATCGTTTCGGATCTGAAAAATGGGCCAATGATTCCTTTGGAAGAAATGGCGGCCCAGACCAGTACTTTTTGAGGATGCAGGGACGATGGGACTGCAACATGGGGCTTTTCGGTTCCCCATATGCGCCAGTTCTGTTTATTGACGAAGCCGTCCAGGTAAAAATAAGCTTCGTCAGTAAACCAAATGCTGCCCACATGCATATCGCCGTCATCAATCCTGTGCACTATATCGTTAGCGAATGTCTCTCGTGCAGCAATGGTAGCGGCGCTGAGGGGTTGCCGCGTTTGAATTTTGTATGGATAGAGGTGTAAACTCTGGCGCATGAGACGATACGTGGACGTTGGCGTCATTTGGACCGCAGCTGCAACACGGCGAACGGAAACCCGAGGCCGCTGTTGGATCACCTGCTGCACTAGCTGCGCGTTGCCCTCTGTGGTTGCCGTACGCGGTCGCCCTACCTTTCCAGCACGTTCATCCGTCACGTTCCCAGTCCGTTGAAATTTTTCAAACAGATCCTTTATTGCCTCGCTTTTCGGTCCTTTGGTTTCATTAAACCTCCGTTGAAAACTTCGTCTTGTTGCAACAACACTGTGTTCTAGGCGGTGGAATTCCAACACCAGAAACATCCTCTGTTCTAAGGAATAAACCATGTTGTCTACAGCACACTTGCACGTTGTGAACAGCACACGCTTACAGCAGAAAGACGACGTACAGAATGGCGCACCCACAGACTGCGTTGTCTTCTATATCTTTCACATTACTTGCAGCGACATCTGTTGTTGAAAATTGTAACTACTGTAATTTCGAAAGTTTGTCTGCCTGAAAATGTACTGTTGTCGCAAGCATATTGCAACAAACGGTGTATTTCTATCGGTGCTCGTTTAGTTTTTATTGCCGTTTCAAATATACCGGTCATTTTTGAAACACCCTGTAGTTACGTTGCACACCGCCGTGTTACATTAAGCAAGAATTTTTAGCATATTGCAGTCCCGTCAGCAACTGTGATAGGTTAATATATTGAGGCGGATTTTTCAATATATTACATTATGCAGTTTGGAACACTCTAGCGACAGAGGATTGCAACTTGCGTCAACGAAACAGGGAAAGTCGACCGAGGATCACAATCCAATTACTCCTCTCTGTCTCTCTCTCTCTCTCTCTCTCTCTTTGTCCGTCATCATTCGTCTGCCTAGTCTGATGCAGGGTTTCTTCTCCTTCATCGAAGTGTGGCACTTACACTCAACTCATTTTATTATTTGCCTTTCCTTTCAGATTTTACTCCCTATGGCTTCCTCTAGTAATATATAACATACTACTTCATGATTCAATGATCCCTCTTTTAGTCAGCATTTTCCACTCGTTCCTCTCCTCGCCACTTTTGCAGAAAACCTTCTTATTTCTTATCTTATCAGTCCACGTCATTTTCAACATTCTTCTGTAGCACAACATCTCAAATGGTTCAACTGTCTTCTTTTCTGGGTTCTTTACAGACAGCGATTAATTTACATACAATACTGTGCTCGAATGGTACAATCGCCTAAATTTAATTTTCAAACTAAGACCTACGTATTTTACTAGAAGAATACTTTTGGTGAAGAATACGGCCTTTCTTTGTGCTATTCGTTTCCTTGTGTCATCTAACTTATTAAGAACACTTTCCTCCTATACTAGACCGTCATGATTAAAGGGTAAATACTTCTAACTCATTCCAGATGCCCACCCAATATTAAACGTAAAAGAAATGTAAAATCCTCTTGACGGTTTCATTATCCTTTATCATACTCCTTCCATTCGCTGTAGACCATATCTATAGCCCTCTACAGAACTTCTGGAATGCTTGTCCCAGTTCCGCGCTCCTCAGAACACTCAATGATTTCACGACTTTGTTTTGTAGAGATCTGGGATAGATATCTTGCAAATTACTGGCCAGGATGTCTCCAGGGAAAGTACAGTGGAGCGACGAAAGTCATGGGATACCACCTAACATCGGATAGGACTTCCTTTGGCCGGCGTAGTGGAACTGGCGATTTGTGGTAAATTCCTATGGCACCAAGGTCATCCGTCGTCGGTCCCTAGGCTTACACACTACTTACTCTAACTTAAACTTACGCTAACTTAAAATTACCCATGCCCGAGACAGGACTCGAACCTCAGACGGGAAGCCGCTCGAACTGTAGCGAGATGCCTCAGACCGCGCGACTACCACGCGTAGTGTAGCAACTTGTTGTGGCGTGGACTCAGCAGGTCCTTGGAAGCCCCTTGCAGAAATATTGAGCCGTTATGCCTCTATAGCCGTCCATAATTGCCAAATCATTCTGTAGAATAGTCCTGAATGTTCTTCAAACTAATCATGAAAAACAAGACAACGGTGACATGGCGCATTATCATCCACAAAAAGTCCACCAATGTTTGGGACCATGAATTCCATGAATGGCTGCAAATGGTCTTCAAGTAACCGGACGCAACCATTTTCAGACGATGATCGGCTCAGCTGGAGCGGAAAACCCAGTCCATCCCATGCCCAGACAGCCCACACCATTATGGGGTCACAACTAGCCTGCACCGTGCCTTGTTGGCAAGTTGAGTCCATGGCTTTGTTGGGATCTGCAGCACTTACCAACTGAAATCTGGACTCACCTGATCAGGCCACGGTTTTCCATTTATCTAGGGTCCAACAGATACGTTCACGAGCTCAGAAGTGGAGCTGCAGGAGATGTCACGCTGTTAGCAAAGGCACTCGCGTCGGTCGTCTGCTGCCGTAGCCTATTAACGCCAAATTTCTCAGCACAGCCGTACTTTCGTCGTTCGTCCCACACTGATTTCTGTGGTTATTTCGTGCCGTATTTCTTGTCTGTCAGTAAAGACAATTCTATGCAAACACCTCTGCCCTCTGTCATTAAATGGGCCTCTGCTGTGTCCGTGGAAAGTTGCACACGTCACACCAATATTCAAGAATGGTAGTAGCAGTAATCCACTAAATTACAGGCCCATATCGTTAACATCGATCTGCAGCAGGATTTTAGAACATACACTCCTGGAAATGGAAAAAAGAACACATTGACACCGGTGTGTCAGACCCACCATACTTGCTCCGGAAACTGCGAGAGGGCTGTACAAGCAATGATCACACGCACGGCACAGCGGACACACCAGGAACCGCGGTGTTGGCCGTCGAATGGCGCTAGCTGCGCAGCATTTGTGCACCGCCGCCGTCAGTGTCAGCCAGTTTGCCGTGGCATACGGAGCTCCATCGCAGTCTTTAACACTGGTAGCATGCCGCGACAGCGTGGACGTGAACCGTATGTGCAGTTGACGGACTTTGAGCGAGGGCGTATAGTGGGCATGCGGGAGGCCGGGTGGACGTACCGCCGAATTGCTCAACACGTGGGGCGTGAGGTCTCCACAGTACATCGATGTTGTCGCCAGTGGTCGGCGGAAGGTGCACGTGCCCGTCGACCTGGGACCGGACCGCAGCGACGCACGGATGCACGCCAAGACCGTAGGATCCTACGCAGTGCCGTAGGGGACCGCACCGCCACTTCCCAGCAAATTAGGGACACTGTTGCTCCTGGGGTATCGGCGAGGACCATTCGCAACCGTCTCCAAGAAGCTGGGCTACGGTCCCGCACACCGTTAGGCCGTCTTCCGCTCACGCCCCAACATCGTGCAGCCCGCCTCCAGTGGTGTCGCGACAGGCGTGAATGGAGGGACGAATGGAGACGTGTCGTCTTCAGCGATGAGAGTCGCTTCTGCCTTGGTGCCAATGATGGTCGTATGCGTGTTTGGCGCCGTGCAGGTGAGCGCCACAATCAGGACTGCATACGACCGAGGCACACAGGGCCAACACCCGGCATCATGGTGTGGGGAGCGATCTCCTACACTGGCCGTACACCACTGGTGATCGTCGAGGGGACACTGAATAGTGCACGGTACATCCAAACCGTCATCGAACCCATCGTTCCACCATTCCTAGACCGGCAAGGGAACTTGCTGTTCCAACAGGACAATGCACGTCCGCATGTATCCCGTGCCACCCAACGTGCTCTAGAAGGTGTAAGTCAACTACCCTGGCCAGCAAGATCTCCGGATCTGTCCCCCATTGAGCATGTTTGGGACTGGATGAAGCGTCGTCTCACGCGGTGTGCACGTCCAGCACGAACGCTGGTCCAACTGAGGCGCCAGGTGGAAATGGCATGGCAAGCCGTTCCACAGGACTACATCCAGCATCTCTACGATCGTCTCCATGGGAGAATAGCAGCCTGCATTGCTGCGAAAGGTGGATATACACTGTACTAGTGCCGACATTGTGCATGCTCTGTTGCCTGTGTCTATGTGCCTGTGGTTCTGTCAGTGTGATCATGTGATGTATCTGACCCCAGGAATGTGTCAATAAAGTTTCCCCTTCCTGGGACAATGAATTCACGGTGTTCTTATTTCAATTTCCAGGAGTGTATATTGTGTTCGAACGTTATGAATTACCTCGAAGGATACGGTCTATTGACACACAGTCAAGATGGGTTTAGGAAACATCGTTCCTGTGTAACACAACTAGCTCTTTATTCACATGAAGCGCTGAGTGCTATTGACAAGGGATTTCAGATCGATTCCGTATTCCTGGATTTCCGGAAGGCTTTTGACACTGTACCACACAAGCGGCTCGTAGTTCAAATGGTTCAAATGGCTCTGAGCACTATGCGACTCAACTGCTGAGGTCATCAGTCGCCTAGAACTTAGAACTAATTAAACCTAACTAACCTAAGGACATCACACACATCCGTGCCCGAGGCAGGATTCGAACCTGCGACCGTAGCGGTCGCCCGGTTCCAGACTGTAGCGCCTTTAACCGCACGGCCACTCCGGCCGGCGCGGCTCGTAGTAAAATTGCGTGATTATGGAATATTGTCTCAGTAGTGTGACTGGATTTGCGATTTCCTGTCAGAGAGGTCACAGTTCGTAGTACTTGACGGAAAGTCATCGAGTAAAATAGAAATGATTTCAGGCGTTCCCCAAGGTAGTGTTATAGTCCCTTTGCTGTTCCTTATCTATAGAAACGATTTAGGAGACAATCTGAGCAGCCGTCTTCGGTTGTTTGCAGATGACGCAGTCCTTTATGGACTAATAAAGTCATCAGAAGATAAAAAAACTAAAAACAGATTTAGAAAAAATATCTGAATGGTGCGAAAAATGGCAGTTGACCCTAAATAACGAAAAGTGTGAGGTCATCAACAAGAGTACTAAAAGGAACTCGTTAAACTTCCGTTACACGATAAATCAGTCTAATCTAGAAGCCGTAAATTCAATTAAATACCTAGGTATTTCAATTACGAACAACTTAAGTTGCGAAGAACATACAGAAAATGTCGTGGGGAAGGCTAACCAAAGACTGCGTTTTATTGGCAGGACACTTAGAAAATGTAACAAACTAAGGAGACTGCCTACAATAGGCTTGTCCGTCCTCTTTTCGAATACTGCTGCGCGGTGTTGGATCCTTCCCAGATGGGACTGACGGAGTACATCGAAAAAGTTCAAAGAAAGGCAGCACGTTTTGTATTATCGCGAAATATGGGACAGAGTGCCGAAGAAATGATACGGGATTTGGGCTGGAAATCATTAGAAGAAAAGCGTTTTTCGTTGCGACGGAATCTTCTCACGAAATTTCAATCACCAGCTTTCTGCTCCGAATGCGAAAATATTTTGTTGACACCGACCTACATAGGGCGGAACGATCACCACGATAAAATAACCGAAATCAGAGCTCGTACGGAAAGATTGGAATAATAGAGAATTGTGAAGGTGGTTCGATGAAACCTCTGCCAGGCACTTAATGTGATTTGCAGAGTATCCATGTACATGTAGATGTAGATGTAATGCCTGAAATTCTGAATTCTCGGCACGTTTTTGACGTTACAGATCTCGGAATATTAAATTCCCTAACGATTTCCGAAAAGAATGTCCCACGTGTCTAGCTCCAATTACCATTCCGCATTCAAAGTCAATTAATTCTCGTCATGCTGCCATAATCAAGTCGGTACCCTTTTGACATGAATTACCGGAGTACAAATGACAGCTCCACCAGTGTATTGTCTCTTATACGTTATGTACACAATACTACATTCATCTGAATTTGTGCATATCGCTACTCCACGACTTCGTCACCTCAGTTTGTAAGCGACGATCGAAAATTTTCCGTTTGTGGGCTTTGCTCCTGCGTATATGAAATCCAGCGCGACTCCTATTCGGGTAATAAGCACCGATAAGTAGGTAAGGGTTTAGTGTGGCCTTTGAAAGGAAACTTTTTGATTACCCCTAAGATTCAACATTTCGGACTATCTTTCACTTTATGATTGACTTTTGGTTCAGTCACAGGTATTCCAATCAGATTGGCCACTTCTTCTACTAACTGTATCCCTCCTTAGCTTATCATCTCCGGGCAGAAACCTTAGTAATATTTTTACCTATCACAAAGTTCATAAAAGTCAGTAACATCACTAAGGACGCTCAAAATATATCTGAAATATCTATGACTAACTTAGATGAAACCACGATTATCAGCAAAGTGTCCACATAAGAGCATCTTAGTTAGATGTGCTTCAAGCACCTCCTCCGGAAGACAGGATGTTGGTCGTAGGAAAGACAACTGGCACACGCACACGAAGACGTAACATGTTCATTAAGAGACCAAAGGGAGCAGTTCCACGTCACGGCAGCAGCACCATCTTCAGTCGATCAAGTGTAATAGTACACTGGTGGATGCTGCACTTGAGAAGGACGTTTAAGCCACAAATGGTGCATGAGACTTCCCGAAAGCAAGACAGTGGCGGTTTAATCGTAAATTTTGGCCTCGTCCAGGATGGGGCTGCATGAAGTTGCTGGTAAATCACGAGCACCTGTTAGATGTGAACGAGGAACAGGCACAGCTATTACAAAGAGGTTTGTTGTTGTGTGGCTGCTTTCTCAACAACTCGGGAACGCAGACAAAGACTACAAACAATTCTCTCGGGAGGATGCAGTCACTGTTGGGTTCTACCGAAACAGAAGCACCTGAGAACGACACGGCAGTTCCTAGATTCCACATCGGCAGACGCAGGATCTGAAATTTTTACCTTATACGAAGACTGGAAGGTGTGGTCAAGCAACATCAATGGTCTATTGGGTGGGATTGCAAAGTGACCCCACCCCTTCCACCACCCGGTAAATGGCGGAGCTGATGCGATAGAATATTCAACACCATAGAGGACAGAGCGAGGAAGACAAATAAAAGGACTGTGAAGGAGGAGAAGCTAAGAGAGAATCGCTCATACCGTTAGTCACTAACCAGCTCAGTTGTCATTGTCGAATTAAATGTAATTTCCAACATGAAATATGTCCTGTCGCAGTCTACACTCTTGGACAGTAATGAACAACATTTATATGTTAGAAAAAGCACATCTCATCTCATAGAATGTGTCTTCCTCTAAAGGCGTATTCTTCCCGTCTGCAACGTAGAACTCTCTCTCTCTCTCTCCTTTTTTTGTCTGTCTCAAAGTAGCACTTGCAACCTACGTCCTCAAGTATTTTGCTGGATGTATTCCAATCTCTGTCCTCCTCATCAGTTTTTGCCCTCTACAGCTCCCTCTAGTACCATGGAAGTCATTTCCTCATGTCTTAGCAGATGTCCTATCATCCTGTCCCTTCTCGTTATCAGTGTTTTACACTTAATAAAAAATTCAAATGGCTCTGAGCACTATGGGACTTAACTTCTGAAGTCATCAGTCCCTACAACTCAGAACTACTTAAACCTAACTAACGTAAGGACATCACACACACCCATGCCCGAGGCAGGATTCGAACCTGCGACCGTAGCAGTCGCGCGGTTCCAGACTGTAGCCCCTAGAACAGCTCGGCCACCGCGGCCAACTCCACTTACTCCTTTCCTCTCTGATTCTTCGCAGAACCTGCTCATTCCTTACCTTATCAGTCCACATAATTTTCAAATGGTTCAAAATGGTTCAAATGGCTCTGAGCACTATGGGACTTAACATCTATGGTCATCAGTCCCCTAGAACTTAGAACTACTTAAACCTAACTAACCTAAGGACATCACACAACACCCAGCCATCACGAGGCAGAGAAAATCCCTGACCCCGCCGGGAATCGAACCCGGGCTTGGGAAGCGAGAACGCTACCGCACGACCACGAGATGCGGGCCATAATTTTCAACATTCGTCTGTAGCACCACATCATTCGTCTGTAGCACCACATCTCAAATGCTTCGATTCTCTTATGTTCCGGTTTTCCCACAGTCCATGCTATACTCCAGATTGATTTCTTCCTCAAATCAAGGCAGATATTTGATATTAGTAGACTTCTCCATAGCTAGTCTGCTTTAAATGACCTTCTTGCTCCGACCCTCATTCGTTATTTTACTGCCTAGGTTGCAGAATTCCTGAACTTCATCCACTTCGTGACCATCAATCCTGATGTTAAGTTTATCACTGTTCTCGTTTCTACTACTTCCCATTACCTTCATCTTCCTTCGATTTACCCTCAATCCATACTCTACACTCATGATACTGTTTATTCCGTTCAGCGGTTCATGTAATTCTTCTTCACTTTCACTCAGGATAGCAATTTCATCATCGAATCGTATCAGTGGTATCATTTCATTGTGAATTTTAATTCCACCCCTGAACCTTTTTTTTTACTTCCATCATTGCTTCCTCGATGTACAGATTTAACAGTAGGGGCGAAAGGCTACATCCTTGCCTTAGACCCTTTTCAATAAGAGCACTCCGTTCTTGGTCGTCCACTCTTATTATTCACTCTTGGCTGTTGTACATATTTTATATGATCCGTCTCTCCTTATAACTTACCCCTACTTTTTTCAGAATGTCGAACATCTTGCACTATTTTACATTGTCGAACGCTTTTTACAGATTGACAATTCCCATCAAGGTTTTTGATTTTCTTTAGTCTTGCTTTCATAATTAACCGCAATGTCAGAATTGCCTCTCCCGTGCCTTTACTTTTCCTAAAGCCAAATTGATCGTCATCTAGCGCATCCTCAATTTTCTTTTCCATTCTTGTATATATTATTCTTGGAAGAAACTTTGATGCATGAGCTGTTAAGCTGATTGTGCGATAATTCTCGCACTTGTCAGCTCTTGGCGTCTTCGGAATTCTGTGGATGATGCTTTTCCGAAAGTCAGGTGGTATATCGCTAGACTCACACATGCCACACACCAACCTGAATGGTCGTTTTGTTGCCACTTCCCACAATGATTTTAGAAATTCTGATTAAATGTTATCTATCCCTTCTGCTTTATGTGATCGTAAGTCCTCTAAAGCTCTTTTAAATTCTGATTCTAATACTGGATCCCCTATATCTTCTAAATCGACTCATGTTTCTTCTTCTATCACATCAGACAAATCTTCCCCCTCATAGAGGCTTTCAATGTACTCTTTCCACCTATCCGCTCTCTCCTCTGCATTTAACAGTGGAATTCACGTTGCGCTCTGTGCGGTAATGGACTCTCGAGTCCGGTCTGACCAGTAAGTAAGTAAGTAAGTAAGTAAGTAAGTAAGCTCTTAATGTTACCAACCTTTCTTTTAATGTCATCGAAGGTTGTTTTGACTTTCATGTATGCTGATTGAGTCTGTCGTTCTGACAATCATTTCTTTTTCGATGTCTTCACATTTTTCATGTAGCCATTTCGCCTTAGGTTCCCTGCACTTCCTATTTATTTCATTCCTCAGCGACTTGTATTTCTGTATTCCTGAGTTTCCCGGAACTTTTTTGTACTTCATCCTTTCATCAATCAACTGAAGTATTTCTTCTTTTACCCATGATTTCTTCGCAGTTACCTTCTTTGTACCTATGTTTTTCTTACCAACTTCTGTGATGGCCCTTTTTTGAGATGTCCATTCCTCTTCAACTGTACTGCCTACTGGGCTATTCCTTATTGCTATATCTATAGCCTTAGAGAACTTCAAGCGTATCTCGTCATTCCTTAGTACTTCCGTATACCAGTTCTTTGCGTATTGATTCTTCCTGACTAATTTCTTAAACAAATTTCGGAATCTCTGTCTGACCATGATGTAATCTAACTGTAATCTTCCCGTATCACCCTGCCTTTTCCAAGTATACCTCCTCCTCTTGTGATTCCTGAACAGGGTATTCGCTATTACTAGCTGAAACTTGTTACAAAACTCAGTTAGTCTTTCTCCTCTCTCATTCCTTGTCCCAAGACAATATTATCCTGTAACCTTTACTTCTACTCCTTCCTCTACAAATGCATTCCAGTCCACCATGACTATTAGATTTTCAGCCCCCTTTACGTACTGTATTACCCTTTCAATGTCCTCATACATTTTCTCTAACTCTTCACCTTCAGCTTGCGACGTCAGCGTGTATACCAGAACTATCGTTGTCGGTGTTGTTTGCTGTCGATTCTGGTAAGAATGACCCTGTCACTGAACTGTTCACAGAATCACATTCTCTGCCCTACCTTCCTACTCATAACGATTCCTACTCCTGTTATACCATTTTCTGCTGCTGATGGTATTACCCTATACTCATCTGACCAGAAGTCCTTGTCTTCTTTCCCCTTCACTTCACTTCTGACATTGCACGCCCCGACTCGTAAAGCGTTATCCTTCGTTGATCATGCAATCTTTCTCTCATGGTAACCTCCCGCTTGGCTGTCCCTTCTCGGAGATCCGAATGGGGGACTATTCCGGAACCTTTTGACAGTGGAGAGATCATCATGACACTTCTTCAATTACAGGCCACATGTCCTGTGGATACACGTTACGTGTATTTAATGCAGTGGTTTCCATTGCCTTCTGCACCTCATGCCGTTGATCACTGCTGATTCTTCTGCCTTTTGGGGCAGTTTCCCACCCCTAGGACAAGAGAGCGCCCTGACCCTCTGTCCGCTCCTCCGCCCTCTTCGACAAGGCCGTTGACAAAATGAGGCTGACTCCTTATGCCGGAAGTCTTCTGCAGCCAGTGCTGATTATTAATCAAAATTTAAGCAGCGGCGGAATTCGAACCCGGGACCGAAGACGTTTTGATTACTAGTTAAAGACGCTACCCCCTTTTTTTATCGTTCGTTGCACTTGGTCGTAGCGGACGTCACGTGACATCCATTGACATTCGTTGTTGATCCCTCCACTCAGTTTTTTTTATTATAGAGACCACCCAGCCGGCCTGTGTGGCCGAGCGGTTCTAGGCGCTTCAGTCTGGAACCGCGCGACCGCTGCGGTTGCAGGTTCGAATGCTGCCTCGGGCATGGATGTGTGTGATGCCCTTAGGTTAGTTAGGTTTAAGTAGTTCTAGGGGACTGATGACCTCAGATGTTAAGTCCCATAGTGCTCAGAGCCATTTGAACCATTTTTTTAGACCACCCAGCTCTCTGACCGAACACGCAGGGCTACAGTGCCGGCATACCCTTAGACCACAGGTGTAGGGCTACTACGTCTTCACTGAGATACCATCATGATTTTGACTTTGAACAAGGCATTTGGCCTTCTTGAAGTTCAGAAATTCTTATAAATCAGCAACAAAATCTTACTTCTACTTATTTATTGGCAGTGATGACTTTTGCCCTACTGCCTAGTCGCTACAGCAGCTCATGTTGGGTAGTTTTGATTTTTAATTGATCGTACATGCGTTGTAGACTCAGCAAGGTGGTGGATCATTCAGCTGTGCTATGTTAATAAACTGATGAGTCAAAACACTTTGGCCACCTACTTAATAGCTTGTTTATCCGTCTTTTGAACGAAATACATCACTGATTCTGCGTATCATGCATCCGACACGTTGTAGGTTTGTGGATATGTGGCACTGGATGCCCATGCACAGGTCATGTACTTCGTGGCACCCGATAGCGACCCAGATGGTTTCTGTAGGATTTACATCAGGCGAATTCTGTCGCCGAGAAACCAACGGGAGTTCACTACAATGCTTCTCAAACGACTGTAGCACGGGTTCTGACTCCGCGGCACGGACAATTACACTACTGTAACATGACATCGCCGTCGGTGACATCATCAAACATGAAGGGATGCAGGTCGTTCCAACCTACATCTACATCTACATTTATACTCCGCAAGCAACCCAACGGTGTGTGGCGGAGGGCACTTTACGTGCCACTTTCATTACCTCCATTTACAGTTCCAGACGCGTATGGTTTGCGGGAAGAACGACTGCCGGAAAGCCTCCGTGCGCGCTCGAATCTCTCTAATTTTGCATTCGTGATCTTCTCGGGAGGTATAAGTAGGGGGAAGCAATGTATTCGATATCCAGAAACGCACCCTCCCGAAACCTGGACAGCAAGCTACACCGCGATGCAGAGCGCCTCTCTTGCAGGGTCTGTCACTTGAGTTTGCTAAACATCTCCGAAACGGTATCACGCTTGCCAAATAACCCTGGGACGAAACGCGCCGCTCGTCTTTGGATCTTCTTTATCTCCTCTGTCAACCCGACCTGGTAAGGATCCGACACAGATGAGCAATACTCAAGCATAGGTCGAACGAGTGTTTTGTAAGCCACCTCCTTTGTTGATGGACTACATTTTCTAAGGACTCTCCCAATGAATCTCAACCTGGCACTCACCTTACCAACAGTTAATTTTATCTGATCATTCCACTTCAAATCGTTCCGTACGCATACTCCCAGATATTTTACAGAAGTGACTGCAACCAGCGTTTGTTCCGCTATCATATAATCATACAATAAAGGATCCTTCTTTCTATGTATTCGCAATACATTACATTTGTCTGTGTTAAGGGTCAATTGCCACTCCCTGCACCCAGTGCCTATCCGCTGCAGATCTTCCTGCATTTCGCAGCACTTTTCTAATGCTGCACCTTCTCTGTATACTACAGCATCATCCACGAAAAGCCTGTCAATGTGTCTTCGGTTGCTACCACAGGACCCGTGCAAGCACCCCGAGAATGTCTCTCACAGCATGATACTGCTTCCACAAGCCTGCGTCCCTGGTGCGCTGTACATTTCGAGCTGCCGGCCACCTCGATGACGACCATCCATCTAGTGTAGCAAAAATATGACTTACACGAAGAGCCGACACGTTTTCATTGATCGACGGTCGAATCGCGATTGTCCCGTCCCCACTGTAATCGTAAATGACGATGTCGTTGCGTCAACATTTGAATACGCTGCGGAGCTCCATGTTCGACAATGCACGATGAAGACTATCCTCCGAAACACCTGTGCGAGCACCGGCAACAACGAGGTGTCTGCTGTTTCCTGGTCAAGCAGGTATTTAATTGCTTCAGAGTACGACACAATGCTTTCGTATGCGTCTTCCAGCCTACTTTCGCGTCATTTTCCATTTCCATTTTTCAGTTCTTTGAGGAAATAGAGCAGGAATTGAAACATGCAAAAAGGAATACAAACGTCTCAAAAATGAGATCGACAGGAAGTGCAAAATGGCTAAGCAGGGATGGCTAGAGGGCAAATGTAAGAATGTAGAGGCTTATCTCACTAGTGGCAAGATAGATACTGCCTACATAAAAATTAAAGAGACCTTTGGAGAAAAGAGAGCCACTTGTCTAAATATCAAGAGCTCAGATGGAAACCCAGTTCTAAGCAAAGAAGGGAAAGCAGAAAGATGGAAGAAGTATACAGAGGGTCTCTACAAGGGCGATGTACTTGAGGACAATATTATGGAAATGGAAGAGGATGTAGATGAAGATGAAATGGGAGATAAGATACTGCGTGAAGAGTTTGACAGAGCACTGAAAGACCTGAGTCGAAACACGGCCCGGGAAGTAGACAACATTCCATTAGAACTACGGACAGCCTTGGGAGAGCCAGTCCTGACAAAACTCTACCATCTGGTGACCAAGATGTATGAGACAGGCGAAATACCCTCAGACTTCAAGAAGGATATAATAATTCCAATCCCAAAGAAAGCAGGTGTTGACAGATGTGAAAATTACCGAACTATCAGTTTAATAAGTCACAGCTACAAAATACTAACGCGAATTCTTTACAGACGAATGGAAAAACTGGTAGAAGCTGACCTCGGGGAAGATTAGTTTGGATTCCGCAGAAATGTTGGAACACGTGAGGCAATACTGACCTTAAGACTTATCTTAGAAGAAAGATTATGGAAAGGCAAACCTACATTTCTAGCATTTGCAGAATTAGAGAAAGCTTTCGACAATGTTGACTAGAATACTCTCTTTCAAATTCTAAAGGTGGCAGGAGTAAAATATAGGGAGCGAAAGGCTATTTACAATTTGTAAAGACACCAGATGGCAGTTATAAGAGTCGAGGGGCACGAAAGGGAAGCAGTAGTTGGGAAGGGAGTGAGACAGGGTTCTAGCCTCTCCCCGATGTTATTCAATCTGTATATTGAGCAAGCAGTAAGAAAAATTCGGAGTAGTATTGAAATCCATGGAGAAGAAATAAAAACTTTGAGATTCCCCGATGACATTGTAATTCTGTCAGAGACAGCAAAGGACTTGCAAGAGCAGTTGAACGGAATGAACAGTGTCTTGAAAGGAGGATATAAGATGAACATCAACAAAAGCAAAACGAGGATAATGGAATGTACTCGAATTAAGTCGGGTGATTCTGAGGGAATTAGATTAGGAAATGAGACACTTAAAATAGTAAAGGAGTTTTGCTATTTGGGAAGCAAAGTAACTGATGATGGTCGAAGTAGAGAGGATATGAAATGTAGACTGGCAATGGCAAGGAAAGCGTTACTGAAGAAGAGAAATTTGATAACATCGAATATATATTTAAGTGTAGCCACGCATGGAAGTGAAACATGGACGATAAATAGTTTGGACAAGAAGAGAATAGAAACTTTCGAAATCTGCTGCTATTGAAGAATGCTGAAGATTAGATGGGTAGATCACATAACTAATGATGAGGTATTGAATAGAATTGGGGAGGAGAGCAGTTTGTGGCACAACTTGACAAGAAGAAGAGACCGGTTGGTAGGACATGTTCTGAGGCATCAGGGGATCACAAATTTAGCATTGGAGGGCAGCGTGGAGGGTAAAAATCGTAGAGGGAGACCAAGAGATGAATACACTAAGCAGATTCAGAAGGATGTAGGTTGCAGTAGGTACTGGGAGATGAAGGAGCTTGCACAGGATAGAGTAACATGGAGAGCTGCATCAAACCAGTCTCAGGACTGAAGACACAACAACAACAACGAGGAATTTCAATCGGAACGAATCTAATTTCTCTTGGTCTCGGCAGGAACTGAAGTGTATTGTGCTGTGCCACCCTTACACGGTACAATACACTGTGGAAGATATTGAACGAGCGTCTATATTGTTTAAATCTCTTCAGTCTTCTGCAGTTTATTCCGCAAACGACAAGTAGGCCTACTAATCACAAACGGTCAACATTATTGTGTTATTATTGTGCACTACTTAGTGACGTGCAATAAATATTGAGTGCATGGCGTATAAGTGCCCTTGAAAGTCTTATGGCTCTATTGACTTTGATGTCATCGTCGCACTGCCTGCAGTGGCAGGCATTCGAGTTTTCTGCCAACATCGCACATAGCTTTCTTCGGAGTGTCATTTCGCACATTTTGCACTGATGTACGATTAAAGTTCTTTCTGCGAGTGCATGTCTGCATGATAATATGTTAGGCCTCCCTTCCTTCTAACGATTTTATGTTTTCTCGTGTAAACGTTTTTTATTCGAGTGAGATCATGGAATCAACTATTTACAATATTAGCATAGAGGAAAACCATGTCCTACATTGACCTTCACCTGCTCACTCACTTATTTTTCACTTTCATTTGTTGAAGGGACTCGTCATATGTGTTTTATTTTATATCAGTCACAGCAATTAATCTTTTCAAATCAATTCGTTAATTACAGTTCTTTCTTGGAATTCCTCTTTCGTATTGTGAAACATATGGTATAGAAATTACGTTCCACGTGTTTGACATGACATTGTATTGCGTTAATCCAGCGACTGACCTAACCGATCTTAACACATCTTGGCAGACTGCGTTGCTGCGCTTCTACTTTAGGCGAATTATGTCTTCACACGTATGTGGGGAAACCGCATGCAGTGCTCCAAATGGCTCTCTGGAAAGATGACTTCGCAAGCGGTCAATTCTCTGGCAACATATTTGTACCGTTCACCCGCCCTCTGTGGCCGAGCGGTTCTAGGCGCTTCAGTCCGGAACCGCGCTGCTGCTACGGTCGCAGGTTCGAAACCTGCCTCGGTTAGGTTTAAGTAGTTCTAAGTGTACGTGACTGATGACTTCAGGTGTTAAGTCCGATAGTGCTTCGAGCCTTTTTTTTTTTTTTTTTTAACGTTCAGACCCAGAAATGCTGTGTACATTGATCTCGGAAACTAGGCCATGTCACTGAATCTAGAGTTACGAAACGGGTCACGACAATCTGTCGTTTGTCAGCTTTCAGTGTGCCATGTAGCAACAGCCTATTGAAACCAAGCGTCGTAAAACTGTGCAACACGTGCGCACTGAAAGACTGCAGCATGCCATTTTACCGATCCATGTAGCCTTGTGGATCGCTATGTAACAAAGGAAAAGTGTATATTTATGAAGTGACGAATCGCCAGCTATACCCTTACCTTGCAGCTACGTAGAAGGCGCAGGAATACGGTCAACCTCCAGCTGCAGAATGGATTGACATTGTAAATTTGTGCCGGACCGGTTGTTATTTCAATTTAATATTGCTTTTTATGGAGAAAGAACGCTGTTGTCAGTACAAGTATTCAATGATCATTGCCTTCGTTGTTTTAGGCCATCGAATCTGTTAGGGTGTTACGCCTTAAGATGGCTGCCAAGACACATTTGAAAAGCTTTACCGTTTCGTGTTACCTAGTATGCCAACTGCGCAGTTCACCATTTCCTTGCATCTCCTTCGTTGCGTAATTGTTTCCTGGAGTGCTGTGACCATGGAAGCTCGATATGCGGCCAGCAGTCCGAGTTGATACGATGAGAATATCGAAGAAATGTTTACCGACGCGGATAAGGATGCGTCAATTCCATACTTCTTAAAAGTGTTATCCTCCAGAGCAAACAGTGTCAAAACATCGCACAGTCAGGTTGTTCTTAGAGGAAGAAGTAACGGTTGATACACGGCCGCTCTCACACAGTTTGAGATCTTAAAGCACACAGCGACGACAGCATCAAGAGTCCAGCAAACCTGTCGTGATCGATAACGTAACAGAAATGTTTGCAACGCAAGGGAATAGAACTCTGAAGCATAAGTCGGTGCTCACTTGAGCTATCTTTTTTATATTCTGCTGTTTAACGTTTGCAACAATTTAAAACAGTGTGCCGATCTGGGATCAGCGAAAATATGAAAAGGAAACAACTGAAAATTTAAAAATAAAAAGTCGTTGCGTATGGATAGGGTATTTGATAGCACACTGCTCTCGAAATATAGTCTGAAGTTCGGATATGGCCTGCCACACGATAATTGAAATTCTATTGTAGGAAAACCGCACTGAAAGTTTCCTTTTATTAATACAGTACGGTAAGATTGATATTGGCGGCTATTTTTATTGAGCTGTTACGTCACAGCCAACCACGTCACTTTTGCGCGAAAGGCTCATGCTTTATCCTCAAACTGGTGTACGGAATATTTCTGTATGTTTTATGTTTTTAAATTACTTATAAATTAGGTACTGTTACTCCAATTCACACATTTCACTCTCGCTGTTTTTAGTGGCAGATTTCCTACGAGTGAAACCAAACCTTAGTTTGACCAGTACTCAAGAATAATCATCAAAAACTAACAAGCGAATACAAACTGATCTGTGTATTACCCACACTATCTAAACCCTTGGGTCGACCGTACACAGGTCGATTGGTACTCGTCGTGGGCCTGCGACTTCCAGCAGGGACCTGCAAAAGTTCGTTGGTTATTTCCTTCAATAATCGATCGTATAACGAATGGTTTTAGTGACGAGGTGGATACTGTGGTATCTGGTACCGGCGGATGAAGAGAAAGACACAGAAAGTGTTACGGGTACAACCGAACAATGGAATTTTCATCTTCGGTTGTTTGTTGATGTAGAAAACTGCAGAAGACTGATTCAAAACTTTTAACATTTTATAGAATGTCAAAGGAATGTTAAATCGCCTTAGTGAACATTATAGCTACAGTTATTTAGCAATTAATACAAATATTAGGTAATGTTTGAATGTAGAGAAACGAATACTTACGACATTAAGGTAATCCTTTTAACCTATATTTGTAAGAAAAGTGCAGGAGGTCAGGCCCATGTGTAGGAGGATAAGAGTGGAGAAACTTCAGGATAAGGAAATCAGACACAAGTACATAACAGTGATCTCAGAAAGGTACCAGTTAGTTGAATGTAGTCAATTGCAGTCACTGGAAAAGGAATGGACAAGGTACAGGGACACAGTACTAGAAGTGGCCAAATAATGTCTTGGAACAGTAGTGTGTAATGGTAGGATGAAGCAAACAACTTGGTGGAATGACACAGTCAAGGCAGCCTGTAAAAGGAAAAAGAAGGCATATCAAAAATGGCTACATACTAGAACTCAGGTAGGCAGAGAAACTTATGTTGAAGAAAGAAACAAAGCCAAACAGATAATTACAGCATCCAAGAAGAAATCTTGGGAAGACTTTGGAAACAGGTTGGAGACTTTGGGTCAAGCTGCTGGAAAACCATTCTGGAGTGTAATTAGCAGTCTTCGAAACGGAGTTAAGAAGGAAATGACAAGTATTTTGGACAGGTCAGGAAAGCTGCTGGTGAATGCTGTTGATGCCTTGGGCAGATGGAGGGAATATTTTGAAGAGTTGCTCAATGTAGGTGAAAATACGATCAGTAATGTTTCAGATTTCGATGGTCTATGGGACTGGAATGATGATGGAAATAGGATCACATTTGAGGAAGTGGAGAAAATGGTCAATAGATTGCAGTGCAATAAAGCGGCTGGGGTGGATGAAATTAAGTCGGAACTCATCACATACAGTGGAATGTCAGGTCTTAAATAGCTACACAGGATAATTGAAATGGCGTGTGAGTCGGGACAGGTTCCATCAGACTGGAAGAAAGCAGTAATCACACCATTCTTTAAACATGGAAACAGAAAAGATTGTAACAACTACAGAGGTATCTCTTTGATCAGCTTTGTGGGTAAAATCTTCTCAGGTATTGTTGAAAGGAAAGTGCGAGTATTAGTTGAGGACCAATTGGATGAAAATCAGTGTGGGTTTAGGCCTCTTAGAGGCTGCCAGGACCAGATCTTTAGCTTACGGCAAATAATGGAGAAGTGTTACGAGTGGAACAGGGAATTGTATCTATGTTTTATAGATCTGGAAAAGGCATATGACCGGGTTCCTAGGAGGAAGTTATTGTCTGTTCTACGTGATTATGGAATAGGAGGCAAACTTTTGCAAGCAATTAAAGGGGTCTTTACATAGTCGGGCAGCAGTTAGAGTTGACGGTAAATTGAGTCCATGGTTCAGAGTAGTTTCAGGGGTAAGCAAGGCTGAAACCTGTCTCCACTGTTGTTCATATTATTTATGGATCATATGTTGAAAACAATAGATTAAGATAGGTGAACACAAAATAAGCAGTCTCGCATATGCGGATGACTTAGTTGTGATGGCAGATTCTATTGAAAGTTTGCAAAGTAATATTTCAGAGCTAGATCAGAAATGTAAGGACTATGGTATGAAGATTAGCATCTCCAAAACGAAAGTAATGTCAGTGGGAAAGAGATATAAACGGATTGAGTGCCAAATAGGACGAACAAAGTTAGAACAGGTGGACGGTTTCAAGTACTTAGGATGCATATTCTCACAGGATGGCAACATAGTGAAAGAACTGGAAGCGAGGTGTAGCAAAGCTAATGCAGTGAGCGCTCAGCTACGATCTACTCTCTTCTGCAAGAAGGAAGTCAGTACCAAGACTAAGTTATCTGTGCACAAGAACAGCAACCTCCTATTGGGGTTGGGATGAAAACATGGAGAGACAACTTGGGGAGCAACAAATGGACAAATAGAGAGGGAAAAGGAGGATATGAACACAGATAAGGGCAAGGAGAAGATGGACAGTGCCATGGGGAGGGAGCAATGAAGAGAGGAAGGGAAGAGAAGTTATTGGACGAGAGAGGGGGAGGAGAAAGTGAGTAGAGGAAGGAAGTAGAAGAAGATGGACAGAGAGAGGAGGGAGGAAGGGATGCAGAGGGGTGGAGAGGACTGACTAAGAGAGGGCGAAAGAGGAGATTTACAGACGTTGTTGTTGTTGTTGTCTTCAGTCCAGAGACTGGTTTGATGCAGCTCTGCACGCTACTCTATCGTGTGCAAGCTTCTTCATTTCCAAGTAACTGCTGCAACCTGCATCCTTCTAAATCTGCTTAGTGTATTCATCTCTTGGTCCCCCTCTAAGATTTTTTTCCCTCCACACTGCCCTCCAATACTAAATGATGATTCCTTGATGCATCAGAACATGTCCTACCAACCGATCCCTTCTTCTAATTAAGTTGTGCCACAAATTCTTCTTCTCCCCAATTCTATTCAATACCTCCTCATTAGTTACGTGATCTACCCATCTAATCTTGAGCATTCTTCGGTAGCACCACATTTCGAAAGCTTTTATTCTCTTCTTGTCTACACTATTTATCGTACATGTTTCACTTCCATACATGGCTACACTACATACAAATACTTTCAGAAATGACTTCCTCACACTTAAATCTATACTCGATGTTAACAAATTTTCTTCATAAACGCTTTCCTTGCGATTGCCAGTCTACATTCTGTATCTTCTCTAGAGGACAGATAGAGAAAGGGAAGCGGAAATGGACAGACAAACGGAAGAGGGAATGGACAGTGGCAGAGAGAGAGAGAGAGAATGGTTCAAATGGCTCTGAGCACTATGGGACTTAACGTCTGAGGTCATCAGTCCCCTAGAACTTAGAACTACTTAAACCTAACTAACCTTAGTGCATCACAAACGTCCATGCCTGAGGCAGGATTCGAACCTGCGACCATAGTTGTCGCGCGGTTCCAGTGGCGCCTAGAACCGCTCGGCCACCCCGGCCGGCCAGAGAGAGAGAGAGAGAGAGAGAGAAGAGAGAGCGAGAGAGAGAGAGAGGGGGAGGAGGAGTTGTTGATAGACAGAGAGAGGTTTAGAAGGACAAAGAGGGGGAGAGAAGAAGGACAGGGAGAGGGATAGGAGGAGACGTTCAGAGGGGGGGGGGGCGAGGAGGAGGTAGAGGGGGTGAGGAGGAGATAGAGAGGGAAGGAGGAGATGGAGTAATAGAAGTAGAACAAATACATACCTGGGTAATGCCGGGTATTCGGCGATGTTTGGGAACATGAGGTCCATGAATGGCTGCAAATGATCTCCATGTACCCGAACATAACCATTTGCAGTCAATGATTGGTTCAGCTGGACTAGAGGTCCCAGTCCATTCCATGTCAGCTCACACTATTATGAAACTACCACCAGCTTGCATAGTGCCTTGTTGACACTTTGGGTCCATAGCTTCGTGGGAACTGCACCACGCTCGAAGCCTACCACAGGTCTTACCGACTGAAATCAGGACTCATCTGACCAGATCACGGTTTTCCAGTCGTCTAGTGTCAAATCGATACGGTCAGGAATCCAGAAGAGGCAGTGATGGCGATGTTGTGCTCTTAGCAAAGGCTCTAGCATCGGTCGTCTGCTGCCGTAGCCCATTAACGCCTAATTTCGCGGCGCTGTCCTCGCGGACACGTTCGACGTACGTTCTGCATTGGTCTCTGTGGTCATTTCGAGCAGTGTTGCTTGTCTGTTAGCACAGATAACTCTACGCAGACTCCGCTGCTCTCAGTCTTAATGCCGTCGGCCGCTACCTCGTCCGTGTTGAGAGGTAATGACTGACATTTGGCATTCTCGGCACACTCTTGACATTGTGGATCTCGAAATATTGTATTCCGAAACGATTTTCGAAATGGAATATCCTATGCGTGTAGCTCCAACTACTATGCAGCATTAAAAGTCTGGAATTCACGTCGTAAGGCTATAATCACGTCGGAAACATTGTGACATGAATCACCTCCAATACACTACTCTTTTCTACCTTATGTACGGGATACTACCACCATCTGTATACTCATACGCGTACATGAGTATCGCATGACTTTTCTCACCTCAATAATTAGTGGTAAGCAACTGACAGACTGCCTTAAAACATATAACGTCCACTACACATACCAACCAGGCTTCTGAAAGCACTATTGCACTGTGTTAATGAAAATGATAAATCATGGAAACAGGTGCTAACTGGAGTCTCCGAGGGATAGTTGTTGGTCCATTGATTTTCTCGTTTTATGTAAATATTTCATCGGTGCTTCATTGTTTTAAGTTGCACTCATGTGCTATCGACATATAGTTTATATCGGTGCCAACTCCAAGGAAATCGCTGCCGCCACATCAGATGAATGACAACCTTTGTTCAGTAACGCGATGATCATAAAAAAAATGTTTCAAATGGCTCTGAGCACTATGCGACTTAACTTCTGAGGTCATCAGTCGCCTAACTAACCTAAGGACATCACACACATCCATGCCCGAGGCAGGATTCGAACCTGCGACCGGAACGGTCGCTCGGTTCCAGGCTGTAGCGCCTAGAACCGGACGGCCACTCCCGCCGGCATGATCATGAAACTTAGTCCCAACACAAATCTTAAGAAGTAATTGGTAATCCTCAAATCACACTAAAAACCGATTAGTGCACATTTTCGTGACAGTATCCAACCAACCTTTTAAAGAAACAAAAGTTTTCGTGACAGTCTTGAACGATCATCGAATTTCGGAAGAACAAAGAAATACAGCATGAAAGCAGCAAATATTTGTCTTGCGCACAAGAAACGTGAAAAACAAAACGAAAATTTAAGGAAAAGCATCAAGTCTGTAGACCTGCCGACTTTATACTCTTGTGATGTTGTTCAACACAGCATAAATAATAAGAACTCCAAATAACTTGAGCTTGCTGTGATTGCTTGCGTAAAATACGTGTGTAATGTTCGGTTGCTTAATCATATCAGTACTTCCTACACAAAGTTAGGATCGGACTGGTGTCCTGATTTTCACACACTACACTTTCGACATCCGTTTCCTCGATACCAGTGTCACTAGTAGCTCTCCTCATACATCATGCACATATCATCATTCCATGACTGTGGTAGCAGGTCAGCTACTTCTAGCATCTTGGCTGTATCTTTGGATAAAACTAAAACTGTCTCGTCCTCCATTTCAGTCATAAGTGTATAGGTCTGGAGTAAATTACTCTGTAACTTGTGTCTTATTCAAAGTAATTTACACTGAAGAAGAAATTGAAGATTTACGTTTTGTCAGCAACGAAGCATGCCTTTCGTAGTATTCCAACTGTTTTCCTTCTGTCAGCAGAAAACAAGTATGTCTATCAAACTGTAAGATATACATACTTCGTTCCACGAAACTTTGAGCAAACTACCGGACGTCAATAACTTGCTACCACGATATTTCAACACAGAGTTTTCTGGCGATCTTTTGGTGTCTACTGGTGAGAGCACATTGAGCCCTCCTCTACGCATGCGCCGGAGCTGGTTTAAACATAGAGCTCCGTATACTTTTCCCCGTTTACACCTGAAAATGGCTAGAAGACTCTGTGCCGAAATATTGAGGCAGCAAGTTACTAACCTCCGGTAATACGCCTGAAACTTCATGGAAAAACCTATAGAGAACATTGAGCCGTCCTCTACGCATGGGCCGGAGCTGGTTCAAACATAGAGCTCCGTATACTTTTCCCCGTTTACACCTGAAAATGGCTAGAAGACTCTGTGCTGAAGTATTGAGGCAGCAAGTTACTAACCTCAGGTAATTCGCCTGAAACTTCATGGAAAAACCTATAGAGTACATTGAGCCCTCCTCTACGCATGCGCCGGAGCTGGTTTAAACATAGAGCTCCGTATACTTTTCCCCGTTTACACCTGAAAATGGCTAGAAGACTCTGTGCCGAAGTATTGAGGCAGCAAGTTACTAACCTCCGGTAATTCGCCTGAAACTTCATGGAAAAACCTATAATTTTGAATACATGGATCACTCATTCCTTCTATTACTGTTATTTCTCATTCTTCCTCTGCTCTGTCAGCTTCTGGACATAAATTTCTTCTGTATATCTTGTACCTAGAGGATAGCTTACCTAGGAACACATGATGAATTTTGGTCGGTGCTTCGCCCTAGTGACTGATATTAGAACCACAAGAAGAAATGCGCGTTACAGATCGCCATAAGCAGTTCTCGTCATTTCGTACAGTTTCAATTGTTGCTAGACATGAGGTTCTCTTTTGTGCAGTTTTTGTAAATAATTCGAGTTCTTTACATTTAAGTGCTATATTGTTAATTCTTGAGTTACAGAATTTTGTGAGAAGTAAAATTCTATTTTTTTAAACCTATTTATTTAACATGTGGACGGAGAAGCCATACTTCTGCGGTCGTGAATGCTCTTGTACCTTGAAGCAGAAGGAGATTTTTTTCAGTGGAACTATCCCATGTTAAGTAATTGAGTTTCGTCAATATTCTGACAGTTTTACCTGCCTTTAAAATGGAAATCTGTGACAGTTTTCAATAGTTTCACTTTAAAAGTGTATTTAATTTTTAACTAGCTTTCGAAAATACATCTGTTTAATTTGGTTTCACTGACTGATTACTGGTGTGTAACTGAGTAATAATGCTACACATAGACGATTAAGTACAGTACTGACAGGATTTTCTCGTTTGTAACGCTTCTAAATTTTAGTAGAGTACCTGTTCCTAGGTACATGGCCATGTTGTACTGTTGTACCTTGGAGTATTCTTTCAAGTTAAAAATAAAAGAAACCTAAATTTTCCGGATGAATTTTGTAATTTTATCAAAAGACTTGAGCACATAAAAATTAAATGCCATCATTTAACAATGGAATAAAAAAGTATTTTAAACCTCTAATGCATAATTGGCTAGAGACGAAATTCTGAAACCTGTTCCAACCTACAACACACTCTCATTCCTCAGTTCACTCAAACTCGTCAAGAATGTAATGAGAAAACTGCGTAACACATGGTTAATAAGACTGAAATTTATTAAATTCTATACATTTTATATCATGTTTATTATTGTTATCATTATACAGGGTGTACCCTATATCTTGTCCACCTCATGCAACTTTATATCCAGAAGCAAAATAAAAAATGTATCCTGCGAAACCTGTTCGACTACGAGAGGGATTTAACGTACGTGATTGTCTTTCTTGTACTTTTTTCGTTACGAAAATACGAACAAAGGTACATCTTTTTTAAATAGGACCATATCTTTTTCTTATTCAGCAATTCCCTTCCCTTCCTCAACATCTTTTCAAAACCCTGTCATGAAAAAAAGTTAAACATGACTTTATTAAAACGTAACACAAAACCGAATTTGCCGCTACTGCACAAGCACAAGTGGCAGTATCCGTGGTAACGTAAACCGTCGATTTGTTGGAGTTGACAGTAAACAAATAGAATCACAAGCAAATTGCGCAAAGGTCATTCAGCCAACCTCTTCAGCTGAATATCTGTGTGGGTACAGTGTACATCTGCTGACAATATACCGTCTTCGAAAGTAATAAACTCTATTGACAATGCTTACGTTGCTCTGAATGAGAGTTTCGCTCGACGTATTCTACAAAGCGTGATCCCTTTCAAGCAACTGGTTCAAATGGCTCTGAGCACTATGGGACTTAACTTCTGAAGTCATCAGTCCCTACAACTCAGAACTACTTAAACCTAACTAACCTAAGGACATCACACACATCCATGCCCGAGGCAGGATTCGAGCCTTCGAACGTAGCGATCGCGCGGTTCCAGACCGTAGCGCCTAGAACCGCTCGGCCACCCCGACCGGCCTTACACGCAACTACTTGCTTTTTCTTCATTATTACATTAATGATTCCTTTATGCATGCCAAGTCGCACGACGAACTACTTGAAATGTAGACTTTATTCATCTGTTATAGTTTTCAGCCGTCCTGTTCTTAGACCTCCCTTTATGTTTACACGAAAATGATTCAACTAGCGAGAAGCGGTGGTACTATCCACTGTTATCTCACTGCCTGCCTCCGTTAAGGTGCTATGGGTTAGCCTATGTCGGTTTTCTGTTACGTATTGTAATATTTATCATTTAAAACAGAAAACAGCCACAGTATGGTTTAAAAAAGTGTATTTAAATCAAACAATTACCCGTTTCGGTTTATTACAAAACTATCTTCAGATCGCTTGTAGGGATTTCCTTTCATTTCTGCTAGGTCATAGTTCTGTTTTTGTTACTGGTTTTGTGCAAAAATGGCTCTGAGCACTATGGGACTCAACTGCTGAGGTCATTAGTCCCCTAGAACTTAGAACTAGTTAAACCTAACTAACCTAAGGACATCACAAACATCCATGCCCGAGGCAGGATTCGAACCTGCGACCGTAGCGGTCTCGCGGTTCCAGACTGCAGCGCCTTTAACCGCACGGCCACTTCGGCCGGCTGGTTTTGTGCACAAACGAGTACAAAACGAAGCTCCTCCAGGAATGCTAGAATATCTGTAAGAACCACCTGAAGATGGACTTGTAATACATCCGAAACCGGTAACCCTTTGATTTAAAAAAATTTAAACCATGGCTGTGTCTGGATGCTGTACTAAATTGTAAACTTAGTAATTGTACAGTAACTGCGCAGTTCTTGTAATGTCTATTTGTAATGTCTACTTCTACTTCTACTCCTACTTCTACATGATTACTCTGCAATTCACATTTAAGTGCTTGGCAGAGGGTTCATCGAACCACAATCATACCATCCCTCTACCATTCCACTCCCGAACAGCGCGCGGGAAAAACGAACACCTAAAACTTTCTGTTCGAATTCTGTAGGTTGGACTCAACCAAATATTTTCGCATTCGGAAGAGAAAGTTGGTGACTGAAATTTCGTAAATAGATCTCGCCGCGACGAGAAACGTCTTTGCTTTAATGACTTCCATCCCAACTCGCGTATCATATCTGCCACACTCTCTCCCCTATTACGTGATAATAGAAAACGACGTGCCCTTTTTGTACCCTTTCGATGTCCTCCGTCAATCCCACCTGGTAAGGATCCCACACCGCGCAGCAATATTCTAACAGAGGACGAACGAGTGTAGTGTAAGCTGTCTCTTTAGTGGACTTCTAAGTGTCCTGCCAATGAAACGCAACCTTTGGCTCGCCTTCCCCACAATATTATCTATGTGGTCTTCCCAAGTGAAGTTGTTCGTAATTTTAACACCCAGATACTTAGTGGAATGGACAGCCTTCAGAATTGTACTATTTATCGAGTAATCGAATTCCAACGGATTTGTTTTGGAATTCATGTGGATCACCTCACACGTTTCGTTATTTAGCGTCAACTGCCACCTGCCACACCATACAGCAATCTTTTCTAAACCTCTTTGCAACCGATACTGGTCTTCGGATGACCTTACTAGACGGTAAATTACAGCATCATCTGCGAACAACCTAAGAGAACTGCTCAGATTGTCACCCAGGTCATTTATATAGATCAGGAACAGCAGAGGTACCAGGACGCTTCCCTGGGGAACACCCGATATCACTTCAGTTTTACTCGATGATTTGCCGTCTATTACTACGAACTGCGACCTTCGTGACTGGAAATCATGAATCCAGTCGCACAACTGAGACGATACACCATAGGCCCGCAGCTTGATTAGAAGTCGCTTGTGAGGAACGGTGTCAAAAGCTTTCCGGAAATCTAGAAATACGGAATCAACTTGAGATCCCCTGTCGATAGCGGCCATTACTTCGTGCGAATAAAGACCTAGCTGCGTTGCACAAAAACGATATTTTCTGAAACCATGCTGATTACGTATCAATAGGTCGTTCCCTTCGAGGTGATTCATAATGTTTGAATACAGTATATGCTCTAAAACCCTACTGCAAACCGACGTCAATGATATAGGTCTGTAGTTCGATGGATTACTCCTACTACCCTTCTTAAACACTGGTGCGACCTGCGCAATTTTCCAATCTGCAGGTACAGATCTATCGGTGAGCGAGCGGTTGTATATGATTGCTAAGTAGGAAGCTATTGTATCAGCGTAATCTGAAAGGAACCTAATCGTTATACAATCTGGACCTGAAGACTTGCGCGTATCAAGCGATTTGAGTTGCTTCGCAACCCCTAAGGTATCTACTTCTAAGAAACTCATGCTAGCACCTGTTCGTGTTTCAAATTCTGGAATATTCCATTCGTCTTCCCTGGTGAAGGAATTTCGGGAAACTGCGTTCAATAACTCCGCTTTAGCGGCACAGTCGTCGGTAACAGTACCATCGGCACTGCGCAGCGAAGGTATTGACTGCGTCTTGCCGCTTGTGTACTTTACTTTTAATGTCCTCTTGGCTAGGTCACCGTCCGGGTCTGCCGAGAGCTGTTGGCAATTGGGGTGCACTCAGACCTTGTGAAATCAATTGAGGAGCTACTTGATTGATGAGTAGCGTCACCAGCCGCGAAACCTGACAATGGCTGGGAGAGCCGTGTGTTGAAAATAAGCGCCTCCGTATCCACGATCGCTGACGCCTAAGGGCTGAGGATGACACGGAGGCCGGTCGGTACCGCTGGGGTTGCAAAGCCTGATTGGAAGGTGTTTGTTTGTTTTGGTCAGTTAAGATCGTAAAGTGTTACCTGTAAGTTAGGTGTGTTGCATACCAATCGGGCGTTGTCTCATTTCCATAGCTTAGGTTTGCGTATGCTATCAGTGTCTTACTACATTCCTCTAGAAACTAGGAGCGGTGAACTAATCTACGGAACATTTTTGTTCTACATAATTACCTTCTGTCTGTTACTTACAAATAAATAGTATTTACAGGAAAATTGAAAACGTCAATATTTAATTCAGGTCTTATTCGAAAAATTTTGATTTTTAACGTGAAACTGAAAGATGTTGTAGTAAAAATACAAAACACAGATTTATTACAAGGCACTAGAAAACGAAATTCCCTAAAAAACAAAGTAAAATTCATTTACGTTTCTTCTACAAATGCTACCATACTACTGGTAATCCTATCATTTACTACGTCATTTGCGTGTTGTATCAAAACGACCGAACCGTAGTTTCGGCAGAGTACAACTCTAATTATGGCAAAATTGAAAGATACTGAAAATCATGTGTACTGATAAGACACGAAATGAGGAGGTTCTCTGAAGTTTTTATCGTCAGAGGAATGTGTGGAACACAACGGCAAGAAGAAGGAACTAGGTGATAGGACATCAACGAATAATTTTTATAGTGCTTGAGCATGTTGGTAAATAGACGGAGGCTGAAATACATCCAACAAATAATAGAGGACGTAGGATGCAAGCGCTATTTTGAGGTGAAGAGTTTGGAAAAGAAGAGGGATTCGTCCCGGGCTGCTTAAAAAGACTGACGAGGAAAAAAAACCCTACGATCATCAACAGCAATTATATGTAGGGCACTTTTGTGCTCATTTCCATTTTTCGGTCTTGTCAAAATTTGCGCTGAGATTACACTGTTTATTACGCAATTATCAGTGCTTACAGGACAGCCACAAATGATCTATCGTTCCTGTATTCTAAAGAAACAAAAATGGAATGTATAAGCTATTTCTCACGACGACTCAAGACACAAATATTTGAATACTGCTCGTCAATATCTCTTGATTAAGGTTTTAGAGACATGTTTAGTATTATGTCGTCATAATACTGCTTTATAGTAAACGAAATTGGGTTCAATTACCAACTGATGTATCAGCAGACTTTAAAGTTAATTAGACAAGGAATTCGCTGTCATTTGGAATTATTAACTACGCGGTTACAAAAATTACACAGCGGTCCCCCTAGGGTGTGGCAGCAGTTATGACGGTCCGGTGACGTGGATGTTATTGCATGATGGCTGAAGGAAAGCCCTCGGGATATATCTGTTAGTGGACACCAGGTAGGTCACGCCAGAGAAATGCCTGTGTAATTACATGCGTGTTTCACGTTAAGCTGGAACAGTAATGAGAAGGCGGCAAATAACTTTTGCGTCATCGGTAATGGGGTATATAAGAAGGCACACAGTTTCGCTGGAAATCGTAATCAACATTCCTCTGCAAGATACTTCAGCATTCGAATGTAAATATGCTCGATGTGTTGGAGAGACGACGACATTTCCTCTCATAAAAGGTAAACCTTTAGCTGGCAGTTGGCTTTCAGCAAGGCCATAGATTTAGTGGATATAGTGCTATAGGAGGTATTGGCACAGGTGGTCAATGAAACGGAACAGAATGAGAGGGACCAACACTACGTCAACGAATAGGATTCCGATTCTGTGGTTGTGGTGAGGGTAGAAGGGGGAGTGGGTTGGGGGGGGGGTAGAGGAGAGTGGCGTCGTCTGACAGCAATGGAAGTCATCCTATTTTTAAATTGCGAACATATGTTTTAGTAGTATAGTAGTACACTGACTAATGACACCGAGATTTTCAAATTGAAACATATGTCCTCTTTACTGCATACCCCCCCCCCCCCTTTTTAGTACAGGAGTCCCTCATAATTCTTTGCAGACGAAAGGAAAAACTGGTAGAAGCCGACCTCGGGGAAGATCAGTTTGGATCCGTAGAAATATTGGAACACGTGAGGCAATACTGATGTTTCGACTTATCTTAGAAGAAAGATTAAGGAAAAGCAAACGTACGTTTCTAGCATTTGTAGACTTAGAGAAAGCTTTTGACAATGTTGACTGGAATACTCTCTTTCAAATTCTGAAGGTGGCAGGGGTAAAATACAGGGAGCGAAAGGCTATTTACAATTTGTACAGAAACCAGATGGCGGTTATAAGAGTCGAGGGACATGAAAGGGAAGCAGTGGTTGGGAAGGGAGTGAGACAGGGTTTTAGCCTCTCCCCGATGTTATTCAATCTGTATATTGAGCAAGCAGTAAAGGAAACAAAAGAAAAATTCGGAGTAGGTATTAAAATCCATAGAGAAGAAATAAAAACTTTGAGGTTCGCCGATGACATTTTAATTCTGTCAGAGACAGCAAAGGACTTGGAAGAGCAGTTGAACGGAATGGACAGTGTCTTGGAAGGAGGATATAAGATGAACATCAACAAAAGCAAAACGAGGTTAATGGAATGTCGTCGAATTAAGTCGGCTGATGCTGACGGAATTAGATTAGGAAATGAGACACTTAATGTAGTAAAGGAGTTTTGCTATTTTGGGAGCAAAGTAACTGATGATGGTCGAAGTAGAGAAGATATAAAGTGTAGACTGGCAATGGCAAGGAAAGCGTTTCTGAAGAAGAGAAATTTGTTAACATCGAGATTTAAGTGTCAGAAAGTCTTTTCTGAAAGTATTTGTATGGAGTGTAGCCATGTATAGAAGTGAAACATGGACGATAAATAGTTTGGACAAGAAGAGAATAGAAGCTTTCGAAATGTGGTGCTACAGAAGAATACTGAAGATTAAATGGGTTGGATGGCAGCGTGGAGGGTAAAAATCGTAGAGGGAGACCTAGAACTACTTAAACTTAACTAACCCAAGGACATCACACACATCCATGCCCGAGGCAGCATTCGATCCTGCAACCGTAGCGGTCGCGCGGTTCCAGACTTTAGCGCCTAGAACCGCTCGTCCACCCCAGCCGGCGACTTCGTAAAAGATGTGAATAACAATTACGAATTTCTAGGATGCTGGAGTATCTTGGGTCGGGAACTTCTGTTAATCAGTAGAACGAAAAACAAGTCCACGTTGCAAATTATTATTTTTTTATTCATTCTCGGCCCGAAACTATTCGTCGATTGAATAAAAGGTAATAATTTCAACTTTAACTAGTTTTTCGTTCTACTGAGGAAGAATTGTTGGTCATTGTTATTCTCATTTCCATGCAATGTTTCACAATCACCTCTTTTCGTTCTCAAAAGAGAGTGAAACGACTTTTCCTCCCCATTTCTGAGTGCGGAATGTTTTGTTTTTCGCAAATAACTATGGCGCCATTTCATGCTCGATCTCTTCGTTTCAGGCCGGGGACAGCGCATCCAGGATTCATCTCGTGTAACACCTGCTTCCAGGAATCCATTGCCATCGACGTGGAAATAACGCAAAAGCTCCTCAGAGGCGTGACGTGACAGTCGGAATGTTTCGACACAAGTAAATGCTAGTAAGCATACGATGTTTCGATACGTGGAGGGTAAAAATCGGTGTTTCGATACCTCGGTTTTGCAAGCAAAATATTTTTATCGAACCGATGTTACGCGCATATCCGAGTAGTCAGTGAAAAACTTCTTTTTTTTTTGTCTATGGTACTGCCGAAGTCCAACCCACTAAACCCCCCCCCCCGCCCCCCCCCCCCACACTGCCGTCCGACGGGTTTATTCATTTGAGTCTGCCATATTGTTTGTTGTAATCATGCAGTGCGTGATTCTTGTGTCTTCGCGACGTCAAAATTTGAAGCTTGGACATATTTTATTAAAATGATTGACACAAAGGCAAAGCGAAAACGATGTTTTAAAACTGAAATTTTGTGGCAATACGTCCAGTTTATTTACACACGCCAGTACTCACAGAGATGTTGTAAAAAGAAGACCAGGAAGTCTGCAAGCTCCTGAGCCTGTTAAAACAATTGAAAGGGATCTGTGAACAAAATAACTATTCTCTTTAGATTTCCTGTGACACAAAATTATTATATCTATGCAGGATTATTTTTTTAGGTTTCTAGTTTTTATTTTAACTTTTGTCAGTAACAATTTCATTCACTATGTAGCTACGAGTAAGTATCATTATGAATTTCGAAGTCACAAGATACCTGTGAAAATAATACGAGTATGTCGAAAATAAAATTAAAACGTATAGTGCTGGAAGCATCATTTCAAAAACTGGATTATTATTAATAAGGAAATAAAAGCATTTAATGTGTTTCATTACAGTACATGAAATAAGTAATCACGTAAAATATCACATCCACGCAGCATTACTTCCTTTACACAAAAAAATTGAAAATATCTATACTTTGAAGTACTTACATGAGTATCATCGCTGGACGACTTGTGTACTACTAATTTGATAGGTACTGATACTTCGATAGTATCTGAACATCCCCATGCGACTTTCAGCCAGCTGAGCAATCAACGAACGTGGCACCCATCTTGCGTTTAAGTTATTGAATTGCAGCACATCGTGGACACTACTGTATGTTGGACCAACACAAATAAGCAAAATAGTGGCTACTTCGTTTACAGCACTACTACTGTATTCCATTTCTTCCTCTGTGGCAATATTTTCTCACCATACAGTGTGTCTGGCCCCGGCACGAAAGCGACCTAACAACTGAACCTGACATTTGTCTTATATAGTCGTTGCCGGCCGCAGCGCAGTTTTCTGCCTATTTACATATCTCTGTATTTGAATATGCATGCCTATAACAATTTCTTTGGCGCTTCAGTGTATACTGCATGCGCCCCATGTTTTTCGTTAAATTCTTACAAGGATGTCTTAGCTATTGCAAACTCATAAGCTCAAATTTTCATGACTATCAGTATGGGGTTAGAAGTAATTATTTTATACTTACTTAGTCCGACTGACTCAAATTTTCATATCAGTATGGGATTAGAAGAAATTATTTTATACTGAAATCTGGTATCGCACGACAGAGCGGATCATGTTGTGGAAAGGGGCCAAGATCAGTTACTGTTAGTTACACAAGAATACAGAACTTTATTTCTCGAAAATACAATGCACAGTTTTCTCTTTAAACAGCAAGGATCATTTCACGGCTGAGGGCCGAAGTAACTTCTCAATAATAGTTCCTTTTAAAACACAAGGATTTAGAGAAACGGCTGAAGGCCGTACTTAAGTAAAATGAAAATATCCTTAAATAATTCCTTTTAAGGCACAAGAATTTAGACAAACAGCTGAATGCCTTACTAAAGTAATATTAAAATGTCTTCTCGGCTAGAGGCAAGTTGTATTTCAGATCATCAAGGGGAACTTTACCAATTTCGGGTAAAAGCCACATTAAGGAAAATTTAAATTAATTCCTCGTCTGAAAGCCCAATAATACAGGGTGATTCAAAAAGAATACCACAACTTTAGGAATTTAAAACTCTGCAACGACAAAAGGCAGAGCTAAGCACTATCTGTCGGCGAATTAAGGGAGCTATAAAGTTTCATTTAGTTGTACATTTGTTCGCTTGAGGCGCTGTTGACTAGGCGTCAGCGTCAGTTGATGCTAAGATGGCGACCGCTCAACAGAAAGCTTTTTGTGTTATTGAGTACGGCAGAAGTGAATCGACGACAGTTGTTCAGCGTGCATTTCGAACGAAGTATGGTGTTAAACCTCCTGATAGGTGGTGTATTAAACGTTGGTATAAACAGTTTACAGAGAATGGGTGTTTGTGCAAAGGGAAAAGTTCTGGACGGCCGAGAACGAGTGATGAAAATGTAGCACGTTAGAGAATTGGCTGTTCCCTCAGATCGAACAAGAATCACAACAATTCATATTTCAGCAGGATGGAGCGCCACCACATTGGCACTTATCTGTCCGTAACTACCTGAACGTCAACTACCCGAGGCGATGGATCGGCCACCAGGCAGCCCGTGACAGAGCACTTCATCACTGGCCTCCAAGAAGCCCTGATATTACCCCCTGCGATTTTTTCTTATGGGGGTATGTTAAGGATATGGTGTTACGGCCACCTCTCCCAGCCACCATTGATGATTTGAAACGAGAAATAACAGCAGCTATCCAAACTGTTACGCCTGATATGCTACAGAGAGTGTGGAACGAGTTGGAGTATCGGGTTGATATTGCTCGTGTGTCTGGAGGGGGCCATATTGAACATCTCTGAACTTGTTTTTGAGTGAAAAAAAACCTTTTTAAATACTCTTTGTAATGATGTATAACAGAAGGTTATATTATGTTTCTTTCATTAAATACACATTTTTAAAGTTGTGGTATTCTTTTTGAATCACCCTGTATTTCAACATAATAAAAGGCAACTTTTAAAGACAAGCATTTACACAGTACAACAGAAAACAATCTTAAGAAAACTTGAAATATCTTAACGGCTGAAGGCCGAAACAATTATTCAAAATAAATAAAGACAAACCTTAAGATAAGCATTTACAAAGTATGGCTGAAGGCCATTTTAAGAATTCAAGATGATTAAAGAGAAATCTTACAGACAGGAATTTACACATTACAACTGACAGCCACAGATTTTAAAACAAACGCGCCAGAAGGCCCACATACAGAGCAAACAAGAATTTTAAATACAACACGACTGATGGCCTAATCTTAAAATACTTCACATAAGGTTCGGCTGAAGGCCATATTCTGAACATAGAACAGACATAATTAATACACGGCTAAAGGCCTGGCACAGCACTTGCGACAAAAGAAAGCTCAGTCACAAACACCAGAACAGTGGTGCCCAGAAGTGTTCAAATGTTCGCCGGCCGCGGTGGTGTAGCGGTTCTAGGCGCGCAGTCCGGAACCGCGCGACTGCTACGGTCGCAGGTTCGAATCCTGCCTCGGGCATGGATGTGTGTGATGTCCTTAGGTTAGTTAGGTTTAAGTAGTTCTAAGTTCTAGGGGACTGATGACCACAGATGTTAAGTCCCATAGTGCTCAGAACCATTTGAACAATTTTTTTTTGTTCAAATGTTCGGCCTTGGGAGGAAACTCTAACAACAGTTTAGGTGAGACAGGCAGCCAAGCCTAACACTAAATACTCGGGTGGCAACACGACCTGGGGACGGCTGAAGAACCAACCAACAACCTAATCAATTCCCTTCCACCCGACCAACGGCACGACAACCGACTTGACAATTGGCGTCTAAAAACAGTCAGGGCACAATAACCAGACCACACGCAGCGGAGACTTTCTCGCTTCTCTTTCGCAACCGACCGACTGACTCCTACTGCAGTACGTAGACAGCATTCATCTGCTCAGCGGGAATCACAGAAGCTACACACAGTTCCACGGAAACACTTGCACCAAGAACTCCGACAATCCTAAAACCAATCACCGTGGAACAACAAGGAGAAATGACAAGTCACACACAGACAGAGTTTCCATAAGCGGTCGGCAACCAAATACACGTCGTCCGATGAGACGACCGACCGAACGACCAACCAAGGTCGTCCGCACTCAAGTTATGAGTGTTGGCAACGGTCGGGCGAGTCTTGGCTGTCCGGAGCTGACTACAGCTCCAACACGACTCAACTCTGTGTCCGTTCGGAACTCGGAGACATGGCGACTCGGGCACACTGGCTCGGACCCACCCATGCAGAGGTAACTCTTGGGCATCGGCGACGACATCTCTGCTCGAGGAAGGAACCGGCCCACGTCCGGCAAGATGACCAACTGACGAGGCCCAGAAACGGCCAAAAGACCAAATATACGTCGTCCAATGAGACGACCAACCGAACGACCAACCGGCGGTCGTTCCCACTCCAATCTCCTTCCATCGGACAGTTTATGTGTGTGGCCAGCGATCGGGAAGTACTGGCAGTCCGCGCCTCACTGGCGCTCCGTCTCCGACTGAACTCCCGACAGATGACGACCCCAAATACTAACGGTCGCTCCAGAGATACTACGACAGTGCATTTACCGATAAGAGCTGCTGCTGCCACTCAGGGGCAAGCAAATCAGCAACTTAGTTACGCCGGTAAATCTAATTAAAAGAAAGGCATGGGCTTTGTGTCTATCTTGGCCACAATAATGCGTTCACTATGCTGTTTGTAGTAGCTAACCCGCAGTCCTATTTTTTATTCATTATTAAACCTACTCCTGCATTACCCCTATTTGAGTTTGTATTTATAACCCTGTAATCACCTGACCAAAAGTCTTGTTCCTCCTGCCACCGAACTTCACTAATTCCCACTATATCTAACTTTAACCTATCCATTTCCCTTTTAAAATTTTCTAACCTACCTGCCCGATTAAGTGATCTGACATTCCACGCTCCGATCCGTAGAACGCCAGTTTTCTTTCTCCTGATAACGACGTCCTCTTGAGTAGTCCCCGCCCGGAGATCCGAATGGGGGACTATTTTACCTCCGGAATATTTTACCCAAGAGGACGCCATCATCATTTAATCATACAGTAAAGCTGCATGTCCTCGGGAAAAATTACGGCTGTAGTTTCCCCTTGCTTTCAGCCGTTCGCAGTACCAGCACAGCAAGGCCGTTTTGGTTAATGTTACAAGGCCAGATCAGTCAATCATCCAGACTGTTGCCCCTGCAACTACTGAAAAGGCTGCTGCCCCTCTTCAGGAACCACATGTTTGTCTGGCCTCTCAACAGATACCCCTCCGTTGTGGTTGCACCTACGGTACGGCCATCTGTATCACTGAGGCACGCAAGCCTCCCCACCAACGGCAAGGTCCATGGTTCATGGGGGAAGTATAGAAATATGGGGAACAATAATTATTTCGATGTACAGGACTTGTAATAAACGACGAATTTTTGCATTCGCATGGGTTTTTCAATATGTATGTTGCACAAAGAACTTGGGTTACACATTCTTAAGCGATTCTCGGTCATTAAACAATTTCGTGGCTCAACGCGCATATCTGTTGTTAGAATTACGTGGAAATGAAATAAGAAGAGATTACGGGAAGTGAAGTATGATCCACACACCTTGCATCAGTACCGGGTGGTTACAAGTAAACTTTCGCGATTTGAGAAGGCCCCCCGTGGAAACAGTTGATCATAGGACAGTGAAATTTTGTGGAAACATTTGTAAGCACATGCTGAGGAGCAATAACGAAAAAACCATTTAAAGAAAGATTTTTTTGATTTTCACATGACAGGGCTACATTTGGTAATTGCGTACCTAGTTAACGTTCCCGGTTAAAACATTGCTCAGTGTGACGACCATTTTCATCCATGACAACTCGGAACCGCACTAGAGATACCATTTCTCAATAATTATTCGCAGCAGTTCTCGAATGGACAACCAAGGAATGGCCACCTGTTGTGACACAGCTCGTGCACTGCTTGAAGACCGCACATGTCATTCAGTATTCTCAGCCATGCCAACAGTAACCTCTTCAACAATATGTGGCGAAATTGGCCGATGGCCTCTTCCAGGAGCAAAATCAGCAGTTCATTCGAACTTCCAAATCGTGTTCGTCAAACCTCGTGCGGAAAGAGGACCTGCCCGTGTTCCTTCAGTGCCTCGACACTCGCGAAGAGCAGCAACACACTCTCTGTTTGATAAAACAGCTTTACAAGTAAATCCCTGCTCACATTCTCCAGATCCATGTTGACTGTCTGAAAGCGTGTTGCACAAAGATGCTTGTGTTTGAACCCAAAGGTACCGTACCAGTGCCGGTGCCTGACGGCATGTCATTATGCTAACACTACGAGAACGCAAATGCTGCTGCAACGCACTGTCTTAACACCGTTCCTATAAAGATAGGTATCAATATGGTAAATACTTTTTCTGTACCCTGGTTCAAGTAGCAGAAGTTTAATTATAACCACCCTGTACATGGCGCCGGTTTTAAGCCTTGATGCACGTTTTGACCCCACTTCGAGACTTGGAGTAGCTGAAGGATCTGGTGTTGAATAAAGACCTAGCACTCAGAGTCGTTAGTGGTCACTGTTAAGACACCGTTCGTGCCATTGGGCTTGTGTTGCATCCCACGATAATTGCGAAAAGCTGTGTCTGCTTGTTTTGGTAAGTGGTCCAGCCACCGTAACTGCACCACTGAGAAAACTAAACGCAGAACAAGCTCTGGGGCCGACGCTGTAGTCACCTCTCGTACCTTCAGCGAGAAAGCGTCCAGGGTTTGTTTCACGTGCTTACAGAGCGTAAAACAAACCATTTCCTGGCGATCGAATTGTACTTCGGGGCCAATGGGAAGGCAGGAGAGCGTGTTTGCGTTGGCTTTTTAACCGGGCAGGTAAAATTGAGTTTCGTAGTTACACCCACTTAAAATCAATTCCCACCACTGCAGGCTCTGTGATTTCTTCGGGAGCTTAGATAGATGCCCAAAAGTCAGTATTAAGTGTTTTGGTCGGTTAACCGGTGGACATACAAATATAATGAAATATCTTGGCACCGTCAATAATTACTAAATTTTCCTTGTCAACATAGGAAAAGTTAACCTGCGCTGCTGCCAGTATTTTCTAGGTGTAGGTGATTGGTTTCTAAGAACCAACTATTGGACAAATCTGCCGCAATCCCATACAGGACGCGTCCGTCACGTTCGTCAACCATAGGTACGGGATATACGGCATTAGGCATTACATTACTTTGAGACAGTCCTCAAGACCTTGAAACGCTCGTTGACAATATGCCGACCACACATGCTTGATGGCCTTTTTGTACAGCTGAATGGCCTGGTGTGTTGCTTGCGGAATAAACATTGCATAGTATTTGATCTTGCCAAGAAATGCTATAACTGAGGGTGGCAAGTGCTGGCATATTTAGTATTCCATCAGCATGATCGCGTGTGGATGCAATAACCTTGTTACTGATGATGTGCCTCAGGCACATAAAAGGGTGACGAAGATACTGCTCTTGTCTAACGGACAACGTAAGCCATTTTCCGAGAAGCCGCATGAAAACGGGTTCAAGGTTCTGGCGCTGTTCCGCATGTGCCGGTCCTGTTATGATACCATTCCAATAGGCAAAGTAATGTGCAGTACACTGAATTAGATGTTCTAAGTATTCTCGGACGATAGTAGGACACTAACAACCCCAAACGGTGAACGATTACACTGATACAAGCCGAAGGCGTATGTAAGTCCAGCAACAGTGTTGGTATGCTGTCCAACGGAAGTTGTACATCAACAATTTTTAAATCCATTTTTATCATTATTGGCCTGTGGCTAGTTTACATAGCAATTGACAGGCTGTACAGGGCACGAATAGGACTTCAACATACACTCCTGGAAATGGAAAAAAGAACACATTGACACCGGTGTGTCAGACCCACCATACTTGCTCCGGAAACTGCGAGAGGGCTGTACAAGCAATGATCACACGCACGGCACAGCGGACACACCAGGAACCGCGGTGTTGGCCGTCGAATGGCGCTAGCTGCGCAGCATTTGTGCACCGGCGCCGTCAGTGTCAGCCAGTTTGCCGTGGCATACGGAGCTCCATCGCAGTCTTTAACACTGGTAGCATGCCGCGACAGCGTGGACGTGAACCGTATGTGCAGTTGACAGACTTTGAGCGAGGGCGTATAGTGGGCATGCGGGAGGCCGGGTGGACGTACCGCCGAATTGCTCAACACGTGGGGCGTGAGGTCTCCACAGTACATCGATGTTGTCGCCAGTGGTCGGCGGAAGGTGCACGTGCCCGTCGACCTGGGACCGGACCGCAGCGACGCACGGATGCACGCCAAGACCGTAGGATCCTACGCAGTGCCGTAGGGGACCGCACCGCCACTTCCCAGCAAATTAGGGACACTGTTGCTCCTGGGGTATCGGCGAGGACCATTCGCAACCGTCTCCATGAAGCTGGGCTACGGTCCCGCACACCGTTAGGCCGTCTTCCGCTCACGCCCCAACATCGTGCAGCCCGCCTCCAGTGGTGTCGCGACAGGCGTGAATGGAGGGACGAATGGAGACGTGTCGTCTTCAGCGATGAGAGTCGCTTCTGCCTTGGTGCCAATGATGGTCGTATGCGTGTTTGGCGCCGTGCAGGTGAGCGCCACAATCAGGACTGCATATGACCGAGGCACACAGGGCCAACACCCGGCATCATGGTGTGGGGAGCGATCTCCTACACTGGCCGTACACCACTGGTGATCGTCGAGGGGACACTGAATAGTGCACGGTACATCCAAACCGTCATCGAACCCATCGTTCTACCATTCCTAGACCGGCAAGGGAACCTGCTATTCCAACAGGACAATGCACGTCCGCATGTATCCCGTGCCACCCAACGTGCTCTAGAAGGTGTAAGTCAACTACCCTGGTCAGCAAGATCTCCGGATCTGTCCCCCATTGAGCATGTTTGGGACTGGATGAAGCGTCGTCTCACGCGGTCTGCACGTCCAGCACGAACGCTGGTCCAACTGAGGCGCCAGGTGGAAATGGCATGGCAAGCCGTTCCACAGGACTACATCCAGCATCTCTACGATCGTCTCCATGGGAGAATAGCAGCCTGCATTGCTGCGAAAGGTGGATATACACTGTACTAGTGCCGACATTGTGCATGCTCTGTTGCCTGTGTCTATGTGCCTGTGGTTCTGTCAGTGTGATCATGTGATGTATCTGACCCCAGGAATGTGTCAATAAAGTTTCCCCTTCCTGGGACAATGAATTCACGGTGTTCTTATTTCAATTTCCAGGAGTGTATTTAAATAACAAGAAGCAACTCTCAACAGTTTTCGAGAAAATCGAATCTGAAAATTTTACGCTTGCTTATATAATTCGTACGGTCGCTACTGACGAATTTCACAGTCAAGCGAGTAAGCGTGTTCGCCAGGTACTGATCCACCACATCAAGGGGGAGCGTCCGGTAGACATGTAGCAAAGGCACATGCATCGAACCCAGCTAGATCTCTTGTACGACATGCAGCGTGCCTATCCAGAGGTTCGCCCATTTACAGGGCGCCTACATCTGGACACGCACATTTGGTCAGCGTTCGGGACGGACTCAAGAGAGTTTCGTAGTCGCAGGGGGCGGAAGCTGTTTGTTTTCACGTCTGATCATGAACCCCTGACGCGCCACCGAAAACAGCTCTCGTCTCAAACGCTGACGCATCAGTGCACCCATCGTCTTCGCCTGGAAACTGACAGCAGAGCAACTACCCACCGTCCCACTAGCAGTAACCCTATGCCTTTTACTCTTACGTGAGCAATTGTGTAGGCCTCTCGGTGATAAGCCATGGATACGTAATTATTCCCATTGCCCGAGCCTGCTGTAGTCGTGACTGTTCGGAAGCACCACTCTGCCTCCGACGCACTGTCACGTCCACCTCCCCCCTCGAAGTCCGGATGAGGCAATGACATTCGATTCCTTGACGGGGAGCTCGGCAACGCATTCTACCCTTCCACGCCGGCAAAGGAATAAACCCGGCTATAATCGTGCCTCTGTGCTGATTTCAGTGGGTATCGATAGTGATGCAGATTTGATGCATCTCGCTACAACATCGCTGCCGTTGACTGCCATAGGCAGAGCAGGCGTGTTACGTAATCCGCATCTCTAAATAAGCCGGCGGGGCAGTCTTCTGTAGTGCTGTGCTGTGCAGTGAGAGGTACTTCACGTGCCGTCATACCACTGCGGCTACGACGAACGTGTTTAACTCGTGGGCTTGTAACGCCGGAAATGCATATCCTCCTATTTCCATCTATTGTACCATAATTTTTTCCTTATTTTGTTACCTGAAGATATAACATTTCTGTGTCTTTATATATTGTAATTGTTTTAATATTTGTATATATATATATATATATATATATATATATATATGCATTTATGTCGATGTATAATTGGTTTGTTTTGTAAATATTATTTGTATTTTACGCTGGGTCTTGCCTAGGGAAAACTATGCTATCGAACGAATACATCGATAGGTCTTGTGAAGAACGAAAGTGTGTAGGATCTTTGGTAGTGTTAACTCGGCCGCGTGGAGCGCGGGCAGCGAGGAGAGGGTCTGGTTGGAGTAGTGCGATTGAGCAGGTGTGTTGTGTGACGTTCCCGCAAGTTGCCGGACTTTCGGGGTTTGGCAGCATGTAATTGCGATCGACTGGCTATGGTAGTTTCTAGCACGGTGTCGCGGACTGGAAGCATTAGCTGGCACGCAACAGCCCGTTTCGCCTGGTGACCGTGTCGGGAAGAAGGCGCGCCAGCATCCAGCTTCTGCAACAGCGACGGCCGACAATGAGTCACTGTCGCCACCTCCTCGATCGGCGACTTCAAACCTTCAATCAACCAACAAGGAAGACTAAAAGCACGTAAAGTTTCAGAACTGTTGCATCACAAAATTACAGCAACTTAGCATGAACCTTTGTTGCTCATTGTCCCAATTGCATTGCTAAGCAGGGTCCCTTCCTTTTCCGAAATGAACCCGAGTGTCGTTGAAATTCAAACGCCAGCATTAAAATAATATAATTCAATTTCACTGCTTTAATTTCAAAGTTCAGTTAAAGTATTTATAGCAGGCTACAATATTTAGATTACACGAGCACAAATTAAGAGTGCGAGTTTTGTTAGCATATTTTAGCTTACCTGTGACTGCAACTCAGCTTGGTACGTACTAAATTTTACTATTGTTAATTGTTCAGAATCATTTAATTCAAGTTCGCAGTTAAATCTCTTATTTCTAAATCGTGTAGAGTCAAGTTGCTTTTGAAATGATTGTTGAGGTAGTCCAAGACTAACCGTATTTTACTGAATTTCGATGTGCTTCAGAAAGAAAGCTCACTGTTAACTTCAGTCACTAAATTAACTTTCGATTTTCTGGTTTTATTAATTCTTTTGCTAAATTAAGTCAGAGTGTAGCGAAATTTATTACTTCTGACAAACTTTCAGTTTTCACACTACACGTGTCAACCTTCAGTTGCCACGCTTCTAGTGCTAATTACTTACTTTCTTTATTAACTTTACCCCTTTTCAAAATTAATTTCCATCAGTTTCATTTGCATTTTTCCTTTCATTTAGATGTAACTCTTTCCTCCCTCTTTACCGACAAATTAACTTCGGTGACGATTGCTTTTCCCAAATTTCCATTAGGTATACGCGGTTTAAATTTTCACTGTCATTAAGGTCGATAAGTGAGGGGGAGGTTACAGGTTCTCTTGGTTTCAGTATTGGTTTACTTTCAGTGCACAGCTTAGGATGACTTTGTTCTGTTTACACTTTATGGTTTCGTTTCAAACATTGACAAAACATTTGAACCTGGTAACTGTATTAATGCCTTGGTCTCTCTTGTAACTATTTACTCACAACACTTCCCTCCTTTATCACATTTTCTAATCAATCACCCTTCCTTTTAATCAAGCTTTACCGTTACATTTCTCCCTGATTAATTTCAGTACCTCTTCATTACTTAAGCGATCTGTTCATCTAACGCTCATCAGAATTCATTTGTAACACTGCTGAAATGCCTGGGCTAGCAGGCCAGAGCGGGTTAGGTTGTGGAACGGGGCCAAAATGAGTTCCTGTCAGTTGCACTCAACATACAAACTTTATTATCAACACACAATATTACAACAAGAATGCAAAACACTCAAAACCTTAATCGACCTCCTTGATTAACTTTAGATCGGCTGAAGGCCACACTCTAAATCCAAGATGAAAGGCCTAAGTAAGAAATTGACATACAAGGTTCGTCTGGAGGTGTGACCCAAAAATATTTTCTAAATCTTCAATCTAAACGGGCTGAAGGCCTTAGTACTTTAATTTTAATGGAACTCGGCTGGAGGCCGCATATTAATCAATAAGAAGAGTTTCAATCAAATGCAGAAGGCTTTATCGTAAAACAATTGAAGCAAATTTTGCTGAAAGCCCCATACAAAAACATCCCAATCGTATGCCTTAAGGGCAAGACAAGAACATTAATTCAGGATATATTAAAAGTCGGCTGAAGGCCACACATCAACCAAATAACTAAAACTGAAACACGGAAGTTACTATGTAACACACACAGGACGGCACTCAGAAGTTTCCAATGGTCGGCCTGGAGTTGTAACGCTAACGACCGTTTAGGCGACACAGGCAACTGACCAATAATCTCTTAATCGGAAGGCAACCCAATCGACAGACAGCCGACGAACCAACCAACTACATGATTTCGGTCACCCGACCAACGGCACTACAATCAACATTCCCGCGAGGCGGAGAGACCAGTAACATTCGTCTTCAAATTTCAGTGTGTTAATAAGCCAAGGCACAATAACTACTGACATACACGAACATCGCAACGGCTGTGGAACTACACCTCGTGGCGGACAGCATCACCACGATAAGAAAACATTGACTCGCTGGTCTGTCGCAGCCGGCCAACTGGCTACTGCAGAACGTAGACAGCATTACAGAGCATTTAAAACATTGCTCAGTCGAACTGACACAGGGTACACAGTGTTGCACGAAATACTGCCAAAAGAAACTCGAACACTCGTAAAACGAATCACTGACGAACAACTAGAACATATCACCGGCGGACACACACACAAACTCGAAGGACGGTCGGTGGCGAAACACACATCGTATGACCAGACGACCGACCAACAGCCAACCACGGTTGTTGGCACCCTAACCATGTGTGTTCTCTGTCCGTTGGGAACTGGGAGACACGGCGATTCTGGGACACTGGCTCCGACCCAATCATGCAGAGGTAACTCTTGCCCATTGGCCACGACATCTCTGCACAAGGAAGGAAACGAGCCAGCAAGATCACCCAGTGACGAGGCCCAGAAGTGGTAAAAGACCAAACACACGTCGTCCAAAGAGGCGACCAACTGAACGACCGACCAACGGTGTATCCCGCCGCCATCTCCATCCGTCGGACAGTTCATCCTGTGTCGCGAGCTGTCGGCGAGTACTGGCTGGCCGCGCCTCCCTAGCGCTCCGTCCCCGACTGCAGCTACGTCCCAACTGGACTTCTGCCGCGTTCCAACTCAGCGACTGCCAGGTGCGATCTCTCACTGCCAGAAGCCCCAACTGCCAAATACACGACGACCCGAAAATACTATCGGTCGCTCCAAAGATGGTACGACAGGGCACTTATCGATACGCGCTGCTGCTGCCGCTCACGGGCAAGTAAGGCAGGAAGTTAGTGACGCCAGTAAATGGAATAAGAAAACGAGGCGGCAGTACCGTGATAGAAGATGACAAACCATAAATGCCATGAACACGAGCCGTGTACGGCTCAACTGCATGTTTATATTCCTTCCTTTTCTGTAATGTTCATTGTCCGCATTTCAGCTCCACCTACGGTGACACTCCAAACAAGTGCTTTTAGAAAAAATGTCTAATACTTAAATTTATATACAGTGTTAAAGTGTTTCTCCTTTATCAGATAAGGTTTCCTTGCTACTGCCAGTCTGCATTTTTTTATCCTCTTTACATCTGACGTCGTGTGGTATTGTGCTGCCCAAACGACAACTCGTCTGTTATTTCCAGCGTCTCATTTTCTTAACTTCAACATTTCCTGATTTAATTCGGCTACACTGCATTAATCCTCTTTTGCTTTTATTTATGTTCCTCTCATAACACATTTATGACAGCAATCCTTCGGTTCAGCTGATCGTTCAAGTCCATTGCCGTTTGGGAGACAATTACAATGACAGTGGAAATCGTTATGTACCTTATTTCTTCTCTTTAATCCTTAATTCCCTTTCCAAATTTATTCTCGGTTTGCTTCATTTAAAATCGTAAAACTAACGTAAATAATCTAAGTTAAAACACTTCCGCCATTTGACAATTCCTTTATTTTTTTCTTGACATTATTGCACTTTTGGCTACATAGTCCCTTCCAAGTGAATCTCTGTTATCACGTGGTTATTAACTACCCTGCAAGCCATACTACATGTCAAGAATATGCAACAGCTGAGTATACAGCGAACATCATGGTAATGCCACTGCTAGGGTAGGAAACACCTGCGGTTACACTCATTTCAACAACTCTCCAACTTACTTGAAAGCGCCAGCTGGTGCTGCTGTCTTCATTCAGAGGATTGGTTGCAAATCTCTAAGCTAGTCTATCCTGTGCAAGACTTATGATCTCTACATAACTACTGCAGACTACTATTGTTTGAACCTGATTACTATAGTCATACCTGTGTCCCATTCTACAATATTTTATCCCACACTTCCCTCAATTACCAAACTAATTATTATCTGCTACATTGGGATCTGTCCTAACAACTGATTCCTTCTGTTGCTCATATTGCGCTACAGGCGACTCTCCCTGATTACTAATCAGCACCTCATCGTTAGTTATATGAGCCGGCCGGTGTGACCGTGCGGTTCTAGGCGCTTCAGTCTGGAACCGCGTGACCGCTACGGTCGCAGTTTCGAATCCTGCCTCGGGCATGGATGTGTGTGATGTCCTTAGGTTAGGTTTAAGTAGTTCTAAGTTCTAGGGGACTGATGACCACAGATGTTAAGTCCCATAGTGCTCAGAGCCATTTGAATCATTAGTTATATGAGCTAATCATCTAATCTCCAATACTCTTCTGAAGCACCACATTCAAAAACCCTCTCTTCTTAGAAAGAATCTTCATTTTGAGGACGAGTGTGCGGTGATTTGAAACTGACAGATGAAAACAGTGTCCCAGACAGGTATTACAACCAGGAACCTTTGTCTTCCTTCAGGATTTCCTAGCCTCGCAAGCTATGCAGAAGAACTTTCGTGAAAATGGAACGTAGGCGAAGAGCTACTGTCGGAAGTGAAGCTGTGAACTTTCGCCAGCAAAAGGCAAATGTCCTAAGTTCGACTCCCGGACCGGTACATAGTTTTAATCTGATAGGTAGTCTCGCCTCATTCCTTGTTTGAACTGTTTAGTCCTTCCATGTTAAAGGTACGTAAAAGGCCATATTACAGACAAATCTGTGTGGGTGGTGAGGTCGGGGCATGGATGAGAAGGATACTGTAGGACGAAATGCCATCGCCAGAACTGCGCCAAGGGACGTCCTCGCTCACCCCCCAGAAACGCTGATAACAGCAGAGATACGAAATAGACAAATCACAGTGCGTCATTTGAAATGTATGTGTTCTTTACACTATAATGAGAATTTATCGTATTCAGTATCTCTAGCCCAAGAGGGTCTATCTACCATGAAATCATTTATTACTCTTTTCAGCCGAGCAGTTGATATAAAAACAATTTTAAAAGCTTAGTAATATGGAGGGAGGAGCGGCTCCTGAGTAAGTTACACAAATACAGACTGTGTGAGCCTGCCTGGAGACATGAATGGTTGGAAAAGACCCTTGTTACTGGGCGCTCGCTGGCGGCAGATGCACAGGGAATTCGTCAGCGCCGGCCGAGGTGGCCAAGCGGTTCTAGGCGCTACAGTCTGGAACCGCGCGACCGCTACGTTAGCAGGTTCGTATCCTACCTCGGGCATGGGTGTGTGTGATGTCCTTAGGTTAGTTAGGTTTAAGTAGTTCTAAGTTCTAGGGGACTGATGACCTCAGTAGTTAAGTCCCATAGTGCTCAGAGCCATTTGAGCCATTTGAACTTCGTCAGCGATGGGTTTAAGTGAAGAGATGTGCAACATTGCTGAGATGTTCCACATCTATTACTCTGGTGGTGGTGGTTAGTGTCATTGGAGGTCATTGGAGGTCATTGGAGACGGAGCGCAAGCTCGGGTTAGGGAAGAATTGGGAAGGAAATCAGCCGTGCCCTTTCAAAGGAACCATCCCGGCATTTGCCTGAAACGATTTAGGGAAATCACGGAAAACCTAAATCAGGATGGCCGGAGACGGGATTGAACCGTCGTCCTCCCGAATGCGAGTCCAGTGTGCTAACCACTGCGCCACCTCGCTCGGTCATCTATTACTCTGTTCGATAGGCATTGTGTCTTCCTATACACTAACAGTTTGTGGCACAGTTATTTTGCAGTGGCATAGCTATTTTTTAATTAACAGATTTTCGTAGGATTTAACTTCTGTTTCGTGTGTGATTGGCATAGGAGTTATCTTATTGTCTTTGAAAGAAACTATAAATGGAGATCGATAACAGCAGTAGAATCTAGTGTTGTCTTTACTTTGATGTATTTCCTTGGTGTCCACGGCTCGTGGTCTTCCGGTAGGCCGGCCGGAGTGGCCGAGCGGTTCTAGTCGCTACAGTCTGGAACCGCGCGTCAGCTACGGTCGCAGGTTCGAATCCTGCCTCGGGCATGGATGTGTGTGATGTGCTTAGGTTAGTTAGGTTTAAGTAGTTCTAAGTTCTAGGGGACTGATGACCTCAGAAGTTAAGTCTCATAGTGCTCAGAGCCATTTCTTCCGGTAGCGTTATCGCTTTCTGCGCAAGGGGTCCCGGCGCGGTCACGGATTTTCTCTGCCTCTTAATGACTGGGTGTTGTGTGTCTTTCATCATCACTTCATTCTCATTCACTCGCAAGTCACCGTAGTGGCGTTAAAGAACTTATGGAGCGGCGGCCGAACCGCCCCGCGAGGGGTCTCCAGGCCACCAATGCCATACGCTCATTATTTATTATTTCCTTTCTGAGCTGAGATTTAGTGCCGCCCATCATACCAGGTTAGAATCAACACTGAAAAATGTGATAGATGTCTGATTTAATAGTAGTGCAATCTAGTGTTTGTGCATAGAATTATAAAAAATAAACAAAATCTCCTGAATATTTTCAGTGGGCTACGATGGATAGTGACTATAGCCCCACCCTGAAAGTGATATGAATTTGAATGGTTCCAACGTTCAGAAAATAGATATCTGGCAGTAATTCTAAAATACAACGTCGCAATTATTGTATGGCCTCCATGGAATGCGAAACCAGTCAGAAACGAAGTGCTGTTGTTGTAAACATGTCTTATGTACGAAAAATGAAATTTACGTGATACCAGTTTGGTTAGGGTCAATGAGTTTTCAGCTAGGTGTCGCGACCGACTTTGCTTCTGTAATCGATAATCGATTATGAAATAATATCTGAGTCTCCACTGCTGCTCCCGAGACACCGTGGGTTAGTGGGTTCGTGTCCTTACCTGTGTGCGGCGCGCAGCTGGCTGGCGTGTCCTGCGTGGGGGCGGGGGGAACCCCAGGGGCAGAGGCAGCAGCGGCGGGGGCGGTGGGGGCGGTGCGTGCGCGTCCTGCCACATCTGCGGGCGTGCATAGACAACGGCTGTAGCTGAACGCAGTGGGGTGCTGCACCTGCAAAGAAGCACGCAAATGATGCGGAACTCGCTCAGAGAGGGATGTCAGACTCAAATAACTGACAGTGTCTGCACACATGCACGTTTTAAAGACTCTTCTCTGGCCAGCCAAGTTACACTACGTTAACTTTTGAGCTGCAATAATCGACAATAGCGGCAAAAGAGAGCAGCGACTAAAGACAAGAGTGGGAAGTAGAGTGTATTAAGCGTCAGTGACTCAGCTTGAAAGGGTACTGTACCGCCTGACATTGAAAATAGGTACAACATACTTCATTACTTTTGTCAGAACAACACATTTTTTTTTTGTAAAACAACTCAATTTCAATTAATACAGCAAAGCCGGATACCAGTGTAGGAAAGAATGACAATTTATTTATTTAATTGATCACATGTGCACTCCCACAAAATAAATCCCTACATCCAGTTTGGTGAGATCTGTGAAATGAATGAATGTATGGCCGTCTGCTAACCGCAGATAGTGAATGTGAATATATGATCATCTTTGAGACGATCCTTTGGCCACCTTTGGTGGGACCAAAGAGATGAAATTTACCTGAGCTTTGAGCGCCTGAAATGTGGCTGACCAATACGGTAGCATGATCTTCCCACACCTCGAGATAGGTGCGAGATGACCTAGAGAATGGCCATGTTTCAGCACTCTGCCGCTGGATCTTGTGCTGTTAAGACCTGTTTTAGTTGTGTTCCGTAATGACAAAAGAGTGGAGACATGGTATGCATGTGGAATATTTAAGAGTAGTTTGAAATAATAATTTCTCTATTTCAGGAACTTTTGTGGGGAGAATTAAATGTCAGGCAGGTAATATTAATGGGATTGTAGTAATCTTCGGAAGTGACCAACAGTCACAATGAAACCACGTGTAGCAATAAGTTGAAATACTTCCGTGTGCTTAAGTTAAACTGAATTACTAGCGTGTGTACAATAAGTTGAAATATTTAAGAAATAGCGTGTGTACCATAAGTTGAAATATTTAAGAAATGGCGTGTGCAGGACTTGAAATTAGAGACGAGTACTTCCACGTGGTGAGTACTGTGTGAGTCTCAAACTGTGTATGAGACAAAAGATAAAGAGAAGTACTCGTCCATGGTATTAGTTGAGGACTCGCGTGTGTGATGAATACGTTCTTAATATTACTTTGCGTGATATGATTCCGTGTGACGCTAGATTCGAACTCTGAGAGAGAAGCTAGGTGAGTCGGCCGTCTATCCAGCAACGCCACTTGGCTTGCATTGCACAGGAAGACGTGCATATATCTCCAGAGTTCATAGTAGGAAAGTAGAATTACGAAGTGGGGCAGTGTCGTGTGAAACTGGGATAAATATTAATTGAAGTGGGAAAGCTGAAAGTGACTTGTTCCTTCGGTACTGCTCGGTCTGGAGGATAGTTTCGTGATGATGATTGTGAGAGTCGAAGTGTGAGAAATAATAAAAGATCCACCATCCTATCCAGAAAGTGCACTGTAGCGTTAAATAATTACGAGACCATAATATAGAGATTCACCAATGTAAAGCCATGCCCACTGGGCGGAATTTCTCATGTGTTATTGTTGTAGGTTATAGAATTTGTGTGTTTAGGTTAGAGAATTTATCGGAATAAATAAGATAGTGAAAAGAAAAAGATTGGTGGACTTTTCCTTCGAATTGTATGTTGTCATAATGTCCCGAATTTATAATGTTTGCGCCATTCATATTCAGTGCGGTGGCCACGTGTTGACAAAAGCCGTTAAATAAAAAAGAAAGAAAATGTGGTATTGCCAGTGCGTAGTGTACAGTGAGAGTTCTGTAAATTAGTGATAGTCAGATGCGTGTTTCCGTTGCGTATTAATCATATAGGAGGATAACTTGTAACTTAAGTGTGAGTACTAGAGTTCATGTTACTCGATAAATAAGAATGAATCCACTCGCTTGGCAGACCACTCATCTTGCTGGCCTGACTGCTTGATGCCACAGTATGAGCATGGCATGTGGGTGCCTCTCAAGCTTTCATAAAAAAGTGTGGAATTCACAAATGAGCAATGTATTAATGTTGGCTTCGGAACGGAAGACAACTTCGTCCAAAATTTTTCGACGTCACAGAGGATGGGTAGTTAATGTTTTCCTGAAAACGGAAGATTCTGCACGCATGGCGTGACCTTCTCGCACTCCTGATTTGAATAACATAGAGCGCATCTGGGATGCACTAGAGAGACGGTTTGGATCACGTCGGCATCCACCAACCACTTTCCAGGACTTGCGAGCACCGCTATAGGAAGGTTGGGCGTTACTGCTTCAACACGAGACAGAAGGCCCCATCGTTTGTCGGGCCCGTATTGCCTCCAGAGGTGGTCACACCCCAAACTGAGCGCATTAACTAGCTGTCAGAATGTGTGTGTAAATCCGTTAAGTTAGAAAAAAGAAACAAAGAACGTTCTTCTCGACCGTTATGCATGTTGTAATTGTTAACGTTCTGTACTCTTAATATTGTTTCTACTTTACTATTAACTGATTAAACTGTTTTGTGGCAAAATAAACGCAACCTTGCGAAATTTCGGTTTCTTGCTTTAATTTTGGGCACCAGTGTATATTATAAATTAAATCGAAAAGTCTGGGGCCACAATACCTCGAAACAACCACACATGAGGTCCCAATATCGCGTCACGATACGCGACAACAGTTAAACCTTGCCGATTTAACCGTACAATTTCATGAAGAGGTGTTTGAATGATCAATATAATCCCTGCCCACACCACTAGAGCTCATCCATATCAGTGTCTTTCCACAATGGTTGGGTCCCGAAATAGTGTTCCACGTTCCCTCCAGACATGAATCCTTCGAGAATCAGTGTCCGAACCAAATTGGAACTCATCTGTGAAAAGAACATAGACCCACTGTTCGAACGTCCAGGTGACACTTGGCGGTTCCATTCTAGACGTTCTCTCTATGAAGGCGCGTCAGAGGTACACATACAGCAGATCTCCGACAGTAAAGGCCACCAAATGGTTCAAATGGCTCTGAGCACTATGGGACTCAACTGCTGAGGTCATTAGTCCCCTAGAACTTAGAACTAGTTAAACCTAACTAACCTAAGGACATCACAAACATCCATGCCCGAGGCAGGATTCGAACCTGCGACCGTAGCGGTCTTGCGGTTCCAGACTGCAGCGCCTTTAACCGCACGGCCACTTCGGCCGGCAAAGGCCACCCTATCGATGTCTTCTGTACACCGCTTGCCTCGATACAACACGTACGGTGGATGCTGCTTGGTCAGATGCCTATTGCTGTGCAGTACTAAGGTGGTTCCGTCGAACCGTTACAGCCAAATAACGGTTCTCACTTTCTGATGTTACACGTGGTGGCCCCCCCCTCCCCGCTCCCCCCCCCCCCCCCCCCACACACCGCCCGGTCTTCGGGATTCAGTTTCGATCTCTATAAATTGTCGCCACATATGTAAAACGACAGAATGATTTACATTAAGCCATCAGACCACATCGCTTTGCGACTGTCCTGCTTCCAGTCTTCGCAACACCCTCCACCGCAGACAACCTGGTAGGGGTCTTCTCTGCGCCTTACTGCGCCGTCTGTGGCTGTGTACATAACGATTGCGGATGTGGGACTACTCGGCAAACACTATCACGTTTGTTAGGTGCCCTGACGTCATAGTTGGCGTGGTTGTCCGTTGACCAGAGTGCTATCTTCCAAGCAGTACACGATCGTATGGACATCTGTTGACATTTGTATGATTATATCGTGAACTAGACACGGGACGGGGAAATAGTGGCTTGTTGGCTTCATTTTGGACACCAGTGTTATTTCTGAGAAGAAAAAAAAACGATTTGTAGCCAGCAATACTTCACTCTTAGTAACTACACTGAATAATTATAAATACACGATGAACGGAAAAGAAGTGAAAGGACTCCACTGAATTCAGATTTCTTTTTAGTTGTTTATCTACTTGCCAGTCATACAACAGCGTAGAATTTCCTTTTCCTGTTAAAGTTGCAACTATTGCGAAAATCGTAAGAGTAGTAACCTCAGTCAATGAGAAATTCCCAAAAACGAAGATACCATACATCTATAGTATGAGAAAAGTAGCGTAAAATTACAAAACCTTAGGTAATTTTCCTAATAGGTTAGGAAGGGTGGATGGAAATCGCATTGGAGTTGTTACTCCCACCAATTCTGCCTCTGAGTACAATAATCATGATAATAATAATGTTGATTATGTGATTATACTGTCATATCGTAACCACAATTAAGTCCCAGTCTGAAAAGTTCGCTGTTACACGACCGTTGTTTCAAACTGTCCCGTAAGTGGTGTGAAACACGATTCAGAAAGTCAAAATAAATTATATTTTACCGGTAACGAAATGTGAATAATTGCAAATGATTACCAGCACATAAATAGCAGATTATTGCCTACTGAATTGCATCTTCACCTAACTAAGAATCCTCTATGAAAGGAGGGGGTACTTGCCTGTAGGCGAGGGGTACATGTCATGGGTCATGGAACTGGCAGGGTAAACAGCCCCGGCAGAATTCGTGTCAGGCCCACTCAGACACTTACAAGGGACCACGCCAGGAGGTCGTCGTGGATGTGCTTCCAAAGGCTCTGCCTTGGTACCAATCACGCCCAAGTCACAATTCAGATTGTACCTCAAGGTCGTGTAGGGACGACGGACACTGTTTTTACCGAGCTGTGTGTGGCCAACGGTTGCGTGCCGAGTCCCAGAAGAGCAGCTATTGTGGAGAAAACTGCAGTCCGTCAAAATTCGTTGAAATACACGGGATGTTAAGACAACACCTGAGAGAGTTGAATGAGAACAGAAAAGCTTAGGGCACGTTTGAAAATCAAGAGACGTCGACACGACACTCAGGCCTCACAGAATATTTAAACAAATGTAAACCTGTTACCATTGGTTAACCTAAATAATTAAGAAGTGGGAGTGAGTAGTACATCTACGCTTAAAGGGGTCTGCCGTTATTGGCCAGCACACTAACATACAGAGTAGGACACCATCTAATAGCAGCAAGTGTAATGAATTTCTAACAGATTAAACAACTGAAGTGAGAGGGAGGAAAACCATATTCTTTCAAGACAACTTCTTACCGATTGGGATTTGCAGTATCTGTCATCCAGCCAACCAAAATTACGTGAAGCCATAAAAACCCTGAGAACCGAGTCTTACGTAGGCTTTCCCGGCGTAATAAGTCATGAAAGTCTCTTCGGGTTTGCTGCCGGATCCTAAAATCAACTTGACTCGATATTTCGGCGATCCAGCTAATCGCCATGTTCAGGAAAATGCTGCTGCTGCTGCTGCTGAGTCCCGCTGAGAACTGAGCAGGACTCATCAGCAGAAGCAGCATTTTCCTGAAGTTGGCGACCCGCTGAATCGCCGAAATGTCGAGTCAAGTTGATTTTAGGATCCGGCAGCAAACCCAAAGAGACTTTCAAGAACCGATTCTTCCTTGAGGAAGCACACTGTAGAATGTCTGTACTTTTGAGTTAAGCGCCTTGGTGGTCAGATTTCACTTCTTGGAGGAGAGGCTTGTAACACCGAAAATGCGGGATGCATGGCACCTGCTACCGATGCATAAGTTTTTTAAAATTGTTTGTTAATATTTGTAATTTAAATGCTTTCTTTTAATAAGGACATTACTTCACTGTATGTGTACATTTAGGTAGCAGTCTGTTGACGTTTCATTGCATTTATTTGTGTTTTACTGTGAAACTTATAAGCTCTGGGAAAAAATCAAAGGAACTGTTATTTGTATCGACTAGCAAGGATAATAGCAGTGCCTGTGCGTTGTAAAATCTTTGGGTAGGGAGTTATTGCGCAGAGCGCGCGGAGAGAGGGGGAGAGACGGGTTCCAGCGCTTGTAGTGTGCGGTAAGTGTGGTGTTAACGCTCTTGCAGTAGAGAGTACCATTTTCGGCGGCATCATGTACGTGCGCCGGCCAGATTTCTAGTAGCAGGAGTACGGACAGTGGGCGGGCAAAAGAGGCTGTATTAATTACGATTGCACGTTCCTGTAATTAGCTGTGGCTCCACAAGATGCTACCGTCTTCAACAACAGTTCGTCGTCGGCTCCGAGTTTCGTCGTATACACAGCACTGAAGTAAGGCTGTTCATTGATAGAAAGTATTAACGGCTAACCCAGCAGCACAACTGAATGTGATTTGATTGATAAGATTTATTTAAATAATAAACAGATAAAGTCAGGGCGATTGTGTCCTCATTGCCGCCCAGACACTGTTACCAAGCAGATTCCTTGTTCCTTTTTTGCTTTCCTAATATGCTAACTGAGTGTCATAAGAATCATATTGAATATTTACAGCCAGTTAATTAATGAATAAATTGTATATTAAGAATTTTAGCCTCAGTTCACTTTCAATTAACTGTTGTACAACAGAGGCTTCAATATATGAATAAAGTAAAGCAATTTCATTTTTCTAGTTTGAGAATCAATCATTGGAAAAAATCTAAATCCAAAGAAATGCCCAAATTAAGAGTTCAGAAGTTTTATTTATTTTACATATAGCTTGGAGCACATGGCTGTTTGGTTTGGTACGTATTCTAGTTTGAATTCTGTTCAAGTGAGTAAAAGAAAGCTCAGTTGTTCAGACAGTAATATGAAATCCAATTTGCAAACTACATACGGAAAAATAAAAAGTGCTTGCTTTTTTTCTAAATTTCTTTGATGACGTTATGCTGAGGTCACAGAAAGTCATTGTTCACATAACGAAGTTCAGTACTAACATATAGTTTAATTGCATATTTTCAAATCGTTACTCGATTGCCTTTTTCAAAATTTAATGCCAAACATAACGTAAGAGTGACTTCTCAGTTTTCTTTATCATTACATACTCACTTAAAATTAGTGTCAAAAAAACGTGACAACCTTCACTTGCCATGTCAGTGTTTAACAATGAATGTTTTTCTTTTCCATCATCTTGTACAGGATTTTGGATGTAATTTTGTCCGGTGTTGTCCGTGAGTGAATGCACAAAATAACTTTCATTTTCTACATTATAGCCCTGTTCGGTTTAATTACTTTTATTTTTAGTAGACTTTCCATCAGAGGGGCCGGTTGTACATTTTCCTCCAACTTTTCTGTATCACTTCTTCGGGAAAGACAGCCTTATCCAATTAGAAAAATCCATTAGGCATACACGCGAACCACGGTCATATTTTATATCACAAGCAGGATAGGCCGATCAGTAAGAGGGAGGATACAGGTTCTCACCTCACTGAGCTGAACTTGGACGCAGACGCAAGTTGTTGGTACAGAGCCAATGACTGATGTTTCAGCCGTATCAGACGCCACTTGCAGATTGTAAGTGAGATGAGATCCATCCCTAACAGCGAGGCGAACTGTATGGAAAGTCGAGTCTTTTTTAACGATGTTCATAATTTCAGTCTTCATTCTGAAGACTTGTTTGGTGTTAAACCGAGAGAGATGGCGCAATGGTTAGTACACTGGACTCGTATGCCGGAGGACGACGGTCCAAACCCGTGTCCGGTCATCATGATTTAGGTTTAATGTGATTTTAAATGCAGAGGAGAGAGCAGATAGGTGGAAAGAATACACTGAAAGCCTCTATGAGGGTGAAGATTTGTCTGATGTGATAGAAGAAGAAACAGGAGTCGATTTAGAACAGAGAGGGGATCCAGTATTAGAATCGGAATTTAAAAGAGCTTTGGAGGACTTACGGTCAAATAAGGCAGAAGGGATAGATAACATTCCATCAGAATTTCTAAAATCATTGGGGGAAGTGGCAACAAAACGACTATTCACGTTGGTGTGTAAAATGTATGAGTCTGGCGACATACCATCTGACTTTCGGAAAAGCATCATCCACACAATTCCGAAGACGGCAAGAGCTGACAAGTGCGAGAATTATCGCACAATCAGTTTATCAGCTCATGCATCGAAGCTGCTTACAAGAATAATATACATAAGAATGGAAAAGAAAATTGGGAATGCACCAGGCGACGATCAGTTTGGCTTTAGGAAAAGTAAAGGGACGAGAGAGGCAATTCTGACGTTACGGCTAATAATGGAAGCAAGGCTAAAGAAAAATCAAGACACTTTCATAGGATTTGTCGACCTGGAAAAAGCGTTCGACAATATAAAATGGTGCAAGCTGTTCGATATTCTGAAAAAAGTAGGGGTAAGCTATAGAGAGAGACGGGTCATATACAATATGTACAACAACCAAGAGGGAATAATAAGAGTGGACGATCAAGAACGAAGTGCTCGTATTAAGAAGGGTGTAAGACAAGGCTGTAGCCTTTCGCCCCTACTCTTCAATCTGTACATCGAGGAAGCAATGATGGAAATAAAAGAAAGGTTCAGGAGTGGAATTAAAATACAAGGTGAAAGGATATCAATGATACGATTCGCTGATGACATTGCTATCCTGAGTGAATGTGAAGAATTAAATGATCTGCTGAACGGAATGAACAGTCTAATGAGTACACAGTATGGTTTGAGAGTAAATCGGAGAAAGACGAAGGTAATGAGAAGTAATAGAAATGAGAACAGCGAGAAACTTAACATCAGGTCTGATGGTCACGAAGTCAATGAAGTTAAGTAATTCTGCTTCCTAGGCAGTAAAATAACCAATGACGGACGGAGCAAGGAGGACATCAAAAGCAGACTCGCTATGGCAAAAAAGGCATTTCTGGCCAAGAGAAGTCTACTAATATCAAATTTGAGGAATAAATTTCTGAGGATGTACGTTTGGAGTACAGCATTGTATGGTAGTGAAACATGGACTGTGGAAAAACCGGAACAGAAGAGAATCGAAGCATTTGAGATGTGATGCTATAGACGAATGTTGAAAATTAGGTGGACTGATAAGGTAAGGAATGAGGAGGTTCTACGCAGAATCGGAGAGGAAAGGAATATGTGGAAAACACTGATAAGGAGAAGGGACAGGATGATAGGACATCTGCTAAGACATGAGGGAATTAATCCATGGTACTAGAGGGAGCTGTAGAGGGCAAAAACTGTAGAGGAAGACAGAGATTGGAATACGTCAAGCAAATAATTGAGGACGTAGGTTGCAAGTGCTACTCTGAGATGAAGAGGTTAGCACAGGAAAGGAATTCGTGGCGGGCCGCATCAAACCAGTTAGTAGACTGAAAAAAGTGATTTCCCTTAATCGCTTCAGGCATATACCTGTGAAAGGATATGACCGGTTTCCTTCCCCATCCTTCCCTAATTTGAGATTGTGCTCCGTTGTAGTGACTTCGTTGTTGGTTTTACGTTAAACTCTTATCTCCTCCTCCTCCTCCTCCTCCTTCTCCTCCTACTTACAGTTAGAGGCTCAACAGGCTGTCAACTTCGGCCATAAATGCAAACGCATACCCTTCTATAGTGTTTTCCCTTTTTATGCACTAACCTTTGGCAATCACTGTACGACGTCCATGAATGTAAATGTTTTATCAGAATACGCGTTCATCTGAATCACATTCCAGAGCTCTTGTACAGGTTTGCAAAGGTATTAGTTTATCATTTTCACTGAATGTTGAACCATTTCTTTTGTATGCATGTGTAATAAATTGAGTTATTTGAAACCGTTGTTTAATTTAGCAGATGATCAAACACCTTTATCATTGTTTTGGGTGAGTAGCGATTTATTTAGGTCTGATGAACGGGGCCACATTAATATATTCAATTAAACATTCAACATAAAGACAGCTTCCATCACGCAACAGCATACATCTTCAATAACGTCCGACACTAAGCACTGAAGGCACGTCTATTACTGGTACCAACGGGGAAAAAAGCGATGCAAACGCTCCACAAAGCTCGTGAAAACGTTTTTCTGGCTGATACTAATTATAAAGTCATTAATAAACTACTGGCCATTAAAATTGCTACACCACGAAGATGACGTGCTACAGACGCGAAATTTAACCGATAGGAAGTAGATACTGCGATTAGCAAATAACGAGCTTTTCAGAGCATTCACACAAGGTTGGCGCCGGTGGCGAAACCTACTACGTGTTGACATGAGGAACGTTTCTAACCGATTTCTCTTACACAAACAGCAGTTGACCGGCGTTGCCTGGTGAAACGTAGTTGTGATGCCTCGTGTAAGGAGGAGAAATGCGTACCATCACGTTTCCCACTATGATAAAGGTCGGATGGTAGCCTATCGCGACTGCGGTTTATCGTATCGCGACATTGCTTCTCGCGTTGGTCGAGATCCAATGACTGTTAGCAGAATATGGAATCGGTGGGTTTAGAAGGGTAGTACGGAACGCCGTGCTGGATCCCAACGGCCTCGTATCGCCAGAGTCGAGATGACAGGCATCTTATCCACATGGCTAACGGATCGTACAGCCGCGTCTCGATCCCTGAGTCAACAGATGGGGACGTTTGCAAGACAACAACCATCAGCACGAACAGTTCGACGTCGTTTGCAGCAGCATGGACTGTCAGCTCGGAGGCCATGGCTGCGGTTACCCCTGACGTGGCATCACAGACAGGAGCACGTGCGATGGTGTACTCAAAGACGAACCTGGGTGCACGAATGGCAAAACGTCAGTTTTTCGGATGAATACAGGTTTTGTTTACAGCATCATGATGGTCGCATCCGTGTTTGGCGACATCGCACAGGATAATGCACGACCGCATGTTGCAGGTCCTGTACGGGCCTTTCTGGATACAGAAAATGTTCGACTGCTGCCCTGGCCAGCACATTCTCCAGATCTCTCACCAATTGAAAACGTCTGGTCAATGGTGGGCGAGCAGCTGGCTCGTCACAATACGCCAGTCACTACTCTTGATAAACTGTAGTATCGTGTTGAACCTGCATGGGCAGCTGTACCTGTACAAGCCATCCAAGCTCTGTATGACTCAATGCCCAGGCGTATCACGGCCGTTATTACGGCCAGAGGTGGTTGGTCTGGGTCCTGATTTCTCAGGACCCATGCACCAAAACTACGTGAAAATGTAATCACATTTCAGTTCTAGTATAATACAGGGTGTTACAAAAAGGTACGGCCAAACTTTCAGGAAACAGTCCTCACACACAAATAAAGAAAATATGTTATGTGGACATGTGTCCGGAAACGCTTAATTTCCATGTTAGAGGTCATTTTAGTTTCGTCAGTATGTTCTTCCACCTACGCTCAATGGTGCACGTTATCATGATTTCGTACGGGATACTCTACCTGTGCTGCTAGAACATGTGCCTTTACAAGTACGACACAACATGTGGTTCATGCACGATGGAGCTCCTGCACATTTCAGTCGAAGTGTTCGTACGCTTCTCAACAACAGATTCGGTGACCGATGGATTGGTAGAGGCGGACCAATTCCATGGCCTCCACGCTCTCCTTACCTCAACCCTTTTGACTTTCATTTATGGGGGCATTTGAAAGCTCTTGTCTACGCAACCCCGGTACCAAATGTAGAGACTCTTCGTGCTCGTATTGTGGACGGCTGTGATACAATAGCCATTCTCCAGGGCTGCATCAGCGCATCAGGGATTCCATGTGACGGAGGGTGGATGCATGTATCCTCGCTAACGGAGGACATTTTGAACATTTCCTGTAACAAAGTGTTTGAGGTCACGCTGGTACGTTCTGTTGCTGCGTGTTTCCATTCCATGATTAATGTGATTTGAAGAGAAGTAATAAAATGAGCTCTAACATGGAAAGTAAGCGTTTCCATACACATGTCCACATAACATATTTTCTTTCATTGTGTGTGAGGAATGTTTCCTGAAAGCTTGGCCGTGCCTTTTTGTAACACCCTGTATATTTGTCCAATGAACACCCGTTTATCATCTGCATTTCTTCTTGGTGTAGCAATTTTAATGGCCAGTGGTGTTATTAGTGCTTGTGTTTACGGGAAAACCTATTTTTGAATATTTCATTCTTCTGCTTAGTTTCTGCCTTTTTAAAGCCGGCTGATGTGGCCGAGCGCTTCTAGGCGCTTCAGTCTGGAATCGAGCGACCGCTGGGGTCGCAGGTTGGGATCCTATCTCGGGCATGAATATGTGTGATGTCCTTAGATCAGTTAGGTTTAAGTAGTTCTAAGTTATAGGGGACTGATGACCTCAGATGTTAAGTCCCATGGTGCTCAGAGCCATATTTTGCTTTTTTAACATGGAATGCCCGAAGTTCCCGGTGATATTTCTTTGCTAACCCCTAACATAAAAGAATCTTCCAGGGCTATTTGGAAAGTAAGGTCAGATAGGTCACGAAATGGAAACGACTGTGGAAATCAATTGTGTTTTATTTGCAGGAGCTAGCTACACCTTCCATCGCCTCTTCGACTTAGACAGTTGTCGTAGCGTTGTAGAAGGCAGCGTTGTAGAAGGCAGCCACTTTTGTTTTACGTCAGTTCTCTACGCTGGTCTACAGCTCGTTGTCTACGCTAAAATGTTGTCTTCATATCCAGCGGTTCATGTCACTTTGGGGGAGCCAATTACGGTCTTTATTGTGAGTGTTCAAACACATCTAATCGAAAACCCTGTAGTGGAGTCTTCATTGCTTCTGCAGAGTACGGCAGAGGTGTCACGAAGAACAACATGCTTGTCATGTGGGCTGCTTTACGTTAGGCGAAATCTCTCGCCATGTCCTCGTTCTTAGCGGGAGACACTATTTTCTATGCATCTTTACTTGTTTACTAAGCTCTCTCTCAAAAGTGAAAAGATCGAGGAGACGCGATCGACGGGTAAAATACAGACACTGCACAACACATCTGCTCAAACCTTCATCGGATTTCCACTGTAACTTCCATTTCGCACCCGATCGGACCTTACCTTCCGAACAGCCCTTGTATGTTAGCGTAGCCGATGGAGCTAATACACATTCACCCACTTATTTAAAACTTTATGGTAAGAATAAGTCAGATGCTGACGAAGAAGTCCTCTATTGTAGGCTACGATGAGCGCGTAAACCTGTTGAATGAGCCTTTGGTATATTATTCTCTAAATAGAAAATATTAACCATGGTAGTACAGATTTTTGTAGATCTGGACGACAATAAATACGTTAAATACGTTATCTTACTGAGTAATTTAATAATTGACAGAGCAGGTATTGAACACTGCGTTACAGGAAAAAAGAATTTCAAAGCTTATAAATGTGTCATCGAAGTAGGTTCTCTGCAGAAGATCAAATCAAACGGACAAAAATTTACCTTTGTCGGAGTGAAATGTAAATTCATGTTATTTGTTTCAGTTACAATCACTACTTTTCACTTTTGTATTGTATTCAGTTTAACTGACACTTCGATCCATAATTTGCCCGAAAGGAATCTAATTACAATGGTTTGTGTCTATTTGTTCCAACTATACATGCTTGGCAAATATTTAATAAAACCTTTCGACGTCCATAATGCCAGAGAACAAATTTAAGCAGGCGTTTTCGATAATTCTGAATGCTGATCAGTTAAGAAACACAACTCAGAGCGATGTTCCAATATAATTAGTGTTATGGAAATGCTTTTTAAACTTTTCACTCTGGTCGGTTGTCGCAGCTTTGGGACAAGTACAAGGAATAAAGTGATGAACAGTAATCCGGTAGAGGAATTCGCCATTTGAGTTGTCAGATATATAACTAAATACAGAAGAATTCGATTGTTATTGTGACTCAATATTCTTGTATAATCTCAACTCGAATTAGTGAAACTCTTATTTTTTCTTCCCACCACAAACTGCTTTATACATTTCGCAAAATTGTTGAGTGAAATCATTATGTTCCTTAATGTTTATCAAACAGATAAGAGAAGTTCAGTCTTTTATAACTGAATGTTTATTTTGTTTCGAACCATAGATGCTTCTTCTAGTCATACTAGGCACCACTACTGATCTATAAAATGAAAGAAAGTTAATAGGCAGTATTGCGTAGAGAAGATTATGAATTTGGAACTGATCAAATGGAATTATTAGTTAAGAAGCAAACATCTTCTCTAAACCTGCAATACACTAGAAAAATTCGACAAACACAAAAGCTTGATAATAATTAAAGAAACATTAAATCCCATGTGGGGTTGTTAGATACCCCATCGGGATCCTCCCCAGGTGGCGGATAGGGGGAAGCCCACCAGATACGGGTGGTACTGGAGAAACGAAATATCCAGAATGAAGAAATGCTAATACAGGCTTAAACCCATTAGTGTCTACATCACTACGACAACTTGCTTTATTACAATAAAATATCGAGAAATGAATCACCTACTGAATTAAATATTTAAATGTTTAATGAGAGGACAGAAGGATATAAGTATGATATGTAGCGTTGGCACAGATCTGTACACACATGGAAGCATACGTGCAACTATATCATGGATATGGCCAATAACTGTGAAAATGGTTGGTGGTTTAAAGAAAAAAAGCGGAAAAGTAGTGTAACACCTAAAACGGCTTCTGATACCAAATGTAACAGTTGTGTTACTAAATGTGATACTTCTGTCACTAAATGTAACTGGGTTTTCTCTTTTGATGCAAGTCAATTGTCAGGATGAGCATTCTAAAGCATTCTGTCAGGGTGAAAATATTAAATAAATTAACTTTTCTCTCTTAACAACATGTGGGCAGGGTGGGTTCTTCCTTGGCTCGGGTATGAGGTCGAATGAAACATCATTTTTACATAAGATAACTTTTATTGAAGATTTGTACAACTGTATCTTACGGGATGTTCTGGTTCGGAGAGCGGCAGCTGTGTCGTTTGTGAAGTCTTCTGCTGCGGCAGCGGCGGCGGCGGCGGCGGCGGCGTCTGATTACGCGTAGCGGTGTGTATCTCGTGTCGCTGTCTCGCCCAGCTGACGGGAGACGCGCAGCGCGAGATGGCCCGTTTAATTATTGCGAGCGAAATCGTGCATCGGATGATATCTTGGGTGTCGCGTCCCAGTGTTTCTCTTCTCTAAGCGGCCGCGTGTGTTCTGCGTCGGCCAGCGGAGCGGAGCGGCGGGGGAAGGCCAGTGTGGCGGACTCGAACCACGGACTCCCGCTTGCCAGTCTTCGGCTGTCAGGTCTTCATCCCAGCTCACAGGTGACTACTGATGTGAGGCCGTCTCCTTCCCGTCCTCACGAGTCACCCGGGTATGTAAAAACCAGACTTCAAATACCTTTTAACTTCTGTCTTCTGGCGCAGCGGCTGCTGCTTGCTATTCCATTACAGCGGCGGACTTGGTGCGTCTGTGCATGATGCAGTCTCTTCTTGCATGACGGTCTTCAGCACCGAAACTGACTGAAAACTTCGTCTTCTTCGTCTCTTCTCTCCGTCTCCGTCTTCGTCTCCGTCTCCGTCTTCATCTGACTTCATCTGACTTCCTCCTGCGTCTCGCGTATTTATTCACTTCAGTTTACTGGAGGTGAACGACTTCACGGTCATTGCCTCGTCTGTCACGTTGAAAAGCTTCTCGAAGAATCTTCTTTACGTCGGTCATTGGCTCTTGGGATGTAGGCGAGGGCCTTTGCTCACATACGACAACTGAGAAACACGTGAGCCGGTCGGGCGATGCCCTGACGGCTGAATCGACAGCGCCCGCTTATGTGGAAGTTGCTGACTTCATGGTCATTGTTTCTTCTGTTCTGCTGTTCGGCCCGCTGTTTGCGAGTATGTAACTCTCTAAACTAAACCAAGTTTTTCATTTATATTCTAATTTCTAGTTCACTTTGATTTCACTAATTTATTTACTTAAGTACCACTCAACATTCCTCCACCCTTCGGAGAAATTCGCCCTCGAATTTACCACTCAACATTCCTCCACTCTTCACACGGCAAGAGCACAAGCATAAGCAATGAAACTCTCGACTTAGAAGATTACACACGCTTCACATTAAGTATGTTGAAAATACTTTAGCACTTTACTAAAGCACTGTACGGTCATGAATCACATAGTGTACACATAAATCGTTGTAATAAGTATAACAAATCTTGATGACAATGAATAAACAAAAAATAGATTATTCACTTTGAAAGTTACCTAGCAACACCTGTTTAAACTACCCTATATGAATGCAAGAATATTTATTCTACAGTATTGTTTATTTTAACATGAGTCTGTTTAATAAAGAATGAAGTACAATAAACAAAATTAACACACTAATGCTCAAAAGTAACTACTGAAGTACACCAGTTAAGAGTGTGATATCCAGTTAACAGGGATTTGATGAAGTGTCATATTATGATTTGGCTTATTTTTTCGTCTTAAATAAGAGAAAACTGTACAAAGTAGAAACACCAACACAAAGGTTCCAGATATACCTGTTCCTAGCATTATAATTTTAGTTTTGTGTTCACCTTTTAATTTTAAAACATGTTGCATCATAACATTGGCATCAATTTTGCCTTGCTGTGAGTTTATGAACGTATCTAATGACTTCAGAAGGGAACTGTCAAGGGAGTCATTGGGGTAGGACAGGTTTTGTGTAGGAAATGCTTGCATGGCGTTTTCTGAAAAAAGCAAACAACATGGTTATGAACCTACCAATCTCGTAAAAACAAAAACAAAGAAATGAAGGAATACATTGTTAACTACAAGATCTACATGTTTCTACGTTCAACCTTTCTTTCTTAAAAAATAAACCATTATCATGTATTAATTGTTTACATATGTATACTACAGTCTACTAAGATTCAACTAGGACATTCGCACTCTTGGTCGAAGATTGTATGGTGCCATGTCTGTATGTTGTGCTGGCGTGGCCACTCTTTTTCCTTTACGGGAACTTCCTCCACCCTTCGGAAAAGCAGACACTATTGTTGAAGGAATTACATCTGGAGCGCCCTTGAAAGGTTTTAAACGACTTGCATGCACAATGGTAGTTCGGGTGGGCAGTTGCAATTTAACGTTGACTGGTGACGTGATCTCAATAATTTGGTAAGGACCTCTGTAGTTTGTTACAAATTTCTTCGTTTTTCCTCTCGCAATATAAGGAGTTGAAACCATAACCCACTGACCGATTTTGTAATTTGGATATTTAGCTTGGGTATTACCTAATCTTTCCTGTCGTTCCAAAGCCTTTGTATTAGATTTTTGAACCTTTTTCCATACATCCTTCATCATTCGACTGAAATCTGTTACTGTTTCTCCGACTTTTCCGTTTTTCTGCCTGATTACATCAAAAGGGGACGGCATTTTTCTCCCATAGACCACTTCATAAGGTGACATGCCAGTTGCTTCATGCGTTTTGGCGTTGTATACCGACACGACTATTGGTAAATACGTATCCCAATTAGAATGTTGTTCGTTAATATAATAACTAAGCATCTTGCCGATTGTCCGATGAACTCTTTCTGTGCGCCCGTTGCACTGAGGGTGTAACGGAGTTGTGCGTAATTTGCGTATTTTTAGTAAGTGGCAAAGCTGTTTCATTAGTTCAGACATAAAATTAGATCCCTGATCTGTGATAATAGCTTCAGGTACGCCAAATTTAAGTATCCAGTTGTTAACTAAAGCTTGGGCAACTGTATTTGCTTGCTGATCTGGGAGACTCACCATAGCTAGATAGCGTGAAAAGTGATCTATAATTGTAAGGACATACTTATTACCAGCAGGTGTTTTATGAAATGGCCCGTAGAGATCTAGTCCACAGATTTGAAATGGACTTGAAGCCTCGGGGAGCCTCTGTAAGGGTATTTTTGAACGAGAAAGTTCAGCTCGTTGTGCGCACGCAATGCAATTACGAACGTACTGCGCAACATCCTGCTTTCTGGTTTGCCACCAAAATCGCTCTGCTACACGTCTTTCGGTTGTCCGCTGTCCACCGTGTCCTGCAAGGATATGATCATGGGCCTCTGCCATTATTTCGTGTCTAAGGTGTTGGGGAACAACAATTCGCGGTCCAAGTTTTGTTTTACGCCATAATACACCATCTTCAAAGCAAAATTGTTTTTGAGTTGCGTATTTTTTGCATTCTGTATCCTCATCTTGTGCCTTTCTCCAGTCCTCAGTATCTCGGCCTGTTGCTTCCAAAAGTGCTATTTTCCGACTTAGACAATCTGCATTTGTGTGTTTTTTGCCTGGTTTATGGATAACTTCGAAATCCATTTCGGAAAGACATAGGGCCCAACGCGTGAGACGACTAGATGGATCCTTTAATCCAAGCAACCATTTTAAAGCTGCGTGGTCTGTAACGACCTTGAATTTCCTACCATACAAGTAGCATTTAAAGTATTTGATACCATAAATAACACTTAACAATTCTTTCTCCGTTGTGGAATAATTTCCTTCTGCTGTTGTTAGTTGTCTCGAAGCGTAGGCTATGGGGTGTTCCGCGCCATTAATATTCTGACTCAAAAACAACTCCTACTGAATGACCACTTGCGTCACAGGATAAAATAAATTCTTTATTATAATCTGGGTAGGCTAATACTGGACTGTGTGTTAACTTATCTTTAAGGGTTTGAAATGCTGATTCACAATCTTCAGACCAATGAAATTTTGCACCCTTTTTCAATAATTGGGTTAAGGGTCGGGCAATTTCAGCAAAATTTTGAACATATTTTCGGTAATACGATGCGAGACCAATGAAACTTGGTACTTCCTTGACGCGTTGTGGTGTTGGGAAGTCCTTAACTGCCGAAATTAATCGAGGATCTGTTTTAATTCCTTTTTCACTAATGACATGCCCTAGGTATGTAACCTCTGTCAATGCAAAAGTACATTTTTCCATATTTAATGTTAATTTAGCTTTTCTAAGTCTCTGAAAAACATTACGCAGACGCACAGCATGTTCATTAATGTCTTTGGAAAATACAATAATATCGTCTAGATATACACAACATTGCTGAGTTTTGAGTCCTCGCAATACTCCATCGAGTAGTCTTTGAAAAGTTGCTGGTGCATTTTTCAAACCGAAAGGCATTCTTTTAAATTGCCAATGGCCTCCAGGGGTAGAAAATGCTGTTTTATGCCTATCTTCAGGTGCAACTTCCAATTGATGATATCCGCTACGTAGATCGATTGTTGAAAAGTATTTACTGTTACCCAAACTGTCAATGATATCTGTAATGTTTGGAAGAGGATAAACATCTGAGATAGTTTGTTTGTTAAGGTGTCTGTAGTCACAACAAAATCTATATCGTTTCGTACCGTCGGGAGACTTCTTTGGAATAATTACGATATTTGAATTATAAGGCGAATTAGAATATTCTATAATTCCATCTTTTAGATGCTGTTCTATAAATTCATCCAGTACTGGCTGTAAGTGATGCGCAACTCTATAAGGCTTCCTATAAACTGGGGGGCTATTTCCTGTTGGGATCCTATGCTGTGTGATATCTGTTGCTGGCAGTGGACCTTCTGCATTAAATAAATCTTGAAACTCAACTAAAACTGATTCTATCGTGTCTCTATCCTTTCCTTGCAAATGCTGAATCTTCTGGCGTAATGCGGTTTTATAGGCGTCTGGTTTCTGACCATCGTTAATATCTGACCAAATGAAATCTTCTTCTTCAAAAGTACTGACTGTAGCTACTAATATTCCCTTATGCAACTCTTTGTCCTCCACTCCGAAATTGTCAATATGTACCGGTACTTTTCTTTCTCCCTCAACGTCTTGAACCCGTACAACACTTCTACGTACAAAACAATGTGATACATCTAATTCCTCATTTTCCTCTAAAGGCTCTATTAGACACACTGTATCTGTAGGTACTTCGGGGTCAACTGTCATCCAGAAAAGTTTTCCTGAGCCAGATGGTATCTGATCCCGCGAATCAACCTTCAAGGACGTTGCACGCAGTATAGTTGATTTCGCCTTCCGGTTGGGGAAATCTTGCGGCAGTGGGCCCTTTGCAGCGGTGTCACCTAGCTGAAACACTATTCCGCTAAGTTCGACAGTTTGCTGTCTGAGGTCGATTTTAGCGTGATGTTTATTCAGGAAATCCAGTCCTAGGATCGCGTCGTACCCGTCAGTTACCTTTGTTACCACTTCTACATCTTCTTGAAATTGTACACCGTGAATATAGAAAATCAGTGATGTACATCCTAATGACTTCACTGTACCTCCTCCTACTCCACTCAATCTATACCTTGGAGGGTCATATTTCTTTTCTCCAATACATTCATTACTTACTATTGATACGTTTGCACCTGTATCCACTAGTATCCTTGCCTCCTTATCCTGTATGGTAGCAGATAACCAGCATTCCACCTTCACATTAGCCTTAATGGCATGAAATTTTATTGAGAACGCCTGGCGGCGGCTCCGACATTCCCGTTTGAGTTTAACTGGTTTCTATTTCCAAAAACTTTCTTAGACCTGCATTCCTTGAATGTGTGACCTATTCTTTGACAATTAGTGCATTGAGGTTGTCTGCAGTTTTTTGCTATATGTCCCTGTCGTTCGCACCTAAAACATCGTACTCCTGCTGAAAATACATTTCGCTTCTCCTTGTATCTGGTGGCAATGTCTATTTCTTCGAAAGCTGTCGCCACAGATACAGCTTCTGCTAAATTTTTAGGAAACTCTGCCCTGACACGACGGGACGTTTCAGGAGGTAACCCACGTAAAAATGTATCCAGAGCTCTATTTTCTGCCTCTTGTAAAATAACTTTATTTGCTTCATCACTAGTTGTCAACTGATAGGTGTTAATATTAACTTTTCTAATCCTATCTACAAAACTTTCTAACGACTCGTTTTGCCTCTGAGTGATAGTGTTTAACTGTTCCCTATAAAATCTACAGCTGTTCTGTTTTTGAAAACGTGTAAGCAATCCTTTCTTCAATTCCTCAAATGTTAGAGCATTCCTTAATTTTTCATGGTATAAGACGTGTGCTTTAGCCTCTCCTGTCAATCGTAACTTTGTCATTTGTAAGAGCTGTTCATCTGACCATGATCCTAACTTTGCAGCTGCTACTAAATCATCAAAAAAGGCTGTTATGTCCTCGCCAGGTTTACCTGAAAAAGGGGTTACCAAGGCTGCTGCTGAGGAATCTAGGGTGGGAGGGATTGAACTGGTTTGCCTAACGTCACTCAACTGTTTAAATAATGCATTATTATCGTTTTTAAGCTGTGCTATTTGATTAACTAAGCTCTGAATAGCTTCCTCAGTAGAAACCGCTTGTGGTGCTGACTCTGACTTTGTACGATTTCGTGTCATCATTTTACAAACTATTAGTTACACAATATTACCACACTGAATTCAAAAGATGTTTAAATATTTTCGACAAATTATTAAAATTATGAGAGAGAATACACTTCTAAATAAAAAATATTACGACTGCTATGCAAACCTCTATCCTTTCACACATTAAACAATACTAACTGTGGACCTTTAGTGACTGTCATTCACACCTCATATTGAGCCAAGGGTTTTTTCTCTGACACCAAATGTAACAACTATAACGGCTTCTGATACGGAATGTAACAGTTGTGTTACTAAATGTGATACTTCTGTCACTAAATGTAACTGGGTTTTCTCTTTTGATGCAAGTCAATTGTCAGGATGAGCATTCTAAAGCATTCTGTCAGGGTGAAAATATTAAATAAATTAACTTTTCTCTCTTAACAACATGTGGGCAGGGTGGGTTCTTCCTTGGCTCGGGTATGAGGTCGAATGAAACATCATTTTTACATAAGATAACTTTTATTGAAGATTTGTACAACTGTATCTTACGGGATGTTCTGGTTCGGAGAGCGGCAGCTGTGTCGTTTGTGAAGTCTTCTGCTGCGGCAGCGGCGGCGGCGGCGGCGGCGGCGTCTGATTACGCGTAGCGGTGTGTATCTCGTGTCGCTGTCTCGCCCAGCTGACGGGAGACGCGCAGCGCGAGATGGCCCGTTTAATTATTGCGAGCGAAATCGTGCATCGGATGATATCTTGGGTGTCGCGTCCCAGTGTTTCTCTTCTCTAAGCGGCCGCGTGTGTTCTGCGTCGGCCAGCGGAGCGGAGCGGCGGGGGAAGGCCAGTGTGGCGGACTCGAACCACGGACTCCCGCTTGCCAGTCTTCGGCTGTCAGGTCTTCATCCCAGCTCACAGGTGACTACTGATGTGAGGCCGTCTCCTTCCCGTCCTCACGAGTCACCCGGGTATGTAAAAACCAGACTTCAAATACCTTTTAACTTCTGTCTTCTGGCGCAGCGGCTGCTGCTTGCTATTCCATTACAGCGGCGGACTTGGTGCGTCTGTGCATGATGCAGTCTCTTCTTGCACGACGGTCTTCAGCACCGAAACTGACTGAAAACTTCGTCTTCTTCGTCTCTTCTCTCCGTCTCCGTCTTCGTCTCCGTCTCCGTCTTCATCTGACTTCATCTGACTTCCTCCTGCGTCTCGCGTATTTATTCACTTCAGTTTACTGGAGGTGAACGACTTCACGGTCATTGCCTCGTCTGTCACGTTGAAAAGCTTCTCGAAGAATCTTCTTTACGTCGGTCATTGGCTCTTGGGATGTAGGCGAGGGCCTTTGCTCACATACGACAACTGAGAAACACGTGAGCCGGTCGGGCGATGCCCTGACGGCTGAATCGACAGCGCCCGCTTATGTGGAAGTTGCTGACTTCATGGTCATTGTTTCTTCTGTTCTGCTGTTCGGCCCGCTGTTTGCGAGTATGTAACTCTCCAAACTAAACCAAGTTTTTCATTTATATTCTAATTTCTAGTTCACTTTGATTTCACTAATTTATTTACTTAAGTACCACTCAACAGTAGGTACGAACACAAACACAATCGTCGAAGTGAGTAGCGGTAGCAAATACACTCCTGGAAATGGAAAAAAGAACACATTGACACCGGTGTGTCAGACCCACCATACTTGCTCCGGACACTGCGAGAGGGCTGTACAAGCAATGATCACACGCACGGCACAGCGGACACACCAGGAACCGCGGTGTTGGCCGTCGAATGGCGCTAGCTGCGCAGCATTTGTGCACCGCCGCCGTCAGTGTCAGCCAGTTTGCCGTGGCATACGGAGCTCCATCGCAGTCTTTAACACTGGTAGCATGCCGCGACAGCGTGGACGTGAACCGTATGTGCAGTTGACGGACTTTGAGCGAGGGCGTATAGTGGGCATGCGGGAGGCCGGGTGGACGGACCGCCGAATTGCTCAACACGTGGGGCGTGAGGTCTCCACAGTACATCGATGTTGTCGCCAGTGGTCGGCGGAAGGTGCACGTGCCCGTCGACCTGGGACCGACCCGCAGCGACGCACGGATGCACGCCAAGACCCTAGGATCCTACGCAGTGCCGTAGGGGACCGCACCGCCACTTCCCAGCAAATTAGGGACACTGTTGCTCCTGGGGTATCGGCGAGGACCATGCTTTAGGGGTTTTTCCAGACGCGAAAAAAAGTGGGATAAACTACAGTGACGGAAAAAAATCGCAACACCGAAAAACAATTAATACACAGTAATGAAATTTGGGAATACACTTGTCTAGGTAACATATATAAATGATCAGCATTGCAAAATCACAGGTCAGGGTAAGCGCGACGTAGGTCAATGCAATTGTGAAATGCTGCTACATTAGTAAATTATGTAACCGGCAGTATGTTGAATGCAAGCATACAAACGTGCGTGCGTTTTGTTGTAGAGGTGCCGGATGTCAGTTTATGGGAAGGAGTTCCATGCCTTTTACAGTTGATCGGTCGATACAGAGACGATTAATGCTGGTTGTGGATGACGCTGGAGTCGTCCTCCGATGACCTCCCTGATGGGCTCGATTGGTGACAGATCTGATAGTCAAGCAGGACAAGGCGACATTCCGACACTCTGTACAGCATGTTGGGTTGCAACAGCGGTGTGTCGGTGAGCGATATCCTGTTGGAAAGCACCCAATGGAACGCTGTTCATCAATGGCAGCTGCCCATATCGAATCACCAGATTGACGTACAAATTCGTCATGGTGCGTGGGATAACCACGGGGGTGCGCCTGCTGTCGTACGAAATAGCACCCTAGACTATGACTCCAGGCGTAGGTACAGTGTGTCCGGCACGCAGAAAGGCTGGTTGCAGGCCATCAAATGGCCTCCTTCTAATAAACTCACGACCATCACTGGCACCGAGGCAGAACCCGCTTTCATCAGAAAACACAACGTATCTCCACGCTGCCCTCCAATGAGCTCTCGCTTGACACCATTAAAGTCGCAAATGGCGGTGGTCCTGAATCAGTCGAATGCGAGCTACAGTGCTTCAGACTCAGAGCTGTTCTTGAAGTAACCGATTTGTAACACTTCGTTGTGTGACTGTGGTGCCAACTGCTCTCAGATTTTTACTACAACTGCAGTACGATGCAACAGAGCCTTTTTCCGAGGGACGGTGGTCTTCCCTCTCCGTAGTGCCACGTAGCCGTCTGTAGCCTGGTATTCTTGCAACTTCCCATTCTCGTGACCGCCGGTGCCTTCAATTACGTATGGTGATCACATTCCTGTCAAGTATTTTTGCAGTATCGCAGAAGGAACCTCCGACTTGTAACCCTATTGCACGACCTCTTTCACACTCAGTGTGGCGTGATGAAGGCGTATTTGTCGCCTTAAAGACATTCTTGACAAACATTGAGTCACCACGTCCCCAAGACAACTAACGCTCATGACCGTTGCAGTGTGTCTTTAAAGCAAACCGATTTGCATCTTAATAGTGACCCTAATAGCGCAACTCCTATGCGACTTACGCGGAACTTGAATAGACAACATCTTTCAGATATAGGAACACACCTACCAACTGTCTTTTATGTCGCACAACTCCTTGGCGTTGCGATTTTTTTCCGTGAGTGTATAATGTGGAAGCATTATGTGGAATGTTAGATAATTATTATCGTCGTTATTATTCGTGTTACATTTTTTGCCAGACCACTACTCTACGTTATCTAAATAATCTTTCGATATAGAGAATGTTTCTGTTAACAGGTGCTTTTTAGCTACCTTTTAAAATAAGTTTGTTTTAGCAATTACTTTAATCTCCTTTGGTAATTTATTGTACAGTTTTATTCTTTCATAGAGAACGCTGTTTTGAGTTGAAAGGTATAGATCTTGTCTCATGGTCACTGACGGACCTGTTTGTGCAGTAATTAACAATGCTATTTTTGATGTGTACAACTGTTTGGTAAACGTTTTCACGTGGTGTAGTTAAAACCCCCAGTGTATCCAACAGATCTTTACAATGAGATCGACTCCTATTTATAGTTATTCTTACGGCCCTTTTCTGCAGTCTGAAAATTCTGTTCATATTTTATGCACTTAATCTCCAGATAATAATGTCACAGCTGAGAACAGTGTTTATGTATGAGCAGTGTGTAACTAAAAGACATTGGCTGTTACACACTGATGACAGGATTATATGTGTGTAATATGCTGATGACAATCTATTTGCAAGTATCTTTATGTGTTCCTACCACTTCAACTGAGAATCGATATTCATTGCCAGAAATTTTGCATTTGTTACACTGTCTACAGCGGTGACATCTACACTCCTTGAAATGAAAAAAAGAACACATTGACACCGGTGTGTCAGACCCACCATACTTGCTCCGGACACTGCGAGAGGGCTGTACAAGCAATGATCACACGCACGGCACAGCGGACACACCAGGAACCGCGGTGTTGGCCGTCGAATGGCGCTAGCTGCGCAGCATTTGTGCACCGCCACCGTCAGTGTCAGCCAGTTTGCCGTGGCATACGGAGCTCCATCGCAGTCTTTAACACTGGTAGCATGCCGCGACAGCGTGGACGTGAACCGTATGTGCAGTTGACGGACTTTGAGCGAGGGCGTATAGTGGGCATGCGGGAGGCCGGGTGGACGTACCGCCGAATTGCTCAACACGTGGGGCGTGAGGTCTCCACAGTACATCGATGTTGTCGCCAGTGGTCGGCGGAAGGTGCACGTGCCCGTCGACCTGGGACCGGACCGCAGCGACGCACGGATGCACGCCAAGACCGTAGGATCCTACGCAGTGCCGTAGGGGACCGCACCGCCACTTCCCAGCAAATTAGGGACACTGTTGCTCCTGGGGTATCGGCGAGGACAATTCGCAACCGTCTCCATGAAGCTGGGCTACGGTCCCGCACACCGTTAGGCCGTCTTCCGCTCACGCCCCAACATCGTGCAGCCCGCCTCCAGTGGTGTCGCGACAGGCGTGAATGGAGGGACGAATGGAGACGTGTCGTCTTCAGCGATGGGAGTCGCTTCTGCCTTGGTGCCAATGATGGTCGTATGCGTGTTTGGCGCCGTGCAGGTGAGCGCCACAATCAGGACTGCATACGACCGAGGCACACAGGGCCAACACCCGGCATCATGGTGTGGGGAGCGATCTCCTACACTGGCCGTACACCACTGGTGATCGTCGAGGGGACACTGAATAGTGCACGGTACATCCAAACCGTCATCGAACCCATCGTTCTACCATTCCTAGACCGGCAAGGGAACTTGCTGTTCCAACAGGACAATGCACGTCCGCATGTATCCCGTGCCACCCAACGTGCTCTAGAAGGTGTAAGTCAACTACCCTGGCCAGCAAGATCTCCGGATCTGTCCCCCATTGAGCATGTTTGGGACTGGATGAAGCGTCGTCTCACGCGGTCTGCACGTCCAGCACGAACGCTGGTCCAACTGAGGCGCCAGGTGGAAATGGCATGGCAAGCCGTTCCACAGGACTACATCCAGCATCTCTACGATCGTCTCCATGGGAGAATAGCAGCCTGCATTGCTGCGAAAGGTGGATATACACTGTACTAGTGCCGACATTGTGCATGCTCTGTTGCCTGTGTCTATGTGCCTGTGGTTCTGTCAGTGTGATCATGTGATGTATCTGACCCCAGGAATGTGTCAATAAAGTTTCCCCTTCCTGGGACAATGAATTCACGGTGTTCTTATTTCAATTTCCAGGAGTGTACATTTAATTTAATTGGGCCATTTTCCTTCTTCAAACAGGAACTGATGGTATTTGTTTTTTCTCTTGAATGTCACTTTATTACTTATTCAGCAATCGCAAATTTCCTTGTCGGTTTCCTTTTGCTTTCCCTGCGAAGAGGAGATTTTTGTTCTCAGTGAGTGTAATATTCCTGTCATCAGTAAACAAAATTTTTCCCTATGACTAACCTAGTGAGAAAGTCATTGATGTATATCAGGAACAGTACTGCTCCTAAAATGCTACCCTGAGGAAATGTATTTATGTACTTTTGCTCTGATAAGAGTTTCACTACAACTCCAGACTTATTTGAGGTATGTGTTATCTCTAATTTTTGTAAACCTATCTACTAGGTATGATCAGAACAAGTCATTAGCTACCCATCTTTTTCTTAATGCTTCTTGCTTATTTAACAGAATCTTATGGTCAACAGTATCGAAAGCCTTATAAAGATCTAAAAACATGCCTGTGCAACACTAATGTTTTTCAGGAGCATGAAGCACCACTTTTGTGAATTCTACAATGGCTGATACCATACTTCTGCCACTTGAGAATGCAAACAACGATTCACTTAAAAAGTTATATTTTTTTCAAATAACACATTTATCCATCTTTCATAATTGATTCTGTTAGTTTTTGAGAATGGTAGCTGAAGGGAAATGGGCTATTAATTTTTTGTCTTCTGCATTATCTTTCTTTAGCAGAGGTACAACTGGAATCTGTTTTAAATAATTTGGAAATTACCCAGATTTATTATTATGTTTGTTAAAGTAACTTGTTTACTCTATGTTCATTGTTTCAGAACCCGCATTGGTATTCTGCCTAAGCACACTGACTTCTTAATTTTTAGTTTTTATATGGTTTCACTAACTTCACGTTTCTTGGATGGTAGCAACATCATTTTACTTCTTCTTCTTTCTTCTTTTAGTGTTCAACCCTGAGGTTGGTTTGCAGCAGAGCGCCATTCCTCTCTTCTGTCTGCCTTCCTCTTCTTTTTCATGTGTGTGTTACATCCAAGGTCATTCATCATCTGTTGCATTTATGATATACTTGGTCACCCACGCAGATTCCTTCCTCTCAATAGCTCCTTCTGCCATTGTTCCAACTATGTTGTTGTGTCGTAGGATGAAGAATATAGAGTCATTCACACCGGAACTGACCAAGATGGACCAGGAATGGGAGGGGTTGGAATAATTTTGAGGAAAAACTATGGCTCACGTGTCGAGGGATATGTGCAATATAGCCCTCGAATAATACTAGTCAACAAGTTTGTTTGTGTGGCCATCGTGCACAGCAAGCATATAAATACTTGTTTTGTAAATAAAACTGGCTTTTCCATGCTAGTTGCTTTATTTATCCCAGACGCTTTTCGCCTTCTCCTGTCCGAAGCCATCATCAGTGGGATCTATAACGATACAGTTTTGTTTGTTTTCGATTATTAAACAGTTCACTTCGCGATTTTTTTGTAAAAAAGTAATTACTTACGATTTGCTGATCTGCGTTTCCTCACATCTGGTCTGGAAGTCGCACTATCACTCGCAGTGATAAAAGTTTATGAATCCCACATCATTCTAAGTCAATTTCCATGTTGTAAGCCAGCTGAGAAAGTTCCCAAGGTTGCCTCGTAGTAGGTTCCCCTTACAGTAATAAAACGAAAAGAGAAGAGGAAGTGCCGGCCGCTGTGGCCGAGCGGTTCAAGGCGCTTCAGTTCGGAACCACGCTGCTACGGTCGCAGGTTCGAATCCGGCCTCGGGCATGGATGTGTGTGATGTCCTTAGGTTAGTTAGGTTTAAGTAGTGCTGAGTCTAGGGGACTGATGACCTCAGATTAAGTCCATAGTGCTCAGAGCCATTTGAACCATTTATAAGAGAAAGTAATTAGCTGTGCAATAGTTGGCAGTAGTCAACATTGTCGGCAGTTATCGTGCAGAGCTAAAGAAGACTAGTAGGATGTGCACCTTAAATTATAAAATAGGTTGCGTGATAGTTTGGACATGAATAACCATGTACGAGTAACAGTAAAAAAAGTAACAGTAATAAAATTTCCTCAGGTGTCTTGCCTTCGTATAATCTTTCGGAAAGCGTACACTCTCCTCCCATCTTATAGGGAAGAGCAGCGCATCTCCTTATATAGTGATCCGCGGTGACAGACACTTAAATTCGCCCACGCGGCCGCTCCACAACCATTTAATGGCCGGAAGTTATTACCCGCCGTACACGGAATGCAGTATGTTGTGTTCCCGTTGTATTGCTTACAGTGCGGGCTGCCAAGCTGCACTGGGGGCACAAACCATACCACGGTCCACGGCTTGCAGTGTCACACGTATTTCGACTGTCTCATTACTAGCACTGTACCAGATATCGCTATCCCGCTGACAGAAGAGCTCTGACAAACGCCAGCGCTATTGCACCAAATGTAAGCAGGCAAGCAGCTCAGGTACGGTTCGGCATTCACCTGCGCGGTCGAAACACATTATTGTCTGCAGTTCTGCATTTGCAGCATCAGACAACTTGCTCGATAAACACTCAGACTTCCACAATGTACGGGACATCCGTAAAAGTGGGCACTTTTCCGTTCATTGCTAGTGCTGTCAAAATATTACAGGAGCTGTGCAGCTGTATGCTGAAAGCTATCCTTACGTATCAAGTTCTTACGATATTTGATTACAGGCGTTGTAAAATTTTCGAGGAACTGGAAGTGTGAAGAATAAAATAAGGCGACCAAAAAGAACAGCAATAAATGAATGTAATGCATTTCACGTTTTATTAGGCGTGACACATGGTCCACATGTCACTACGAGGCATCTAGAACATGCGAATGGGATCAGCCAAAGAATGGTTGTGCGAATAGTGAATTTCAATGCGTTTCATCCTTTCCACATTTCGTTCCATCAGTTACTTTGTAGCACTGACTTTAAAAATCGGTTACTGTTCACCGAATTGTGCAAAGGAAAGCTGCATACTGACGTGCAATTTACGTGAGAGATTTTCTTCACGGGTGAAGCTTCGTTTACAAATCACGGGTAAATCAGTGTTCACAATTTGCGTTCCGTTTCATTCCAAAGCCGTGGCTGAGAGTAGTGGACATTGGTCTGCCAACATGTGGTGTGATCTTTCCAGCTGCCGTATGACCAGTGCCCGTTTTATTGATGCTACTTTAAATAATCACAAATACCTACGTATTGTAACAAACTACTGCCGTTATTGGAAGAATCGATACGAAAATCCACATTACACAGACAATTACACACCTCAACAGATTCTGAGTTTTTCCGTCGGTCATGCAGGATACATAAAACGGTCTGTTCGATCGCCACATTCAACACCTCTAGCCTATGGGGAAATTTAATACACCGTATTAATAGGGATTTGGCAAATGCTACTGGTAGAGGATGGCTGGATGCACTTCCTGCCTTCCCCCTCCCCCCCTCTCCCCCTTACAGTAACCCTCTGGCCCCTTCCAGCCTCTCCTCCTTCCCCACCCCCTCTGGCCAAGATGGAATTTGTACACCCCAGGTCGTGCGGTAGCGTTCTCGCTTCCCACGCCCGGGTTCCCGGGTTCGATTCCCGGCGGGGTCAGGGATTTTCTCTGCCTCGTGATGGCTGGGTGTTGCGTGCTGTCCTTAGGTTAGTTAGGTTTAAGTAGTTCTAAGTTCTAGGGGACTGATGACCATAGATGTTAAGTCCCATAGTGCTCAGAGCCATTTTCTTTTTTTTTTTTTTTTTGTACATCCCATTTGTGTGTCTCGAGTTTTATGCCATGCGTAGTGTAAGAATGTGTTTGACACACAGGCGATCATCGTTAAACCACCGGACAGATTGAGTTCCAGCATCCTACCCATATCTCGGAAGCGAAACTACCTGGGCAAACTACAACGAAACCCAGCTGGTAAGCTAGACAACACTTTCATAACACACAGTACAACAACACTATTCCTTGGCATACACACAAACGACTGTTCCGCAAACTATCCACGGTGCAAGACACTTTAAGTTAACGCATGTCGCACTAATTACACTCCTGGAAATGGAAAAAAGAACACATTGACACCGGTGTGTCAGACCCACCATACTTGCTCCGGACACTGCGAGAGGGCTGTACAAGCAATGATCACACGCACGGCACAGCGGACACACCAGGAACCGCGGTGTTGGCCGTCGAATGGCGCTAGCTGCGCAGCATTTGTGCACCGCCGCCGTCAGTGTCAGCCAGTTTGCCGTGGCATACGGAGCTCCATCGCAGTCTTTAACACTGGTAGCATGCCGCGACAGCGTGGACGTGAACCGTATGTGCAGTTGACGGACTTTGAGCGAGGGCGTATAGTGGGCATGCGGGAGGCCGGGTGGACGTACCGCCGAATTGCTCAACATGTGGGGCGTGAGGTCTCCACAGTACATCGATGTTGTCGCCAGTGGTCGGCGGAAGGTGCACGTGCCCGTCGACCTTGGACCGGACCGCAGCGACGCACGGATGCACGCCAAGACCCTAGGATCCTACGCAGTGCCGTAGGGGACCGCACCGCCACTTCCCAGCAAATTAGGGACACTGTTGCTCCTGGGGTATCGGCGAGGACCATTCGCAACCGTCTCCATGAAGCTGGGCTACGGTCCCGCACACCGTTAGGCCGTCTTCCGCTCACGCCCCAACATCGTGCAGCCCGCCTCCAGTGGTGTCGCGACAGGCGTGAATGGAGGGACGAATGGAGACGTGTCGTCTTCAGCGATGAGAGTCGCTTCTGCCTTGGTGCCAATGATGGTCGTATGCGTGTTTGGCGCCGTGCAGGTGAGCGCCACAATCAGGACTGCATACGACCGACGCACACAGGGCCAACACCCGGCATCATGATGTGGGGAGCGATCTCCTACACTGGCCGTACACCACTGGTGATCGTCGAGGGGACACTGAATAGTGCACGGTACATCCAAACCGTCATCGAACCCATCGTTCTACCATTCCTAGACCGGCAAGGGAACTTGCTGTTCCAACAGGACAATGCACGTCCGCATGTATTCCGTGCCACCCAACGTGCTCTAGAAGGTGTAAGTCAACTACCCTGGCCAGAAAGATCTCCGGATCTGTCCCCCATTGAGCATGTTTGGGACTGGATGAAGCGTCGTCTCACGCGGTCTGCACGTCCAGCACGAACGCTGGTCCAACTGAGGCGCCAGGTGGAAATGGCATGGCAAGCCGTTCCACAGGACTACATCCAGCATCTCTACGATCGTCTCCATGGGAGAATAGCAGCTTGCATTGCTGCGAAAGGTGGATATACACTGTACTAGTGCCGACATTGTGAATGCTCTGTTGCCTGTGTCTATGTGCCTGTGGTTCTGTCAGTGTGATCATGTGATGTATCTGACCCCAGGAATGTGTCAATAAAGTTTCCCCTTCCTGGGACAATGAATTCACGGTGTTCTTATTTCAATTTCCAGGAGTGTATATATCTCTGCTCTATCTTTGAGTCTATGACGTGCTCTGCAGTCAGTACACCGTCAGAAGGGCTGAGCATTATTACTAACGGTTAAGCGAAGCCACAAAAGTGTGCTTCCTAGCTACTGGAAGCTTTCTGGACCACATAATTTGAAGCTCAATGTATGGTGTTGGGGATATAACCGAGAGTCTGCACCATCAGATATCAGGACGTAGTGCACAGGCTCAAAATGGCAAAACTGATGGTTCAAATGGTAACTAACCTAAGGACATCACACACATCCATGCCCGAGGCAGGATTCGAACCTGCGACCGTAGCAGTCGTGCGGTTCCAGACTGAAGCGCCTAGAACCGCTCTGCCACACCGGCCGGCGGGAAAACTGAAAATGGTAACAACAGAGGAAGAAATAAAAGACAGATACCAACAACAGGGAATAGTTAGAAATGGGAGATATCGACGTAAGCAGAGTCACAGTGAACTTACTAACTGGACAAGGCCCTTACTCAATGCATTTACACTGCATGCCTCTCATTGAATGGAAAGACTATGTCTGTGGGAGACAGGTTCCCCAAGACACATCATAATACACTGCACACTTTTCACAAAAGCCAGACTAGAACTCACGTATATGGATTTGTAAAGCGCGCTTGGAGACGAAATGGCATGGAAAGAAATCAACAGAACGGAAGACTACACCTCAAAGACCCTGTTAACTACAGCACATAAAACAAAGACAAAATAGATCTTACATGAGACTTGGAACACAACAAGCAACCAACATCTCAAGGAAAGATTTGAACTGTAGCGTGAAAATCTTCTAAAATTTTCCACTCATTTTTTTAAATACTGTGCAACATGTCTCTAAATTTGTACAAACGTAATGAAGAAAATATCCGGGACATGTCGACCTCCGATGTACTGAAATAAAACATGGGTCTGTAGTGCGTTATGATCAGACGAAATTCCACTTACAGTATTGTCTGTCCGGAATTGCTTTATACTATGTGTGAATGCTCAAGGTCAAAATTCCAAGCTTTTGATATGAAATGAAATGAGCGTTTGGCGTCATTGGCCGGAAGGCCCCTTGTGGAGCAGGTCCGGCCGCCTTGGTGTAGGTTTTATTACGTTCGACGCCACATTGAGCGACCTACGCGCCGGATGGGGATGAAATGACGATTAAGACAACACAACACCCAGTCCCTGAGCGGAGAAAATCTACGACTCAGCCGGGAATCGAACCTGGGCCCGTAGGACGGCAATCTGTCACGCTGACCACTCAGCTATCGGGGTGGACGAGCTTATGATATGATATAAAACAAAGACACGAACCGGACCAGAGTTGCTTAATTGCCACTAAATAAACTGTTTAGCTGTTTGGCAGTGAAGTAGAGTTCAGAGCTCTTGCGTGTTTGTTGCTTGTAAAATGATCGGGCCGAGTTCGTTTATCACCATTGGCGATTGAAGTACAACTATAATGAAGCAATTCAGGGTTCTTGGTACTTAACCTCAAGTATGCTAATTAACGTTTTTAGCCTAAAGGACACAATGTCAATTTATTAGATAGCACTTAGCAACACAGGACCGGTACAGTATCAATACACAACTATATTTAGCTTAGTCTTCTGTCGATTTCAATTAGACCGACTACTTAATAGTAATGGAAGAATCACTCCAACACTGGACTCTTAAACGCGAGGAAGAACAGCAAAGTATAAGCTGCACACGGTCCAAAGAATTTATCTTTGCGTTTAGCCTCAACACTCATTTTCCAGTATTGTAAAATTGTTACTATACCGATTATTATAGAAAACTCTCCCAATTAAACGTTACTTGTTGTGTTCAATGAATATGAAAAAATGTGTTTCTTAATGTGCGTGTACTATTTTCCCACACACTTTACAAAATGTTCGATGTTTCCATGTTTCATGCTTGGAAATTGACCCATATATTCATTTCGGAAGTGAGCTTTTCGTTTCGCCAACATTTTGGTTTTCAAATTCCATCTAATGATATCACCAGTAACTATAAATCTGGTTTAGATTCAGAATTACACTCCACACAGCTGAATATTAACCTCGAACAAAACACAGAACAGGAGATACAAACAAGAGGCAGTCACCAGAAAATAAGGGAACCAGAAAGTAAAAAATCACAGAGAATCGGTTATTCTACTGATTCCTCTGTTACAGCTAGCGGGAGATCATGTCTATATTATCAGACAGTAAATTAACATGAGTGTTACCACCTACAAACGTCTCTCCCCAGGAGTGATGAGATATTTGAAAGACAGTCGGCGGTAAAACTCAAGTCAATAAAAGAAAATAATTTAAACAATCACTATCCTCGGGGACTTTTATCTCTTAGTCCACAACATTCCTCTTCTAGCATAAAATCGCTGATTGTTTACCTGCAGTACTCTCCACACATGGTCAGGTGGCTTTGAGAGTACTGATGTTGGTATGGAAACCGTATTCCGGAAACGGACTGAAATTTTGTAGCCTCATAATAACGTTTTTCAACTTCTCCATAGGAAAAAAAAACTCGGCTAACACATACAGTACACTGTTGAGCCAAGACATTATGCCCACCTGCTTAATAGCTTGCCTGTGCGTGTTTGGAACGAAACACACATCACTGACTCTATACGTAATGGATCCGACAGTTTGTTGGCAGGTTTGTCGAGGTATGTGGTATTACATGTCTTCGCACAGGTCATGTGAATCACGTAAATTAGGAGCCGCTGATTTGCGCACCCAATGATGGCACCCGATAGCAAGCCGGATGGGTTCCACAGGAATTACATCAGACGAATTCAGAAGTAGAGACTACCGCTGCACCGTTCTTGCGCCAAGTCACGGATGATTATACTGAAGAAAGGTGACGTCGCCAGCGCAGAAGACATCAAGCATGAAGCGACGCAGGTGGTTCGCAGCTGTCAGCCTGTGTTAGATTACCACCACTGGTCGCATGCAAGCACAGATGAATGTCACCCATTGCATAACACTCATACTACCAGTTTGCGTCAATGTCTGCTGCACGTTTCGAGCCGCCGTTCACCTTGATGACGGAGTTTGTGGAAACGACCATAGACCTAGCGCAGAAGAAAAGTGATGTACTCCAAGAGCGGACAAGTTTCCAGTGATGGACGATCGAATCCCCATGTCCAGTAACTGACGATGTCGTTGGGTGAAAATGTGAACACGTAGGGGTGGTCTGCTGCGGAGCTCCATGTTCAACAATTTACGATGAACTATGTGCTCCGAAACACTTTTCCGTGCACCAGCATTGTGCACTTACGGCGTAGATCCCACAGATCACCATCTATCCTTCTTTACAGAACAGACAGGCCTCCGAACACCCATGGTCTGTGAAGAATCGTGGACGTTGAACCATTTAGCGCCTAGTGGTAGTTTCAATGTCCTTCTACCTCTTTCCGTAGGTGCTAAAAACTGTAGTACGTGAACATTCGACCAGTTTCTCCGTTTCCGAGATACTCGCTACAAGCGCTGCGTAATAATAATGTGCCCTTGGTCAAAGTTGCTTATCTCAATGGATTTTCTCCATTAGTATCCCATATTTCGCTAGGATGATCTCCCGTTCTTCACCTTCATCTATAGATGTGGTGTATCACACAGGACGATATTAGTATAGTTTATGAGAAATATATTGTTATAAAATTTGATGAAGATATCCTTGAAAACTGAATTAGTCAATATCTCAGATTTAGGGGAAGTGACGTAACATTTTTCAACGAGTCGATTAAATGATTGACCTCTCCTACATCGCGAGTATCAAATTACTCATTATTTTCTTATATGCACAGCAGAAACTCCAGCAACATTTTTCCAAATGCTTTGACTGTGTATTGGGCCGTGTACGAATGCGTTAATTCATGTGTACTACGAACTGTGAGAAACGTTCGTTTTTCTCCCTCACACGATGGCGTGCATCAATGCTTGTCTTCGCAGCAGCCTTATTCGGAATTGTTTTCGTACAACGAGGCTTAAAATTGTAATTACTAATCCAGGCCTCCGAGAATTTTTTTGCGTGCCTTGTTATTATCCTTATTGATATACTTATGTTATTAATTCTCCTATTCCTGTCAGTTTCGACGTGGAAAATGATGGAAATATAAAACAAAAAAGTACATGCGATACTAGAACGCAAGTTCCCTATTTACAGTCAAGAACGCTAGGTTACGACGGCAGCCGAGCTTTTTTTGAACAGTGTGATTTCATGTGTAATAAACAACAGCGTAAAAAGTCTTTCCTCAGTTTCTAAGAAAATATGCGTTTGTGAACCCTATGTATGATGATGAAAAATTCCAGTTTTCACTTATTTCTCAATCCCAACAATTTTGGGTCCCTTGGGTGTCATGAACTTAGGGTGGTTGTCTCAAAAACGGAGGAGTAAGGGGGGGGGGGGGAGGAGGTTGAGATAAAACGTTTTAAGAGTGTCTTTGAATTTAGGTTATACGCAAACGACCTGCCAGACATGAGTCGAATCAGTTGGTCATGTCTGATATCTTCCTCTTGCGAGACAGAGTGTCAAGAAACATATATACACTCCTGGAAATGGAAAAAAGAACACATTGACACCGGTGTGTCAGACCCACCATACTTGCTCCGGACACTGCGAGAGGGCTGTACAAGCAATAATCACACGCACGGCACAGCGGACACACCAGGACCCGCGGTGTTGGCCGTCGAATGGCGCTAGCTGCGCAGCATTTGTGCACCGCCGCCGTCAGTGTCAGCCAGTTTGCCGTGGCATACGGAGCTCCATCGCAGTCTTTAACACTGGTAGCATGCCGCGACAGCGTGGACGTGAACCGTATGTGCAGTTGACGGACTTTGAGCGAGGGCGTATAGTGGGCATGCGGGAGGCCGGGTGGACGTACCGCCGAATTGCTCAACACGTGGGGCGTGAGGTCTCCACAGTACATCGATGTTGTCGCCAGTGGTCGGCGGAAGGTGCACGTGCCCGTCGACCTGGGACCGGACCGCAGCGACGCATGGATGCACGCCAAGACCGTAGGATCCTACGCAGTGCCGTAGGGGACCGCACCGCCACTTCCCAGCAAATTAGGGACACTGTTGCTCCTGGGGTATCGGCGAGGACCATTCGCAACCGTCTCCATGAAGCTGGGCTACGGTCCCGCACACCGTTAGGCCGTCTTCCGCTCACGCCCCAACATCGTGCAGCCAGCCTCCAGTGGTGTCGCTACAGGCGTGAATGGAGGGACGAATGGAGACGTGTCGTCTTCAGCGATGAGAGTCGCTTCTGCCTTGGTGCCAATGATGGTCGTATGCGTGTTTGGCGCCGTGCAGGTGAGCGCCACAATCAGGACTGCATACGACCGAGGCACACAGGGCCAACACCCGGCATCATGGTGTGGGGAGCGATCTCCTACACTGGCCGTACACCACTGGTGATCGTCGAGGGGACACTGAACAGTGCACGGTACATCCAAACCGTCATCGAACCCATCGTTCTGCCCGCATCTCGTGGTCGTGCGGTAGCGTTCTCGCTTCCCACGCCCGGGTTCCCGGGTTCGATTCCCGGCGGGGTCAGGGATTTTCTCTGCCTCGTGATGGCTGGGTGTTGTGTGCTGTCCTTAGGTTAGTTAGGTTTAAGTAGTTCTAAGTTCTAGGGGACTTATGACCACAGCAGTTGAGTCCCATAGTGCTCAGAGCCATTTGAACCATTTTTTTGAACCCATCGTTCTACCATTCCTAGCCATTCCTAGACCGGCAAGGGAACTTGCTGTTCCAACAGGACAATGCACGTCCGCATGTATCCCGTGCCACCCAACGTGCTCTAGAAGGTGTAAGCCAACTACCCTGGCCAGCAAGATCTCCGGATCTGTCCCCCATTGAGCATGTTTGGGACTGGATGAAGCGTCGTCTCACGCGGTCTGCACGTCCAGCACGAACGCTGGTCCAACTGAGGCGCCAGGTGGAAATGGCATGGCAAGCCGTTCCACAGGACTACATCCAGCATCTCTACGATCGTCTCCATGGGAGAATAGCAGCCTGCATTGCTGCGAAAGGTGAATATACACTGTACTAGTGCCGACATTGTGCATGCTCTGTTGCCTGTGTCTATGTGCCTGTGGTTCTGTCAGTGTGATCATGTGATGTATCTGACCCCAGGAATGTGTCAATAAAGTTTCCCCTTCCTGGGACAATGAATTCACGGTGTTCTTATTTCAATTTCCAGGAGTGTAGTTTAATAACCCAGTCCACCTGTGGTTCGTTTATTTGTCAAAAGTCTTTGATGGGATTAGAACAAAAGGATACAATTCAAGCCGTATATATATATATATATATATATATATATATATATATATATATATATATATATATATATATATATTGAAATAAGAACACCGTGAATTCATTGTCCCAGGATGGGGAAACTTAATGACACATTCCTGGGGTCAGATACATCACATGATCACACTGACAGAACCACAGGCACATAGACACAGGCAACAGAGCATGCACAATGTCGGCACTAGTACAGTGTATATCCACCTTTCGCAGCAATGCAGGCTGCTATTCTCCCATGGAGACGATCGTAGAGATGCTGGATGTAGTCCTGTAGAACGGCTTGCCATTCCATTTCCACCTGGCGCCTCAGTTGGACCAGCGTTCGTGCTGGACGTGCAGACCGCGTGAGACGACGCTTCATCCAGTCCCAAACATGCTCAATGGGGGACAGATCCGGAGATCTTGCTGGCCAGGGTAGTTGACTTACACCTTCTAGAGCACGTTGGGTGGCACGGGATACATGCGGACGTGCATTGTCCTGTTGGAACAGCAAGTTCCCTTGCCGGTCTAGGAATGGCTAGGAATGGTAGAACGATGGGTTCGATGACGGTTTGGATGTACCGTGCACTATTCAGTGTCCCCTCGACGATCACCAGTGGTGTACGGTCAGTGTAGGAGATCGCTCCCCACACCATGATGCCGGGTGTTGTCCCTGTGTGCCTCGGTCGTATGCAGTCCTGATTGTGGCGCTCACCTGCACGGCGCCAAACACGCATACGACCATCATTGGCACCAAGGCAGAAGCGACTCTCATCGCTGAAGACGACACGTCTCCATTCGTCCCCCCATTCACGCCTGTCGCGACACCACTGGAGGCGGACTGCACGATGTTGGGGCGTGAGCGGAAGACGGCCTAACGGTGTGCGGGACCGTAGCCCAGCTTCATGGAGACGGTTGCGAATGGTCCTCGCCGATACCCCAGGAGCAACAGTGTCCCTAATTTGCTGGGAAGTGGCGGTGCGGTCCCCTACGGCACTGCGTAGGATCCTACGGTCTTGGCGTGCATCCGTGCGTCGCTGCGGTCCGGTCCCAGGTCGACGGGCACGTGCACCTTCCGCCGACCACTGGCGACAACATCGATGTACTGTGGAGACCTCACGCCCCACGTGTTGAGCAATTCGGCGGTACGTCCACCCGGCCTCCCGCATGCCCACTATACGCCCTCGCTCAAAGTCCGTCAACTGCACAAACGGTTCACGTCCACGCTGTCGCGGCATGCTACCAGTGTTAAAGACTGCGATGGAGCTCCGTATGCCACGGCAAACTGGCTGACACTGACGGCGGCGGTGCACAAATGCTGCGCAGCTAGCGCCATTCGACGGCCAACACCGCGGGTCCTGGTGTGTCCGCTGTGCCGTGCGTGTGATCATTGCTTGAACAGACCTCTCGCAGTGTCCGGAGCAAGTATGGTGGGTCTGACACACCGGTGTCAATGTGTTCTTTTTTCCATTTCCAGGAGTATATATATATATATATATATATATATATATATATATATATATATATATATATATATATATATATATATATATATATATTGTTAGGAATATTAATACAGATGTTTCTGTTGATCACTGAGAATAGTGCTCTTAACAACATTACATCAGTATTTACTTCATCTGCTGACTAACAATTGTAGCTATTGCTAGTAGTGCATTTTTAGTTTGTTTAGTACCTCCAAGTACGTGTGGCACAAGCAAGCCATTAATGTTCATTTCCCATTAGTATTAGCTCAGGTATGAAAGTGTAGACACATGGATCAAAGTGTATAGTCTATACTGACAGGCGCAGTCCACCTCGTGTAACTGTTACAACTGTGCAGAAAACGTCAGGTAGTAAATTATGTCATGTTGAAAGGTCATTGTTGGATTCTTTTCATGTTGATTTCATAAATCTGTTGTAATTTACGGCATAAATTCCTCTTCTAAATTTACTGTGGCGTTTCTGACTATCTGGGAGGAGACTGAGTAGTGGAATGTGTTACTTTTACACATAAACAAGAACGATATGTCACACTACTACACTTTAAAACACAGTTTATATGTAATTCATGTCACACAGTCTCATACAGAACCTACAGCCGCTTTCTTTCATATACTGTATATGATAAGATACTGTCATCCCCCTTCCCTTCTGTGTGAAAGAATGAATGAGCAAATGTATTTCTAGTTGCATGCTGGATGGTAGCAGACAAGCCTGTCTGCTAGAGAACAGTAGGACCAACGTCGGAACAGGTAGCTACGCTTTCTAAAAGCAAAGAGCTTTCTATCCTTAGTATGGTCCTGTCCGTCCCTTGTCATGTTGGTATAGGAAGTTGCCTCTCTGGTCACTTCCGTTTGTATTTGTGAGACACCCTCAGGAAGGAACCACGGCAGTCTGTAGGCGGCGAGCGTCTGAAGTGGTAAGATTTCCGGCTAAGCGCGTGTCTGCTAAGTCTGTAGGACAATGGATTTCTTAAGTTCAGCCTAACTGAAAATTTAATCACCTTTATTTCAGGTTTAGCTCTAAAATATCTAATGTTATCTTAAATTGCAACGCAGTGTAATTCGAGTGTGAAGTTCAGAATATATTGCGGTAGTTGCTTTCTCACTACTTTGTGAGTAAAGTGGAACCACGTGATGATCAGTAACTCTAACTAGCATCATCAATCTTCAATGCGAATGTGTGTGAGATTATAATGTCTCGTCTTGACAATATTTTTCAATATAGCAACTTTTCTTTATGTTCAAACCATGTGGGGTGTACTTTGTGAGACCAGTACCACGTGCTTATACAGTTGTTTGACCCATCAGGTTAATAGTAAGACATTAGTAACCAGTTTGAAGTTTTTCTTTTGCAAATTGCTTTTCAATCTAATTTATTTTAACTATCAAAATTATTGTGGAGTTACACTCTTTGTGTAAACCAAGTTGACCACGTGAAGCATGTGGTGTAATCATCAAAGTAGCCCTCAGCTATTCTTTTCAGGAAGATTTCACAGAGAGTTAGTATGAATTTAGTATACCAGTGTGTCGTAATTACATGACAGACAAGATTGCGCTACAAACGTAACTTCTCTGGGTGAAAATTGAATCGGTTGGTTGTGGTTAATTTCCTCTTGCATATGTTTCAACGTTCTTCGTGTGTTATTTTATGAATGGAGTGTTGTATGTAGTCTCCCAATCTTGGCTCCCTATTTGATGTGATGTGTAAGATTACAAATTCACATTTACACAATCCTAAATAAGGCACCAGCTTAGTTATGACTCAAGTTTAATATGCTGAAATTTCAATGATCAATGTTAAAATAAATTTCCAAATATAAACTGATTTATTACTTTTTATTTAAATTCTCTTTTATATATATATATCACCGGTTGTCATATGACTATTAAAAGATTACAATTAATGTTAGTCTGGTTGGGAATTTGGTAAGCTAGACTGGATACCTGGTGAAACAGTTGCGCAGTAATGCAAGGTTAACTTCCCCAGACAGCTCACAGCTTGTAAACCGCTTTTATTGTCTATCAGCACCGCTTTCATAGCAAATTAAAGTAACAACGTTACCATGTGTTTGTGGGAAGACTGTTAGACGCAGAAAAAACAAAACAACCAATACACTGAAGTGGCTACACATTCAGGCAGCAATAATCACAATATATCTATGCCCCTAATACCTTGTACATACAGGTAATAAAATGAGAATTAAAAGACACGAAGCACTGACAGATGAAACTATATTATAATGGTCTGTCAAATGGAAACGAAACAGATAGAAAATAAGAAAACCAAATCACTCACACTCACAGCGTAATAAACTAAAATCACCTTCTTTACAATGAAACGTTCAAACCAATCATACTCACAGTGTGTCATTAACAGAATTAAAAAGGCTCTCGTCATTAGTGAACAAATTTGCAAGTCCAGTGTGCCCTCACACAATAAGCGCAAATGCCTCATCAGAACTGGTGACCTTCTGTGCATTATCTTTTCTTCCAGAAAGAATTTTCCCTTGCAGCGGTGTGTGCACTGATTTCATACTTCCGGGAAGATATAAACTGTGTGCTGGACCAAGACTCGAACTCGGGACATTTGCCTTTCACGATCAAGTATTCTACCGACTGAGCTACCCGAGCTCAGCTCACAACGTGTCTTCAAGCAAAGGTCCCGATTTTCAGTATCTGTCTGGCACACAGTTTTAATCTGCCACGAAGTTTCATAGTCTTTCTTGTTAACCAATACATTTAGTGTAACGCTTGTTCACTGCGACGTACAGTATACCACTTAACCACTGAGATGCCACCGTTGGCTGCTAAAGCACGTAGGTAGTAGTCCTCTATAAAGGCATAAGTCCCTTTCTCCACCTCCACTGAAATCGCCGTCCTTTGGCCCGGGAAAAGATACAATCGCTCTATCAGTTTGTTTGTGTCCACACGTGACCACGACATGTGCTGAACGGTAATGATGCCCCGTACACAGCTCCTTGGCGTACCGGTCCCATTCTTCCCCGTGCACCCACTGACTGCGACTCGTCCGTCACTACTCCACCTCGGTCCCAATGATACTCGCAGCAATCACTGTAAGTAGGCTACCGTAATTTCTACCAGGACTACATACATCTTTGATGATCCATCAATACCATTATTTCTACAAGGACTGCAGTGGGTCTGCACCTCTGGTGGCCTACCAATACCGTAATTTCTACCAGGACTACAGTGGGTCTGCTCTGTGATGACCTAACTACCAATACTCTTCAAAACTTCGACTGACTCCGCTGTGGGTTTACTCTGTTGTGGCCCATTACCTGTCTGCATGTCGAGTCAGCACTGTCTTTCCGTTGGAAGGACAACACTACTTCTTCAAGACTGCATGGAAATCCACTACGTCTGTGTGCATTGTCTTTTACTGCTCAGACTTTGAGAAAAACACGGCAATTTTAGTGTGATCAACGATCAGGACTGTCTTTATGGACTGTGAGAAAATTTTAGCTTTTGACCAACATTGTATCAATAAGTGTGTGCATTTGATTTCTTTGTTATTGTAATTGTGAAAAAAATTTTAACAAATATGTATTGGCCAGTGCCCAAAAAAATTTGTAAAATTTTTTGTGGGTAGCATGGGGGCTATGTAAGTAGGCTGTTTAGGTTTTTTTATTGGTAACGTCACCTCTGTATGAAAATCACTGGCTGTGCTGTGTGCAGTCTGTGGCTGCTTTGCATTGTTGTAATACTCGCCATTGTAGTGTTAGGCAGCTGCCTTTGAGCAGCGCGTAGCGTTGCGCAGTTGGAGGTGAGCCGCCAGCAGTGGTGGATGTGGGGAGAGAGATGGCGGAGTTTTGAAATTTGTCATGAACTGCTATATATATATATATATATATATATATATATATATATATATATATATATATATATATATATATATATATTTTAAGGTAAATAAATTGTTCGTTCTCTATTAATATCTTTCATTTGCTAACTATCCCTATCAGTAGTTAGTGCCTTCCATAGTTTGAATCTTTTATTTAGCTGGCAGTAGTGGCGCTCGCTGTATTGCAGTAGCTTGAGTAGCGAAGATTTTTTGTGAGGTAAGTGATTTGTGAAAGGTATAGGTTAATGTTAGTCAGTGCCATTTTTTTGATAGGGATTTTTGAAAGTCAGATTGCGTTGCGCTAAAAATATTGTGTGTCAGGTTAAGCACAGTCGTGCATAATTCTTAAAAGGGGACGTTTCATCACATTCACGTGTGGCGCCCCCTCCCACTGCACCGCTGCGACACACCGTGGAGCGTGGTCCTCTAGGTATGGCTAAGAGGAAAAAACATATGTTTTCAGTGTAATTTTGTACGTACGTCGCCAGTTTTCGGCGTGTGTAAGTAATGCGTTGGGCTTGTGAATGTGACGTGTACCAGTTTCCGGTAAAGATTTTCAGTGCTTTTCTTATTAAACCACGATGCTCCGTCTGACACGTCATTCGAACTAAACACTGATCATAAATCCATTCTTCCGATCTTCACTCCAGTCCGCCACGTTACAAAACACACCGTTCAACAGTTACAGCACTGGTTTCTTTCTCAGCAGCTATCAGTATAAAATTTTATTTCGATTCTCATAGAGCCATGTGAATCCACATACTCTATGACGGTTACCAGTGCACCAAATGACGCCTCCGACTACTCTCCATTGCACTGTTGTCACACTGACGAGATGCACGCAACAACCAAAGATCATGTGTTTGTAACTATGTGTGCAAAGCCAGGACTACAGATTTCCGTCCAAACAGCTCGAGGCAAAATGTCTTTTGTCAATCTGCTATCAGCTACTGAGGCACCACGGAGAGCTCCTGGAATACACAATGACTGAAGACAATTCCGCGGACAAAAACAAAAGGACTTCCATTTAGACAACACTGGCCTATCGGGAACAATGAAGAGAAAGGACAAGTTGATATACTCCATAAGTGTCGACCGAGGAATCTGTTTGCCAGTCCCGCTAGTAAGACCAGCAACTATCACTGAGTGTCCGACATTGCTTTTTAATACAGAACCTAGTTCTTCTCCTTGAGTTTGCTCGTCACACTTGATGATGTAGAATTATTTTGATCCAAGGCGTTGCTGTGGTCACCGTGGCCATCATCCAGAGACACACTAATCGGATCCCGTTTAAGCACAGTCGCAGTCCGTATGTTCTGTTTCCAGTCGAACAACCTTAGGGGGAACTCCACAATCTCACTACCAGCTGCAGAGTTTGGCTGAGAACAGAAGGTGGCAGAAACCCTAACTCAACGCTAGCACCACCGAAAGTGGAGGACGAGCATAGGCCACCGCTAACAGTGCTACAGCAACTCCCAACCCCCTGCGAGCAGGGATCATTCCATCAGTACCCGATGTCGTCATGAGGAAGGTTCAATTGGCCGTGAGCACTATGGGACATAACATCTGTGGTCATCAGTCCCCTAGAACTTAGAACTAGTTAAACCTAACTAACCTAAGGACATCACACACATCTATGCCCGAGGCAGGATTCGAACCTGCGACCGTAGCGGTCACGCGGTTCCAGACTGAAGCGCCTAGAACCGCATGGCCACACAGGCCGGCCATGAGGAAGGGATCTTGTGTCTTCTCCAGTTACGGATGTCGATAAAGTAAGTTCAAAAATGGTTCAAATGGCTCTTAACACTACGGGACTTAATATCTGAGGTCTTAAGTCCTCTAGACTTACAACTAATTAAATCTAACTAACCTAAAGAGATCACACACATCCATGCCGGAGGCAGGAGTTCCACAACTCCTTCACACGATGTTGTAGAAAAAACCTCGTTCTTTTTAGTCAAATACCCCGGTACAATAAGATTGGGGTGACATGGCTCCCAATTGGGAAAATCTTGAAAATTTTTGTTTCCAACTGCAACATTCGTCTGATGCCGAAGGGAAAAATCCAGAAAAACCTTGATCAGGCTGGTCCCGGCGGAGGTTCGAGTCCTCTCTCGGGCATGGGTGTGTGTGTTTGTCCTTAGGATAATTTAGGTTAAATAGTGTGTAAGCTTAGGGACTGATGACCTTAGCAGTGAAGTCCCATAAGATTTCACACACATTTGAACAACCTTGCTCAAACTGGGGATTTGCATTGTCAGTAAAAAGTTAATCTTTTGGTAAGTGTTTCTATCGTGAGTGTGTGTGTTTTAGCCAGTGTTTGTTCGGTATCCTGCACTAGAGCAACTCCTTCAGTATTACTGATTTTAAATCCGGCTCTAATAAAACGCAATTCATTGTCTCGTGCATCTTTCTACGTAATCAGTGACATTAATCATTATTTTTGCTTTCCCAGAAGTAATCAGCAATTAGGCATATTACTTCACAGTAGTATCAGGCTCAACAGCTTTTCAAAAGTCAGTGTCAGTTAGAAAAACATTAGGACACGACACCACTAAACGGCAAGTTTTAAATTTAATTTCACATACATTTCTAGCGCTAATGATTACTGCATAGTAATTACATCAGCCATGTGGAACTTCCTCGCAGATCAGAACTGTTTGCCCGACGAGACTCGAACTCGGGACCTTTGCCTTTCGCGGGCAAGTGCTCTACCAACTGAGCTACCGAAGCACGACTCACGCCCGGTCCTCACAGCTTTACTTCTGCCAGTGTCTCGTCTCCTACCTTCCAAACTTTACAGAAGCTCTCCTGCGAACCTTGCAGAACTAGCACTCCTGAAAGAAAGGATACTGCGGAGACATGGCTTAGTCACAGCCTGGGTGATGTTTCCAGAATGAGACTTTCACTCTGCAGCGGAGTGTGCGCTGATATGAAACTCTCTCCGCAGTATCCTTTCTTTCAGGAGTGCTAGTTCTGCAAGGTTCGCAGGAGAGCTTCTGTAAAGTTTGGAAGGTAGGAGACGAGGTACTGGCAGAAGTAAAGCTGTGAGGAGCGGGCGCGAGTCGTGCTTCGGTAGCTCAGTTGGTAGAGCACTTGCCCGCGAAAGGCAGACGTCCCGAGTTCAAGTCTCGGTCGGGCACACAATTTTGATCTGCCAGGAAGTTTCGTATCAGCGCACACTCCGCTGCAGAGTGAAAATCTCATTCTGATCAGCCATGTGGTTATATCAGTAACCTGAGATGCCCTATCTACAGCTTGAAAATAATAAAAGAGAATTATTCCACGGAATTATTCTGCGCGCGTCTGCTGCTTGAGCTACCAAATAAAATATATTTTGCCTAATTCTGACGTGTGCTACTAACCAAGAACCCTTTGCAAAACTAATCACGTTCGCAGAATCATTGAAATATTCTACGCGTGACAGATAACAACAGTCTATTTTACTATCACTATATTACCATGACAGAAGTTTACTGCTTACGTAGCAAAATCAGCAGGCCTCTCTACTTGTCAAAAGTGTGAGCTTCATCACTCCTCTGAGAAAAACACTTTTCTCTGCCGGTTCGCAGTACGGTATTAGGCAACAATATGAATGAAACTTATTCTCATTACAATGGTATCGCAACAACAGTTTATTGATCGACTGGCTGTGACGGGCAGTTCTTATTTATTTTTCGTTAATGTGTTGGCTCGTTCGTTCTGCTATTTCTACGCTAGGTGCTTCTAATGGACAATATTCATTCATTACATTCCTCCTTGAAGCATGTGTGGAGGTCTTCAATGATACTGATGAAAACTAACGCATCACTTCTTATGATGAAAAAATGGAGCTTTTATTCCCATTCCTGGGAAGCTGATCGTTTGAAGGAAGCGATAGCATGTAACCGTTATTTCGCTATCTGAGGGAAAGAGTCAGCGATAAGACAGCAGGTCTTTCCTCTTTGTATGCTCGCACCGAGCTATTGGCGGTAAGGCACCTGCAACACAGCTATCAATACGGTACAACAGAGTTTGCTCCAAAAGACGGATATATCAGTTGCTTTGTCTTTGTGGTTGCTCTGAAAAGTGCAGCAACACGTTTTAATTGCAACGATGCTCTAACAATTAATTTACACGTTTTCTCCCGCTGAGACTGATGGGCAAGTTATCTGTCTGCGAACTGAAACTGCTGGAGATAACGCGCAAGTAACGTATTAGAATATATCTCATAGCCTAAGGATAGTGACTGAGACATTTTATAATCGCATCCGACAAAATACTTTCTAGTAGAAATGGCACGTTCCAGATGAATTCACGCTAGCAATGTTCGGCGTTTTTAACTAGAAAGGGAGATACTTTTTACTTAGGTATGTGCCATGCAAAATTCATTAAATATTTTCTGACTAACTTGTATAAGGATCAGTGAAATGAAAACGAGACATACGGAAAAAGTAAGTAAACTCTTTATTATTCCAAAGTAATCGCTATGAGTACATTTGTCCCACAGTGAGACAAGACATTTTCCCAAGGTTGTTTCCACTACGCTACAGAAGTTTCGTTGGAAAACCCTCACACATCCCCCATACAGTCCCAATCTCTCCCCATGCGATTTTAAAATTTTTGGAGTCCTGAAGAAATAAATTCCTGACCGTTGATTTACTTCAGACGAAGAGATGGTCGCCTGGGTACAACCATGCATGCATAGGCAACCACAAACAGTTTTCCACGAGGACACCTATCATCTTTTCTCACAGCGGGGTAAGTGTATTAATAGTTGTGATGATTAGTTTTGAAATAACAAAGAGTTTACATAACTTTTTTGCAACCTTCTCTTTATCATTTGACTGCCCCTTATACGTCGCACAGCAGTAAAATTGAGAAGTTTGATGTAAAACTGTGTAACTTAGCTTTTTAAAAATCTAACTAAGGTGGAACCAATGAAATGAAATGCCCAACGCTTTTGTCGACTTTGATGTCTCAGCTGAACACTTAAAATAACAAAAATCTACCTCGCCACATACTTTTTGCTTTACCATAACTTTTTCCTGTTCAATTTTCGGAGGGAACTTAGGGAGAACGAATGTTTACATGCATCAGTACATGTTTTGTTTCTTTTTCTTTTTAACTTCGCTTTCTTCACCGATGCGATAAGTGGAGGACTGAATAATATTCGTCTATCTGTCACTAAAAATACTATTGTTTGTCCTTCCAATCAAATTTTTCGTGAAATATTAGTCTTTTTCAATGGCTTCGAGATATTACACTTGGCACTGCCTTTCTTTGTCTACACTCGATATCACCTGTTAACATGTAACACTTTGCATAAAATATTGATTACAGTCCATGTGGTATTGAGCTGATGGGTCCAAATGTGGCACGCTATCTACTACAAGAAACTGATTGCTGGGTCAAAACGTACTACAGTGATAAAACACCGATAAAATAGTCAAAATGTTGACCTATCCCCATTTCCACTGTTGTTTTCGGTTGATTCGTATTGTTAATTTCCTTCTTAAATTCTTGATTACACTAGAAGTATATTTCCTCAGAGACTGTGATAAATCATCAAATTTAAACAGACCCTTTCATTTGGGAGCGTTAACTGCAAACTGTTGGTGAGACGAAATAGTCTGTTTGTGGGCAAAATAAAATTGCACCGGAAAAGATTTCACGCATCTTGAAGTAGAGAGCCCAACTCACATCTACGCCGTGTGTGAATGATGTAAGTTAGTTTGCCTATCTTTAGGGGCATAAAACATTTATACCACCCAATAGTACATATCAGTTACCGTCTCAATATAAAAAAGAGCGGTGCGCTTTCCATTAACGGCGCATAAGATTTACGCCGCGGTAGGCAAGATGGCAGAACTTGATGGAGAAAATGCCTCGAAGGAAGACTAGGATCATGAGAGGCGTATATGTAGAGAGGAGGCAATGACCTTTTCAGTCACCTGAAGTGATGTAGCTTTACTTCAGCCTATTTCACCGTGAATATTCGAGTTTTCTGAATATGAAATGTAACATAAATAGAAAACTTTCTTATTGACCGGAGAATGTCCGGCAGTTCTACAAAAGCTATTATACATCTATTCTATGACTATAAAAACATAGCAAGGTGAACGATTCAGACTTAATCCGAATATCTTTGTGTTAGCAGTTGAAAAAAAGACTTAAAATGGAAGCAGAAATGGTTTTAATCCTGCCTGATTCGCCTTAAACGTTGATGTCAGTCATGACGCAAGAGTAACAGCAGTTCGATATGTCAGTAGTAAAACCGACAGTCTAGTTAAATTATTAGATTACCATGGAGCAGGCGATGAGGCGTTGTGACGTAAGAGGAAATGAAGTTGTCGACTGTTTAACGAAGAAAGAAGTGCGTAGTAGAAGAAACTTGAACATATTTACTACGTAGACTCACTTCAGTTAGTCCTGCCGAAATGATAACAAGCTTTATGTGGAACTGGTGTCTAAAATTGCAGCACGAATGCAGCACCGCTCTGACATCTATCAAATGAATTTTCTTGTGACAATATTGTTTGTAAAAAACAAGGTGAATTTACTTGTGAGTATATTGTTCGTAAAAAAACGATGTGGTGATGTATGAAAGCGCATTGAGTGAGAGAGAGAGAGAAATTAGATGAGAGAGAGAGAGAGAGAAATAGATGAGAGACTATGATCAGAACGTAGTTTGTGCGGTACATGCTTTCTTTCGCATTTCAGTTGTTACAGGCTGGTTTAACGAAGTCAGTAATTTATTACCAACTGGCTTAAACGGTAATTTGCCCTAATTGCAGCTTGGCGGTCCAACGGCTTCCAGGCCAAAAAAATTTATTTTCAGTATTTCAAATAATTACTGACCGATTTTGAAAATTTAAAATTCTGTCATAACTTACAGATTAAGAAATGTAACGTTGCATTAAAGATTTTACATAAAACGAGTATTAAACTTAGAAACTGTGTTGTACCTTGAGGCAGCATAGTTCACAACATGCGAATTAACCAGACTATATTCAGCCAGTATTTGAAGACGAGAAAGAGACCTTTACCCACAATTTCAAATCTTATCTGAACTCTTTCTCGCTGACAGCCGTCATAAAATAATGAAATACTGAATAAGTTTATCGCCTACATCATTCTCGCTGTTCATGCAGTGAAACTTTAGCACCAGGCATGACATTTTAAGTCGTTACTTCTTTACCAGTAACTCTAAAAGTAACTCATTTTTTCAGACATTAATCAAATATACCAATGAATGTGCCTGCAGAATTATATCGTTGTACGTCACATAGATCAGGAGATATGAGGTCGTAAACATTCAGATGCGTAAATGCCTAGGTTAACACATTAACTCATTTGTAAAATAATCGGACATTTGAATCTGTCTGCCACATGAGAGTTCCATACCTATAAAGAATCAGAAGTTTAAGGGGGGGGGGGGGGTTCAGGTTATTGGTAAAAAATGAAACAGTTTTGGAGGAATGAGAATTCCACAACTGTGGAGGACTACACTGAAGTGGCGAATACAGGAAAATTAACATTTCAGTGCATTCATGAAAATGCATACGTCGTCTTTCTAGAAGTCACCCCGTTTGTAATGTGCTGGTGTGGAGGCTGGCACGACTACTATGGGACTTCGCAAGATGGCTGGCAGAAACAAATGAAAAATGACGTAACATCGACCTTCACAAGTTTCTTGTACGTTTTTCGTAATTAGTATCAGCATCAACCGAAACTGTTCTGTTGATTATAAATGTGTTCATTTATTTTGAAGGATTATGCTCTTCAGTACTAAAACAAAGGCATAACTCTTAATGCCTCTCTTCTCCTACTCAAAACTTCATTTTGTACTTCTTCTTTTGCGCACTGGCAGTGGTCACTATTAATGCGGCATCCATCAATAATCGACTACTATGCTTTCCGTCGGCCGTGATGAAACAATTCCATTTATTCAGCCTCATGATGGGACCTTTCTGCGCTTTCCTCTCGCACAGCACCTAGATTTTCTTGAAACAGTTCACGTAAGATTACAGGAGTGCAGCTTCAAGCTTATTTTAAGTTATCAAGCATGGTTCTTGTTATAACCAGGCTCTCTGTAGATGCGGAGAAACTTTAGACAACTTCGATTTTTGCCTTCAAACGTCCCGTCTTCCGTTTGTGTCGGAATGTCAGGTCTGGTCAAAACTTCCTCTGAAAACCTGGGAAACCTGCTTGTCATATCCTTGAAAGTGTCACTATCTTTTGGTGATGCATTTATAAATAGTTTCGTAATTTCAAGATTTACATGAAGCGGAGGCAGGAATATCTCTTTCAGTCCATCAAAAAATTAAATAGCATGTTTTTCTCTGCAGATTTTTGTATCCTGCTTCGTCTGATTTTCTGATACCAGTGCTTTTCTTCTGAACGACTATCCAATATAATGAGTAACTACATCTTGCATAATCGGTAACTCAAAGAAATTCTCAACTTATTTCCAATCTGCACGTGATTAAGCATTTTATGAACTTTACTTGAAATCAGGACGCAAAAATACACCAGAAAAACGTTTCATATTAAGAAAAAATATTTCATTTGAAACCACTGTTACAACAGAGAAACTGGTAGAAATATTGCATACTGAAATTATTTGTGATCATGTTTCTCCACATAGGGCAATATGACTGTGGGATTCTCAGAGTTCTCGTATAACTGCTGCACATCGTCAATCCAGCATGTGGATCGCTAGATGGAGATGTTGAAAATTGTCGCTCTTATTGCTCTAAACTTTAGTAATTGTTATTGTCAAAGCAACGGCAGCTCTGGAATTCGCCTTGTAGTTTGTTTACAGTGTTATAAAAACACAGAGACTTTTCATTGGTGAGTTTAGTAAAAGCCCAGCTCAACAACAACGCTTCGAATGCATTCGTTCATCTTTTGGTAATCAATCAATCATCTTCAGGACGGAGTGTTTTCATGAGGAGTATACGTCGTGGTCCTATTACCGCCAGTGACGAGTTTCGTGAAATATGGGGACAATTGGGGTAAGGCCCACAAACCATCGATACTTTCTGCAGTAGATAAATCGTTAGACAGACTGCAGACAGCAGTGTATTCCATCTATCAGTGAAAATGGTCCTTTCCTGCTGCTTCACAAGCTGCGACATGGTCGCGAATAAAACAGACCCGAATGCAGAATACATTTCATGTACTTTACTCTACGGTCACAAATTTTTTGTCATCAGATTACCTGTTTCGGTCCATAATGACTATCTTCAGGTCTGTTTTATAAAAACATGTCTTAATGTATTGCAGCCATAGTGGCATCGTCAAATGTTACACACAAAGTCGGTGCCAGCATCGTAAAATATTTGACGATGTCACTATTGCTGCAGTACATTAGGGCATGTTTTTATAAAATGGACCTAAAGACGGTCATTATAGACCGAAACCGATAGCCTGATGACAAAAAATTTGTGACCATAGTCGTAAAGTAAGGGAATTTTTTTTTCCTGATGGTTTCCGCACAATTTGACACAAGCTCAAAAGGAGGCTTGTGTCAACTGGGGTAAAGAAATGTGCAGATAGCTCAGTCGTGAAAATGTATTCACTATCTAGTATCCGGATACAAACATATAATGCGGAATTTTACAGTGGAAGTCACGAGAAGCGGATGTGCCAATACAAAAGGAAGGCCGGCCGGAGTGGCCGAGCGGTTCTAGGCGCTACAGTCGGGAAACGCGCGACCGCTACGGTCGCAGGTTCGAATCCTGCCTCGGGTATGGATGTGTGTGATCTCCTTAGGTTAGTTAGGTTTAAGTAGTTCTAAGTTCTAGGGGCCTGATGACCTCAGAAGTTAAGTCCCATAGTGCTCAGAGCCATTTGAACCATTTTTTTTAAAGCGGCCCATTTTGACTCTTGGTGATATAATAATGAAGTCAAAACCCGAAAGAGCGACCACAGCTGAACCAAGACTGAGTAGATCTCGAGTACTAGCGAACTTGGACAGTCGAGCATTGCGGAGGGCGGCTGTAAAAGATCACATGAAATCAGCAAAAGTAATCGAGTGAGCTTCAGATACTACCAGCAGTCCAGCTACTAAAACTACTGTGCGTATGGAGTTCAGAAGAATAAGGTACAATGGTCGAGCAGCTCTTCACAAACCAAACTTTCCTGCAGTCAGTGGTAAGCGGAGGTCAAGGTGGGGTAAAGAGTGACGCCACTGGCCGAAGGAAGATTGGGGACTACTGGTTTGTAGTGATGAATCACTCTGTAACCGGTGGTGATCCGATGGAAGTGTCTGGGTTTGGCGGGTGCGTGGAGCACGTTATCTGCCATCATGTGTAGTGCCAATACTGAAATATGGAGGGGATGCTGTTAGGGCGTGGAGCTGATTTTCGTAGTTGAAGCATGCTGCTCTTATTGCGCTTGATAGAACGCTAAATGTGGAATCTTATAAACACATTTTACGGCACTATTGCCTACAGTAGACGAACGTTTTGGGTTCAATGATTTTTGTAGTTGTAGTTGTTGTGGTCTTCAGTCCAGAGACTGGTTTGATGCGGCTCTCCATGTTACTCTATCCTGTGCAAGCTTCTTCATCTCCGAGTAACTACAGCAACCTACATATTTCTGAATCTGTTTAGTGTATTCGTGCCTTGGTCCACCTCTACGGGTTTTACCCTCCACGCCTCCCTCCAATACTAAACTGATGATCCCTTGATGCCTCAGAACGTGTCCTACCAACCGAACCCTTCTTCTAGTCAAGTTGTGCCACAAATTTCTCTTCTCCCCACTTGTGTTCAGTCCTCCTCATCAGTTACGTGATCTACCGATCTAATCTTCAACATTCTTCTGTACCACCAAATTTCGAAAGCTTCTATTCTCTTCTTGTCTAAACTATTTATCGTCCATGATTTTCGTATCAGCGTGATAAGCATCCTGTAATAAAGTAGCGTCTGTGAGGCACCGGTTGGAGAAAAAATTCTTGAAACAGACTTCTCTGTCCACAGTTCCGATCTGAACCCAATTGGACACCATTGGGATAAGTCATAGCGTCGACTTCGCTTCTCGCAACAGCGTCCGACATCACTACCTCCACTGGTTTCGACTCTTGAGGAAGAATAGGCTACCAATTATCCACAGATAATCAGACACTTCGCTGAAAGTGTTACCTGTTCGTAAACGTTTAAACAGATAGTGTATCCCTTATAAAGAATCCTAACTTGGAACTCTTCGCGTGAGGTAGAAATTTAGTAGTAGTCAACTGTGTGGTCTTCCTGGACGAACTGATGCCAACAAGGGAGTGGACTGTTCTCGAAGCACGTCCAAGGAAATTGTTCTGTTCCTTCTTTGGTTATACTGAACATATCCTCCTGTTGCGTTAGAGGATCGAAGAACAGTTAATACCGACTGGTGCACAACAGTTTGTACGCGACAAGTCGTCAATGAATTCAGAAGCAGCAGCTTCCAACGTCACACTGTACTGCGTTATGAAAATGACAGCTGTTACACTCCACGTCAAACAATTGATTACTCGACGGAGAAAAACTATTAAAACAATGTCCCCTTGCTCGTATTCACCTGATTCATCACCTACAGACTTTTGTTCCCTTGTGTCAAGCAAAAATGCGGAAACCGTGATTTTAATCACATCAAGATGCTGTTGAATCCTATCAAAGTCGCTTCTAACGCATGCAGAAATGTATAAATTTAAGAGGAAAATAGTTTGAGAAACAATAAAACCATTTGTATTTGAAAAATTTTTAGGGCATCTTTAATGTTTAGCACATGTTTTACTAAGGCCTCTGTACGTACCAGGAGCAACCGCCTTTCATTGCACATTCTCCATAAAGAAGCCTCTCTCAGACAAACTACGGAACACTGTTGCAAATAATGTATAGTGCACTTCCCGGTTCAGTGTGCTGTCGCCTGCCCGTTGCCATTTGTCTGTCCGCATTTGAAGACAATCTCGGCCTGTTATTGGCTGGTATACCGGGTCAGCGTTTCTCAGCGCTGCGGTACACGACACTCGTCTACCCCGTAGTGAGTCGGCAATAACAGCGAAGTAGATGCCCCTTCTGAGCTATCACTTGGATGGGTGACCATCCGGTCTGCCGAGCACTGTTGGCAAGCGGGGTGCACTCAGCCCTTGTGGGGCAAGCGGAGGAGCTACTTGATTGAGAAGTAGCGGCTCTGGTCTTGGAAACTGACCTACGGCCGGGAGAGCGGTGTGCTGACCACATACCCCTCCATATCCGCATCCAGTGACGCCTGTGGGCTGTGGATGACAAGCCGGCCGGTCGGTACCTTGGGGCCTTCATGCCCCTTTGTGTGGATCTGAGGCCGTGCCACTGTCACTTTCAAAATTACTACCACTTTGAATGTGGAGATCAAACACTAGTTCAGACGTAACATTCCCAACTGCTTGGAATGTGCCTTCAGTCACAGAAACTTACACTGTCAAAGATCTTTTATCTCAATCTTTAAGAGTGTGAACCTCCCACGTATTGCATTTCGGGCCACATGTTCATATGCACGTTGTCGTCTCAGGGATCGCTCTCTGCAGTTTGTCCCTATTCAGAAAAATCTCTCTGTTCCTTAAGCCTGCTTAGTCAAATGTATTTTCTCCCACGCAATTTAGTCAATAGTGATAGGAGGCGTCAGATCCGGATTATAATATGGCGTCCCCCCGTCCACTTTCAAGTAGTTCTCTGTAACATCTAATAGAATTGCACAGTAGTGTTCTTGGACGGAAGAAAGACAAGTCGATTAACGTACCATCGATATAATGGTCGTTAGGTAGCTTAGTTAGTGCTGTGTTGAAGTAACCACATGTGATTTCGTATCAACTAATTTAGAGTCAGCACCTGGGATTTACAACCACGTGGCAGACAATGAAATATGTATTTCGGTCTATAATCAACATTTCAGTATTATAGACTGTGTTACAAAAAGGTACGGCCAAACTTTCAGGAAACATTCCTCACACACAAAGAAAGAAAATATGTTATGTGGACATGTGTCCGGAAACGCTTACTTACCATGTTAGAGCTCATTTTATTACTTCTCTTCAAATGACATTAATCATGGAATGGAAACATTGATGCAGCCCTGGAGAATGGCGTATTGTATCACAGCCGTCCACAATACGAGCACGAAGTCTCTACATTTGGTACCGGGGTTGCGTAGACAATAGCTTTCAAATGCCCCCATAAATGAAAGTCAAGAGGGTTGAGGTCAGGAGAACGTGGAGGCCATGGAATTGGTCCGCCTCTACCAATCCATCGGTTACCGAATCTGTTGTTGAGAAGCGTACGAACACTTCGACTGAAATGTGCAGGAGCTCCATCGCGCATGAACCACATGTTGTGTTGTACTTGTAAAGGCACATGTTCTAGCAGCACAGGTAGAGTATCCCATATGAAATCATGATAATGTGCACCATTGAGCGTAGGTGGACGAAACTAAAATGAGCTCTAACATGGAAATTAAGCGTTTCCGGACACATGTCCACATAACATCTTTTCTTTATTTGTGTGTGAGGAATGTTTCCTGAAAGTTTGGCCGTACCTTTTTGTAACACCCTGTATAAAGGTTTACTCTTTCAATGTGGGGAAAATTAAGTACAGATTTACTTATGAAAAAGAATTGCAAATTATGTTATCTTTTACGATTCCGTCTATACCAAACCTGTAAAACACATCCCATGTGAACACGGGGTAGACACCTTACGAGATAGAGGACGCTAGTTTAAAATATTTCTGTTTAACATGTCTTCGAGAAACTCACATTCAACGCTTATACACGCGGCACATGGTACACGCTTTCTGTAAATAACAAGATATCTCTTCTTTCACAACATTGCAATGTGATCATTGACTGCCACCACGTTCAGCTTGATTTGTGGGAAACATTTGGATCAAATTAAACTGAACTAAACTCCTCCCGAACAGACCATGAAGGTCCAACAGTGCCAACGGCCGCTGTGTCATCCTCAGCCCTTAGGCGTCACTGGATGCGGATATGGAGAGGCATGTGGTCAGCACACAGCTCTCCCGGCCGAATGTCAGTTTCTGAGACCCGATTTGAATCAAATGCTGAACTATATACACTGTCTGACAATAAAAGTGGAGCACGCAGAAGACATGGTCAGATGTCAAGGTTACTGTGTCCACGCACACATTATCAGAGGGCCAAACAAACTGGTTTAGGTATGCATATTTAAATAAAGAGATTGTAAACAGGCAAAATACGGTGCTGCGGCCGACAATGCCTATATAAGACCACAAGGGTCTGGCGCAGTTGTTAGATCGGTTACCGCTGCTACAAAGGCAGGTTATCAAGATTTAAGTAAATTTGAAGGTGGTGTTACAGTCGGCGCTCGAGCGATGGGACAAAGCGTCCCGAGCCAGAGACGAAGTGGGATTTTCCTGTATGAACATCAGTCTCCGACATCGCTGCGAACGGAAAAAGATCCTGCAAGAAAGGGACCAACGACGTCTGAAGAGAATCGTTCAAAGTGACAGAAGTGCAACTCTTCCGCATATTGCTGCATATTTAAGTGCTGGGCCATCAACAAGTGTCAGCGTGCGAACCATTCAACTAAACATCATCGATAGGACTTTCGGAGCCGAAGGCCCACCCGTGTACCCTTCATGACTGTACGACACAAAGCTTTACGGCTCGCCAGGATAGGTCAACATTGCCATTGGACTGTTGATGAATGGAAACATGTTGCCTGGTCGGACGAGTGTCCTTTCAAATTGTATCGAGCGGATGGATGTGTCCGGGTATGGAGACAGTCTTGTGAATCCATGGATCTTGCTGGTGGAGGCTCTGTAATGGTGTGGGGCTTGTGCAGTTGGAGTGAGATGGTACCACTGATCCGACTAGATACGACTCTGATAGGTAAGACGTACGTCTGATCACCTGCATCCTTTGATGTCCATTGTGCATTCCGACGGACTTGGGCAATTCCATCAAAACAATGCGACACTCCACACGTCCAGAATTGCTACAGAGTGGCCCTAGGAACGCTCTTCTGAGTTCAAACACTTCCACTGCCTACCGAACTCCCTAGACATGAACATTATTGAGCATATCTGGCATGCATTGTGGCGTGCTGTTCAGAAGAGATCCCCGCTCCCTCTTACTCTTACAGATTTATGGACAGTCCTGCACGATTCAGGGTTTCAGCTCTCTCCAGCACTACTTCAGTCATTAGTCGAGTCCATGCCACGTCGTGTGTCGGCACTTCTGCGTGCTCCCGGGGGCCCTACACGATATTAGGAAAGTGTTCAAATGGTTGAAATGGCTTTAAGCACTATGGGACTTAACATCTGAAGTCATAAGTCCCCTAGATACCAGCTAACCTAAGGACATCACACACATCCATGCCCGAGGCAGCATTCGAACCTGCGATCGTAGTAGCAGCGCGGATCCGGACTGAAGCGCCTAGAACCGTTCGGCCACAACGGCCGACTAGGAAGGTGTACCAGTTTCTTTGGCTCTTTAGTGCAATTGCTTACAAATAGAATTCTCTATGACAAGTAGAACGACCACGAGATTGCATTAGAGATGTTCGCTTTTATTGTTGTTACCTGCCCTAATACGGTATATAAGGGGCGCGAATAGTGTCAGATGTTGATTGACGATTGTGAAGGACGTGGCACCACCACACGACACGGACATCCGTCGTCCTCATGTGCTACTTCTCATGCGACTGCATCGTGGCGCCATTTTCCAACAGGACAGTAATCGTCAGCACTTGGCATTTGTCTCCATGAACTGTCTGCGTAATGTTGAGATATTCCAGTGGCTATCAAGCTCCCCAGTTTTGTCCCCAACAGAACACATGTGGGGCGAACTTGGACCTCAACTCCGTCTCAGTGTCAGTATCCAGGATATTAAGTCCAGCTGCCACAGTTCTGCGCCAGCTTGCCTCAGAAGTGGATACAACGGTTTTATGACATGCTTCCCAACCGAATCGGTGCATATATACAAGCCAGAGGGGGTGCAACGTTACACGGATAAGTGGGCCCACACCCTAGAGTTCTTCGTAAATTTGATTCGGTTTTGTAATGACTTAAATAACATAAGGCACCATAAAGTTTTACTTAGTTTCCTCCTCCACTTCTGAGTATACAAACGTAGGTTTTTTCGTTTAAGAGGATATCACAATGATATCGACCGTTTCGCTCGAAAGCCATTTCTACAGTATACAAATTTTGTACGAAAGACTCTCCTTATCGTGGTCATGTAAGGAAACATGCTGCAAGGGACAAATGTACAATTACGGAGAGACGTCAAACGATAGAATAAAGGGAACTGTTCATAGTACAAAACTGCGGAAATATAATATGGGATCAATGGTTCCGCAATTATGTTTGTTACTACTACAATGGCTTCAGCTGTAGAACACCCTCAACATTGGGTCACTGTATTACTTAATGCTATTTCTTATGTCCCACTGTATGAAAACCGGCTAAAATTTACTACGACCCGCCCAGGAGCAGATGTTGACAACATTGTGCTTGTATGATTAAGAGCAAATGTCTTATTACTGTCGACAATTAAAACTGGCTACTTATCTTCACCCATGCACCTCCCTAGGCCCATGTTTTAATCAAAAATTTAAAAAAAATAAAACAAGTAATGTGAAAGATTGATTCAAAATTCCGCTGTCCCACCATCTAAGATTTCACCGACAGCCTTTTACCTTAAAACCTAATATGTTAACAAAGGTCACTGTTCGAACCGTCAAGAACGCTGATAAATAAATGTTTATTATCTACCGGTTTCGATCACATGCTATGGTGCATAAAATATCAAAATTATTTGCAACATGCTGTCTGGCATTGTTAAAACTGCGGTGTCAAAAAAAAAATAATTTCCAAGTGTTTGAATCAAGACGTACACATAAATCCTTTATTGTTTTTCTGAAGATACGAATCAGTCGAGGGGAAATGCATAGCTAAGGTGAAGAGCTGAACTAAAAGTGTCGAAGAGCTCGTGTTCCGGACACCAGCAGGTCGTTGGCACTCACCTGTGGACTGAGGATGGCTTCTGGTCGCGAATCGGGGGTCGCCGCACCACTATCGACAGTCGACTTGTCGCCACACTCTCAGGACTTCGTTCGCCGCACTTACGTAAGGCCAAACTGTGAATGCTTCCATTCATGCAGGTGCGTGATATATGCTTGTCGCGTTATCTGCTAGAGCATTCCAGAGGTTATCCTTCCCCCACCCCCTTCTCTCTCCCTGCCTCCCTCTCTCTCTCTCTCTCTCTCTCTCTCTCTCTCTCTCTCTCGCTCACTTCTTTCCAGCCAGGAGTCCAGTGGCGAACCTGATCTACTAAAGAAGCTCGATAGCTTCACATCCCCGTGCGAGCACCCGTTTCCGGATGGGTTTCCATTCATTCTGAAAATTAGTTGAGGTGAATTTCATGACTGTTTCTTCTTCTGCAGACTGATTTGACCCTTCGTGCTTGCACGATGGAGAAGGGACGATTGCTTCAGAGGTCGTCGTGTCAGAGCGCTTCAGATAAAATTTGGAACATATCACAAATAACTTTCTTGATAATGCTTTGTATTAGACGGCAGTGGAAGACTCTCGCAATTAAAACTGGTACCAGAGGCAGGGATTCGTAAAAGATTGTTCTGAATGTATTGTCTGAAAATTACTGCTATCAGACAGAGAACAGATACGCGAAGGTAACAGAAAACCTGACATTTTTGAATCGGTGCGTGGTAGCATCAATGACGACGAGTGTTATAATGAAGGTTAAGGGACAAGAAAATATCGCTTTTGCTCAGCAAGACAGGGAGCAAATTACAGAATATCTCAGTTTCATCATTAACCTTTCTGTTCGTTCTGAGGATAAAGATGAGGAGCAAAAATGGATAAAATTCAAAAGAATTTTACGAATTCGCCTCAGACCAATACGTGCCGAGCAAGGTTCTGAATGAAGGGAGATACTCATCGCATTTCAACAGCCGTGTCATTGAGTGGCAACAAAAGCAGTGGAGATTCAACAATGATTCAAGCGAAGTCGAGTCCATTTGACAAACTGAAGTTGAACGAAGCCAAATGAGTAAAGAGAGCGACGCGAGAATCGTACAGTGAAGTCGAAAGTAAAATTCTGCAAACCGATCTAACAAAAAATCCTAATATATTTTAGTCGTACATTAAGTCAGTAAGACGATCAAAATAATCACTCCGTGATAGTGCTGATGCAGAAATGGAAAAAGAAAGAAGGCCGAAATATTAAATTCGATCTCCCGACGTTGTTTCACCATTAAAGATCATATTATGGTTCCCCCAACCAAATGCCGCACGAACACTAAAATGGCAAATATCTAAACAAGTGACTCTGGAGCGGACACTTAACTGAAATAGATCAATAGTCAAAGGCACCTCGACCGGATGAGATACCTAAGAAATTGTTCAGATATTACGGGGAAAAGCTTTCTCTCTTTCTAATGGAAGTTTATCGTAGGTGTATAGAGCAACAGAGGGTACCAAGCGATTGGATGCTACACAAGTCACTCTCGTTTACAAGAAACGGTGTCAGTGAGATGCCAATAGCGACAGGCCTATGTTGCTGAAGTCAATGTATATCAAAATTGTGGAACCTATTTTAATGCCAAAGTATTCTACGTCCTTGGAGAACGGAATTCTCTTCTAAAAAAATAACATTGATACAATAAGGCGATATCTAGCAAAAGACAGCTCCTTTTGTTCCCCCTTGAAACCCAAGACAAGGACCTGGTAGATAGAACTCAATATGTTATAGTCATCGGGACGAAATCGACACATGTAATGATAGTTTCAGTAGTATCACATAGGAGTGTCATAGGGCTGTTACTGTGAATAGGATCGAAAGTTCCATCTAGCTATTCGCAGACGATTACAACGCCAGAAGAATGTGGTCAAATCAAGGTAGACCGACTTAGGACCGAAGTCTGACGCAAGGACATGTAGATGACCATTTTCGTAAATACCTGCAACTAATTTCGCATCGATAGCCAAAGAGACCAATTCCTCTCGGATTTCGCTATTGATGATAAAGTATAACGGTAACAACCATACCACACCTAAGAGCAACCGTCCGTTGGAACCTAAAAGAAAATGATTACATAAATACACACTAAGACAAAACAAATGAAAAAAAAAATCGATGCACCACGAAGGAATTATCCGAACTGGACGGAAATCGTTTGAGGAGATGTACACATACGGACAACCAAACGAGTTCAATTTCAGAAAATTTCAATGGTTTATTCAAGATAAAGAGCTTCAGAAATTGAGCAAGTCAATAACGTGTTGGTCCACCTCTGAGCCTTATGCAAGCAGTTATGCGGCCTACATGTCAGCAAGATAACGCCCGCCCATACGTGGAAAGAGTTTCTACTGCTTGTCTCCGTGCTTGCTGGGTCAGAAAGGTCACTGGATCCCTCCCCAGTTGAGAACATTCGATGTCTAATAGTCAGGCTCTCCAGTTAGCTCGCTATTTTGACGATCTGGAGCGCCAATCGGGCGGGTATCTCCCAGGAGGACTGTATCAATCAAGCCAAACCGAATAACTGCTTGCTTAGGGGCTAGAGGTGACCAACGCCTTATTGACTAGCTCAGTTTATGAAAACTCTTCCTCTTGAATAAATCTTTCAATTTTTCTGAAATTTAAACCACTTGTTTGTCCGTACATGTACATCACGTCTACCGATTTCCATCCCTCACGGATAATTCCTTCGTGGTGCGCCGTATTTTCTCTCTTAGAGTGTATGATTGTCGCTAAAGCAGGTGCTAGACTGAGATTCAATCTTATGGATAAGTAATTCATCCACGAAAGAACGGATTACATAACAGGTGTGAGACCAGTTGTTGAGTATTGATCATCAATCTGGCGCCCTTGAATGGTTGGATCAATAGAAGATGTAGACGAGATCCAAAGAAGTTCAAATGGTTCAAATGGCTCTGAGCACTAGGGAACTTAACATCTATGGTCATCAGTCCCCTAGAACTTAGAACTACTTAAACCTAACTAACCTAAGGACATCACGAGGCAGGATTCGAACCTGCGACCGTAGCGGTCGCGCGGTTCCGGACTGAAACGCCTAGAACCGCTTGACCACCGCGGCCGGCTAAGGGGGGGGGGGGGTGCAGACCGTGGTACAAGAAGCACCCTGCACCACACACCACAACATGGCTTGTGGAGTATACATGATCAGATGTGGACTGGAACTGACGCTCTGTAGACGCCGAAGCTAGAGGCGGTGCACGAGATGACTGGGAAAGGAGTGGGTTATAACATTACAGTAATATATTTACCACCTAGCAGACAACATCCCAAAGACTCTGAAGATGTCAAAGATATAAGTTGCGCACGTCGATTGTTTCCACCGCAAATGTGAGCTCTTAGGCATTGTGCCCCCCCCCCCCCCCCCTTAAGAACCATGGACCTTTCCGTTGATGGGGAGGCTTGCGTGCCTCAGCGATACAGATAGCCGTACCGTAGGTGCAACCACAACGGAGTGGTATCTGTTGAGAGGCCAGACAAACGTGTGGCTCCTGAAGAGGGACAGCAGCCTACTCAGTAGTTGCAGGGGCAACAGTCTGGATGATTGACTGCTCTGGCCTTGTAACACTAACCAAAATGGCCTTGCTGTTGTGGTACTGCGAACGGCTGAAAGCAAGGGGAAACTATAGCCGTAATTTTTCCCGAGGGCATCCAGCTTTGCTGTATGGCATTAAGAGCTGCATCAAACGAGTCTCAGGTCTGAAGACCACAACAACAACAACAGGCATTGTGAGCATTTTTGTATCCATCCACCTCAGAATGTGGAGAATTTCCCTTTTGAATTCAAATAGAATAATCATATTTTGTTAAGAACAATTAAAATTAACATTAAAAACACAATAACTCGTTTTATAATGGCAAAATGTTTGAATATTTAAATTTATTTATCAGTTTAGGGGAGACTACTTTGTGTGTTGGGACTGCGGCGCAAGCAGCGCAGGTTACGAGTGTTCCACTTAGGTACTACTTGGCGTCTTCCCGTCGGAGCAGTACTGACATGCAGTCATTGTGATCGGAATAAATTAAAGTATGTCTTTTAAGTAGATGCATACGTTTTGGAAAATGATGACCTCACTCAAAAAGTGGCACTACAAAGTGGTAAAGAACTAAGTATTAGATTATCCCGTAGAGAGGAAACTAAACCGAAAGTTTACGTAGCTAGCAGTATTGGGTAGGAACTGATCATGTATACATATTTTTTTTCTTTTAAAATGCTGTTCCTTCAGACATGCGTGTCCGCGGAAAAGTGTAAAAACAGGAAATAAGTATTACAATCCTGGATGGGCGAAGACAATAACTTTGGTCTTAATTAGCTGCAGTCTCATTCTCCCTGTTGCAGGAATCTCGCACTTTGCGAGCGTTACGGGATGTAGACAGTGTGAATGAAGTTCTCATCGATAGAATATGAAATGTATCGTGCGACATCCGCAACTGATTATTGACGATAACCGACGAAGAAACAGACTGAAAAGAGAGAGAAAATGGTTCAAATGGCTCTAAGCACTGTCGGAATTAACATCGGAGGTCATCAGTCCCGTAGACTTATAACTACTTAAAACCTAACTAACCTAACGACATCACACACATCCATGCCCGAGGCAGGATTCGAACCTGCGACTGGAGCAGCTGCGCGGTTCCGCACTGAAGTGCTTGATCCGCTTGGCTACAGCGGCTGGCAAAGAGAGAGAAAAATGTGGTTATGGAGTCTGCTTGCGATAAGTGGAAAATCCGAGTTCGAGTCCCAGTATGGTACAAATTATCAAATGACACGAATAGAAAGTAAGGGTGATTGCAATTAAAGTTTGAAAACGTTGTAAAAAATAAGAGAAACACTGCTCAAAATAAAGTCAAATCTGAACGAAATATTATCGAAGAAGGGAGAAACGTTATTAAAAAAAGTTTGAAAAAATTTTTACCACTAGATGGCGCTGTAACATGCAAAATATGTGAAACAAAACACGTGGGTACACGGCTATTCCTCAGTTTGCGTCTGAGATGCTTGGCATGACAGTTTCAATGAAGGATCGCGTGCTGCTGGTAACTATCTTTTATAGCACGGTAGTAACACTCTTTTACAATAACGCCTGTGCACCAGTAAAGCTGCATAAGTTCCGGATACTTCATTGACGTCTGCCAAGAGTCTGAAAATGATTACGAAATGCGGAAAGACACGTTCTTTTGAAACGCATGGTGGCAGCGGGAGGAAAACAGTACCGACATCTGTCGTAGATCTAGCCGCACGGCATTGCAGGAGCGATCGAGTGGCGATGTGCAAACATGCAGTGCATCAAGAATTTCCCGAACTTAGGACATGCCTGTGCACCTGGTGCATAAAATTTTACGAAAAATCCTGCATTGGTGCCCATATAAAATTAACCATGCTTGGGAGTTGCTTCATGACAACCTGCCAGTGAGACAAACGTTTGCTTTAGAATTTCTTGCTCGAATTGAAGTGGACAATGAATGACCATAGAACATTCTGTGGGCAGACGAAACTCGTTTCACCGCCAAGGACATGCTAGTACACAGAACTGCAGAGCATGGGAAACGAAAAATTCGTTTGTGCATCAACTGATACCGTTTCGCCCTCCAAAGGTAGCTGTGTGGTGCGAGTTAACGGCATCGTTTATCGTAGGTTCAAATAGCTCTGAGCACTATGGGACTCAACTGCTGAGGTCATAAGTCCCCTAGAACTTAGAACTACTTAAACCTAACTAACCTAAGGACAACACACACATCCAGGCCCGAGGCAGGATTCGAACCTGCGACCGTAGCGGTCGCGCGGTTCCAGACTGTAGCGCCAGAACCGCTCGTTTATCGTAGGGTCATATTTTTTTTGTGTAGACGGGTCTTGTGCCGTCATTGGTACATTACTGGCCATTAAAATTGCTACACCACGAAGATGACTTTCGGCAGACGCGAAATTTAGCCGACAGAAAGAAGATGCTGTGATATGCAAATGATTAGCTTTTCAGAGCATTCACACAAGGTTGGCGCCGGTGGTGACACATACAACTTGCTGACATGAGGAAAGTTTCAAATCGATTTCGCATACACAAACAGCAGTTGACTGGCGTTGCCTGGTGAAACGTTGTTGTGATGCCTCGTGTAAGGAGGAGAAATGCGTACCATCACGTTTCAGACTTGGATAAAGGTCGGATTGTAGCCTATCGCGATTGCGGTTTTTCGTATCGCGACATTGCTGCTCGCGTTGGTCCAGATCCAATGACTGTTGCCAGAAATTGGAATCGGTGGGTTCAGGAGGGTAATACGGAACGCCGTGTTGGATCCAAACGGCCTCGTATCACTAGCAGTCGAGATGACAGGCATCTTAACCGCATGGCTGTAACGGATAGTGAAGCTATGTCTCGATCCCTAAGTCAACAGATGGAGACGTTTGCAAGACAACAACCATCTCCACGAACAGTTCGACGACGTTTGCAGCAGCATGGACTATCAGTTCGGAGACCATGGCTGCGGTTAGCCGTGACGCTGCATCACAGACAGGAGCGCCTGCGATGGTGTACTCAACGACGAAACTGGTGCACGAATGGCAAAATGTCATTTTTTCGGATGAATCCAGGTTCTGTTTACAGCATCATGATGGTCGCATCCGTGTTTGGCGACATCGCTGTGAACCCCCATTGGAAGCGTGTATTCGTCATCGCCATACTGACGTATCACCCGCGTGATGGTAAGGAGTGCCATTGGTTACACGTCTCGGTCACCTCTTGTTCACAGTGACGGCACTTTGAACAGTGGACGTTACATTTCAGATGTGTTACGACCCGTGGCTCTACCCTTCATTCGATCCCTGCGAAACCCTACATTTCAGCAGTATAATGCACGACCGCATTCTTGTCCTGTACGGGCCTTTCTGGATACAGAAAATTCGACTGCTGCCCTGGCCAGCACATTCTCCAGATCTCTCACCAACGGAAAACGTCTGGTAAATGGTGGCCGAGCAACTGGCTCGTCACAAAACGCCAGTCGCTACTCGATGAACTGTGGTATCGTGCTGAAGCTGCATGGGCAGCTGTAGCTGTACACGCCATCCAAGCTCTGTTAGACTCAATGCCCAGGCGTAGCAAGGCCGTTATTACGGCCAGAGGTGGTTGTTCTGGGTACTGATTTCTCAAGATATATGCACCCAAATCGCGTGAAAATGTAATTACATGTCAGTTCTAGTATAATATATTTGTCCAGTGAATACCCGTTTATCATCTGCATTTCTTCTTGGTGTAGCAATTTTAATGGCCCGTAGTGTAAATGCAATGAGAGATTTTTGCGCACCAACGTAATTCCAACCCTTCAACGGCGTGGATATGCATGAAGGATCATTTTTTATGAAAGAAGGCTCTTCTCTTCACATTACACAACCACTGAAGCAGCTGCTGCAGAGGCATTTTGTAAATACTAGAACTATCAGCTGCCATTTCCCTACAGCTTTGCCGTCCAGATCATCTGATATTAATCCTTGTGACTTCTGACTGTGGGGTTATCTGACACATTCAGTGCTCAGAATGCAAACGTAGCTGAACTGAAGGCACGCAGTGGACAATGCATTCAAGACGTAAACGCTGGGACACTCTGATCCGTTGTAGAGGATGCTGTTTCTCGATTGCAACTTTTGGAAGAAAACGGTGGACGGCATGTTGAATGTGTCTTGCGCCAGTCGCACGGCAGATGTAAAACCGGTTTCATTACTGTTTTTTTCTGCTGTTTTTGGCCTGAGGAAAATTAAAAATAGGTTTCACTGTCGTTTTATGCAGTTTTTTGCCTCAGGACAACTAAAAACCCATATCGCTGTTTTTTGCCTGTTTTTACCTCATGACAATTAAAAACCGATTTTTCCCATCAGATGTGGTACGACCTTGCTGTGAATGGTGGGCTTACCAAACTACGGTGCCAAACTTAGGCGGTCATGCACATTGCACAATACAATTGGTTTTAGTATGAAAGCTTTCACGACCGGATGACATATCTTCTGGTAAACCTTCCGGGATGTAAGGTCGTGGTCCATAAAACTCTTCAGCTCCTAACGTTTCGTCCAGAGCTGCGCTGGACATCTTCAGAGGGGTGTTTCTCCTCCGGTGAGTCTTGCCGACTGACGGGTCGGACGTCTGAGAGCAACTTATATATCGTAGAAAGTGGGCGTGACTAAAGTTACACGTGATATGCAGAGATAATCTTTGTCAGAGATAAAACTTAACTACCGATAAAGAAAGTAACGGATCAGATTGGAAAGATTTTAAGTAAAGATGATATTAGACCTGTTTTTAGACCAACGAAGAAAATTTGTCATGTTCTTCGGTCTGTAAAAGATAAACGCGCTCCTCTATCAGCCAATGGCGTATATAAAATTCCGTGTACATGTGGTAAAGTTTCTGTTGGAACAACAAAAAGAAGCGTAAATACACGGTTAAAAGAACACAGAAGTCTTTGCCGATTAGAAAAAACAGATAAATCGGCTGTAGCAGAACACGCTTTTCAGCCAGGAAATCATCAAGTGAAGTTTTCCGAAACAAAAATGTTATCTACGACGACGAACTATTACACACGGCTTTGTAGAGAAGCAATTGAAATATATAAACATAGGGATAATTTTAATCGGAAATAAGAGACCATGAAACTTAGTGATATTTGGACAGTAGCACTACAGAATTGCTAGACAGTTTTATCCGTGACGAGATTACGATCGATAGTTAAGTTTTATCTCTGACAAAGATTATTTCTGCATATCACGTGTAACTCTGGTCACGCCCACTTTCTGCGATATATAAGTCGCTCTCAGGCGTCCGACCCGTCAGTCGGCAAGACTCACCGGAGTAGAAACACCCCTCTGAAGATGTCCAGCGCAGCTCTGGACGCAACGTTAGGGACTGAAGAGTTTCATGGACCACGACCTTACATCCCGGAAGGTTTACCAGAAGACAATTGGTTTTATGTGCCATTGAGACAATAGTTGTTGTATTGCGATAAATGTGTCATTTTTAGCCGAACCCATTTATGCTATGACGTATACAGTATAGCGGGAAACTTTAGTTACTTTTTTCCCCATTACATTCCTCCCTTCTTCGATAACATTCCGTGCAAATTTGACACCATTCAGAGTAGCGGTTTTCTTTACAGTGTTTTGAAACTGGAACTTTCACTATTATCACCCTGTATATCTGTACCTAGTACATCTGATGTCAACGAATTTGACATCAGCGAATAAATTTTGTGATTGTGTATAATTTGTGGAACTACCGCGTAATTAATGTCAACTGATTCACGGAAAACTGCATAATATGTTGCTTGGAAATAAATTCCTCATGATGGCTAAAGTCTTATCTCTTGTGTTCATCTGAGTGGGAACTGATCACTTGGTGTTCCGTATCCTTCGATTTTAGGACTCTTAAATTTCCTTTTGTCTGTTAATGAACTTTATCAGTAACTAAGGTTTTTGTCTGCAATGGACACAAAAACTGCAACAAATAGAAAAACAAAAATAGTTTCATAAAAGACTGATTTCCATTTTCCCATTGATACTAGATAATTCGTATATAATTAATTCATCGTCTTCAACTTTAAGAAAAAACACTATACGCAAACTGAACATGAAAGGGATTTCCACTCAACAGATACATTAAATACGAGGCTATGCAGATAGAGATACATTCTTGGGGTTAGAACAGATATTTGTTTGCAGTGTCAATGTTTTCAGATGTGGATTATAAAAAAATTCAAAAGTATAATAACTTGGTTACTTTCATTCTATAACGTGACACGAGATTACATTGAGAGATGACTCGTGAAGATAAAGTTTTCCGGGACCAAAACTCTCTAATTAAAATTATTTGTAGTTTGAATTTAAAAACTTTTGCATGGGCCTGTTTAGTAACCTGGTTATACTAGTTGATGCTTCCTCAGAGAAATTTGTCATAAGGTGATAGTTACTGAGTTGTTGTTGTGGTCTTCAGTCCTGAGACTGGTTTGATGCAGCTCTCCATGCTACTCTATCCTGTGCAAGCTTCTTCATCTCCCAGTACCTACTGCAACCTACATCCGTCCAAATCTGCTTAGCGTATTCATCTCTTGGTCCCCCTCTACGATTTTTACCCTCCACGCTGCCCTCCAATGCTAAATTTGTGATCCCTTGATGCCTCAGAACATGCCCTACCAACCGGTCCCTTCTTTTTGTCAAGTTGTGCCACATACTCCTCTTCTCCCCAATTCTATTCAATACCTCCTCATTAGTTGTGTGATCTACCCATCTAATCCTCAGCATTCTTCTGTAGCACCACATTTCGAAAGCTTGTACTCTTTTCCTGTCTAAACTATTTATCGTCCACGTTTCACTTCCATACATGGCTACACTCCACACAAATACTCTCAGAAACGACTTCCTGTCACTTAAATCTATACTCGATGTTAACAAATTTCTTTCCTTCAGAAACTCTTTCTTTGCCAGTGCCAGTCTACATTTTATATCCTCTCTACCTCTCTACTTCGACCATCATCAGTTAGTTTGCTCCCCATATAGCAAAACTCATTTACTACTTTAAGCGTCACATTTCCTACACTATTATGAATTATATGAAATTAAATCGTCATAACTTCTGAACGGTTTGTGTTAGGACGTTCTAACTGCACTGTTGGCAGCGGGGTCTGATGGAAACTAGCATGCGTATGGCACGCGCCTTGTTGTTTGCCAACTGCACGTGAAAATGACACGGTACAGCGTAGCTGACAGTATAGCGCTTGTGAACGCCTGCTACGCGAGCAATTAACAGCCCAACTTCGAAAAGAAAGTAGCGACTGAGTTGAAGCTGAAGGCAACCGATACAAGTATGCTAACAATCAAGGAACCGATTGGTAAATTTGAGAGAACGGTTGAAATGGTTCAAATGACTCTAAGCACTATGGGAGTTAACTTCTGAGGTCATCAGTCCCCTAGAACTACTTAAACCTAACTAACCTAAGGACATCACACACATCCACGCCCGAGGCAGGATTCGAACCTGCGACCGTAACGGTCGCGCGGTTCCAGACTGTAGCACCTAGAACCGCTCGGCCACAACGGCCGGCTGAGAGAACGGCTAGTGCTTGTAATAACAGTGTTGGTGAAGTTGGTCGTTCATAGAAGTGTGAAAACGCCTGAAAACGTCGAGAAGACACCCGCTGTGTTTCAAAACAGCCCCAGCAGATGATCAGACGAGCTGCACAAGAGTTGGGAATCAACTGCGAGACACTGCGACAAACTGTTGCTGAAGACTTACATCTCTTCCCATTCAAAATACAAACCCATCAGCCATTAAAGCCCAGGGCCACGGAACAGCGGTTTTGTTTCGACAACATCATTGTCCACAGAAATCATGAACAGGACTTTGATGAGAATATGATTTGGTTTAGCGACGAATCCCACTTCCATTTGGATGGGTTCGCATTTAGGGGCTGAGAATCCTGATTTCCCGATCGAGAAGTCACTTCACCCTCAACGGGTGACTGTGTGGTGTGCAATGTTCACTCACAAAATAATCGGTGCGATATTCCTTGATGGCACGGTGACTATCGAAAGCTGCAATAAGGTTTTGGAAGACAAATTCATCCCCTTTATCCACAGTGACCGGTGTTCCATGCAAGACGGAGCTCGACCCCGTCGAAGCAGGAGAGTGTTTGATGGCCTTGAGAAGCACCTTGGGGAGCGCATCCTGGCACTGCGGTACCCGCCCACTGGCATGGGTCTCGATTGGCAGCCATATTCTCCGGATCTGAACACAAGCGAATTCTTTTTGTGGGGCTATGTTAAAGACAAGGTGTACACCAATAACCCCAAAACCATTGCTGAGCTGAAAACAGACATTCAGGTGGTCATCGACAGCATCCATGTCCCGACACTTCAGCGGCTCCTGCACAATTTCGCTATTCGTCTGCGCCACATCATCGACAATTACGGCAGGCATGTCGAACATGTCATAACCTAAATCTGTAGTAACGTTTACATGTTGAATAAAGTGTGTGTAGGCCGTAGTTTATAACTAATTAACTTTTTTATATATTTCAGTAATTGTCGCCCTATACCTCTCCATATTAAAAGTTCATTTCACTGAATCATGCCAGGAAAAGAATAATGCTGGTCCATAGTGGGAGACCATTATTCGGTAACATATTTCCAACAACTTGCGAACAAAATACACAATTGGCAATTAATAAAATACTGTTGGAGAGGAGCCTACTCGATTTATCGGCAACCAATTACATTCACTTCATTGATTAATAATTTCTTAGCGAAACTAACTGATACATTAACTATATCACAAAACATGAATACTCTGCAATATGTCAGCAGTGTAATTTCTTGTACAAATGGGACTTGCAGTCTTTTTTCTGTTCTGACGATGTTGAGTTATGACTGGCTTGGATTATTTTTTACATTTAAGCAGGAATAAGTTTACATGTGTGTGGTAAGTTTTTTACTTAATTTGTGAGAAAATCTATTTTTTGGTAATTCCAAATTTTTGTTTATCAATGAAAACCACAATGAATCATTGTTCCACAATAATAATTTAAATCGTGAACAGGTTTTCGGTTAGAAATGGTAGTTTGAGACAGTAGCAGACTATTATCAGCAAAGAAGACAGGGTATCAATGAAAAACGTTGAAAAAACGACACAATGAGTGTGCGATACAGAGTACACGCCTTCCTTGACACTTCAGTCGTAACATAATAGAAAATATACAAACTAAACTGTAAATAAGTGTAACGGGAACGACCAGGAAACATTTAGAGCAAACTTGATAAAATTGTATATAAGAATGGGGGGGGGGGAGGGGGAGGGGTGGTAGGGAGGGGAATTACGTACGAAAAGATATCTTGTTACACTGAAATCCTTAAGTAACAATTCGGTTACGATCTGGAGAAGGAATATTAGCACGTTAATTGTTTTGTAAATTTATATTTCGTATTTTCTTCTGACGAGTTCCACATTCTCACGATATTTTCTTACCAATAAATGAATGGGTATACACAACGAACAGTGTATCCGGCCTGGCTGTACTGTACTCCGAATAAGAATGACTGGACAGCGATTCAAATGGTTCAAATGGCTCTGAGCACTATGGGACTCAACTGCTGTGGTTATCAGTCCCCTAGAACTTTGAACTACTTAAACCTAACTAACCTAAGGACATCACACACATCCATGCCCGAGGCAGGATTCGAACCTGCGACCGTAGCAGTCGCACGGTTCCGGACTGCGCGCCTAGAACCGCGAGACCACCGCGGCCGGCGACAGCGATTCCATTGCAGCTACTCTGCTACAGTAGAGGGAGTCCAAATCAATCAGTAGACTGATGAGAGAAAAATACTAAGACTCAAGAATAGCAGTCCATTGCCTCAGTCACCTGTCCACGTCGCACAGCCTCGTGTGTCTTACACACTACCGCGAGTTAGTCGCTACTGTCGTAGTGGCCCTGTTTTGTTCAATATATCGGCTGTTAGTACTACTCTGACCATGCGTACCTAGCAAATAGAGCAGTGGCTCAGACAGAGCACGTCCGACCAACTTGATTTAACTTTCACCTAATCAAATTGGATGACTTGAGGCTAATACCAAGACTGAATATTTGATAACGATTCGATCGATTTGCTTCCCTCAGAATTGTCCAGTCCACTACTGTTGCAAAAACATTTCAAATGTAAGACTTGGTGCCGGCCGGAGTGGCCGAGCGGTTCTAGGCGCTACAGTCTGGAATCGCGCGACCGCTACGGTCGTAGGTTCGAATCCTGCCTCGGGCATGGATGTTTGTGATGTCCTTAGGTTAGTTAGGTTTAAGTAGTTCTAAGTTCTAGGGGACTGATGACCTCAGCAGTTAAGTCCCATAGTGCTCAGAGCCATTTGAACCATTTTTTAAAGACTTGGTGAGGAAATAATTACTGGAGTGGAAACTTCAAAAATTTAGGTTTCCATGTTGTTGAGATTTTAAACTGAAAAATGTGATCCATGCCACTCTAGACTAATTGAACTAAACGCACAACGCCGTTTCTGGCTACGACCAACCAGAAGTCGTTATCACTGTGTCCACGCAAATAAAAGGAGGTGAGAACAATAATCTACATTACCAAACGGCTAAACGCAGCCAATGTCAATTGCAGGTTGCCTACTTAGCTGCTTGTTGAGGTAACAAAAATTTGATTTTCATTATTTCATGTAAATTTTGACACATTTTAACCATTCAAAATGTTGTCATAACCTACTTAAGGGGTATAATCTTACGTTAAAGGTTTAACACAATAAGTCAGATTTTTAACGGAAAGACTGCTCATTATATCTTGATTCAGTGCAACTCATGGGACGCATATTACCCAGATTATATTCATCCAATATATAGAATGAGAGAACTTCGTGTCTTCCAACGAACTTTACTTCCAATTTCAAACCATTTTGAAGCTTTCTATTCCTGACACCCCCAGTAAAATAATGAATGGAGAGAAGCTTACTAAACTTCTGCTGCTCGTCCAATAATACATCAGCATCAAGCAAGGCGTTTTAATTTATTAGTTATTTACTACTAAACCTAGTACCGGCATATTTTGCAGACACTATCCACGTATACCACTAAAGCTACCTGCAAAATAATATCATTCTACAACACAAATTTCAGGAGATGTGACGTCGTAAACACTGAGAAGTGTGAAAAACCGGTTTTTCCTAAAACGGAGCGCAAATTAGCCAGACTATTGTCAGCCAGTGTTTGCCTCTTCAACCATAAAGGTTTTACGTGATTAATCTCAAATATTTAACCCATTAGCTCATTTGTACAGTGATGAGACATTTATACCGGGTCTTACAGAATGAATATCGGGGTTCCACGGCTTTGTAGCATTTACTCGTATTACGTTCAACGTACGATTATAAGTAATACATCAAAAGAAAGAGCATTTCAAACAGTTTTGTTTGTATACTTGCCACTCTAAAAAAGCGGAGAGGACAGGAAGACCAAGAGTGACTGAAGAATGTTTTGAACGAGTGAGAGAGTCATCCACGCAAAGCCCCAAGTAATTAGTTCGGAGCACTAGCCGTGAGTAAGCAGTTCCAGTGACATATGTGTGGAGACTTATAAGGAGACGATTACAGCTACGTTCCTATTGTCTGGAGGTGTTACAACCCCTAAAACTTACAGATTACGGTTAAGGTATCAACTTTGCAAGCTAAATATTACTGCATGACGATGAGGATTTTCCTGTATCGTGTCGTCTTCAGAGATGAATCGACATTTTGCGTAAGTGAAAATGTGAACACATATTATGTGCGCATCTAGGGGTTAGCAAATACACACGAGATAGTGAAGTTGTAACGAGACTCCCCTAAAAGGAATTTTTACTGTGGCGCACGAGACAAACTGAACTAATAAACAATTCTGTTTCTGCCTACGATCAGCCAAAAGTCATTATCATAGTGTCCGCACGCAATAGTCTACATTACCAAACGGCTAAACACAGCCAAAGCTAGTTTCAGGTTGCCTGCTTACCGGCTTCCTGTGGAAACAGAAACTTATTTTCATTATTTCATACAATTGTTGGCCGAATTTGAGCAAAGCCTGGTGATTATAAACCTTATGCCATCGTCTCTTCTCCCACTGTCGACGAAATACTGGCAGTGAAAATTTCATCCACCACCAGGATTTTTTAATCATACAGTTAAAAAAAATATCCTGGTGGTGGATGAAATTTTCACTGCCAGTATTTCGTCGACAGTGGGGTGATTAAATGATGATGGCGTCCTCTTGGGTAAAATATTCCGGAGGTAAAATAGTCCCCCATTCGGATCTCCGGGCGGGGACTACCCAAGAGGACGTCGTTATCAGGAGAAAGAAAACTGGCGTTCTACGGATCGGAGCGTGGAATGTCAGATCCCTTAATCGGGCAGGTAGGTTAGAAAATTTAAAAAGGGAAATGGATAGGTTAAAGTTAGATATAGTGGGAATTAGTGAAGTTAGGTAGCAGGAGGAACAAGACTTTTGGTCAGGTGATTACAGGGTTATAAATACAAAATCAAATAGCGGTAATGCAGGAGTAGCTTTAATAATGAATAAAAAAAATAGGAGTGCGGGTTAGCTACTAGAAACAGCATAGTGAACGCATTATTGTGGCCAAGATAGACACGAAGCCCACGCCTACTACAGTAGTACAAGTTTATATGCCAACTAGCTCTGCAGATGATGAAGAAATTGATGAAATGTATGACGAGATAAAAGAAATTATTCAGGTAGTGAAGGGAGACGAAAATTTAATAGTCATGGGTGACTGGAATTCGTCAGTAGAAAAAGGGAGAGAAGGAAACATAGTAGGTGAATATGGATTGGGGGGAAGAAATGAAAGAGGAAGCCGCCTTGTAGAATTTTGCACAGAGCATAACTTAATCATAGCTAACACTTGGTTCAAGAATCATAAAAGAAGGTTGTACACCTGGAAGAATCCTGGAGATACTAAAAGGTATCAGATAGATTATATAATGGTAAGACAGAGATTTAGGAACCAGGTTTTAAATTGTAAGACATTTCCAGGGGCAGATGTGGATTCAGACCACAATCTATTGAGTGCAAAACGGCTAAGCAGGGATAGCTAGAGGACAAATGTAAGGATGTAGAGGTTTATCTCACAAGGGGTAAGATAGATACTGCCTACAGGAAAATTAAAGAGACCTTTGGAGATAAGAGAACCACTTGTATGAACATCAAGAGCTCAGATGGAAACCCAGTTCTAAGCAAAGAAGGGAAGGCAGAAAGGTGGAAGGAGTATATAGAGGGTTTATACAAGGGCGATGTACTCGAGGACAATATTATGGAAATGGAAGAGGATGTAGATGAAGATGAAATGGGAGATAAGATACTGCGTGAAGAGTTTGACAGAGCACTGAAAGACCTGAGTCGAAACAAGGCCCCGGGAGTAGACAACATTCCATTAGAACTACTGATGGCCTTGGGAGAGCCAGTCATGACAAAACTGTACCATCTGGTGAGCAAGATGTATGAGACAGGCGAAATACCCACAGACTTCAAGAAGAATATAATAATTCCAATCCCAAAGAAAGCAGGTATTGACACATGTGAAAATTACCGAACTATCAGTTTAATAAGTCACAGCTGCAAAATACTAACGCGAATTCTTTACAGACGAATGGAAAAACTGGTAGAAGCGGACCTCGGGGAAGATCAGTTTGGATTCCGTAGAAATGTTGGGACACGTGAGGCAATACTAACCTTACGACTTATCTTAGAAGAATGATTAAGAAAAGGCAAACCTACGTTTCTAGCATTTGTAGACTTAGAGAAAGCTTTTGACAACGTTAACTGGAATACTCTCTTTCAAATTCTGAAGGTGGCAGGGGTAAAATACAGGGAGCGAAAGGCTATTTACAATTTGTACAGAAACCAGATGGCAGTTATCAGAGTCGAGGGGCATGAAAGGGAAGCAGTGGTTGGGAAAGGAGTGAGACAGGGTTGTAGCCTCTCCCCGATGTTATTCAATCTGTATATTGAGCAAGCAGTAAAGGAAACAAAAGAAAAATTCGGAGTAGGTATTAAAATTCATGGAGAAGAAGTAAAAACTTTGAGGTTCGCCGATGACATTGTAATTCTATCACAGACAGCAAAGGACTTGGAAGAGCAGTTGAACGGAATGGACAGTGTCTTGAAAGGAGGATATAAGATGAACATCAACAAAAGCAAAACGAGGATAATGGAATGTAGTCAAATTAAATCGGGTGATGCTGAGGGGATTGGATTAGGAAATGAGACACTTAAAGCAGTAAAGGAGTTTTGCTATTTAGGGAGTAAAATAACTGATGATGGTCGAAGTAGAGAGGATATAAAATGTAGACTGGCAATGGCAAGGTAATCGTTTCTGAAGAAGAGAAATTTGTTAACATCGAGTATAGATTTAAGTGTCAGGAAGTCGTTTCTGAAAGTATTTATATGGAGTGTAGCCATGTATGGAAGTGAAGCATGGACGATAACCAGTTTGGACAAGAAGAGAATAGAAGCTTTCGAAATGTGGTGCTACAGAAGAATGCTGAAGATAAGGTGGGTAGATCACGTAACTAATGAGGAGGTATTGAATAGAATTGGGGAGAAGAGAAGTTTGTGGCACAAGTTGACTAGAAGAAGGGATCGGTTGGTAGGACACGTTTTGAGGCAACAAGGGATCACAAATTTAGCATTGGAGGGCAGCGTGAGGGTAAAAATCGTAGAGGGAGACCAAGAGATGAATACACTAAGCAGATTCAGAAGGATGTAGGGTGCAGTAGGTACTGGGAGATGAAGAAGCTTGCACAGGATAGAGTAGCATGGAGAGCTGCATCAAACCAGTCTCAGGACTGAAGACCACAACAACAACAACCAGGATTTTAATCGAGGTACCTCTGAATCAAGAGCGCTGCACAGACGCGCGTTAGCGCTTTTTTTATTCTTTTTTCTTAATTCCCCGGAACAGGAAAGGGATCTACAGAGAAAAAGATCTACTTGCTACCGTCGTGTCAAAAAGAAAAAGAACTGCACCTCTTTAGGCGTTGGCAGCTATCCATGTCTATCCCAAAACAACTAACCTATTATTAAGGGGGTTGCGGGTAGAAAAGGAATAAAATAGGGGAAGAGAACACAAGGGGGAGTGATGAAAATGAAAGGAGTTGTGCAGGTACTCCTTTTATTATACCAGGATGCTGGAAGTCGCTCGTGCCTTCGGATGTTGGAACAAGCAAACGTGTTCTCGAAATTTTTATGAAGATTCACACTGTAGTTCGTTTAGAGCATCGTTGTTGTTGTTGTGGTCTTCAGTCCTGAGACTGGTTTGATGCAGCTCTCCATGCTACTCTATCCTGTGCAAGCTTCTTCATCTCCCAGTACCTACTGCAACCTACATCCTTCTGAATCTGCTTAGTTTAGAGCATCATATCGCCAAAATAAGCATCAGTGTCTCATGGGCTGGAGAGCAAGTTGTGAAAGGCGCTCCACAGAAAATTTGAAAAGAACTGCCTTTATCTGGGGTTGCGAACAAGTACATAATGTAGATCACTAAGTTACGTCCAAGAAATCAGTTCTGATTTCTCGTCGGGGTCAAAAAGGTAGTGGACCGTATGGCCGAGTATCGAATTGAAAGCGTTACAGGGTAATGCACCATGTCCGGGGACAAAAACGTCTAGAAAATAAGCTGAGCAAGTGTATGTCGGCAAGGAAAGTGAAGACACGCTACGCAAGCCTCCAGACGGATCACACAAGAATCGGTGGATATCTGTGTCATCCACATCACATTGAACACAAAGGGGAGTATCAGTGAGGAGGATGCGGTGCAAACGAGACCGGATGACCGGTTTGCCACTGTCCATGATACGCCAGACGGATTGGACGTTATATGATCTGGGGAAAATTGTGTCCGATGGAATTGGGGGGGGGGGGGATGCATTTTTAATGCATCGTATACAGTTTTGTCTGAAGTATTCAAGGAAGTGGTAAGGAATGCTGGATGTAGCTTAATTGCGGAAATAAATGCCGAAAATTATAATAGGGGGTGAAATGTCTGATAACGTGACTGGGGCTGACATGGAGACTGGCGCGTAATCATGTAAAAGCAGTCCGGTGAGGCTCGTTGGACAACGGTGCCAGACTTTCAGTTGGAAACTAACAAGAGAGCTGTAACTGTGTCTGGCACGTGGAATAAGACAAACCCACCCGCTTCCATGGGAGTGCAAGGGGGCATATTGAACTTTGAATAACATCGCGGTACAGACAAAGGACCTCTTCGCCATTAAAATACAACAGGCAAGGTTAATCTGGACCGGAAACGTTTGTGCCACGTGAGGGATGCGAGAGGCGTCGCAGATATTCACGCATCACACACGCTGTACGATGTCGATGGTTCTAAATCCGTGATCAACAGGTCAGCTATGATCGTTTGAAGGAGTCTTCTGCTGTTTGTTGCTGCCAGACGACGAAGATCGTTCGTAAAATCAAAGCCCCACTTAGAGGAGCTACTCATCTCTCAGATAGGTCCTCACAAATGAGTAGAACCTGCGATTTTGAAACAGAACTGCCCAGTGCCTCACCATATGTTCCTACCCATGTCAGAGCCATGTGGACATCATCTTCACTGTGTAGGTTGAGGACGAGATCTTCAGTATAGGACGAACAGCAGAAGTGGTGTCCATGAAGTGAGAGGCCCACCAGGCGTTGGCAAAATACCTAGAGTAGGGGTATTAACGCCAAGGCAAATAGTGTCGTGGAAAGTGAGCAAACCTGTCGGATGGAGGGCACGATCGCACAGAGCCGTCCTTTGTAGAGTATTTTTGACCCAGCGCTTTTACCACTGTTACCATGAGCCGGAAAACGCGCGTATTGCAGTATCGTCTTCAAAAAGATGTGATCGACATGGGAGAATGCCTGACTGTAGTCAAGTGATGCCAATACACCAGCATAAGTCGCGACCTGGCGAGTATGATCACGATCGGCAAAGGGCCGTATGAATATTATTGTCACCACCCAACGACGTCTGATCAGAGGATGTGACGTGTCATGCTACCTTCTTCAGTTGCCAACAAATGGTGAAAACTTTCTTGTCGTTGTTGGGTAGAGTGGTAGGGGTAATCACATACCTACGATCGCCCATGCAGTTTAGAGACTGGGATAATGACCCCATCAAGGAAGGTGGCTGCGATCGTTGTTGTGGACATCAGTTGGCAACATGTGGATGTCCACGTAGACACCAACAGATAGCAAAAACACTTGTAAAAATCGAAGGAGAGACCGTCAGGTCTGCGTCACTAATCAGTAGCTTCCGCCTTGACAGCGTCTAGCACTTGAGAACTAATGATAGTGTTGGAAGAACCAGCCAATGCAGCCATGTCAGAACTCTTCTAACTGGTGTGCAAGACGTATGAGACAGGCGAAATGCCTCAGACTTCAGGAAGAATGTAGTAATTCCAGTTCAAAAGAAGCACTTGCTGACATGTGCGGAAATTACAAATCCATCAGTTTAATAAGTCACGATTGCAAAATACTTACACATTTCCTTACAGAAGAATGGAAAAACATAAAAGCAGACCTAGGGGAATATCAGATGGATTCCGGAGAATTCTAGGAAGAAGCGAGGCTATATTGACCCGATGACTTACGTTAGAAGATTGGTTAAGGAAATGCAACCCTACATTTATAGCATTTTCGGGCATAGACATAGCTTTTGACAGTGTTGGAATACTGTCTTTGTAGTTCTCAAGGTAGCAGAGTAACAGGCAGGAAGGAAGCGGTTATTTAAAACTTGTGCAGAAGCCAGACGACAGTTATAAAAGTAGGGGGGCTTGAGAGTGAGGCACTGGTTGGAAAGGGAGTGAGACAGGGTTATACCCTATCCCCAATATTATTCTATATGTACATTTAACAAGCAGTAAAGAAAACCAAAGAAATATTTAGAATAGGAGTTTAAGTTCGGAGAGAAGAAATAATAACTTTGAGTTTTGTCGATGACATTGTAAATGTGTCAGAGGCAACAAAGGTCTTGGAGCAGCAGCTGAACGGAACGGACAGTGTCTTGAAAGGAGGATATAAGATGAACATCAGCATAACAAAACAAAGATGATGGAATTTAGTCGAATTACATGAGCTGATGCTAGGGGAATTAGATTAGGAAACGAAACATTTAAAGTGATAGATGAGTTTTGCTATTTGGGCAGCAAAGTAACTGATGAAGGGCGAAGTAGATAGGAAATAAAATACAGACTGGCACTGGCAAGAAATGCATTTCAGAAGAAGACAAATTTGTTAAAATAGAATACAGATTCAAGTGTTAGGGAGTCTTTTCTGAAGGCATCTCTCTGGAAATGAAACATGGACGATAAACAGTGTATACAAGAAGAGAATAGAAGCGTTCAAAATCTGGTGCTACAGCAGAATACCGAAAATTAGAGGGGTCGATCACGTAACTAATGAGGAATTACTGAACAGAGTTGGGGAGGCAAGGAATTTGTGGCACAATTTGACCAAAAGAAGGGATCGGCTGATAGGACACATTGTGAGACATCAAGGTATCGGTAATTTAGTACTGGAAGATGTGTGGCATGTAAAAATCGTAGAGGAAGACCGAGAGATGGATGTAGTAAGCAGATTCAGAAACACGTAGGTTGCAGTAGTTATTCGGAGATGTAGAGGCTCGCACAGGGCAGAGTAGCGTGGAGAGCTTAGGCCTGAAGACCACAAACACACACAAACGCACACACACACGTATACAGGTATATATGTTCCACACCTCCTAAAGCAATGGACCGATTTCAACCACACATGGTACACATGTCACTTACCGTTGTGGATATCATCGCTGCTGGGGCAAGAACCACCACCTCCAAAGGGGTGGGGGTGGAGATGAAAAAGCCGTACTTTAATCGTCCAGTATTTGAGAATGAGAGCACTTAGTGACGTGCAACAAACTTTCAAAATAACATCAAACATTTAGGAAACATTTTCTCGCTGAAACTCCCCCCCCCCCTCCAATCCCCCCACTCAGATTGATGAAAGGCAGAACGTTTATCTCTTACTATATTTTCGCTCTTCCTGCAGTACAGTCGTTGCACGGAGCACGACGTTTTAATTTATTACTTCTTTACTACTAATTGTATTCGCGGAAACTCTTTCAGACACTATTCACATATACAACTGAACGTACCAGAAAAATTATATCATTGTACAGCACACAGTTCAAGAGATATGACATCACTGAGATGCGTGAAAAACTGCCCCACTATTCAAGACGTTTAAATTTATTGCTTCTTTACAACTAAATGTACACGCAAAACATTACGCAGACAGTGTCCAAATATGTCGCTTATTGTACCTAGAAATATATATACTCTATTGTATCTTTACTACTAACTCTACACGAATTTCGGAGACAATATCAATGTACACCATGGGATGTATCTATAAAGTTATATCATTGTACACCACACGGTTTGGTAGATAGGACTCATAAACATTATGGTGCGTGAAAACCAAACTGAAGAGAGAAATTCGCTAGAGATACAGGTGAAATATATATAGAAATATGTGTGAAATATGTTAAATATTTATTATTATCTTTATCTCCCCCCCCCCACATGAACTATGGACCTTACCGTTGGTGGGGAGGCTTGCGTGCCTCGGCGATATAGATAGCCGTACCGTAGGTGTAACCCCAACGGAGGGGTATCTGTTGAGAGGCCAGACAAACGTGTGGTTCCTGAAGAGGGTCAGCAGCCTTTTCAGTAGTTGCAGGGGCAACAGTCTGGATGATTGACTGATCTGGCCTTGTAACACTAACCAAAACGGCCTTGCTGTGCTGGTACTGCGAACGGCTGAAAGCAAGGGGAAACTACAGCAGTAATTTTTCCCGATGGCATGCAGCTTCACTGTATGGTTAAATGATGATGGGTTCCTCCTGGGTTAAATATTCCGGACGTACAATCGTCCCCCATTCGGATCTCCGGGCGGGGACTACTCAGGAGGAAATCATTATCAGGAGAAAGAAAACTGGCGTTCTACGGATTGGAGCGTGGAATGTCAGATCCCTTAATCGGGCAGGTCGGTTAGAAAATTTGAAAAGGAAAATGGATAGGTTAAAGTTAGATATAGGGCAATTAGTGAAGGTCGGTGGCAGGAGAAACAAGACTTCTGGTCAGGCGAATACAGGGTTATAAATACAAAATCAAATAGGGGTAATGCAGGAGTAGGTATAATAATGAATAAAAAAAGTAGGAGTGTGGGTAAGCTACAACAAACAGCATAGAGACGCATTATTGTGGCCAAGATACCCACGAAGTCCACGCCTACCACACGAGTATAAGTTTATATGCCAACTAGCTCTGCAGATGACGAAGAGATTGTTGAAATGTATGATGAGATAAAATAAATTATTGAGCTAGTGATGGGAGACGAAAATTTAATAGTCATGGGTGACTGGAATTCGATAGTAGGAAAAGAAAGAGAAGGAAACGTATTAGGTGAATATGGAGTGGGGGTACCGCCTGGTAGAATTCTGCACAGAGCATAACACTTGGTTCAAGAATCATAAAAGAAGGTTGTATACATGGAAGAACCCTGGAGACACTAGAAGGTTTCAGATAGATCATATAATGGTAAGACAGAGATTTAGGAACCAGGTTTTAAGTTGTTAGACATTTCCAGGGGCAGATGTGGACTCTGACCACAATCTATTGGTTATGAACTATAGATTAAAACTGAAGAAACTGCAAAAAGGTTGGAATTTAAGGAGGTGGGATCTGGATAAACTGTCAGAACCAGAGGTTGTAGAGAATTTCATGGAGAACATTAGGGAACGATTGACAGCAATGGGGGAAAGAAATACATTAGAAGAAGAATGGGTAGCTTTGAGGGATGAAATAGTGAAGGCAGCAGAGGATCAAGTACGTAAAAAGTCGAGGGCTAGTAAAAAGTCGAGGAGAAAATATAAAAATGCAGTAAATGAAGCAGGCAACAAGGAATACAAACGTCACAACTGTAAAACGTCTGGGAATATCCTCGGATATAAATCTGAAGGAGCACTTCTAAATAATTGTAGGAAAAGCATATGCTGAGATTTATTGGAAGAATTCTATGGATTATGACTCATACAAGAAACGAGTGTCTTACAAATCCTTAATATGCCCGATTACTGAGTACTAGCCATTGGTTTCGGGCCCTTATCAGAGTGGATTTACAGGGGAAATGTGGAAGATCCAAATCAAAGCGGCTTTTTCGTCGCGAGTTCTCTTAGTCATCTCTGGAGCGTTATGGATGTGGCCAGTGAAACATTATGCTTCTCTCAGAAGATTGCTGTAATAGGTCAGAGAGCGCATATTCTTAGAGATTCAGGCAAAATAGTTTTCAGGCAAAATAGTTCTTCCTCCGACGTGCAATACATCTCGCAAAGTTACCGTAACAGCGAAAATGAGGAAAATTCTACTTCATATTCTGCCTCTCCGACAATTCTTCCTCCTGCCCAGCTTTCACAAGTCGAACAGAATACGGGAAACGGTAGTGGTACTCGCGAAAGCTTCCTACGGCTGGTTGCACAACAGCTTCCCATTTCTCGCCATATGAGAATAGCCCCGGCATCGTCAGACATAACCGTTATGGCGATGCCACTGTTACGGTGTTGGGAGGCATCAAGACACGTGGGCGTACTGACTTCCCAAGTTTTTGAACACTTACCGGTCAACGTTATTACGAGACTTTACTCTTTCCGCATTTACGTCTTTTCAGTTGGGGGAGAGGGGCGAGTCTAGGCTGTGCTTTCACTTCTATGTCTGACACTTCGCGACCACATCGAACAGCGCAGGTAGAGGAGATCTTGGAACGACAGAATGTTCCGTGAATGGACTGACTGACCGTTCTCTCAACTTAAATCCCATGGAGCACGTGTTCGATGGGGTGGCGATGTGGTATCAACGTTCGAGTGGTTGCAGTTACGACCGCAGTTCATATTAGTAACGTTGGACCCGCGAGTCGCGACCAGCGCCGGCAGCGCCGGTCCGCGGCTTGTATCAAGTTTCCACCGAACTCTCGTCCACTCTTGCTCGGGACGTCAAGTAGTAAAGTAGCACAGCCTTCAGCTGATAGGAAGCAGCCTCTAACAAGGCGCTTAGTAACATATGTCCTAAGTGAGGCATCAATAGCTATCTGTTTATAATTATATGTATGCAACCAAGAAGGATCCTGTAAAACCAGTTAAGTACGATATGTATTATTTTTTACTAACGACTTCTAATTATTTTAGTCGTTGCAGATCCAGACCACGCAGCCAGCACTTTATCGACGTTACTGGCAAACCTGCTGTGATTTATATCTTTGTATTAAGCATTGGCCACCAGTAAACATGGCGACGACTCGTTCGTCATCATAACAGGGGAGACGTTTGCAACACGTCTACACGCACCAACAACCATCTGTCAGTTGAAACATCATGGCAGATAAAAACTGTGTGCCGGACCGAGACTCGAAATCGGAACCTTTGCCTTTTGCGGGCAAGTGCTCTACCAACTGAGCTACCCAAGCACGACTCACGATCCGTCTTCACAGCACTCAGTACCTCGTCGCCTACCTGCGAGTCTCGGTCTGGCACACAGTTTTGATCTGACAGGAAGCTTCATATCAGAGCACACTCAGCTGCAGAGTGAAAATTTAATTCTGGAAACATATGGCACTTGTGCTGGTGGAAGAATGAACGCCCTACCAAAACTATCTGTTACCAGTTTTGTGGCCAGCGTCGGAGCACGTTGCAGACTGTGCAGTGGCGTCCTTGGTGGTCTAACACCGTATTAATAAACATGACCCACAGTTTGAAATGTCAAGGGACATATCACCAATGGCGGTAACTTCAGTGCAATTATTGTCTTCGAAAATGTGTGTCGTTTCCCTTTGCCTCGTTGAACATTACTTTCACTTACCTTTTGTACGAGGGCAGTTCAATAAGTAATGCAACACATTTTTTTTCTCGGCCAATTTTGGTTGAAAAAACCGGAAATTTCTTGTGGAATATTTTCAAACATTCCCGCTTCGTCTCGTATAGTTTCATTGACTTCCGACAGGTGGCAGCCCTGTACGGAGCTGTTAAAATGGCGTCTGTAACGGATGTGCGTTGCAAACAACGGGCAGTGATCGAGTTTCTTTTGGCGGAAAACCAGGGCATCTCAGATATTCATAGGCGCTTGCAGAATGTCTACGGTGATCTGGCAGTGGACAAAAGCACGGTGAGTCGTTGGGCAAAGCGTGTGTCATCATCGCCGCAAGGTCAAGCAAGACTGTCTGATCTCCCGCGTGCGGGCCGGCCGTGCACAGCTGTGACTCCTGCAATGGCGGAGCGTGCGAACACACTCGTTCGAGATGATCGACGGATCACCATCAAACAACTCAGTGCTCAACTTGACATCTCTGTTGGTAGTGCTGTCACAATTGTTCACCAGTTGGGATATTCAAAGGTTTGTTCCCGCTGGTTCCCTCGTTGTCTAACCGAACACCATAAAGAGCAAAGGAGAACCATCTGTGCGGAATTGCTTGCTCGTCATGTGGCTGAGGGTGACAATTTCTTGTCAAAGATTGTTACAGGCGATGAAACATGGGTTCATCACTTGGAACCTGAAACAAAACGGCAATCAATGGAGTGGCGCCACACCCACTCCCCTACCAAGAAAAAGTTTAAAGCCATACCCTCAGCCGGTAAAGTCATGGTTACAGTCTTCTGGGACGCTGAAGGGGTTATTCTGTTCGATGTCCTTCCCCATGGTCAAACGATCAACTCTGAAGTGTATTGTGCTACTCTTCAGAAATTGAAGAAACGACTTCAGCGTGTTCGTAGGCACAAAAATCAGAACGAAATTCTCCTTCTTCATGACAACGCAAGACCTCACACAAGTCTTCGCACCCGAGAGGAGCACACAAAACTTCAGTGGACTGTTCTTCCTCATGCACCCTACAGCCCCGATCTCGCACCGTCGGATTTCCATATGTTTGGCCCAATGAAGGACGCAATCCGTGGGACGCACTACGCGGATGATGAAGTTATTGATGCAGTACGACGTTGGCTCCGACATCGACCAGTGGAATGGTACCGTGCAGGCATACAGGCCCTCATTTCAAGGTGGCGTAAGGCCGTAGCATTGAATGGAGATTACGTTGAAAAATAGTGTTGTGTAGCTAAAAGATTGGGGAATAACCTGGTGTATTTCAATGCTGAATAAAACAACCCCTGTTTCAGAAAAAAATGCGTTGCATTACTTATTGAACTGCCCTCGTACTATACAGTATCAGTCCTCTCTACCTGTGGCCCTTGTATAATCGAACTGTGCTATTTGGCAATGACACATCAATCGAAACTTGCGTTCGTACTTGAGTTCTGTACGCCATTGCAACGTGAATATATGCCCAAATTCTATTACAACAAAACTGCTATTAAAGGGAGAAAAATTAAAATATCACAACTATGAGAGGAACATATTTTTAAAGCACATTGTGAGACGCGCTTCTGCAACTTAGCACTACACAGAATGCAGCAGGGCCATCATATCAAACATACACAGCCTGCGTTAAACAATTTTATTTACCTTACACAATTTAATATAACAAGACAGCTTAGTGTTTAACAACGTCCCAACTGTTACAATAAAAATTTTCTCAAATCCCTATGAACATTAACTTAACCAATGTATAAAGGATTAATTAAAGTTGCTCCTTGCACAGACGTTTAATTAAACCAACTTGCCAAGCTGCAACCCGCAAAACTAGTCTATACAATGACTTCCCTTTGCAATAACATTTCATACCAAAGGAATAACGTGAATAAATATTACAAAACCCAAGGAGAGAAAGGTAACTTCTAAATATTAACGCTCCCTACTGAAAGCAGCCGGTGGCCAAATTGTGACTAAAGAATAATCAGGTAGGTGCCAGAAGAAATAAACACTAATTAAAATAACAAACAATTAATAAAAGAGACCATTGGCTTTTAAAGATTGCTTGGTAACATACACAACCAAAATCTTGCTTCATAAAAATTTAAACTTACACACAAAGTGCAAATAACAACATCCTAAATGATAAAAAAATGACAATTAACGAAGCGGATCCTTAATGAATCTGATCCGGCACTAATGACAAGTGCGCCACTCAGCATTACAAGATCGAAGTCATACTTCAAGCCCAAAGTACATTCGTCAGAGTCGCGGAGGAACGGGCTACCAAGATTAACTACCTGACGGAGCCAGAAACAAAGAGCAAGGAACTTAAAAACATCACCAAGGAAGTGCACCCCCACATGGAGCCGGTGAAACGAATGACAGTTCCGCTGGCCGGCCGGAGTGGCCGTGCGGTTCTAGGCCCTACAGTCTGGAACCGCGAGACCGCTACGGTTGCAGGTTCGAATCTTGCCTCGGCCATGGATGTGTGTGATGTCCTTAGGTTAGTTACGTTTACGTAGTTCTAAGTTCTAGGGAACTGATGACCTCAGTAGTTAAGTCCCCTAGTGCTCAGAGCCAAAAGAGAAAAAAAAAAAAGCAGTTCCGCTGGCAACGGCCGAGTTGTGAAGCCCCGATACCACGCCCCACCGTACTGGAGGAAATGCACTGCGCTCCACGAAAGTCAAACATAACTCAACTACAACAGCACACTTGTATTTACACATTCATACTACAAACAAAAAAAAAAGTGGTTCAAATGGCTCTGAGTAATATGGGACTTAACATCTAAGGTAATCAGTCCCCTAGAAGTTAGAACTACTTAAACCCAACTAACCTAAGGACATCACAGACATCGATGCCCGAGGCAAGATTCAAACCTGCGGTGCCAGACAAGCGCCTAGACCCGCTCGGCCACTTCGGCCGGCTTCACACTACACAAGACGCAAAAACATAACATTTAAAACAGGAAAGGTCACCTAAAAAAGGTTTTTAGCTCAGCAACTAAAGCATAACGCCACGCAATTGTAATATACGAGTTTATTTTAAAGACAAGGCCGAGCATAACTATATTTTCATGAAACATGATGTGATTTTACGAGACAGCATCGTCTTTCGTTACTCGTCACTAATGTGAAGATACTTGTACTTAAAAAGCACGGTTAGCACCACCATAAACATACAATCACTAAATAACGGGCAGATCACCAGTCTTGCTTACATATATCTGCTGATCCTTTATCAAGTATTAAGAAACCAAGGTGGAATGTCTAAGGCCCGTTATCATGGCATGTGTGACTGAGTTTGCCATGGCACACTCGGGACCAAACTGACACATATGAGCAGACGGACGGTTAATGCAGGCGATGCTCCCGCAGACTATTCTTCTTAACGTTCACTGGGTGGTGAGCACATCAACAAACACTAAGCGTCGTGCCAGAACCCAACTTCGCCACCGTCTCCGGCCGCAGCACTGCACTCGTATCATGAGCAGTGAGCAAGCACACCAAGTAAGGGACAACCTCCCGACCCCGTAGTACCTCGCGACCGATAGACCACAGAGTCAGAGCACTGCCTCGACGCTGCAGACTTAAATAGCCGGCCAAAGGAAAATAGAAAGCAAAGATGACACTAGCGGGAAAGAAGTAATGGCGCCTGCCGCGCGACGTATCACATTTGAGTAGTATTTAGAAAGTCGTGATCAGTGTTGCGTTATCCAGTTTCTGCACGATTTACTACGGAGAGCACGAGGTTTTGTTCATTAGTACGGATGTTATTTTCCTCCGCAATCGTTAACAGTCGTCTGATTCTCAGTTCCAGAATTAAATCTACTTAAAGATGTCAGCGTGGAAATCTTTCATATTGGGCCACTCTTCCAGTGTGCTGAAACAATTTGCAGAACGACTGTCTCTGTGTTGTTACCGGAAGACATGGACTCTGACACAAATGTGAAAACAGATGCCCCCTGAATTCCAGCTGTAACTATGTGGTAGAGGTGTTTGCGATATATCTGCGCATTTTACTCATTTCTGGCACCAGCATCTCAGCTAATCCTACATGCGAACAAATGTAGCTTTTTTTTTTTTTGGAAAATTTTTTTTTGTGGTATGACACCTCAGGATAACAGGAATGTCAGATTGAAACCGACGTCAAGAATATACTGACCCACACTCTCGGTTTCTTCAGTTCAACACTCAAACCTTTCAGCTATGCAGGAAGCGTACACGATAGGGGTCAATGGCTAAAGACTTGATCCAAGTGAAAAAAGTTCTCCTGTCTACTTTCAACCGAGTTTCTTTCGAATGAGTATTGCTAGTCAAAAATCCAAGAGAGGTCATATGTTTAGCGACAATAGAGCTAAAACAGGATAATCATCAATTCAGGCTGCAAGAAGTTCACGAACTGACGACACAAATCGTCCTTTCCTTGGCTAAGAATGTTCTTTGGAAATGAATGGAGTGGGCACAAAATGTGTGTAAGGCGGGAACGAGGCGGAGGTACTGCTCCATATGTACCTCTTTCACCTGATTTGACTTCCTTTGGTTCCGATTGCGGGCCATGTGGAAAATTATGCATACTAGCCACATGCTGGGAGTATGAATATCTCCTACTATTATTTTCCGATGAAAAAAAACAATGGCTTTGTTCCAACAGGTATAAAAGCATTTTGTGTGACGATGCCTTGTGCGCTTATAAGCTGGGGGGGCGGAATTTTCTATATAACACCCTGCCCACTTCCGTTTATAGCGCTGTTAAGGGATGTCAATAAGTTTGTAAAAAAGGGTTTATCACAGATTTACTACGTATACTGCGCTGTTGAGCAAACAAAAAGCTTAACTTAAACAAGTGTTTGTTGCTCTAAAACTCAGCCGTGGTTGACTTAGAAGTTACATTCCCCGTTAATCAGCAGCTACTCGAATAACTACACAAAATATACAAACATAAATCAAGCTTTTGATCTACGTAAATAAAGCACAGATATAAATTCCGTTATTTACTGGATTTATTAAGTTAATACATTAACTCGGTTTCATTTACTTATCATAAAGGAATCATCTTCATTTTTTTCCTTGTAAAAACGTAATTCAAAAGCTGAATTCTTCACGCCATCTTTGATTGCGTCACAGATATTATTTTCCTCGTGCTTCACGTAAGTTTCCAGTAACCACTGCTATTCCCATTGCACACAATGAAAGCAACGAAAATAGTTTTATTACTTATACAAAATATACCAAATTATTAGTCTGCGTATTGTGATTACGAAGATTGATTTTTCCGACTCTTATTGTCGTTTCGTGACAAAAGAGTTACCTGTTGTAGAAATTCCTTCTTTTCAACCAAAGATCACTTCAGGCTGGGAATATGGCAGAGACACCAGCAATTGGGGACATGTGGGAGAAAATTTCCACTACTACATCCGCCTAAAACAACCCGATTTCCGTATTTTTCGGCCTATAATAATTAATTTCCGTCTTGTGACAGCAGGGCAGTAACCAAATTTCCCAACAACCTGAGGATTTCCTCTCCTTTAATAGATAATTTGAATATTACCTTATAGAATTCCAAGTGTGAGAAATGGTACATTTCTGTCACATGGCTTCAGCCTCGAGACTGCTGACAGTCACAGTTTTGGTTTCCTCTTTCCCAGAAATAATTACTGATTTTAGAGGTGTGACCTCTGAGCAATAGCACGCACAAAAACCTTACAAAATCAATTTTGAGTCAGAAGAAACCTCGCAAATAAGGACGCAGTGCTATAAACTGCATTTTCAATTTCATTTCATGTTCCAACGGCCATTTGGACCACTACTAAACAGGTTACCGTAGAGTAATTAAATGAATCACCTTTGTACAGCATTACCTGAATTTAGCCACTGTGGTCTTTAGTTTTAAATAATGAATAGTAAATTCTATTCGCGTGTGCCCCTTTCACTATGGAAAGGGTATCCATTACGTACTTAGGCGTCCGATACTATCCATCAACTGATCTCTTAGCAGGGATAGTTTCATTCCCATACTCATCCTATTGTACTGTACCTAACTGAGAGTAAAACACTATGCTACCACCGCGGAACTTGTTGCTTGTGCATCAAAAGCAGTATGCTTCGTCTGTCACCGTAAATATAAGGTTCGTCACGCATATGACATCACTACGTCGGCTCTCTATCAGGAATCAAAACAGACTAACGAGTGGAATGGATGCCGGTTTCTTTCATTACGGTGGTATCACAATAGCAATACAGGAATCCACGAAGTCGTGCTATCGTTTAAAAAATCGTAACTGGCAACAATTACAGATAGACACTTGTGGTTGCCTGAAAATCTTTGGCAGCTCTTAAGGTTCTTTTCCTTTGCCGTTTGTTGCAGATTTGACGTGCAGTGCATCGAAATGGTGACAGACCAAGAGAAGGCGCAATGTATTATCTGAAATACAGAATCCAAATCTGTGACATCCGTAATCCGGGATTTTAGACGCCAGTACGGGAGGGCATAACTGAAAAAAAAAGCAAACATAATGAAACTTCCTGGCAGATTAAAACTGTGTGCCCGACCGAGTCTCGAACTCGGGACCTTTGCCTTACGAGGGCAAGTGCTCTACCATCTGAGCTATCGAAGCACGACTCACGCCCGGTACTTACAGCTTTACTTCTGCATTGCGGTCAAATGATCTTCCACTGCAGTATCTAATCGCGTGTTACTTGCTGGCGCCCATAAATGCTGACAATGATTACCTCGAAAGGAGCCTGTTTTCAGATGAAGCAACGTTCCACATTTCTGGATATGTAAATCGTCACAACGTTGGAATTTGGGGCTCCAGAAAGACACAGAACACAAGTGAACACAGCCGTGACAGCTATAAGCTTAATGTCTGGTATGGCGTAATTCACTATGGGGTGACATGCCCACTTTTCTACACAGAGAGAACCGTAAAGGGTAATGTTTACCTAGAGGTGCTCGAATAGTTCTTGTTACCACGTATCACAGAGTTACAGTCGTCGATCATCTTCTGCCATGATGGTGCACTTCCATATTGGAGTTTGAACCTGCAGGACGTGCTAAACGACATATTTCTTAAGAGGTGGATGGCTCGTGATCGTCCCACCGCTTAGTCCCAACGCTCTACAGATGTCAGGCCATTACACTTCTCTTTGTGGGGCTACACCATGGATGTCATGTGCACAACACACTGAACACACTGCTACCCTTCGTCAAAACCAATTAATCAGACAGAACTGCTGATGCTGCAATTCTGACCCTCACGTGGGCATAAGTCGAATATTGCATTGATGTTCTATGGGCGACGACAGGGCAACATCTTGAAATACTAGCAAAACAAAAAAGAACTGTGAGACCTATTAGACATTTAACAGTATACCACGGTGGTCTGTCTCCAACAGTTTCCCAGGTATGATCTTTTGAAATGATTTACATCCTGTAGATCGATGGATCGTGACTTTGCTCTACGATACGATAGTTTCATTTACTCGGTACGTACCAGAGGCGCGTCGATCGCCCAGCTTCCTTTTCCACCAGTTCTGATTTAAGTTTTTCTTTCCTCTGTCCTTAGTTGTAGATTAGACATATACTGTATCAAAATGTTCCCAGGCCAGGAGAAGGTGCAATACGTATCAAGAATTCAAATCTGTGACAATGGTACTGCGGTATTAAAGACGCAAGTGAGGGAGGCTCCACCGGAAAAGATCAAGCATTCTGTTACTTTGCAGATCAGTCCATTTCAGGGATGTACCCATAATGATCAGATACAGCATTAGTAGTGGCCTGCCTGACACAGTCAAACAGTTTAAATATGTGCGCAACGTTACACAGCGATATGAAGTGGAACGAACATCTGAGGAGCGTGGTAGAGAATGCTAATGGACGAATTCAGTTTGTTGGAAGAATTGTAGAAAAGTGTGGTTCATCTGTAAAGAACACCACGTATAGGAGGCTAGTGCGACCTACTCCTGAGTACTGCTCGCGTGTTTGGGATCCGCATCAGATCAGATTAAAGGAAGACATCGAAATAGTTCAGAGTCGCGCTGCTACATTTATTACTGGTTAGTTCGAATAACACGCAAGTATTACTGAGATGCTTCGAGAATTCAAAAGAGAAAGAAGGCGACGTTCTTTTCGACGAACGCTACTGAGCAAGTTTAGAGAACTGGCAATGAAGCTTACTGCATAACGATTCTATGCCGGCAACATACACTTCACGTAATGATCACGAAGATAAGATACGAGAAATTAATGCTCAAACGGAGGCATATACGCAGTCGTTTTTTTCTAGCACTGTTTGTGAGGGGAACAGGAAAGTAAATGACTATAGTAGTACAGGGAACTCTCTTCCACGCACGTACGTAATGTAGACGTGGCAAGATACGTTGCCATGGTGATGTAAAGAGTCGTCGTCTCAGAACTGTTCCTCTACATTCCACAATACGCAGTGCTGTAATATGTGTTCACATCCTTCCTCGTTTTGTTAAGAACAGTAAGAGGACCAAACCCTAACCACGAAAAACACCCCCATACCGTTACACTAACTCCTCTATTCTTCATTACTGGCACTATGCAAGACGACAGGTAACGTTCTCTGAGCTGTCACCAAAGGCAAATCTTTCCATAGGATTGCCACAGTTACAGCATCACATCAAAGGACCCGTTACTAGTAATGCACAGTCCAGTGGCACTGCTCGTAACTCCAGTCCAAGCGTCGTGTAATGCTGACTACCTAAAGATGTCGGTTATGAAGAGCTGCACGACCCCTGCACCCCATTCCTTTTAACTCCCAACGCACAGTCATTGTTGGACTTTTGGTGGCACTGTGCGATTGGCCAGTGATTCCTTCCACTGATTTCATGCGATTTCTTACAACCACCCTCCCTGGCCGTCAGTACATGACGTCAACCTGGTCTCGATTTAGCTGTGATTGTCCCTTCACGCTTCCACAGAACAATAATTCCACCAGCAGTCGATTAAGGCAGTTTTAGCAGTGCTGAAATGTTCCTGATACATTTGTAGTTCTGGTGGAATCCAACTACTAGCCCGTGCTCGGAGTCCCTGAGCTCTTCTGATCGATCCATTCTACTGTTACTGTCTCTCTGCTGACACCACAGCACTCCTCGCGTCTTTTAAGATGGTGAGCGTACCTCGCGTGAATTGAATTCCGCGTTACACAGGGGTGTCCGGATAATTTTGATAAGATAATATACAAGAAAAACTTTGACAACTTGAGCCGAGGCTGTCTCACTTCAAATGGTTCAAATGGCTCTGAGGACTATGGGATTCAACATCTGAGGTCATAAGTCCCCTAGAACTTAGAACTACTTAAACCTAACTAACCTAAGGACACCACACACATCCATGCCCGAGGCAGGATTCGAACCTGCGACCGTAGCGGTCGCGCGGTTCCAGACTGAAGCGCCTAGAACCGCTCGGCCACACCGGCCGGCTGGCTCGCTTCATGCCTTGTTTCTTTATCATTGGTTGCATTCCAGTTGTGTCTTATTTCTTCTTCGGTTACCGCCGTAACGTTGCTGTCTTCTCTCCGTGAGTGGCAACAGCTGCTTGTATCGATACTAGTACTGCTTTACTATCTTTGGTGTGGCGGATATATTTTCCGGGTTGCTGTGTGTGGCAGTCGGTTGGTTGGGCGGAGCAGCGAGGAAGTCTCCGTGGCACATAGGCCGGAGCCGCTGCCTGCGTGCATGCGTGGTTGGAGTTGTGAGGCGCTACTTGCGATGGTTACGAAGTTCGTCGCCCACTGATCCTTGACACTAAAGTTGAGTGCTCACTTAACTTACTGTCAAGCCTCAACTGCTATCACATTGATTCGTTTGGTCCTGGTTGTCGCTTTCTGGGAGATTTCCGCAAGCAACAACGTGTGTGCATTGAAGTCGGCTAGAATTGCAGTCGTCTTCTTGTGTGGTGTTTAACTCAATTTAATTCATTTCTTCATTAATGAAGTGTACAGCGGTATCTTCTGTCTTGTGGCCATTGACGTTCCGGTGACCTGCCCTGGTCATTGACGTAGTTTTTGGCAATGTATTTTCCTCGTCGTGTTGATGCTGTCCAGCACGGCGTGTAGTTCGACAGCTGAGGTGTTTTGGTAGTTTTGGGCTATTATTCTGACTTGGCTGGATTGGGCACCAGTATCCAGAACGTTGTGCAATTGACATATTGTTGCTGTTTTGCTGTGTTGGTGGAGCAGAAATGATCTTATTCGTCGGTTCGTCGGCTGGCCTTCGGTTGGGTTGCCTTCCGATTAAGAGGTTGTCGGTCTGGCTGCATGTCTCACCCAGACGTGCGTTAGTGTTACCTCCCAGGCCGATCCTTGGAACCTTCTGAGTGCCGCTCCTTGTGTTTCACACAGTGATTTCCTTTTTAGTCTTAAGTACTCTGTGTGGCCTTGAGCCTAGTTTCAGCTTTTTAAAATTGGAAGGCTTTTCTTCTTAAACCTTAACCCGTGAAACAAAATGTTTCTTGAAACTTCCTGGCAGATTAAAACTGTGTGCCCGACCGAGACTCGAACCCGGGACCTTTGCCTTTCGCGGGCAAGTGCTCTACCCGAGTTCGAGTCTCGGTCGGGCACACAGTTTTAATCTGCCAGGAAGTTTCATATCAGCGCACACTCCGCTGCAGAGTGAAAATCCCATTCTGGAAACATCCCCCAGGCTGTGGCTAAACCATGTCTCCGCAATATCCTTCCTTTCAGGAGTGCTAGTTCTGCAAGGTTCGCAGGAGAGCTTCTGTAAAGTTTGGAAGGTAGGAGACGAGGTACTGGCAGAAGTAAAGCTGTGAGTACCGGGCGTGACTCGTGCTTCGGTAGCTCAGTTGGTAGAGCACTTGCCCGCGAAAGGCAAAGGTCCCGAGTTCGAGTCTCGGTCGGGCACACAGTTTTAATCTGCCAGGAAGTTTCATATCAGCGCACACCCCGCTGCAGAGTGAAAATCTCATTCTGAAAATGTTTCTTGTTTGGTATGTGGCGGTCAGCCGAGTTTCAGCCTTTCAAAATTAAAACTGAAAATTCCTTGTGCCTAGCCTTTAAGCCGTAAATTGGTTCCAAGCTGGTATGCGGCCTTCACCGGAGTTTTCAGCCTATTTAGATTAAACTTTGAAAATATTTGTCTCGACCTTAAGCCGTAACACTGTTCTTGATTAATGTGAGGCCTTCAGCCAAGTCCTATGGAAAAAATTTAAGCTAAGTCTTTCAGCTTATTAATATTGAGGATAAAAAATTTTTTTCGAAAGAAGTGAAAACTCCAGAAGAACTGTACCTCAATTCCTTGCTTGGGCCTTGTGCCTTGGATTTTCGATGTGACCTTCAGGCGATCTAAATTAAAGGAGGTCTTTCGTCAAAACCTTGAGAGTTTTGATTGTTGCTTGTGTGATTGTGTGTTTTAAGAAATAAAGTTTATATGTTGAGTGCAACTGACAGTAACTCATTTTGGCCCCTTTCCACAAATATAACTGCACACGCTCTGTCCTGCTAGCCCAGGGATATCAGAACTTTCTAATTCATACATTGTAAGGAAACTGCGAGATGTGAGCCTTTTCCAGTCGTCCTCTCATAGTTTTTTTCCTATTTAAATAATGATTTGTATGTGTCGTGCTTATCGCCGCCATTCTCTCTCACGATTCAAACGATATTTGATTTCCTCTATTAAATAGTTTTCGTACTTAACTATGTGTTGTCACGGGCAGCAATGCGCTTTTATTTCAACTCTGTTCTGGAGAAACCTTTCATGCTTTAGCTTACAAGACTTCTGTATCATATTGGATTCGGCTCATGGGGTCCTCCAGCGGGGAAAGAAATGGCCATCCCAGAGTGGAGGAGCGCAGACAGCGATTTAGAAAAAAGAGTTCACCGTTTCTATCTTTCTTTCACTGGTGCCATGTCCCACGCTGACGCAGGGTCGGCATTGTTACGAACGGATTTGGCAAGGTTAGTGGAAAGGGGTGGCCGATTGCCCTTCCTGCCGTCATCCCATACCCCCCAAGATGGATTTAGTGTACCCCTGCTGTCTGCGTCGAGTGTAATTTATAGAATGGTGCGAGCGGGTTCAGATGTCTGCGAGTCGTGTAACTGAGGCGGAACGAGGGGACCAGCCCGGTATTCACCTAGCAGGACGTGGAAAACCACCTAAAAACCACATCCAGGCTGGCCGGCACACCGACCGACGACGGTAACCCGCCAGGCGGATTCGATCCGGGGCTGGTGCACCTACCCGAGTAGGCGATCTCGGCCAACCTGACGGGTCAAGAGTTTACCTTCCCAGCGAGACTAAACACGAGTGTGGCTCAACCAGCCTAATCCGGCACCGGGTAGGACAAAAGGGTTCCACGGGACGGCGGATTCAGGGTCCTGTTTACAAAATAAATAACAGAAAATTTCGGAATATGGAGAGGCGGAAACCTTCTTAAGTTCCTAACCTGCCACAGGGGATGTGGGTGATCACCTGCTAAAACTATCGTTTTGTCCTGTGGCTATACAGCTCTAAAATTATATTTCGACAGATGAGGTTGAGAAAATTTCCACTTAAGACTGAAAACAATTCATATAAATCGCAAAATAGTGTCATTGCCGTGAGAACCTGTTTCCGGGCCTATGCAAAAGCACGTTCATGATTGGTTCTCTTGATGGGCATAGACAACACGCCCGATTCCAGTAACCTTACTGGAGAGGCAGTTGGATCTTTTCGGTGACTGACCGCAGAAAGTGCGCAGACTAGAGGGAAACGAAGGGTCCTTTTGGGGAGAGACTCTTCGAGATTTCGCCCTGCGCGCTACTCTCAGAACCACCGCGACTTTGATAAGCAAGTTTGGAGTTCGGCCTTAGGGACTTAGATCAGTTTCCCGTGATCTCGTCCGAGAAGATGGGTGCGTCCCGCGTCCGCAGTCACAACAGTCTGCCCTATGCCAGCCAGTAGTAGCCACGCAGCAGAACAGCGTACGGCGACTTCGTGCAGATAATGATATTTCCTTCGTGGGGGATTGTGTAAAATAAATGAATGATTAACAGTCAAATAGCAAAAATTTCTTAAAAAAATCACACACATTCATTACAGATATAGACATCCTACACTCCAATGAGATCGATGAGGAACAGGAATTTCAGTTGTTCCAGGAGAGAGGGTTCCATTACTGTACTTTGGCTGTCGCTAATCTCTTACTATAACGTGCACTTCATCAGCTGTTTCCATACCACTTTCCTTAACCGTCATGATAAATTATGGGGAAAGCTTTAGTCAAGCACCAGTCATATATCGCGTTTGGAACGATGGATAATTTTTTAGGAATAATTGTTTCCTCCTTATTTTCATAGTGATGTTGTGTACTCAGAATATGTTCTTACTTTTTTTCAGTATTTTGAAGAAACCACAGTTGACACAATTTGCTAACTCTGGCGGTAACTGAACATTAATTCAGCCAATATTGTCCAGAAATACACTGACGCCCGAACAACAGGGACTTACATGCACTGAGAATAAAAATAGCGCATTGAGATTGGCTAGCCGGTCCTCGGTTGAGCTGCGAGCCAGGAATTCACCGTTTCTTTCACTGCTTCGTCCGAGGCAAATCGACGGCCCCTTAATGCCTATTTGAGGGGATCAGACAAGTGATAGAAGGGGCGAGATCGGGACTGTATGGAGGATGATCCAGTAGTTCAAATTTGAGTTTCTGGAGCGTTTCGGCAGTGTGGGCAGCAGTATGCGGATGGGCATTGTCGTGCAACAGCACACTTTTTGTCAGCAATCCTCGGCGTATGCTTCGAATCGCAGGCTTTAGCCTGGCAGTAAGCATCTCACTGCAACGTACACTGTTTATCGTTATGCCCCTTTCCTTATAATGTTCCAGTACTGGACCTTGTGCGTCCCAAAAACCGTAAGCATCAGTTTTCCTGCAGGCGGTTGGGTCTTGAACTTCTTCTTTCACGGCGAATTTGGATGTTTATGTTCCATACTCTGCCGCTTACTCTCCGGATCCATGTTTCGTCACCAGTAATGATCCTGTCTAAGAAGTAGTCCACTTCGTTCCCATAGCGATCCAAATGTTTTTGCAGATGTCCAAGCGCGTTTGTTTATGCAACGGTGTGTGTTGTTTTGGGACTCATCTTGCACAAACTTTATGAAATACAAGTCTGTTGTGGATGATTTCGTAGGTAGAACTGTTACTAATTTGCAGACTATGTGTCACTCCGTCAATAGTTAATCGTCTGTCTAAGAGAATCGTTTCACGTGAACGCTCAATGGTTTCTTCATTTATGGCGGTAAACGATCATCCGGCTCCTTCATCGTGCGTAACGCTTGTGCGACCATTTCGGAGTTTTTCAATCCAATCGTAGACAATCCGTTGTGGCAGAACACTGTGCCCATACTGTACCGAAAGTCTTCGATGATTTTCGGACCCTGATACGCCTTCCGACCACAAAAGATGTATCACTGAACGTTTCTCTTCTTTGGTGCAAATAGACAGCGGTGCAGCCGTGATTAACAGCACGGCAGCGATAACGAAACTAACGCAGCAGCTTTGAAATTGCAACGATATAACAACAAATAAACAAAGCATGCGTCATCAACGTAAAACAGCAGTACTACCAACAGTACCTAAATTGTGGATAATAATTGACTTATACTTGTAATTAAATTTCCAACGCCTTCCAACCATAAATATTTAAGTGAGGCCACCTTATGAAATCGGGATTTAAATTTATGTTTCTGGCAAGAGCCACATTTATACTGATAATCTTTCTTTCTGTTGCTAGTGCCGTTTTTCCCACAGATTCGCAGGGTCGGCATGGTTAATCAGATGTGGCAATTTTAGTTGAAGGGGTAGCTGGATGCTCTTCCTGCCGCCACCCCGTACCCCTCCCCCCCCCCCCCCCGGGAGGAATTAGTGCACCCCAACTGTCTGCGACTAGTGTAATCCATGGAATACTGCGAAAGTGTTCAGATGTCTGCGAGCCGTGTAACTGAGGCGGGCTCTGGGACCAGCCCTGTATTCACCAAGGGGGATGTGGAAAACCAGCTAAAAACCACATCCAGGCTGGCCGGCACACCGGCCCTCGTCGTTACTCCGCCGGGAGGATTCGATCCGGGGCCAGCGCGTCTACCCGAGTCCAGGAAGCAGCGCGTTGGTGCGCTCTGCTAACCTGGCGGGTCACATTTATAGTGATAATCACTTTTAGTATATCATGGGGACGGGCGGGTGGGGGGGGGGGGGGAGTTGAATTTCGACAGTAGTACTGATGAAAATTGAATTTATTTGCCTATCGACGGAGGTTCGTAGAAAGATGCCGGTTGTATTTAAGAATACGCGCGAGTTCTAGCTAGAGAAGTAAAATTGGTCCTTGTCCAAGTTTGAAAGATACGTTAGAAGGTTAGATCGGTACAGACTAACCTCATCGGCTCAGGCGCAGATTGTCAGCCAAGACTTCCTCCTTTGCATCTGAAGTAATAAGGAAAGTTTAAGAAAAGAGATAGCAAAGATAGCTGAGTCGCTGTGAGAGTTAACCCCTAAGTTTTAGCACGTGGTTCCGGTCCCCGGTCCGCCACATTGTTTCCATCTGTTGCAAAATAGTCCACATTACACTGCAGAGTGAAACATTCATTCTGGCGTTCAGTGGATGTATCATTCTTTCTGTTAATCTCATTTGATATAGGAACTCAGTTGTTAATCCATACATGAAACTTCCCAAGGGTATACCTTGTACTCTGGAATGTTGGACAGCACCGAGAAAGTAATACAGGTCGTCCTTCTGATAGTACGCTACTGGCCATTAAAATTGCTACACCACGAAGATCACGTGCTACAGACGCGAAATTTAACCGACAGGAAGAAGATGTTGTGATATGCAAATGATTAGCTTTTCAGAGCATTCACACAAGGATGGCGCCGGTGGCGACACCTACAACATGCTGACACGAGGAAATTTTCCAACTGACCGGCGTTGCCTGGTGAAACGTTGTTGTGATGCCTCGTGTAAGGAGGAGAAATGAGTACCATCACGTTTCCGACTTTGATAAAGGTCGGATTGTAGCCTATCGCGATTGCGGCTTATCGTATCGCGACATTGCTGCTCGTGTTGGTCGAGATCCAATGACTGTTAGCAGAATATGGAATCGGTGGGTTCACGAGGGTAATACGGAACGCCGTGCTGACCTAGCAGTCGAGATGACAGGCATCTTATCTGCATGACTGTAACGGATCGTGCAGCCACGTCTCGGTCCCTGAGTCAAGAGATGGGGACGTTTGCAAGACAATAACCATCTGCACGAACAGTTCGACGACGTTTGCAGCAACATGGAGTATCAGTTCGGAGACCATGGCTGTGGTTACCCTAGACGCTGCATCACATGACAGGAGCGCCTGCGATGGTGTACTCAACGACAAACCTGGGTGCACGAATGGCAAAACATCATTTTTTTCGGATGAATCCAGGTTCTGTTTACAGCATCATGATGGTCGCATCCGTGTTTGGCGACATCGCAGTGAACGCACATTGGAAGCGTGTATTCGTCATCGCCATACTGGCGTATCACCCGGATTGATGGTATGGAGTGAAATTGGTTACACGTCTCGGTCCCCTCTTGTTCGTATTGAAGGCAATTTGAACAGTAGACGTTACATTTCAGATGTGTTACGACCCGTGGCTCTACCCTTCATTCGATCCCTGCGAAACCCTACATTGCAGCAGGATAATGCACGACCGCATGTTGCAGGCCCTGTACGGGTCTTTCTGGATACAGAAAATGTTCGACTGGTGCCCTGGCCAGCACTTCTCCAGATCTCTCACCAATTGAAAATGTCTGGTCAATGGCGGCCGAGCAACTGGCTCGTCACAATATGCTAGTCACTAGTCTTGATGAACTGTGTTGAAGCTGCATGGGCAGCTGTACCTGTACACGCCATCCAAGCTCTGTTTGACTCAATGCCCAGGCGTATCAAGGCCGTTATTACGGCCAGAGGTGGTTGTTCTGGGTACTGATTTGTCAGGATCTATGCAACCAAATTGCGTGAAAATGTAATCGCATGTCAGTTCTAGTATAATTATTTGTCCAATTAATACCCGTTCATCATCTGCATTTCTTCTTGGTGTAGCAATTTTAATGGGCAGTAGTGTAAAAGCCCGCTTAACTGCATAGTAGTACGTCTTGCAGGTACTTGTTAGAACAGTGAGAGGTGACAGTAGGGATGCGCCTTCGGAAGCAGAGGCGACGTCTCCGTGCAGCGGCGGCCGCGAGAGCCCAGCTGCAGCCGTGACAAGTGGTCGCTGCAGCCGCTAGCGCCGCGCCGGCCAGATAGCATCAGCGCCTCTGTGTGCAGACCGCGACTCCTGCTGCGGCAGTGGCTGCGGCTGCGGCTGCGGCAGCGCTAGGCCCCTCAAAGGTCACGGCCGCTGGCAGCCTCCTGACCTTGCACTTCAGCAATCACCCAGGCTCCCCTCGGCTCAATCAGTGCGTCACACCGGTAACGGACACCGCGTAGCAATTATTGCCTCCGGTTACCTCGCTCAGACGTACTGCTGTATACTTCCGCTAGTGAAATTTTATTCTCGATCCCGTTAAATGAACTCAACGACTTCAGCGATTGCAGAAACAGAAACTAAGATTTAGTGGTCGTTGTAAGCAGCCAATGTATCATAACCATAGTACGACTGTAATCGATTTGAAAGCTATTACTTACGTGACACACGAGGATATAGAACCACGCAGACAAAGCTTTTGCAACGTTAATAATTCAAGAAGTCTGAGTACGTTACTACACAATAATAGCGTGTCAATACGCGAGCTCTTTTCGTGTGGTCAGTACTCGTAACTGTTACTACACATTGTGTCTGGGCTAGAGGTATACAAATACAAATAATTTTACGCAGTCGATATAGATACTGTCCGACATGTGATCATCATTTCATGAACAGCGTTGAGTCACATGGCGCATGCGTGCCAGTGAGCCTATACCGAAGAGCCAAAGAAACTGGTACACCTGCCTAATATCGTGTAGGGCCCCCACAGCAGGCAGACCTGCCCCAACACTAATGTCTGAAGTAGTGCTGGAGGAAATTGACACTATGAGTCCTGCAGGGCTGTCCATATATCCGTAAGAGTACGAGGAGGTGGAGATCCCTTATGAACAGCGCGGTGCAAGGCATCCCAGATATGATCAATAATGTTACTGTCTGGGGAGTTTGGTGCCCACTGGAAGTGTTTAAACTCAGAAGAGTTGTTGAGTGGTACTTTAGATAGGTCAATAAATTAGTGGAATCAATGTGAAGTGAAGTAGAAATTAGAAAATAAATGAAGAACTTAGTTTAGTTTAGAAGAATTACACACTGGCAAACAACGGGCAGAGCAGCAGTGACGATTCAGCCGTCAGGGCATCGCCCGACCGGCTCACGTGTTTCTCAGTTGTCACATGTGATCAAAGGCCCTCGCCTGCATTCCAAGAGCTGTCGATTAAGCCGTCAGGGCATCGCCCAACCGGCTCACGTGTTCTCAATTGTCACATGTGATCAAAGGCCCTCGCCTACATTCCAAGAGCCAATGACCGACGTAAGAAGATTCTTCGAGAAGCCTTTTGACGTGACAGAAGAGGCAATGACCTTGAAGTCGTTCACCTCCGGTGAACTGAAGTGAATAAATACGCGAGACGCAGTGGGCCCGACGAGAGTAGCAGTAGTTTTCAGTCAGTTTCTGTGGTGAAGACCGTCATGCAAGAAGACACTACATCATACACAGACGCACCAAGTCCACCGCTGTAATGGAGTAGCAAGCAGCAGCCTCGGCGCCAGAACACAGAAGTTAAGAATGTATTTGAAGACTGATTTTTAGGTACCCGCGTGACTCGTGAGGACGGGAAGGAGACGGATTCACATCAGCAGTCACCTGTGAGCTGGTGATGAAGATCTGACAGCTGAAGGCTGGCAAGCTGGAGTCCGTTGTTCGAGTCCGGGACACTGGCCTTCCCCCGCCGCGCCGCTCCGCTGGCCGACGCACAACACACGCGGCCGCTTAGAGAAGAGAAACACTGGGACGCCACATCCAAGGTATCACCATCCAATGCACGACTTCGTTCTCAATAATTAAACGGGCCACCGCACGAGGCGCGTCTCCAGTCAAGTGGGCAAGACGGCGACACGAGATACACACCGCCAGGCGTAATCTGACGCCGCCGCTGCCGCAGCAGAAGGCTTCGCAAACGACACAGCTGCCGCTCTTCGAGCCAGAACACCCAGTAAGAAAACAGTTGTACAAAACTTTCAATTAAAGTTATCTTATGTAAAAATGCCGTTTCCTTCTACCTCATACCCGAGCCAAGGAAGAACCCACCCTGCCCACATGTTGTTAAGAGAGAAAACTTTATTTATTATTTTCACCCTGACATAATGCTTTAGAATCAATTGCCCTTTGCAGTAATGCTCATCCTGACAATTGACTAGCATCAAAAGAGAAAAACCAGTTACATTTAGTGACAGAAGTGTTACAGAGTGTTCCTGGAGCTACTTTGTAGCAATTCTGGACGTGTGGGGGGTCACATTGTCCTGCTGAAATTGCCCAAGTCCTTCGGAATGCACAATCGACATTAATGGATGCATGTGATCATACAAGATGCTTGCGTATGTGTCACTTGTCAGCATCGTGTCTAGAAGTATCAGAGGTCCCATGTCACTCCAACTGAGTCACTCCAGCTGAGCCTCCACATGCTTGAAAAAATGGATCAAATGGCTCTGAGCACTATGGGACTTAACTTCTGAGGTAATCAGTCCCCTAGAACTTAGAACTACTTAAATCTAACTAACCTAAGGACATCACACACATCCATGCCCGAGGCAGGATTCGAACCTGTGACCGTAGCGGTCGCGCGGTTCCAGACTGAAGCGCGTAGAACCGCTCGGCCACTCCGGCCGGCTGTCTCCATACCCATACACATCCATCCACTCGATACAAGGTGAAACGAGACTCGTCCTACCAGGCAACAGTGCAATGTCGATGTTGACGGGCCCATGCGAGGCGTAAAGCTTTGTGTCGTGTAGTCATCATAGGTATGCGAGTGGGCCTTCGGCTCCGAATGCCCATATCGACGACGTTTCGTTGAATGGTTCGCACGCTGACACTTGCTGATGACCCAGCATCTGCAGCAATTTGCTGAAGGGTTGCACTTCTGTCACGTTAAACGATTCTCTTCAGTCGTCGATGGTTCCGTTCTTGAATGGTCTATTTCCGGCCGCAGCGATATCGTAGATTCGATGTTTTACTGGTTTCCTGATATTCACGGTACACTAGTGAAATGGTCCTACGGAAAAATCCCCGCTTCATCACTACTTCGGAGGTGCTGTGCCCCGTTGCTCCTGCGCCGACTACAACACCACATTCCAACACTTAAATCTTCATAACCAGCCATTGTACACTGCTGGCCACCGTAAATGCAACACCAAGAAAGACAAGAGGTAGCACAACAAAATTTATTTTGTATATAACATGTTGACCAAGTATCAAATGATTACGTTTACAGACGTCTGTGACATGTGGTTCCTGCCAGAATCAGTAGCCAGAGTAGCCGCCATTGTTGGAGATCACCGCTGCCACAAGTCTCGGCATTGAGTCAAAGAGACGTCGGATGTGTTCCTGGGGTACAGCAGCCCAAGCAGCTTCCACACGTTGCCAAAGATCATCTGGTGTGGCAGCTGGGGATGTAATCCGGGTCACTCGTTGAGCAACCATGGACCACATGTTTTCTATCGGCGAAAGATCCGGAGAGCGAGCCGGCCAGGGAAGCAATTCAATCTGGTTATTGACGAAGAACCTTTGGACAATGCGTGCCACGTGTTCAAATGGTTCAAATGGCTCTGAGCACTATGGGACTCAACTGCTGAGGTCATTAGTCCCCTAGAACTTAGAACTAGTTAAACCTAACTAACCTAAGGACATCACAAACATCCATGCCCGAGGCAGCATTCGAACATGCGACCGTAGCGGTCTTGCGGTTCCAGACTGCAGCGCCTTTAACCGCACGGCCACTTCGGCCGGCCGTGCCACGTGTGGTCGCGCATTATCCTGTTGAAATATGGCTGTGGCCGAGCCCTGAAGGTAAGGAAGGACAACTGGCTCCAGTACCTCGGATATGTAGCGCCGGCTATTTAAAGTACCGGCAATGCGTACTAGAGGCGTGCGAGAGTAATATCCAATACCGCCCCATACCATAATACCCGGTGCAAGACCAGTGTGGCGGTGCATAATGCAGCTGTCCAGCATCCTCTCTCCACGGTGTCTCCACACTCGAATCCGACCATCGTGGTGCTGCAGACAGAAGCGTGCCTCGTCAGTAAAGGCAACGTCATTCCATTCTGCCGTCCACATCCGTCTGTCATCACACCATTGGCGACGGAGACGTCTGTGGTTCTGCGTCAATGGTAGACGAAGCAATGGACGTCTTGCGGACAGACCACTCTGCTGTAAACGGCGTCGAATGGTACGCGCAGACACTGGATGACGCGTTACAGACGCAATGTGCTGTGCTATGGTTCGGGATGTCACTGAGCGATCCGTCACTGCCATGCGCACAATTTGCCTATCAGCACGTGCAGTGGTGCACCGAGGTGAATGCGATCGACCACGTCGGTCCGTCGTACCCTCCTGCATCCAACGGTCACATATCCGCATTACAGTTGTTTGGTTTCGTCCAACACGACTAGCGTTTTCTCTGTATGATAATCCACAATCTCGGTAAGCCACTATCCTTCCTCTGTCGAACTCGGATACTTGATCAAACGATGTTCGCTGTTGTCTACGAGGCATAACTGATCGTCTTGTGAAACAACCATAAGGTAAACACACGTGCCGAACGTACACTCGTCGAAATTGCCAAGCCTTAAATGGCGCTATGAGGCGGCGCCACAGGCGCGCGTGATGTGCGTCTGCGCTGAAATTCTAATCAGTTGCATATATCATCGCTGCAAACCCATGGTGTAAATTTCACTTCATTCGGATGCTTCCTTCAGGGTGTTGCATTTACAGTGGCCAGCAGTGTAGGAGGAGTAACCGTTCTAACAACTGCGCCAGACACTTCCTGTCTTATATAGGCATTGCCGACCGCAGCACCTTATTCTGCCTGTTTACTTATCTCTGTATTTGAATACGCATGCCTATACTAGTTTTATTGGCGCTTCAGTGTATATCGAAGTGTTGGTGAATTACGCAGTTGCACTGATGCCTCCCGACCCAATTTTCCAGCACGAACATGCGACTACCTTCCCCCCCCCCCCCTCCCCGCCAATCGTTCGACCGGAAGGGGGGCGGAGGAGGGGGCGGAAGTCCCACTGCCTGGCCCTCCGCACTCCTGATCTGCCTCTACTGGATGTCAGTGCATGGGTGTTTACCAAGGACATTGTATACAAGAAGGATTTGAGATCTGGTAGATCAAAATGGTTCAAATGGCTCTGAGCAGTATGGGACTTAACATCTGAGGTCATCAGCCCCCTAGAACTTATAACTACTTAAACCTAACTAAGCTAAGAACATCACACACATCCATGCCCGAGGCAGGATTCGAACCTGTGACCGTAGCGGTCGCGCGGTTCCAGACTGAAGCGCCTAGAACAGCTCAGCCACCTCGGCTGGCCACAGGGCAGATCTGCCTATAAAGTACTATACTGGAATGTACTAAGTGTTTCTGAATACACGGTTCAGCGCACTGTGTTGACGTGGGAATCCGTCTTCTTGGTTTTTCTGCCTCTTTTTTCCGCGGTAGCAGGTATACAACTTGTATGCGTTAATTATCGTCTTTTGCAACTGTAGTGAAAGGCATATTAAGACTAGAGGCGTTTACCTTTACTCTAGAGCATCTTCAGCGGTCAGGTTTTTTGTTTTGTTATTCAGTAGGAAAACGAAACACACGACATGATGAGATGACAGCTGTTCTTCACAACACACAAACGTGAATATATTTAGTGTAGTGAAAGTGATGTGTGCTGAATTTCGACACATACACGTGGAAGAGTAGCATGAATGAAGTAAAACAAGAAAAAATTGACCACTGAAGATGCTTTAGCATAAAGCAAAACGCATCTGGTCTTAAGACTTTCATTACAGTTGCAAAAAACGGTAATTAGCCTATACGACTCCAACAGTTTCTCTTGATGACATTTCCAGTTGCGACAGCACTGGAAATGTGTCGGCCGATCGGATAAATCACGTCTCTTGTTACACCTGGTTGACGGTCGTGCCCGCATATGCCGTCACCCAGAAGAAAGGCAGCTCGAAACGTGCGCTGCGTCACGGACCGATGGGTGTAGTATTACGGTATGACGAACGTTCATCTACGTTTCCATGGGAACTGCGTTAGTAGTAGAAGCTGTAGACTACCTGAAAATTATTGCGAGCAGCCTAATTCATGATGTCTTCCGCGACAGCGTGATAGTTGTCTCACAAGGCCAGTATTGTGCTATAGCGATTTGAGAAAGTGATGCTGAACTTGTCTTAGCCACCAAATTCGCGTGATGTGAACCCGATGTTCCGGTGTTTACCCCGGAACCGCCTAAAGTAGTTTGAGAGAATGAATGAAGTCACGTTGATATCTTGGCTGCCAAATTCGCTTGATCTGAACGTGATGGGACACACGTCGGACGCCAACACCCACCAGCTCTGTGTCCACAAACCAACGGCCCGTAATTTATTGAAGTTCAGTGATCAGTTCGCAGAAATCTGTTGCTACATACCTTGATAACTCCTTTTTGTTTTGCCGATGGTTGGGTACAATAGACTTGGAATTAAACTCTGGCCATTTCACTTAGAATACGTTGAAGAAATATCAACATATCACCAATTTCGTAAATACGTATTTATTCTTTTTTTTTTGACTGGAGTCTTGCAGGTTACCAAGGATTTCCATTACTGTAGGTAAACGTCATTTATGAATAATTATCATCGGTTGTACATGCATTTTGTAGAGAATTTCCTTTTCAGTAACATCGTAACTTTACCTGCAATCTGTTGATACGCAGTTCGACATTTCACCGTATTTTAAGATTGTTAATTAGTTTCATGTTCCACTGCACTTTTGAACGATTAATGGCAGCGATGTGAAACGAGCGGTTTTGCGTTCACAGTACAATTTCATATAGAAATATGACTGCATGCTGACCACTTACAGTTGTTTTCCTAATACAAAAACGAACTGGTAATTCCTGCGGATAATCTTTTACCTATTACGAGAAAGAAATCCCTCTATGGTATAGAGGGAGTGATGAAGGAGAACATTTTTCAATTTCTTTTCAGATTTATCATTACTATCCGACATCACCTGGTGAATGATAAAAAATTTCGATGGTAGCGTTGTGCATCCCTTGTGTTTCAAAGACAACATTAATGTGGAATAATGAATGTAATTTTTTCTTCTGCTATTTTAATTGTGAACATTATTTTTCTTTTTGAACTATAGCGGGTTATCTACAACAAACCTCTTGGCACAATTAATATGATGTGAAGCAGTAGTAATAAAGCCTAATACTTCAAACAGATATGTGCAAGATGTTCGTGGGTGAGCATCGTGTGTTATTATTACAGCCCTTTTTCAAGCAATGAAGTCTATCTTTCTTAAAGATGAGTTTCCCCAGAAAATTTTTTTACGTGACATTACTGAATGACACTCATAAAATTTGTTAACTTACTGATCTGTGTTCCCCAATATTTACTATGATTCGATTCACAATGTGGCTAAACTAAGTTATTTTAGGAGTTGCGAAATGTGCCTCTTCGAGTTTAATTTGTCATCAATGTGGGCACATGAACAATTAATGGACAATACTTCATAATACGAAAAAGTAATACAGCGACTTCACTTTTAAACAGCAGTGAAATTTTAATTCCTTCCAATAAGTATAAAATACTGTATAGGTGATCTCTTTCCCTCTCTCTCTCTCTTTTCTCTCTTTCTTTCTCTCTCTCTCTCTCTCTCTCTCTCTCTCTCTCTCTCTCTCTCTCTCACACACACACACACACACACACACACACACACACACACACACACACACACACATGCAAATTCGATCGTTTCTTTCAAACTGTATGTATAAGCAGTTATATTTAAACAGTAATAAAATATGGAATAGTGATGTAAAGTCGAAAAGTAACCGACAGTACCAGAGCAGTTCACAAGGTATTTTGGTTACCTTTCGATTAACAGGGCAAAAGAAAGAACAACAAGGTATACAGTGAAGGAAAGTATATAAACAGATTATAGGCCTGGAGTACCAAATTTGCGATGGTCTGTTTGTTCTCGAATGTTGGTATGAAATTTACATGCTTCCATTTACAAAATTTATAAATTTAAATGGATATTTTTATTGAAATATATCCATTGATCTACATTTACACTCATTTGTTCGTTATAAAATTTTATTTTGTAAGATCTCGCTTTTGTTGTTAGTGTGTGTCTTGTTGTCACGTTGTCTTGTTTTTCACGTTTGTAAAAGTTCTCTAGGTTCTATTTATATGACGATATAAAAATATTTTTCTGTATGTAAAGTGATATTATATCTCCTTATAGATATAGTTTATCTGCGCAAAATGTTATCAAGAGGGAGGAAATTTTGTTGTGGACTCAGGAGAATGTGAATTGGTGTTTGAGGAAAAGGACTTCAAGTATATGCAGACGCGTTATGTGACCGTGTTAAGTTGATTGTGAGACATTAAGGTTACAGGTTTGAGTTTGGATTGTTTCAGAAGTGGATTCGCACAGACATGGTTGTACTTGGTTAAGAGAAGGCGACGAGGAGGCTATGGAACCATAATTTCGTACGCCGCATTATTAAGCAGAAAGAGCTCACTGCCGTGGTAAAATTGAAGTCCCGGTCTCTCGCCATGCGACATCCACACTTTTGCAGCCTCGAGAAACGCTATTCGTGGCCACTGTTTTTGCTTCGGACGAAGAGGTGCAGGTCTGGGCACAATCATGGTTCGTCGGCCACAGCAAAATTTTTCCATGACCGCCTTGTCTCTTAGTGGAATAAGTGTATTGACAGCTGCGGCGATAAGTTTATTTATTTTTTTTCCAATCTGTCTCGTTAAGCTTACTGACCCTTATATTTGACTGACAGCTGGGCAACATCATTCGACAAACCATTGAAAATGAATAGCGTTATAACATCATTTATTATTTCATACAAGTAACTAAAACAGTTTATGTTTGTCAAATAGTTCTGAACTGTCAGATACTGAATGTCTAACAGAATTACCTCTCGCAGTCGGCTGTAATCGAGTGTCATTATACGACCAAACGTGTAGTTGGGTGCAATATAGATTGTATTATTGATACTGGTTTAGGCATTAAATTAAAAGTGTGATTTGTCATTCGAATTTATTATCGTGCAGTACCACTCGTGAGCATATGTGTCCCGTATCAACAAGTTATGCTTGCCTCTGAAAGACAGGACGTTAATACAACACCGTGGAGGAAAAATCTGTTTAGCGGCGAAAACGACGTTTCTAACTAATCGTTAATCTACTGTTCTGTGAGTTTCATGTTATCTAAGAATAGGGTAGTTCGAGTAGGCTTTACGTAAACTGCCATACCAAACTAGAAAGTATTAGAAGTACTTCCACAGACAGGATAAAATATGAGTGTTTAGTTTTGCGACCAGACAGCAGCACGCTGTCATTTTCGTAACAGAGGCAGCGTCTATATTAGAGCATTTTGACGATCTTCAGATTAAAAACAGCAACTGAACAAACATTTATGCTTACCAGAACACTAGTTACGCTAAAAGTAAGCGAAATGTCTCTGGTTGAAGAAACAATACAGGGTTTAATTTGATATAAAATTTTAAAACTGAAATTAGTCTTGAAACTTCCTGGCAGACTAAAAATGTATTCTGGACCGAGGCTCGAGATCGGGAAGTCAGGCGCACAGTTTTAATTTGCTAGGAGGTTTCATATGAGAGCACATTCGTCTGTAGAGTGAAAATTTCATTCTTAAAACAGTCTTGATTGCATTATAAAACGTATTAAAAATGGTAACCACCGCCGGCCATCATGCTGCAAGTGGTCTGAAAATGGTCGCTGTTTGACCTAAATCGGTTTCCATTGTTTAAAATAAATGTCCTGTTGCGATCAAGACTGTTTTAATTAAAATTTTAAACTACCCAATTACGATCGCTGTTTTATTCACCACAAAAATGGTTTCATAAAATAACAGCAAATATTGTTCAGGAAAAGTAGAGACGGCAAGTGAATCACCTGCCAATTAAGTCCACCCACTCACAGCAAATAAGGTGCAAACAGGTTCAGATGTAGGAATTATTCAATATGTTAAAAGATATGAGAGTCAGAAATCCGGAACGAAAACTGTAACAGAAAATCAATTGGTGGGAGCGGTAAGTAAAATAAAAAGCTATCAAAATGAGTTGAAAACCGGTAAAAGTGTATTTGAGGGATTGATAACGGGAACAGAAGTCACAGAATCAGGGTGAGAAATAGTCATACTAGTACATAAACCACGCCATTAGAAATGAAAAGCGAACTGAAACCATTAATGGAAGAGTTGGAAGGGAAGATTAAAGCGATATAAGAAGAGAGAGAAAATGTCATGTGGAAGAAATTCTCGCTATCCACAGGTCAAGCGAAGCTAAAGTATTCTAACAATCTCATATGGTAGAAAGCAGTGTGAAAGGAATTAGTAAAAAACTAGAAAATACCAGAGCTCTACCGTAGTGAACCACTGCTGTGGAGGAAGAGATTAATAGAACGGGATAGTTATTACAAGAAAGTTCGAGGAGTGTTGTCATGTGTGATGTATGGCTTTGAATGGAAAAGAGGTGGATCGATGCATCCCACGGATTTTGTTCAAGGTATGGGGAAGAATACATCTGTTCATTTCAGTCGAGTGAAGCAGATACAAGCGGCTTGCTGCTTAACGAAAGACAACAGCCAGCAAAGGATGAATACAATTCAAAATCAGTATCGAACCTTTTAGGAGGTTTTTCGGAAGTTCAATGTATTGTTGAGTGGTACTCAAGTAAATAAATTAGTGAAATCAAAGTGAACTAGAAATTAGAATATAAATGAAAAACTTGGTTTAGTTAAGAGAGTTACATACTCGCAAACAGCGGGCCGAACAGCAGAACAGAAAAAACAATGACCGTGGAGTCAGCGAGTTCCACATAAGCGGGCGCTGTCGATTCAGCCGCCAGGGCATCGCCCGACCGGCTCACGTGTTTCTCAGCCGTTACGTGTGATCACAGGCCCTCGCCTACATTCCAAGAGCCAATGACCGACGTTAAGAAGATTATTCGAGAAGGTTTTCAACGTGACAGACGAGGCAATGACCGTGAAGTCGTTCACCTCGAGTAAACTGAAGTGAATAAATACGCAAGACGCAGTGGGCCAGAGAGATGCAGACGAAGACGGAGTCGAAGACGGAGACGGAGACGAGAGACGAAGAAGACGAAGAAGCGAAGCAGTAGTTTTCAGTCAGTTTCGGTGCTGAAGACCGTCATGTAAGAAGAGTCTGCATCATGCACAGACGAACCAAGTCCGCCGCTGTAATGGAATGGCAACCAGAAGCCGCGGCGCCAGAAGACAGAAGTTAAAAGGTATTTGAAGTCTGATTTTTACATACCCGGGTGACTCGTGAGGACGGGAAGGAGACGGCCTCACATCAGCAGTCACCTGTGAGCTGGGATGAAGACCTGACAGCCGAAGACTGGCAAGCGGGAGTCCGTGGTTCGAGTCCGGGACACTGGCCTTGCCCCGCCGCGCCGCTCCGCTGGTCGACGCACAACACACGCGGCCGCTTAGAAAAGAGAAACGCTGGGACGCCACATCCAAGGTATCACCAGCCGATGCACGACTTCGCTCGCAATAAGTAAACCGGCCACCTCGCGCTGCACGTCTCCAGTCAGCTGGGCCAGACGGCGACACGAGATACACACCGCTACGCGTAATCCGACGCCGCCGCCGCCGCCGCCGCCGCTGCCGCTGCCGCTGCCGCAGCAGAAGACTTCACAAACGACACAGCTGCCGCTCTCCGAACCAGAATATTCCGTAAGATACAGTTGTACAAATCTTCAATAAAAGTTATTCTTAGGTAATAATGATGTTTCGTTCGACCTCATACCCGAGCCAAGGAAGAACCCACCCTGCCCACATGTTGTTAAGAGAGAAAAGTTAATTTATTTAATATTTTCACCCTGACAGAATGCTTTAGAATGCTCATCCTGACAATTGACTTGCATCAAAAGAGAAAACCCAGTTACATTTAGTGACAGAAGTGCCACATTTAGTATCACAACTGTTACATTTGGTATCAGAAGCCGTTACAGTTGTTACAATTGGTGTCAGAGAAAAAACCCTTGGCTCAATATGAGGTGTGAATGACAGTCACTAAAGGTCCACAGTTAGTATTGTTTAATGTTTGAAAGGATAGAGGTTTGCATAGCAGTCGTAATATTTTCTTTATTTAGAAGTGTATTTTCTCTCATAATTTTAAGAGTTTGTCGAAAATATTTAAACATCCTTTTCATTCAGTGTGGTAAGATTGTGTAACTAACGGTTTGTAAAATGATGACACGAAATCGTACAAAGTCAGAGTCAGCACCACAAGCGGTTTCTACTGATGAAGCTATTCAGAGCTTAGTTAATCAGATAGCACAGCTTAAAAATGATAACAACGCATTATTTAAACAGTTGAGTGAGGTTAGGCAAACCAGTTCAATCCCTCCCACCCTAGATTCCTCAGCAGCAGCCTTAGTAACTCCCTTTTCAGGTAAACCTGGCGAGGACATAACAGCCTTTTTTGATGATTTAGTAGCAGCTGCAAAGTTAGGATCATGGTCAGATGAACAGCTCTTACAAATGACAAAGTTAAGATTGACAGGAGAGGCTAAAGCACACGTCTTATACCATGAAGAATTACGGAATGCTCCAACATTTGAGGAATTGAAGAAAGGATTGCTTAAACGTTTTCAAAAACAGAACAGCTGTAGATTTTATAGGGAACAGTTAAACATTATCACTCAGAGGCAAAACGAGTCGTTAGAAAGTTTTGTAGATAGGATTAGAAAAGTTAATATTAACACCTATCAGTTGACAACTAGTGATGAAGCAAATAAAGTTATTTTACAAGAGGCAGAAAATAGAGCTCTGGATACATTTTTACGTGGGTTACCTCCTGAAACGTCCCGTCGTGTCAGGGCAGAGTTTCCTAAAAATTTAGCAGAAGCTGTATCTGTGGCGACAGCTTTTGAAGAAATTGACAGTGCCACCAGATACAAGGAGAAGCGAAATGTATTTTCAGCAGGAGTACGATGTTTTAGGTGCGATCGACAGGGCCATATAGCAAAAAACTGCAGACAACCTCAATGCACTAATTGTCAAAGAATTGGTCACACATTCAAGGAATGCAGGTCTAAGAAAGTTTTTGGAAATAGAAATCAGTTAAACTCAAACGGGAATGTCGGAGCCGCCGCCAGGCGTTCCCAATAAAATTTCATGCCATTAAGGCGAATGTGAAGGCGGAATGCTGGTTATCTGCTACCATACAGGATAAAGAGGCAAGGATACTAGTGGATACAGGTGCAAACGTATCAATAGTAAGTAATGAATGTATTGGAGAAAAGAAATATGACCCTCCAAGGTATAGATTGAGTGGAGTAGGAGGAGGTAGAGTGAAGTCATTAGGATGTACATCATTGATTTTCTATATTCACGGTGTACAATTTCAAGAAGATGTAGAAGTGGTAACAAAAGTAACTGACGGGTACGACGCGATCCTAGGACTGGATTTCCTGAATAAACATCACGCTAAAATTGACCTCAGACAGCAAACTGTAGAACTTAGCGGAATAGTGTTTCAGCTAGGTGACACCGCTGCAAAGGGCCCTCTGCCGCAAGATTTCCCCAACCGGAAGGCGAAATCAACTACACTGCGTGCAACGTCCTTGAAGGTTGATTCGCGGGATCAGATACCATCTGGCTCAGGAAAACTTTTCTGGATGACCGTTGACCCCGAAGTACCTACAGATACAGTGTGTCTAATAGAGCCTTTAGAGGAAAATGAGGAATTAGATGTATCACATTGTTTTGTACGTAGAAGTGTTGTACGGGTTCAAGACGTTGAGGGAGAAAGAAAAGTACCGGTACATATTGACAACTTCGGAGTGGAGGACAAAGAGTTGCATAAGGGAATATTAGTAGCTACAGTGAGTACTTTTGAAGAAGAAGATTTCATTTGGTCAGATATTAATGATGGTCAGAAACCAGACGCCTATAAAACCGCATTACGCCAGAAGATTCAGCATTTGCAAGGAAAGGATAGAGACACGATAGAAGCAGTTTTAGTTGAGTTTGAAGATTTATTTAATGCAGAAGGTCCACTGCCAGCAACAGATATCACACAGCATAGGATCCCAACAGGAAATAGCCCCCCAGTTTATAGGAAGCCTTATAGAGTTGCGCATCACTTACAGCCAGTACTGGATGAATTTATAGAACAGCATCTAAAAGATGGAATTATAGAATATTCTGATTCGCCTTATAATTCAAATATCGTAATTATTCCAAAGAAGTCTCCCGACGGTACGAAACGATATAGATTTTGTTGTGACTACAGACACCTTAACAAACAAACTATCTCAGATGTTTATCCTCTTCCAAACATTACAGATATCATTGACAGTTTGGGTAACAGTAAATACTTTTCAACAATCGATCTACGTAGCGGATATCATCAATTGGAAGTTGCACCTGAAGATAGGCATAAAACAGCATTTTCTACCCCTGGAGGCCACTGGCAATTTAAAAGAATGCCTTTCGGTTTGAAAAATGCACCAGCAACTTTTCAAAGACTACTCGATGGAGTATTGCGAGGACTCAAAACTCAGCAATGTTGTGTATATCTAGACGATATTATTGTATTCTCCAAAGACATTAATGAACATGCTGTGCGTCTTCGTAATGTTTTCCAGAGACTTAGAAAAGCTAAATTAACATTAAATATGGAAAAATGTAGTTTTGCATTGACAGAGGTTACATACCTAGGGCATGTCATTAGTGAAAAAGGAATTAAAACAGATCCTCGATTAATTTCGGCAGTTAAGGACTTCCCAACACCACAACGCGTTAAGGAGGTACAAAGTTTCATTGGTCTTGCATCGTACTACCGAAAATATGTTCAAAATTTTGCTGAAATTGCCCGACCCTTAACCCAATTATTGAAAAAGGGTGCAAAATTTCATTGGTCTGAAGATTGTGAATCAGCATTTCAAACCCTTAAAGATAAGTTAACACACAGTCCAGTATTAGCCTATCCAGATTATAATAAAGAATTTATTTTATTCTGTGACGCAAGTGGTCATTCAGTAGGAGTTGTTTTGAGTCAGAATATTAATGGCGCGGAACACCCCATAGCCTACGCTTCGAGACAACTAACAACAGCAGAAAGAAATTATTCCACAACGGAGAAAGAATTGTTAAGTGTTATTTATGGTATCAAATACTTTAAATGCTACTTGTATGGTAGGAAATTCAAGGTCATTACAGACCACGCAGCTTTAAAATGGTTGCTTGGATTAAAGGATCCATCTAGTCGTCTTACCCGTTGGGCCCTATGTCTTTCCGAAATGGATTTCGAAGTTATTCATAAACCAGGCAAAAAACACACGAATGCAGATTGCCTAAGTCGGAAAATAGCACTTTTGGAAGCAACAGGCCGAGATACTGAGGACTGGAGAAAGGCACAAGATGAGGATACAGAATGCAAAAAATTCGCAACTCAAAAACAATTTTGCTTTGAAGATGGTGTGTTATGCCGTAAAACAAAACTTGGACCGCGAATTGTTGTTCCCCAACACCTTAGACAAGAAATAATGGCAGAGGCCCACGATCATATCCTTGCAGGACACGGTGGACAGCGGACAACCGAAAGACGTGTAGCAGAGCGATTTTGGTGGCAAACCAGAAAGCAGGATGTTGCGCAGTACGTTCGTAATTGCATTGCGTGCGCACAACGAGCTGAACTTTCTCGTTCAAAAATGCCCTTACAGAGGCTCCCTGAGGCTTCATGTCCATATCAAATCTGTGGAATCGATCTCTACGGGCCATTTCATAAAACACCTGCTGGTAATAAGTATGTCCTTACAATTATAGATCATTTTTCACGCTATCTAGCTATGGTGAGTCTCCCAGATCAGCAAGCAAATACAGTTGCCCAAGCTTTAGTTAACAACTGGATACTTAAATTTGGCGTACCTGAAGTTATTATCACAGATCAGGGATCTAATTTTATGTCTGAACTAATGAAACAGCTATGCCACTTACTAAAAATACGTAAATTACGCACAACTCCGTTACACCCTCAGTGCAACGGGCGCACAGAAAGAGTTCATCGGACAATTGGCAAGATGCTTAGTTATTATATTAACGAACAACATTCCAATTGGGATACGTATTTACCAATAATCGTGTCGGTATACAACGCCAAAACGCATGAAGCAACTGGCATGTCACCTTATGAAGTGGTCTATGGGAGAAAAATGCCGTCCCCTTTTGATGTAATCAGGCAGAAAAACGGAAAAGTCGGAGAAACAGTAAGAGATTTCAGCCGAATGATGAAGGATGTATGGAAAAAGGTTCAAAAATCTAATACAAAGGCTTTGGAACGACAGGAAAGATTAGGTAATACCCACGCTAAATATCCAAATTACAAAATCGGTCAGTGGGTTATGCTTTCAACTCCTTACGTTGCTAAAGGAAAAACGAAGAAATTTGTAACAAACTACAGAGGTCCTTATCAAATTATTGAGATCACGTCACCAGTCAACGTTAAATTGCAACTGCCCACCCGAACTACTATTGTCCATGCAAGTCGTTTAAAACCTTTTAAGGGCGCTCCAGATGTGATTCCTTCAACAATAGTGTCTGCTTTTCCGAAGGGTGGAGGAAGTACCCGAAAAGGAAAAAGAGTGGCCACGCCAGCACAACATACAGACATGGCACCATACAATCTTCGACCAAGAGTACGAATGTCCTAGTTGAATCTTAGTAGACTGTAGTATACATATGTAAATAATTAATAAATGATAATGGTTTATTTTTTAAGAAAGAAAAGTTGAACGTAGAAACATGTAGATCTTGTAGTTAACAATGTATTCCTTCATTTCTTTGTTTTTGTTTTTACTAGGTTGGTAGGTTCATAACCATGTTGTTTGCTTTTTTCAGAAAACGCCATGCAAGCATTTCCTACACAAAACCTGTCCTACCTCAATGACTCCCTTGACAGTTCCCTTCTGAAGTCATTAGATATGTTCATAAACTCACAGCAGGGCAAAATTGATGCCAATGTTATGATGCAACATGTTTTAAAATTAAAAGGTGAACACAAAACTAAAATTATAATGCTAGGAACAGGTATATCTGGAACCTTTGTGTTGGTGTTTCTACTTTGTACAGTTTTCTTTTATCTAAGACGAAAAAATAAGCCAAATAATAATATACCACTTCATCAAATACCTGTTCATTGGATACCACACTCTTAACTGGTGTACTTCAGTGGTTACTTTTCAGCACTAGTGTATTAATTTTGTTTATTGTACTTCATTCTTTATTAAACAGTTTCATGTTAAAATAAACAATACTGTAGAATAGATATTCTTGCATTAGTATAGGGTACATTAAACAGGTGTTGCTATGTTACTTTCTAAGTGAATAATCTATTTTTGTTCATTCATTGTCATAAAGATTTGTTACACTTATTACAACCATTTATGTGTGAACTATGTGATTTATGACCGTACAGTGCTTTTGTAAAGTGATAAAGTGTTTTCCACATACTTAATGAGAAGCGTGTGTAATATTCTAAGTCGAGAGTTTTCATTGTTTGTGCTTTTGTCGTGTGAAGAGTGGAGGAATGTTGAGTGGTAAATTCGAGGGCGAATTTCTCCGAAGGGTGGAGGAATGTTGAGTGGTACTCAAGTAAATAAATTAGTGAAATCAAAGTGAACTAGAAATTAGAATATAAATGAAAAACTTGGTTTAGTTAAGAGAGTTACATACTCGCAAACAGCGGGCCGAACAGCAGAACAGAAAAAACAATGACCGTGGAGTCAGCGAGTTCCACATAAGCGGGCGCTGTCGATTCAGCCGCCAGGGCATCGCCCGACCGGCTCACGTGTTTCTCAGCCGTTACGTGTGATCACAGGCCCTCGCCTACATTCCAAGAGCCAATGACCGACGTTAAGAAGATTATTCGAGAAGGTTTTCAACGTGACAGACGAGGCAATGACCGTGAAGTCGTTCACCTCGAGTAAACTGAAGTGAATAAATACGCAAGACGCAGTGGGCCAGAGAGATGCAGACGAAGACGGAGTCGAAGACGGAGACGGAGACGAGAGACGAAGAAGACGAAGAAGCGAAGCAGTAGTTTTCAGTCAGTTTCGGTGCTGAAGACCGTCATGTAAGAAGAGTCTGCATCATGCACAGACGAACCAAGTCCGCCGCTGTAATGGAATGGCAACCAGAAGCCGCGGCGCCAGAAGACAGAAGTTAAAAGGTATTTGAAGTCTGATTTTTACATACCCGGGTGACTCGTGAGGACGGGAAGGAGACGGCCTCACATCAGCAGTCACCTGTGAGCTGGGATGAAGACCTGACAGCCGAAGACTGGCAAGCGGGAGTCCGTGGTTCGAGTCCGGGACACTGGCCTTGCCCCGCCGCGCCGCTCCGCTGGTCGACGCACAACACACGCGGCCGCTTAGAAAAGAGTCAATTGTCAGGATGAGCATTCTAAAGCATTCTGTCAGGGTGAAAATATTAAATAAATTAACTTTTCTCTCTTAACAACATGTGGGCAGGGTGGGTTCTTCCTTGGCTCGGGTATGAGGTCGAACGAAACATCATTATTACCTAAGAATAACTTTTATTGAAGATTTGTACAACTGTATCTTACGGAATATTCTGGTTCGGAGAGCGGCAGCTGTGTCGTTTGTGAAGTCTTCTGCTGCGGCAGCGGCAGCGGCAGCGGCGGCGGCGGCGGCGGCGGCGTCGGATTACGCGTAGCGGTGTGTATCTCGTGTCGCCGTCTGGCCCAGCTGACTGGAGACGTGCAGCGCGAGGTGGCCGGTTTACTTATTGCGAGCGAAGTCGTGCATCGGCTGGTGATACCTTGGATGTGGCATCATGCACAGACGAACCAAGTCCGCCGCTGTAATGGAATGGCAACCAGAAGCCGCGGCGCCAGAAGACAGAAGTTAAAAGGTATTTGAAGTCTGATTTTTACATACCCGGGTGACTCGTGAGGACGGGAAGGAGACGGCCTCACATCAGCAGTCACCTGTGAGCTGGGATGAAGACCTGACAGCCGAAGACTGGCAAGCGGGAGTCCGTGGTTCGAGTCCGGGACACTGGCCTTGCCCCGCCGCGCCGCTCCGCTGGTCGACGCACAACACACGCGGCCGCTTAGAAAAGAGAAACGCTGGGACGCCACATCCAAGGTATCACCAGCCGATGCACGACTTCGCTCGCAATAAGTAAACCGGCCACCTCGCGCTGCACGTCTCCAGTCAGCTGGGCCAGACGGCGACACGAGATACACACCGCTACGCGTAATCCGACGCCGCCGCCGCCGCCGCCGCCGCTGCCGCTGCCGCTGCCGCAGCAGAAGACTTCACAAACGACACAGCTGCCGCTCTCCGAACCAGAATATTCCGTAAGATACAGTTGTACAAATCTTCAATAAAAGTTATTCTTAGGTAATAATGATGTTTCGTTCGACCTCATACCCGAGCCAAGGAAGAACCCACCCTGCCCACATGTTGTTAAGAGAGAAAAGTTAATTTATTTAATATTTTCACCCTGACAGAATGCTTTAGAATGCTCATCCTGACAATTGACTTGCATCAAAAGAGAAAACCCAGTTACATTTAGTGACAGAAGTGCCACATTTAGTATCACAACTGTTACATTTGGTATCAGAAGCCGTTCAAGTTGTTACAGTATAATTTAGATCCCATGAAATCTAGGAAAGTGTGGTGATAAAAATTTTCTGGAGCCAAGGTTATAGCAGAGGTACCGTTCAGCTTATTGGCAGAGAATCATTAACAAATTTCATAATTCAGAGCTCGGATGGTTAGGAAAACGAAATATCGCTGATTTGAAGGTCCGTACAGACGCGAGATGGCAACCAGGACCAACATGTTAATATCAGCAGCGAGGGTAACATAAAAACAACCGGGTTTCAAGAAACTGACAGTATCAACGTGACCAGAAATGGAGCGGTGGGAGCTGTTTAAAAATATTTAAAGGCTCATCGATAAGTAAAAAGTGGAGTGCGGAAAACAAAGACATCTTAGGCAATTATGGCTTCTTGCCCAGCAACAATGATTGAGAGACAAAGATTGCCACCTTAGATATAGTAACCGTTACCGCATCTCCGAAAAGACGTATCCCTTTACTACGGGAATTTTTAAGTATGGAGCCTAAGAGGGATGTAAAAGAAAGCAAACATGACGATCAACCAGTAGCATCTGAAGTTATATTACATGCAGAAAGTAATTCAAGAAATCTGGGAAAAACACGCTGCAAACTGGACGAACATCTGCATTAATACATCCGCGGGATAAACGAGGAAATAAAATAGATCACACCAATTATAGAGGAATCTTCCTCTTTCCAGTGACTTACAAGATCGTGTCAAAGTAATTTTTAAACAGAGCTGAATGATTGATTCACAATTAAGGGAGTATTATAGGGGATTTAGGAAGAGAAGATCATGTGTAAAACACGTCATAAACTTAAATCACATCTTATAAATTAAGAAGAATCAGGAACTCGAAGTGTGTGATAACATTTATAGAATTTAAAAATGCGTAAGACACTATTTATGGAAATACATTACTCAATATTTTGAACGAATTTGGAGTAGATAACAAAACACAGGAAATAATTAAAGGACTTCAACCACTATAAAAACAAAAGCAACATGTATAAAGACGTGTAAGAAAATTTTGAAATCAGGAATAGGACAAAGAGATGACATGTCACCCCTACTTTTTACCTGTGAATTAGAGTGAGCGGTAAAAGAATGAAGGAAGGCCGTAAACGCTAAGGGTGTTCAACTAGAAGAAAGCCAAGCATTTGCAGATGACATGATACTTATTACACTCACTTGAAAATGCACAAGAATAAATCACAGAATTACAATGTCAAGCAGCAAAAGCAGGATTACAAATATCGTTTGAAAAAAAACACAGTTCATGACAGACATCAGTAATGTACCTCAAAAGCATAAAATATGTAGATAGCAACACAGTATCTAAAGTAAACTGTTTTAAATATCTAGGAGGAAGAATATAAAACATCTCGAAGGAAAACACAGCAAAAGAGACAAGAATAAATAAAACGGAGAGGGCCTTTCAAACAACAAAAATATATACCAAAAAGTCTTTTTCCTGGAACGTAAAAATGAAGCACTATGAAACCGTGGTGATACCAGAAATATTCTAAGCAGTGGGGACCCTTAAACCGCCCATGATCGGAAATCTCCAAAAATTAGAAAAAATTTAAGAAAACTCCCAAGAAAAGTAGTGGGTCCAAAGGTAGCAGTAAATGAGAATAGAGATGAATATCTAATGCGGAATTATACATTAAAGCTGATTAAAGGTGAAAAGTTAGGAGGTATAATATGAGAAAGGAGACACATATGCATTATGAATAATAACAAAATTAATTTAACGTGGCTGATAGAAGTAGTGAGAGATATCGAAAATGCGGGAGTAGACATAGACACAATAAGCAATAGAGCACTGTTTCAGGTATCAATAGAACAGGCAGGCTTACAGGACAGGAAGAATGTGGTCACAAGAAGACAAGCAACAGAATTATTGAAGAATGAAAGACGTGTGAGACCAAAGGAAAGCAGAATCATTATTGATTTATCGCACTCTCTAAAAGGATTATTCGCTATGAAGTAAAAAAAGGAAGCCTCACCAACTGAATTGATTCGTCCCTCCGTCAGAACTAAAGAATATATACTGTAGTTTACCCCTATTTTTCTCATAATTTCAAACGTCTTGGACCATTCTCCATTTTCGAACGCTTTTTAGAGGTCGACAAATCCTATGAACGTGTCTTAATTTTACTTCAGTCTTCTTTCTGTTATCAGCCGCAGCGTCAGAATTACCTGTCTGGTGTTTTTATCTTTCCTAACTCATCGTCATCCAACACATCCTCAATTTTCTTTTCCATTCTTCTGTATATTATTCTTGTCAGAAATTTGCATGCATGAGCTTTAAGTTGACTGCGCTATTATTCTCGCACTTGTCTTCTCTTACAGTCTTCGGAATTGTGTGGATGATGTTTTTCCATAAGTCCGATGGTGTATCGCCAGACTCATACATTCTACATACCAACATGAATAGTCACTTTCTTGCTACTTTCCCCCAATGATTTTAGATATTCTGATGGAATGTTATATCCCTTCTGCCTTATCGACCTTGAGTATTCCAAAATTCTTTTAAATTCTGATTTTAATACTGGCTCACCTATCTCTTCTATATTGACTCCTGTGTCTTCTCCTATCACGTCGTCGGGCAAGTCTTCCGCCTCATAGAGGTCTTCTCTTTCCACCTATCCGCTCTCTCCTCTACATTTAACACTGGGATTCCCGTTGTTCTCTTAATATTCCCCCCCTTGCTTTTAATTTCAGCGAAGGTTGTTTTGGCTCTCCTATATCATGAGTCAGTCCTTCCGTCAATCGTTTCTTTTCCGATTTCTTCACATTTTTCATGGAGTCATTTCGCCTTAGCTTTCCTGCACGTCCTATTTACTTCATTCCATAGTGACTTGTACGTCAGTATTCCTGAATTTTTGTAATTCCCTCTTTTATCTATCAACCGTAGTATTTCTTCAGTTAGCCGTGCTTTCTTCGCAATTATCTTCTTTGCACCTATTATTCTTTCCAGCTTCTGTGTTTGCCCTTTCTAGAGATGCCCAGTCTTCAACTGAATTGTTTACAGAGCTATTTCCTATCTTACTGCCTATAAACTCAGAGAACTTCAAGCGTATCACCTTCTTTCTTAGTACTTCTGTATCCCACTTATTTGGGCATTGTTTCTTCCTGACTAGTCTCTTAAACTTCAGCCTATTCTTCATAACTTCTAAATTGTGATCTGGGTCTATGTCTGCTCCTGGGTACGCCTTACAATCCAATATAATATTTCGAAATCTCTGTCAGCCCTTGATGTAACCTATCTCTCGGCGTTTTCCACGTATACCTCTTTCGCTTGTCATTCTTGAACAGAGTATTCGCTATTTGCTACCTGAATTTTATTGGAGAACTCAATTAGTCTTTCCCCTCTATCATTCCTTGTCCCAAGCCCATATTCTCCGGTAACATTCTCTTCTACTCCTGCTCCTACAACGCATTCCAATCACCACTGACTATCAGTTTTTCATCTCCATTTACGTGCTGAACTACCCGTTCAATATCCTCATATACTTTATCCTTTCATCTTCAAACTGAGACGTCGGCATGTATACCTGAACTATCGTTGTCGGCATTGGTTTGCTGTCAGTTCTAATGAGAACAACCCAATCACTGAAATGTTCGCAGTAACTTACTCTCTATCCCACCGTCCTATTCATAATGAATCTACTCCTGTTGTACCATTTTCTGCCGCTACTGATATTTCCCTATACTCATCTGACCAGAAAGTTTTGTCTTGTTTCCATTTCACTTTGCTGACCGCAACTATATCTTGACTGAGCCTTTGCATTTCCCTTATTCAGACTTTCTTGCTTCTCTAACACGATGAAGCTTCTGACGTCTACACCCCGACAAGTAGAACGTTATCTTATCGTTGGTTATTCTATTTTTCATGGTCACTATCCGTTGGCAGTCCCCCCCCCCCCCCAAGGAAATCTGAATGGGGGACTAGTCTATAACCTTTTGCCAATGGCGAGGCCATTACGACTCTTTTTCAGTTACAGGAGACAAGTCCTGTAGATACTCATTTCGTGTCTTTAATGCAGTGTTCCACTGCCTTCTGAATCCTGAAACCGTTGATCTTTTTCATTCTTTGGCCATTAGGGGACGTTTCCCACCCTGAGGGGAAGAATGTGCTTGAACCTTTGTCTGCTCCGACGCCTTCTTTCACAAGGCCGTTGGCCAAAATAGGGCGACTCCTTACCCTGTAAATCTTTGGCTGACATTGCTGATGGTTTTTATTAAAAATTTAAGCGGTAGCGGGTTCGAAAATGGGACCGAAGACTTTTGATTAGTAATCAAATACGCTACCCCTAGACCACGTGTTCGATGCCTCAGCACCCATTACAGTCATAAAAACTTCGAAAGGGCCCTTGTAGGCAAGTGCGGGACATGTTACAACATGAGTAACTGCCTGTCGTTCAGCACCATAGTCACAAGTTGATGATAAAGATTTGCAACAGATGTGGAGAGCGTGTGCACATCTTCCATCGCCAGTTCAGATGCAATTCAGTGTAGTCCAAAACGCCTGCGGCTGATAAAATCCAGCAGGGAAGCTGTTAGCTTCAAGAAATTTGGAGGACAGTTTTGATGCCAAAGTCGTTTCCTTTCCTCGTTGGTACTGAATTTCTTTTCAGGAACAATCGTGGGATGTCCTTAATGTGTTTCGTACCATAGGGACTCCCTCATTCAATATTGGAAGGAAGGGGTTATCAATCATCTTCTGGTACTCATGCAGTAGCGCGCTCTTCCGTATATCAGGAGTTTGAATTCAATTAAAGACAGGTAACCAGTATATGGAAGGAGAGCTTAACGATCCATTAACAACCCACGTGTAGTAGTACATCTGTCTTTTTCACATGCGGACTGTTTAGCCCAGTGGTTCACAACTGTTCTTAGACCGTTACCCCTGCGTGCAATTAGATATGAGCTAGTACCCACGCCCCCTCCTCCCTCTCCCCACGCCAGCCGTCTGTTGCCACCCCACCCCCCACATTATCATCAACTTTAGCACTCTACTAAATTGTAGAATGAAATACTTCTCTTGGAACACTTCTGCTTTTAAAATGATGATAGATGAACGATATTTAGTGTGTGTGTGTGTGTGTGTGTGCGTGTGAAGTAATTCGTGGTGCATCGCAGGTGACACCGACAACTCCTTCGCAGATAAGAAAGTTAACTATCCACAGTGAGGATAGACACTCGTTACAGAACAGAACACACTTCCCCTGCATCACTCCTCTCTATTGTGGCACTTGCTTGACCTGCACACTGCAACCCCATTTAAAATCAATTAAGTTAAAATGTGTGCACTATATTTACTGTTCGTAAATTACCTGACTGCTGCACTCCTTGTCTCATGCTGTCAATCAATTCATTTATTTGTAATGAGTAATGAAGCAATTTCTGGACTACTGCAGGTACTATCAACAACTTGGAGAAGACTTTTTCTGAGATATTTAGCATTTGTTACGTATATGTCTCATATTTATCATCAGCGACGTGCAGGACAAACCACAACATATGAATGTAGCCGGTGGACTGTGCAAGGAACCTCTAACCTCCACTGCACTAATGCTACTAATTGGGAAAAAGTAATTACTGATAACTTACGTAATCGATATTAGAGTGTTACAAAACTGTGATTATAGCAGTGATCTCTTGAAAACAGTTTAGTTTCATGACTGAAATAGAATCGAATCACTTACTTTTTATCCCCCAGAAAATTTCATTTTACCTCTCAGGGGGTAATTACCACTAGGTTGGGAACCACCGATTTTGTCGGAATGCTGTTGTGTTGGCTGACGTTGCCGAACTGGTTTCATAGGCCTTATAAAGAAAGATATTTTTGATTTCGATCTTTGCTTATGTTCAAGTGTAGTGCTCCTTAAAATCTATTGGCCTATCTAACCTGGTACTACGGTATTTTGGAAGCATTTTATGACGTAGTCTGTCTCCCACTGCTTTATAGATGAAAACAAGAAATTTCTGTTTTATTTGCGGATGTATTGGCTTAGGATGTCTGGTTAAGAAATTAGAATTTCTTCAGTTCTTTCGACGATTTTGTGTTAGGTAGCTATTGCCCAGTCATCCGCAAAGCCAAACTTTCTAGACTTTGTCGGAGAACCACCAGGTATATTCAAATGAAACAAGAAGAGCGAGGACTCATCCCTGCTGTAAACCATTACTCAATACTTTTAAACAGCTAAGACTTTTCCTCTAGTTAACGTAAATTTCCTTTCAGCCGACATGTCGTCTATTGCTTTTGTTGCCCGTCTGCATCGGCGAAGTCGTAATACATTATAAAGAAACCCAATCCTCCAAACCGTACCGCGTGCTGCACTTACAAAGGAAGGTTCTCGGCTTGAACAGGAACTCGGTGTTCCAATTATATTTAGAAACTTTGCGTATCACTGTGACTGAGATGGTGAAGGCATTCGATTGTGTTACTCTTATTTTATCACTGTCTGAGAATGTTCTTCAACAAAATGCATGAAACAACATACAGAATCGCCGGCCGGAGTGGTCGTGCGGTTCTAGGCGCTACAGTCTGGAGCCGAGCGACCGCTACGGTCGCAGGTTCGAATCCTGCCTCGGGCATGGATGTGTGTGATGTCCTTAGGTTAGTTAGGTTTAATTAGTTCTAAGTTCTAGGCGACTGATGACCTCAGAAGTTAAGTCGCATAGTGCTCAGAGCCATTTGAACCAATATACAGAATCAAAATAGGAACATTTGACAAAAACAATATTTGGACACACTTCAGAATCAAATTATTTAGCTGAAAAATCAAATGCCACTTGTATAACGTCCTTGAATTCACCAACATGTGCGGTAGTATTGCACCGAGCCGCTTTCCAGAGACACTGAAGAATAGGTTGATAGAATGGAGCAGACTACTGGTTATGAATAATGGAATGAATTTTCATTATGAAAATTCTGTTTACTAATTTAGTGTCAAAGTCCCCGCAGAGAGTCCTTACACAGTCTGTTATCCTTCTTGCATATATTTTATGTTGCCGAAATAAATATACATCCATAGGCTGGAAGTATTTTGTTGTTTCTGGTGGAATGATCACCCATTCATTATCTTTACCCGCAAGTGAATAATTTACTCTTGTTGTGCCTTTATGAGAACTTAAAAATGGCAAAGTGGTATACATTTCTGTTTATATGCGACCCTTTCTTTAACAAAATTTACGAAAAAGGATCTTCAGTTGCCTTTTGACATTTTCCCACTTGTGCTAGCTTCCAGATGTATGTTTGGTGGACGATTGTCTTCAATACCCTTTTCGACTTACGGGCCAAAAGTATTTTTCCTGGAAAGAAATACACAAGTTATTTTGTTAGATGTCCACTTATTAAAAGTCCTGCATCTATTGTGTAACTGTGAGTTGTATTGAGTGGACCAAGGCAACTGATGATTTTTTCCCCTTTTCTAGACAGTGTCGCACCGCAAGTTAGCTCTATAATTAAATCCACTTTGATCAGTGTTCCAACTGTAGCGTGGTAGTATCTGGAAATATGAAGTTTTCTGTTTTACTACTTCGGCAAAACACGCCCCAGACTACCGAATATCTTGGTCTTTCCGTTCATCTCTGGCTCTCATGAAAACAGTCATGAGCCTACGGCACATTCTGTATTATTTCATGAGACGCGCTATGTAAGCTGCAGGGCAGTTAAACTTTGTCTACGCAGTTATTCTTGCTTCTTTCATTGACCAAAATTTCAGATGCCAATAACGGACACGTTTTCCTTCACTCCTTGCTATATCAAATTTGGTTATAATGTATTGTTTTAGCTCCAATTCTTTGATCCTCGAAATTGGTGTGCATTACGTCTTTTTTCTCTCCACGTAATCCAATATTACGTTAATGTTCGTTGTGCTTTTTATAGATTGATGTCTCTTCAGTTACGAACTGTAGGTCGTAATTTCACGTGAAGGTGTGCGATAGTCATCATAAGTACATTCAAGATGTTCTTCCGAACATTTTGTTAAAATACTAACATTATTGCCTTTCTTTTCTGGTGAAGATTCATAGTCACCAAAACTGTTAGCTTCCCTTTTTCCGCCACTGCCACTAGCTTTGCAATCCTGAACACTATTAATCGCGGTATCATCTAAAATGTCTGATCCTTCATTCAGTGTACTATACTATATACTTTCAGTTGAGCAGTCAAATGAATATGCATGCTTGTGAACAAGCAGATCCACCAAAAACAATGCGAAAGTGTCATTATACTGTTCTGTACCATCTACCGTTGGACAATGCAATCTTAAGTTGGATGCCACAATGTTTAAACGTTCCAAACGTTAGTTCATTTTTGCTGTAGATGTATGAAAATATTGACACACGTATACTAAACATGTCAAGGAATTGCTGCGGTAACTTATTGACTGACTTGTTAATCTCCCTTGTCCAAGACTGCAAACGCTCATGTTCACAGTCCAGGAGCAACACAATAACACTCAGTCGCAGGGGTGCTTAGAAATGTGAGATGGATCTGTGTACAAAGGTTTAAATGCAAGTTCTTGTTTGCGCCGAGAGACTTTTCTTGTTAGATCAACGAAATCAAGTGATGTTTTCTGCTTCATTTGGTATCCATCTTCAGTAAACGTTGTAAACGATAAGCCGCGAAGCAGAAGACCAGATAAACTCAAAGATCTGCTGCCTAAAATGAATGCTGGGTGGTGTCTGCAGACTACAGTATTTGCTTTGTTTCCTCTTGTTTTTTGTACTAATACTGATCCCAACTTCTTCTTGCGTGCATATAGTCAGTGCTCTTCAACGTTTCTGTCTTTGTTTCTTCTTCAATGGGTGAGATGTGATTTGGAGAGCAGTACAGTTCTGGATACAGCTTACCATTGATTTGGCTGCAGCAGACTCTGCATTTTTTTGGCCTTGATAACCGCTTCTGGTTGCCCTGACAGACAGGGTTGTCACGCAGAAGAACCGGCCCGTCCTGAAAGAAACTCGTAGAAAGATGGTGGTGTCTGTGCGAGTTGAGAGCACCGCCGAATCGACATCCTAAAAGAAATATGTTTCTGGTTTCTCGTACATTTTAACTGTCTCCCAAGCCCTTCATAGACATTTCTCTCTTTCTTTTATTGTAAGAAAGAATGGAAGTAACTGGTTCTACACGATGGCAGCTCACACCTCGTAACTTGTTGAATACTGGGAGCGGCCTGCTGACGCCTGTAAAGTAAACTGTATGCTCCTGGTGTAGATTCTACGCCCTGCACAGATGCAGTTAGGCATTTTATAAGCAATGCGGAATCACCATGTATATATGATCGTGCGATCGTACACAGTCACCAGGTTGTTGAAAATATTGCACCATAAAGAAAACATCCTGCCTTCGAGAGCTCTCGGAAAAGAAGGGCTGCATGTTTCTCCGGAGTGATGAAGTGTGGACGTAGCTGAAGTCGAACTGCGAAACACTCTTGCTCTGTAATATTGTTAAGGCTTTCGTGGCCACTTGCTGACAAATGCCTATTGGCTTCTGTATCGGGTTCTTCGGCCGACGTTCATCTAATGATTTTATTGACGTTTCGCCAGCACGAGTGGCTGGCATTGTCAAAGCTTCACCCCGGCAATGGAGGGTGAAGCTCTGACAATGCCAGCCACTCGTGCCGGCGAGACGTCAGTAAAATCATTAGATGAACGTCGGCCGAAGAACCCGGTACAGAAGCCAATAGGCATTTTGTCATCTTGCTCTGGCCGACCCATTTTCATTTAACCTGCTTCACTGCTTTCGGAACGCTCTGCGCACCTTAAAGCAAATATTTCAACTTCGACATATAGCTTCTTCTTCTAAACTTTTAGCAGTGGCTACACTTCTGTCGAATCACGATGAAATATTTATTGTGTAAATATTATATGGGTTACAGTCAAAAAATTTTAAGATCAATTTCCATTATTTCGTGTTTTCGTATCGTTATATTGAAACTTACCACTGCTACCAAAAACAGTGTCAGCGGTAAATCCTGCGAGTATGTTATGCAATCAAGTATGTTGAAAGACGTGCACTTCATTCACCATTCAGTGCTCGAATTTCATGTTCCTAATCCTAGCATTCTTGTATTCGGTAATATAATAATTCAGGCCCTGTTAATCATTTCTGTAGGTTGCCTAATTTATTTGACGATGTTTACAGTTTTTGTCACACTGATCTGTGATAGGAGCTCGGCACTAGGAATTTATTTATGGGCGAGGGCAGCAGTCTTCCTAGCAGCCACGATGGCTTCCCGTTTCCCATCCCTCTTCCGATCGCCAGGGTAGCACGTGGTGTCGTTTGAACGTTCAGTAATGGCCAAAGTTTCTCCAGTTCTCAGTTCCCTAACCTGCCTTACCAACCTTGTAACTGCTATTTCTGCTCGATTTTAACGTCGCGAGGTCGCCTCCCTGTGAGATTCTGGTCCTCTGATTGGCCAGTTCAGGTGCGCGCCCGTTTTTTGCGGGTGGGCGCCAGCCGCCCTCCGCGGGTGGATAGTGGACAAAGGGGCAGTAGTCAGTTCTAGTGTGACCGTGCCAGAGACTGGACGTGCTGCTTCCGGGAGATGAAGTTCCAGTAAGCATGAGCGCCGACGTGCACTGCGGCTTCGCGCCCTGCGGCCCAGGTGGAACCTCATAGGTCATTGTACCGATGTGCGTTTCTTACGCAATTTTTCCGGGTTATAAGATTGTAGGTTTTCCTTGTACAGTTGGGCATAATGTGTGCGATGTGTTGGTTAGTCACAGTAGCTTGCAGTTCGGCACTAAAGTGTATACTTTCATGCTCACTTTTCCGCTTCGTCTGGCGGTAGCTCTTTCAGTTCTCCCGTGCAAAATTTGACTCAGAATTTAGGTCTTCCTAACTTTGAAACTTGTGCCCTTTGTCCTACGCCACGTGGTAAGTGTCTGGCGCCCCTTCATATTTCGTTAACGTAGTCAGACCGCGAGCTAAAGTTATCTAGTATCGCCTGTATGAATAGTTTCGCGTCTTGCTGATTTTATTCCTTTAGTGCAGGAACCTACCTAGTGATTCACCCCCAGTAGTATGTTTCTTAGTCTTTGGCTGATTCATAGTGGTGGTCGTTGCATGCCTGCAACCCCTTCCTTTAGTAAATTGAGCTCCATTTGATAATACGGCGATGTTCCTAAAATTCCTTGTCTCCTGCTATCGAGGCTTATTATGAATGTACGTTGGGGCAGACAGCTCAACTCAATTTTTTCTCGCCCCACCCCCATTTGATTGTTTAATTGTTCAATGTTCAACTGTTAAATAAATGTGTTCTTTAATCTTTACATTCTCCCATTCATTACGTGAAATCGCCCTTAATGTCACAATAGAATAATGCAGAACTGTAACGGTTACTATAAGGTCGTGCAGGTCTTTAATGACAGGATAAAGATTCAATATCGCGATCATTGCACGCATGGTACCGATAAATAGTAATGATAATTATCAATTATCCCCCGTTGATACACTGGGAAGTGTTCGCGGCTCGGTCTGAGTGCGTGAGCATTAAATCCACTTTATGTGGTGGAAGTAGTGGCTTCTGCTTTATCTTGCTGGTTTAGAGAAAATATCAAAATTACAGCCCCTACGGTAATGGATAGTAACCTGTAAAACTAAAAGGTCTATATTTTATTAATGAAACTTAAATGTGAATGTTTCTTAAAAAGAAAAAAAAATGTTACATTGCACTCTGTGGCTCTGTATCCAAACGAGAGTCACAGCATAAATCCTAGGAATCGGACTTAAATCATTAGTCTGTCCTAGGATTTATCCTGTGCCTTATCACATCCTTCAGCATAATAAACTACCGCGGTGTTCAAACGAACCTTGGTTTGGTCTTGTCTCACCTGCAAATTGGAGCGTTATCACTATTACATACGCTGTTATTCTCAGTATCACATATATCATAGTAGCTTCTTTACTTCTATTCCGGTTCGGATTACTTCTAATCACTAGCGTCATTGACTTTACCTAATGTCACAGATTTAATTCAGTCCTATTGCCGTGTTCCCTCCTGAACGCTTCTGACATCAGTGGCCGACACACGATTCTCTGACGTTCGTAGTTCGGTTTTCTTTTATTACAGCTACCCTATCCGTTAACAAATATCCGGACACCTACTCGTGGACAATAATATGGTCTGTGTCCAACCCTTGTCTTTCTGAGAACTTGAACACTGCTGTGGACACTTTCAATGCACCCCTGAAAATAAGCACGTGGGGAAGAAGTACAGTGTCACATTAATGTTGATCGTGTTCAATGATCTGGAGGTCACCTGCGTCCATGCGCTCCTTTGCCTCCCCACACCATAACACACGGACCACCAAAACGATGATGTTCGACAGTGTTTCTGGGTACATTGTGTATCATCATATGGCGAGATGTATAAACACGTAATGTCTTTGAATAAAAGTGCCGTTTCTGTTCGTCTCAATGCGTATTTGTCTGTTATACTCGTTGTACACTGTAGCAGTTCATTCTATGAATTATCGATGTTCCATCGAGCTGTGTTGCGTAGCTTCAAATGGCTCTGAGCACTATGGGACTCAACTGCTGTGGTCATAAGTCCCCTAGAACTTAGAACTACTTAAACCTAACTAACCTAAGGACAGCACACAACACCCAGTCATCACGAGGCAGAGAAAATCCCTGACCCCGCCGGGAATCGAACCCGGGAACCTGTTGCGTAGCAGTGACATACCATGCGAAACTTACTTAAGAACTCACATCGGTGTAGTAAGACAGCTTTGACGGAGGCGAATGAGTGACAGACGAAACGACCTATTAGAATCCTGCACAAAACAGAATTTAATCATCGCTAAAAACTTGGTTTGACAATCATGAAAGAAGGTTATATCGGTGGAGGAGAGCTGGGAATGCTAGAAGCTTTCAGGTTGATTATTTAATGGAGAGAGATAGATTTCGAAACATTTCGAGGATTAAATGTGGACTGTGACCACAGTTTATTGGTTCTGAACTGCAGGTTGTAACTGAAGAAATTGCGAAATACACTCCTGGAAATTGAAATAAGAACACCGTGAATTCATTGTCCCAGGAAGGGGAAACTTTATTGACACATTCCTGGGGTCAGATACATCACATGATCACACTGACAGAACCACAGGCACATAGACACAGGCAACAGAGCATGCACAATGTCGGCACTAGTACAGTGTATATCCACCTTTCACAGCAATGCAGGCTGCTATTCTCCCATGGAGACGATCGTAGAGATGCTGGATGTAGTCCTGTGGAACGGCTTGCCATGCCATTTCCACCTGGCGCCTCAGTTGGACCAGCGTTCGTGCTGGACGTGCAGACCGCGTGAGACGACGCTTCATCCAGTCCCAAACATGCTCAATGGGGGACAGATCCGGAGATCTTGCTGGCCAGGGTAGTTGACTTACACCTTCTAGAGCACGTTGGGTGGCACGGGATACATGCGGACGTGCATTGTCCTGTTGGAACAGCAAGTTCCCTTGCCGGTCTAGGAATGATAGAACGATGGGTTCGATGACGGTTTGGATGTACCGTGCACTATTCAGTGTCCCCTCGACGATCACCAGTGGTGCACGGCCAGTGTAGGAGATCGCTCCCCACACCATGATGCCGGGTGTTGGCCCTGTGTGCCTGGGTCGTATGCAGTCCTGATTGTGGCGCTCACCTGCACGGCGCCAAACACGAATACGACCATCATTGGCACCAAGGCAGAAGCGACTCTCATCGCTGAAGACGACACGTCTCCATTCGTCCCTCCATTCACGCCTGTCGCGACGCCACTGGAGGCGGGCTGCACGATGTTGGGGCGTGAGCGGAAGACGGCCTAACGGTGTGCGGGACCGTAGCCCAGCTTCATGGAGACGGTTGCGAATGGTCCTCGCCGATACCCCAGGAGCAACAGTGTCCCTAATTTGCTGGGAAGTGGCGGTGCGGTCCCCTACGGCACTGCGTAGGATCCTACGGTCTTGGCGTGCATCCGTGCGTCGCTGCGGTCCGGTCCCAGGTCGACGGGCACGTGCACCTTCCGCCGACCACTGGCGACAACATCGATGTACTGTGGAGACCTCACGCCCCACGTGTTGAGCAATTCGGCGGTACGTCCACCCGGCCTCCCGCATGCCCACTATACGCCCTCGCTCAAAGTCCGTCAACTGCACATACGGTTCACGTCCACGCTGTCGCGGCATGCTACCAGTGTTAAAGACTGCGATGGAGCTCCGTATGCCACGGAAAACTGGCTGACACTGACGGCGGCGGTGCACAAATGCTGCGCAGCTAGCGCCATTCGACGGCCAACACCGCGGTTCCTGATGTGTACGCTGTGCCGTGCGTGTGATCATTGCTTGTACAGCCCTCTCGCAGTGTCCGGAGCAAGTATGGTGGGTCTGACACACCGGTGTCAATGTGTTCTTTTTTCCATTTCCAGGAGTGTAGTATGAGATGAAGGAGATGGGACCTGTATAAACCGAAGTAACCAGAAGTTGTTGAAAGTTTCATAAGGAGCATCAGGCAACGTTGGACTAAACCAAGAAAATGAATACAATAGCTTGGGATGAGTAGCTCTGAAATTTGAAATGGGGAAGGCAGTTGTAACCCATATAGTAGACGACATTGCCTCAGAACGACTGAGATAGTTTTGGTGGTCCATGTGTTGTGGTATGGGGAGTCACAACATTTCATTGGCGTACTAACCTCCAGGTCTTCGAACATGGTACGATCGCCAGTCGACGTTATTATGACACTGTATTCCGTCCCCATATGTGTGCTTTTTTAAAAGATGTGTATTCGGTCATGATTTCATTTCACGGATGACAATAGTCAACCGCATTAAACACCACTGGTGGAGGAGCTGTTGGAACTAGAGTATATTTGGCGAACTGACTGGCCTCCCCGTTCACTCGGTTTAAACACCATCGAGCACGAGCTTTGGGGAGGTGTAATGCAGCACATCCATATGCATCAACCACCATCCAACAGATGTAACCGCGTTGCTGGAGGAATGGAACATCCTACCAAAGGAAGCCCTTATCAAGCTTGTGGCTTTGGGAAGGTGTATTGCAGTACATCCGCATGCACCAACGACCATCCGACAGCTCTCAACCGCACTGGTGGAAGAGTGGAATGTATACTGCCACAGGAACTCCTTATCAAGCTTGTCTTCAGCATGAGAGCACGTTGAACAGTATACACTGCCATCCATGGTGATCACTGCAGTTAAGAAGCGTGATTCGCCTTTTCTAATATCCAGAGGACAACCATGAATCGTGGTGAATTCAGTGTACTTATTGTCTTTGAATAAAAGTGTCATTTCTGTTCGTCTCCGTACTGATTTCGTTCAGTTACCTTTTGTACTATGCTATAGCAGTTCTTTCCGTGTATGGTCATAGTTTCATCGAGGCGTGTTACTTGGCAGTGGTACATCATGCGAAGGTTACATTCGTCTGTTCGTTTTGCAAACCACTGTATTTTTCTTTCTCCCCCTTTACCTACAAACGAATTCCAGTCATCCATCACAATTTAAAAAAAAAAATTCAAATCTCTCAAAAGAGGAAAGGCCGCTGGACCTGATGGGATACCAGTTCGATTTCACACAGAGTACGCGAAGGAACTTGCCCCCTTCTTGCAGCGGTGTACCGTAGGTCTCTAGAAGAGCGTAGTGTTCCAAAAGATTGGAAAAGGGCACAGGTCAACCCCGTTTTAAAGAAGGGACGTCGAACAGATGTGCAGAACTATAGACCTATATCTCTAACGTCGATCAGTTGTGGAATTTTTAAACACGTATTATGTTCGAGTATAATGACTTTTCTGGAGACTAGAAATCTTCTCTGTAGGAATCAGCATGGGTTTCGAAAAAGACGATCGTATGAAACCCAGCTCGCGCTATTCGTCCACGAGACTGAGGGCCATAGACACGGGTTTGCAAGTATATGTCGTGTTTCTTGACTTTCGCAAGGCGTTTGATACAGTTCCCCACAGTCGTTTAATGAACAAAGTAAGAGCATATGGACTATCAGACCAAATGTGTATTGGATTGAAGAGTTCCTAGATAACAGAACGCAGCATGTCATTCTCAATGGAGAGAAGTCTTCCGAAGTAAGAGTGATTTCAGGTGTGCCGCAGGGGAGTGTTGTAGGACCGTTGCCATTCACAATATACATAAATTACCTTGGGGATAACATCAGAAGTTCACTGAGGCTTTTTGTGGATGATGCTGTAGTATATCGAGACTTTGTAACAATGGAAAATTGTACTGAAATGCAGGAGGATCTGCAGCGAATTGACGCATTGTGCAGGGAATGGCAATTGAATCTCAATGTAGGCAAGTGTAATGTGCTGCGAATACATAGAAAGAAAGATCCTTTATCATTTAGCTACAATATAGCAAGTCAGCAACTGGAGGCAGTTAATTCCATAAATTGTATGGTAATAGGCATTAGGAGTGATTTAAAATGGAATGACCATATAAAATTAATCGTCGGTAAAGCAGATGTCAGACTGAGATTCATTGGAAGAATCCTAAGGAAATGCAATCCGAAAACAAAGGAAGTAGGTTACAGTACACTTGTTCGCCCACTGCTTGAATACTGCTCACCGGTATGGTATCCGTACCAGATACGGTTGATAGAAGAGATATAGAAGATCCAACGGAGAGCAGCACGCTTCGTTACAGGATCATTTAGTAGTCGCGAAAGCGTTACGGAGATGATAGATAAACTCCAGTGGAAAAATGCAAGAGAGATGCTCAGTAGCTCGGTACGGGCTTTTGTTGAAATTTCGAGAACATACCTTCACCGAGGAGTCAAGCAGTATATTGCTCCCTCCTACGTATATCTCGCAAAGAGACCATGAGGATAAAATCAGAGAGATTAGAGCCCACACAGAGGCATACCGACAGTCTTTCTTTCCACGAACAATACGAGACTGGAGAAGGGAGAACCGATAGAGGTACTTAAGGTACCCTCCAACACACACCGTCAGGTGGCTTGCGGAGTATGGATGTAGATGTAGATGTAAATTATCATTTCTTTTATGTCGTCTTGTTGTCTCTGTAGGCTTGTACCAAGGGAGCAAGAAGATGATGTTGTTTGGTGGCTGGTATCCTCTTTCTATAGCACAAACTGCGAGCATATATCAGCTGGGTTCTTTATTCCTTAGAATAAGAAATCTACTTAACGCAAGATTTTCACTGTGGTACAAGCTCTCTGTAATAGCCCATGTTAGCCTCACTGCTGGTGAAGTACAAGTCCGATATGCACACTATTGTGGTCGCTGTGTGGTGCTGGATTCTGAGCTAGAGGCTGTGACTAAGGCCTCCGAGTCGGTGACTGCTGGATACCTGACTCGAGCTCTCTGGGTGTGACAGACTTCGGCGGCAAACTAATTACTGGCGGCCGAGAGGGCGTTGGCGGCTCGTTGCCTGCGAGTCTGTCTTTGGCCTCTGTCAACCTTCTCGCAACCTCTGGTGTGCAGGCGCCAGCTTACGGCAGCACAGTCTTCATTAATTCTCTGAGTAATTACCTTTACATCACACTTTCTTTCAGTCTCTTCATCATCTGCAGAGCTAGTTAGCATCTAACTTTGTACTACTGTACTGTGATGGATGTCAGCTTCGTGTCTGAAATTGGCTACATTAATGCAGTCACGAGGCTTTTTATAGGAGATTATCTGTGTTCATAATTTCTTAGTCATTGTTAGTCCCACTCCTAAATTGCTCCTATCTGTTTCTGTGTTGACGTCCGGTGTGGCCGAGCGGTTCTAGGCGCTTCAGTCTGGAACCGCGCGACCGCTACGGTCGCAGGTTCGAATCGTGCCTCGGGCATGGATGTGTATGATGTCCTTGGGTTAGGTTTAAGTAGTTCTAAGTTCTAGGGGACCGATGACCTCAGATGTTAAGTCCCATAGTGCTCAGAGCACTGTGTTGATAACCCTGTGGTGACCTGACCAGAAATCCTGTAATGTCTGCCAGCACACTTAGTTCCCATTATATCAAACTTCAAGCTATGCATTTCCCTTCTTAAATTTCCTAGCCTACCAATCCGACAAAGAGATTTAACATTCCATGCTCTGACCCGAAGAATGTCAGCTTTATTTTTGCTGACGACGTTATTCTACTGAATAGTCACATCCTGACGATCGGAATGGGCGAGTAACTTACCTCCAGAATACTTTATCCCAGAGAATGTCATTATTATTAAGTCATACAGCAGAGCTGCATGTCCTCGGAAAAAGTATAATGACTGCAGTCTTCCCATGATACCATCAGTTCGCAGTAGTAACATAGAGCAGGCCATGTTGGCTAATGTTGCAAGGCCACAACATAGGATAGCCTTCGGGTATTATTATTCCTGCAAGCTGCGGCATTGTCGCGAATAAAACAGTGACCCGTATATGCAATAAGTTTCCTTTACTTTACGTCTATAGTCACAAACTTTTTGTTAACAGATTACCGGTTTCGGTCTACAATGACCATCATCAGATCTGTTTCATGAAAACAAAGTCCGAATGTACTGCATCCATAGTGGCATCGTCAAATGTTAAATGGAGAATCAATAAAAGCATCTTCAAATATACACTCCTGGAAATGGAAAAAAGAACACATTGACACCGGTGTGTCAGACCCACCATACTTGCTCCGGACACTGCGAGAGGGCTGTACAAGCAATGATCACACGCACGGCACAGCGGACACACCAGGAACCGCGGTGTTGGCCGTCGAATGGCGCTAGCTGCGCAGCATTTGTGCACCGCCGCCGTCAGTGTCAGCCAGTTTGCCGTGGCATACGGAGCTCCATCGCAGTCTTTAACACTGGTAGCATGCCGCGACAGCGTGGACGTGAACCGTATGTGCAGTTGACGGACTTTGAGCGAGGGCGTATAGTGGGCATGCGGGAGGCCGGGTGGACGTACCGCCGAATTGCTCAACACGTGGGGCGTGAGGTCTCCACAGTACATCGATGTTGTCGCCAGTGGTCGGCGGAAGGTGCACGTGCCCGTCGACCTGGGACCGGACCGCAGCGACGCACGGATGCACGCCAAGACCGTAGGATCCTACGCAGTGCCGTAGGGGACCGCACCGCCACTTCCCAGCAAATTAGGGACACTGTTGCTCCTGGGGTATCGGCGAGGACCATTCGCAACCGTCTCCATGAAGCTGGGCTACGGTCCCGCACACCGTTAGGCCGTCTTCCGCTCACGCCCCAACATCGTGCAGCCCGCCTCCAGTGGTGTCGCGACAGGCGTGAATGGAGGGACGAATGGAGACGTGTCGTCTTCAGCGATGAGAGTCGCTTCTGCCTTGGTGCCAATGATGGTCGTATGCGTGTTTGGCGCCGTGCAGGTGAGCGCCACAATCAGGACTGCATACGACCCAGGCACACAGGGCCAACACCCGGCATCATGGTGTGGGGAGCGATCTCCTACACTGGCCGTACACCACTGGTGATCGTCGAGGGGACACTGAATAGTGCACGGTACATCCAAACCGTCATCGAACCCATCGTTCTACCATTCCTAGACCGGCAAGGGAACTTGCTGTTCCAACAGGACAATGCACGTCCGCATGTATCCCGTGCCACCCAACGTGCTCTAGAAGGTGTAAGTCAACTACCCTGGCCAGCAAGATCTCCGGATCTGTCCCCCATTGAGCATGTTTGGGACTGGATGAAGCGTCGTCTCACGCGGTCTGCACGTCCAGCACGAACGCTGGTCCAACTGAGGCGCCAGGTGGAAATGGCATGGCAAGCCGTTCCACAGGACTACATCCAGCATCTCTACGATCGTCTCCATGGGAGAATAGCAGCCTGCATTGCTGCGAAAGGTGGATATACACTGTACTAGTGCCGACATTGTGCATGCTCTGTTGCCTGTGTTTATGTGCCTGTGGTTCTGTCAGTGTGATCATGTGATGTATCTGACCCCAGGAATGTGTCAATAAAGTTTCCCCTTCCTGGGACAATGAATTCACGGTGTTCTTATTTCAATTTCCAGGAGTGTATATAAGTAACATCATATGCACGAGTCATGTTGTCAGTAGCACTACTGTTCAAAACCTGTTCAAAAAACTGCACGGTCATTATAGACCGAAACCGGTAATCTGTTAACAAAAAGTTTGTGACCATAGACGTAAAGTAAAGGAAACTTATATTATTATTCTGTCTCTTGAAGTAACTAGCTTGCGTTAAGCAGGTCTCATGTTTGAGCAACAAGTGCATAAGTTTTTCGGCACTATCTTTAGTACGAGATCAGAATGCGGATCACCCTAGCGTTTACCCCTTCTGAAGATTGTGCTCCTACATTATCCTCCATACTGTTAAATGATCTGCACCCATAGCGGGTGATAAAATACGTTTAAGGGCTAAAAGTGCTTTACCAAAACATTCTGCCACGGTATCGTGGTACGATGTTATCACATCGTGCAGTCCACCACAAATATACCCAGGACATAGACTCAACATTTGTCAAAGGAGTGCATAACGCGTAATAAATATAGTGTGCTGTAAGTTTTTCCCGTTACAAGTCTCTTCAATTTCCACTCGCTCCATCGTAACAAATAATCAGTGAAATAAACAAAAAGTTCTCTAATAAGGCGCACTGAAAGCTTCGAAGTAGAGTAAATCAGCTCCGAGATGATTACGGTGCGTTGAGTGCCTCGACCAATGCTCCTCAACCACACGCATGTCACATATAACTATTAAAATGGATACCTTTCTTAATAACCCGATTTACAAAATGGAACACGCTGTGTGACCTACCGACCATCAACATTCGTTGGTGAATTCCTCAGATATCTAGTAGAATAAATACAAAATCACAGAAGTGCCAAATAAGTGTGCTAGGTGCGGACCAATTACATATTCTCTAATGTAACTAAAACACTGTTTGATAAATACGTAGGATTCAAAGCTACCAGAACTGTTGTCTCAGGGACAGAAAAAACAAAAGTTCTGCGCGACGTGTGGCGAAGTTACTAAGTCAGGACAAGTTACTACGTCAGAACAAGTCTAAGTGTGCCCCGTTACAAAGATTTACGAACGGTTGATTTCCATTAAATGAATTGGCCAGCGGTAACGATTTCTGGAACGACCAGTCGCTCACAACGCAACGTTCGGCTTACAGTTGAAGTGGGGCAGCAGTTTGTAGCAAGAAGTGCTACGTTATTGATGTGTACCTGACTTTCTGAGGGCAGCGAGGTAATCCTTCAGCTCTCGCCGAAGGATTTGTCGGCTCGCTTATCCTGTCGCAACGGCAGAAGGTAAACGCGGCCTAGCGATAACTCACCTATCTCGCTAGCAGACAGTTGTAAGAGTGGAGTGATCTGTACGGCGCCTATCTTGTCAAGAAATTCTGTCCTCTCAATGCGAGGACGGCGATCACTTTCAAATATGCAAATGATTCCAACCGCGATAAAAATTTTTGTATACCGTATTTTTCTAATAAAAATGTAAATTTTATTTTATTTCGCTTAACCTTTCCGTAGTTGTTCGATATGGAAATAGTATGTGTCCACAACTTACGGCACAACTTGATTCCCTGATAGTTTAACAGCGCTAATGTATAAACATGGAAAATAGGTGTGAAATGTGTCATTCAATGCGGTTCATATTATAATAGTGAGACAGCAAATACACTGCTGGCCACCGTAAATGCAACACCCTGAAGGAAGCATCCGAATCAAGTGAAATTTAAACCATGGGTTTGCAGCGATGAGATATGCAACTGATTAGAATTTCAGCGCAGACGCGCATCACGCGCGCCTGTGGCGCCACCTCATAGCGCCATTTAAGGCTTGGCGATTTCGACGAGTGTACGTTCGGCACGTGTGTTTACCTTGTGGTTGTTTCACAAGACAATCAGTTATGCCTCGTAGACGACAACGAACATCGTTTGATCAAGTATCCGAGTTCGACTGAGGAAGGATAGTGGCTTACCGAGATTGTGGATTATCATACAGAGAAATCGCTTGTCGTGTTGGACGAAACCAAACAACTGTAATGCGGATATGTGACCGTTGGATGCAGGAGGGTACGACGGACCGACGTGGTCGATCGCATTCACCTCGGAGCACCACTGCACGTGCTGATAGGCAAATTGTGCGCATGGCAGTGACGGATCGCTCAGTGACATCCCGAACCATAGCACAGCACATTGCATCTGTAACGCATCATCCAGTGTCTGTGCGTATCATTCGACGCCGTTTACAGCAGAGTGGTCTGTCCGCAAGACGTCCATTGCTTCGTCTACCACTGACGCAGAACCACAGACGTCTCCGTCGCCAATGGTGTGATGACAGACGAATGTGGACGGCAGAATGGAATGACGTTGTCTTTACTGACGAGGCACGCTTCTGTCTGCAGCACCACGATGGTCGGATTCGAGTGTGGAGACACCGTGGAGAGAGGATGCTGGACAGCTGCATTATGCACCGCCACACTGGTCTTGCACCGGGTATTATGGTATGGGGCGGTATTGGATATTACTCTCGCACGCCTCTAGTACGCATTGCCGGTGCTTTAAATAGCCGGCGCTACATATCCGAGGTGCTGGAGCCAGTTGTCCTTCCTTACCTTCAGGGCTCGGCCACAGCCATATTTCAACAGGATAATGCGCGACCACACGTGGCACGCATTGTCCAAAGGTTCTTCGTCAATAACCAGATTGAATTGCTTCCCTGGCCGGCTCGCTCTCCGGATCTTTCGCCGATAGAAAACATGTGGTCCATGGTTGCTCAACGAGTGACCCAGATTACATCCCCAGCTGCCACACCAGATGATCTTTGGCAACGTGTGGAAGCTGCTTGGGCTGCTGTACCCCAGGAACACATCCAACGTCTCTTTGACTCAATGCCGAGACGTGTGGCAGCGGTGATCTCCAACAATGGCGGCTACTCTGGCTACTGATTCTGGCAGGAACCACATGTCACAGACGTCTGTAAACGTAATCATTTGATACTTGGTCAACATGTTATCTACAAAATAAATTTTGTTGTGCTACCTCTTGTCTTTCTTGGTGTTGCATTTACGGTGGCCAGCAGTGTATAATATAAAGAAGTTGTTAGATAACTGACTGAATTCTCCGTCTGTGCTTGGCGGAAAATGGCATTAATGAAAGATTATTACAATATTTACTCACAAAACACTTTTCGGTTTCTTAGCCAAAGTAATAACTGAATGTGTCAACCACAGGTAAAGTGACGTGCACATTACTGAGGCGCTAGTGGAAAGATGCTTAGTATTTTATCGTTTCGTCGATGATATGCTGGTTACAGACGGGAGACGTAGGTGATACAGAGTTCGAATCAGGATGCATCACATTTTTTTTAAAAAATTCAAAGGAAATAGTTGGAACTTTAAATAAATTATATAGTTGATTTTTCTATTAATATCAAGTTACCTCGCATATGCTTAACTGGAACCCAATCTGAAGCGAAGAGAGAGGAAATTACCTATTTAAAACATTGACCGCAGTTGCAAAACACAGTACTCTGGTATGTTGTTCCGAGTAGATAGCACGGGTTTCTGACGAAACTACGTAGGTAGATTCTACATTTATCTATAATTCTTTTCTACTTCTTGTGACATATTAGATGGTACACATTTAGTTTTTCTTTGTTTTTCATCTGAAGATCATCGAAATTGATCGAAACGTGTAATCTAATTAAAAATGTGCAACTAAGACAGAACAATAAATGAGAAATATCGTTAAATATCATTACAGTTGCTGAATCTGTCAATACAGTTATGTTAGCTACAGTGAAATGAAACTGCGTTTAGGTATTTAAATTTCCTTGCATTTTGTTATTACAAATGATTGAAGCGATTTCACAGCTCTACAATAACTTTATTATTTGAGATATTTTCACAATGCTTTGCACACACATACAAAAACTCAAAAAGTTTTTTTAGGCCTTCACAAATGTTCGATATGTGCCCCTTTAGTGATTCGGCAGACATCAAGCCGATAATCAAGTTCCTCCCACACTCGGCGCAGCATGTCCCCATCAATGAGTTCGAAAGCATCGTTGATGCGAGCTCGCAGTTCTGGCACGTTTCTTGGTAGAGGAGGTTTAAACACTGAATCTTTCACATAACCCCACAGAAAGAAATCGCATGGGGTTAAGTCGGGAGAGCGTGGAGGCCATGACATGAATTGCTGATCATGATCACCACGACCGATCTATCGGTTTTCCAATCTCCTGTTTAAGAAATGCCGAACATCATGATGGAAGTGCGGTGGAGCACCATCCTGTTGAAGTCGGCGCTGTCGGTCTCCAGTTGTGGCATGAGCCAATTTTCCAGCATGTCCAGATACACGTGTCCTGTAACGTTTTTTTCGCAGAAGAAAAAGGGGCCGTAAACTTTAAACCGTGAGATTGCACAAAACACGTTAACTTTTGGTGAATTGCGAATTTGCTGCACGAATACGTGAGGATTCTCTACCGCCCAGATTCGCACATTGTGTCTCTTCACTTCACCATTAAGAAAAAATGTTGCTTCATCACTGAAAACAAGTTTCGCACTGAACGCATCCTCTTCCATGAGCTGTTGCAACCGCGCCGAAAATTCAAAGCGTTTGACTTTGTCATCGGGTGTCAGGGCTTATAGCAATTGTAAACGGTAAGGCTTCTGCTTTAGCCTTTTCCGTAAGATTTTCCAAACCGTCGGCTCTGGTACGTTTAGCTCGCTGCTTGCTTTATTCGTCGACTTCCGCGGGCTACGCGTGAAACTTGCCCGCACGCGTTCAACCGTTTCTTCGCTCACTGCAGGCCGACCCGTTGATTTCCCCTTACAGAGGTATCCTGAAGCTTTAAACTGCGCATACCATCGCCGAATGGAGTTAGCAGTTGGTGGATCTTTGTTGAACTTCGTCCTGAAGTGTCGTTGCACTGTTATGATTGACTGATGTGAGTGCATTTCAAGCACGACATACGCTTTCTCGGCTCCTGTCGTCATTTTGTCTCACTGCGCTCTCGAGCGCTCTGGCGGCAGAAACCTGAAGTGTGGCTTCAGCCGAACAAAACTTTATGAGTTTTTCTACGTATCTGTAGTGTGTCGTGACCATATGTCAATGAATGGAGCTACAGTGAATTTATGAAATCGCTTCAATCATTTGTAATAGCCCTGTATATTACTTTTACCGAGTTCAAGTAATTTCAGAAGTGCCATCTATCTGCTTTCTTAATGTTACGTAGAACGTCATAATATACGAAGCATCGTTTTCTGTTGAAACTGATGATGGCCTAGGAAACTGAAAATCGATATGTAACTAAATAATAGTTGCAGAAAGTAAAAGAAGTATTAGCTTCTTCGTTCTTAACTGTTAAATTACTCATCTTCGTGAACAGGAGACCTAAAGCGTGTGAGTGCTGTGGCTATCAATCTCGATGTATTGGGTCCAGAATATCGGAATGCTGTCGATAACGGAAGAATCTTTGGCGTGCAGTTACAGATCTCTTGTCCATGTTAAACATTTTAGTTGTCTACTTACAACACTTAAGTTAGTTGGAACGTTCATGTAGGCTGATTCTGGACCGCTGTGGAGAACATACCGATTCTTGAATTCACTCTTCCTTCCATTCGTACCGTTTCATCAACAACATGAAATTCAGTAAGACTGTACACAAACACTCGTCACAATCGACTAGTCGAAGGAAGGAAATGGCAAACCTTCATTGCCAAGAAAGGGCTGTGACGTCCTGTATCCGTCTCTAGTAAAAAAGCATGGAGTACGGGAACAGCTGTCGGCGTTTTTATTGAACTACCTTCATTTCGAATCACAAATCCCACAATGAAATTTATTTTCTATAATTTACATATTTTTTTGTATCTTTATCACAGACGAAAAAACATTAACTATATGGGTGGCAAATGTAAAAAAATACAAAAAAAGAAAAGAAAAGAAAAGTTATTGTGTCGAAGTGCGTATAGTGTAACAAAATTGTTTAATATTTGGAGAGACTATTATTAAAAGAAACACGCACCACGAAGACGTAAGGTACTAACAAACGAAGCTTTCAGTTTTGGATAAAATAATTTTGGGTATTGGTCCCTCTCATTATAATAACTAAAACTGCGTCGGCAGTTTAGCTGTTTTAGTAGTTACAACGACGAGGTCCAATACTCAAAATTTTTTATCCAAATGACCCCGGCCGCGGAAACCTACAGACTTATATCAATGCTTTCTGTGTTTTATTACAAGAATCTGAGAATCGTCTCAACAAAGTAGGGGGAATATTTAATCCCAAACTATTATTTGTTGTTTGTGTAGAAAGAAAGTAACTCTCTCTGGTAGCTGCGAGAGAAAAAGTAGAATGAAGGTATAAAAATAGTGTAGCAGTCGTAACTGATTATCAGTTTTACACAAAATTACAACTAGAAGTATCTCAATTATTTTGAAATGCAACATACACGGCTGAAATCGAACCATAAACGTCACAGGTTTATAAAGAAGAGTCTTGGAAAAACTACTTTTCTTGATCTACCGTCTATGTGCAACACAGTTTTGAATCGGAGGATCATTATACATCCACATTTTCTCATACATCCCGAGAAACACTGCACAGTATACGACAGATTACCTTGCCACTTTTAGCCAATTTTTCTCCTATTTGTTGTGGAACATGGAGTGAAGATTTTAGTACTCTGTACATGAATCCTAAACGCTTTAATTTCGCTTATGTTATTCTAATGATTCTTTCGGAAGGCAAAAAGCACACAGTTCAAGTGTCACACCCACTTGCAATTCAGCTTCCCCATAATTACGCAAGAGAGGTCACCTTTGCACCAATGGCTGCCGGTGCGCCTTCGTGCATGCCCAGCTGCATTTCCCTAGTGCTACTGCCAATCGTTACACTGTATCTATGATGACAGGAAATTCTGCATTTCTGACTCGTCTCGGAATCCTTAAAATGTGTATTTAGGAAAGGAAACATTTTCTTGAACGTTTCCCACCGGAGATATTGCATTACTTTTGTGTGGTTCTCTCACTGAACACCTTTATGATGGATAGTCTAGAGCTTCTTTGAATTTTTAAAAGTTAAGCATTCTTCTCTAGGCCCTCCCTACCGAATTGATACCCAAGAATTGTACGGACGGGAACTTAGTAAGCGACCTGAATCGTGGATGGATATTATATGCTGTGGATTTCTCCAGAGACTCTGTCTGGTATCCCTCTTCTCCACACCTGCAGTTAAGTGGTAATTACTTCTCATTTCACTCCAGATAGACCCCTCTAGATTTTAGGACGTCGCCCATTCTAGTGATTGTTCAGCTATTTATACACATTGGACTATATCCGGTTGTACACAGCCAAGTGGGTGTCAGACAGCGTGTGCAAGGTTCTTGGGTTCAGTCCTTAGTCGGGCTTAGTATTTTTTTCTGTCATATCTTCATTTCTGGAAATTATTTCTCAACGTGAAAAAAGTCAAGTTCCACGGTGGTTTTCGAGGTTGAAGTAAAAATTTTAGGTTTCCTCTAAATTGGTAGGTAAGTCACATCAAATTTCGTAGAAAGGCAAACATACCACCAGTAAATCGTTGAAATGTTAAATCCTCCTGTAAACCTGACACTGTTCATCGATGTTTTCCACGTGTGAAGTGGCCTTAGCGACTGTTTCTCACAATCTTTACAAAAAAAGTTTATCGAGTTATTCAATTAATAAACGATCCAATCACATCCAAAGATTATAGTTCTAGACAAAAACAAAGAACGAAACTTAACTAACAAATGGGAAACAAATACAGCGCCTATGAAGAGAAGTTACAAATCCCATGAATACAAACACAGGTCTGTTGCGTGCGTATACGAGGGTTATTTAGATCGTAAGGTCCGTAGATAGCGAAATGGAAAACACAATGAATATATATTGTTTGTAACAGTTAACTACGCCTTACAGATACTTCTCTATATTGTCGCCTCTTAGACATTTGTCGTAGCGTTGTACAATTGTACCAGCTTTCCAATACCCTCGCCATAGAAGGCTGCCGCCTGTGCTTTCCGCCAGTTCTCTACGCTGGTTTGTAGCTCACCGTCTGTGACAAAACGTTGTATCCATAGCCAGCGGTTCATTTGAGCAGAGATTAAAGTCAGATGGAGTCAAGTCTGGGCTGTATGGTGGGTGATCAGACACTTCCCATCTAAAACACTGCAGGAGCGTCCTCACTTCCCCTGCAGTCTCCGGCCGAGAATATTAACCTGAGGAAGGGAATGCATGACAGTTAAGTTATGTGGGGTTACATGAAATCACGCGAAATCTCTCTGCAGACACCCACACTTGGCGGGAGGCAATTTATTCCAGGCATCTTTACGTGCTCATTGTGCGCTCAGAGCTGAAAGGATCGATTTGACGCTATCGACGGACGTACAAGAGATACTGTCCAACACATCTGTGCAAAGCTTCATCAGATTTTCACTGTGGGTTGCACTTCGCAACCGATCCGACTTTACTTTCCGATTCTACATCTGCATCTACACTCCTGGAAATTGAAATAAGAACACCGTGAATTAATTGTCCCAGGAAGGGGAAACTTTATTGACACATTCCTGGGGTCAGATACATCACATGATCACACTGACAGAACCACAGGCACATAGACACAGGCAACAGAGCATGCACAATGTCGGCACTACTACAGTGTATATCCACCTTTCGCAGCAATGCAGGCTGCTATTCTCCCATGGAGACGATCGTAGAGATGCTGGATGTAGTCCTGTGGAACGGCTTGCCATGCCATTTCCACCTGGCGCCTCAGTTGGACCAGCGTTCGTGCTGGACGTGCAGACCGCGTGAGACGACGCTTCATCCAGTCCCAAACATGCTCAATGGGGGACAGATCCGGAGATCTTGCTGGCCAGGGTAGTTGACTTACACCTTCTAGAGCACGTTGGGTGGCACGGGATACATGCGGACGTGCATTGTCCTGTTGGAACAGCAAGTTCCCTTGCCGGTCTAGGAATGGTAGAACGATGGGTTCGATGACGGTTTGGATGTACCGTGCACTATTCAGTGTCCCCTCGACGATCACCAGTGGTGCACGGCCAGTGTAGGAGATCGCTCCCCACACCATGATGCCGGGTGTTGGCCCTGTGTGCCTCGGTCGTATGCAGTCCTGATTGTGGCGCTCACCTGCACGGCGCCAAACACGCATACGACCATCATTGGCACCAAGGCAGAAGCGACTCTCATCGCTGAAGACGACACGTCTCCATTCGTCCCTCCATTCACGCCTGTCGCGACACCACTGGAGGCGGGCTGCACGATGTTGGGGCGTGAGCGGAAGACGGCCTAACGGTGTGCGGGACCGTAGCCCAGCTTCATGGAGACGGTTGCGAATGGTCCTCGCCGATACCCCAGGAGCAACAGTGTCCCTAATTTGCTGGGAAGTGGCGGTGCGGTCCCCTACGGCACTGCGTAGGATCCTACGGTCTTGGCGTGCATCCGTGCGTCGCTGCGGTCCGGTCCCAGGTCGACGGGCACGTGCACCTTCCGCCGACCACTGGCGACAACATCGATGTACTGTGGAGACCTCACGCCCCACGTGTTGAGCAATTCGGCGGTACGTCCACCCGGCCTCCCGCATGCCCACTATACGCCCTCGCTCAAAGTCCGTCAACTGCACATACGGTTCACGTCCACGCTGTCGCGGCATGCTACCAGTGTTAAAGACTGCGATGGAGCTCCGTATGCCACGGCAAACTGGCTGACACTGACGGCGGCGGTGCACAAATGCTGCGCAGCTAGCGCCATTCGACGGCCAACACCGCGGTTCCTGGTGTGTCCGCTGTGCCGTGCGTGTGGTCATTGCTTGTACAGCCCTCTCGCAGTGTCCGGAGCAAGTATGGTGGGTCTGACGCACCGGTGTCAATGTGTTCTTTTTTCCATTTCCAGGAGTGTAGTAGTGATGAAGAGTAGGCTGAAGTTTAATACTTTAACCAGAAAGAATCAGTACGCAAAGAAGTGGGATACGGGAGTACTAAGGAACGACGAGATACGGTTGAAGTTCTCTAAGGCTATAGATACAGCAATAAGGAATAGCTCAGTAGGCAGTACAGTTGAAAAAGGGCCATTATAGAAGTTGGAAAGGAAAACATAGGTACAAAGAAGGTAACTGCGAAGAAACCATGGGTGCAGAAGAAATACTTCAGTTGATAGATGAAAGGAAAAAGTACAAAAATGTTCCGGTAAACTCAGGAATAGAGCTATACAGTCGCTAAGGAATGAAATATATAGGAAGTGCAGGGAAGCTAGGACGAAATGGCTTCAGGAAAAATGTGAAGACATCGAAAAAGAAATGATTGTCGGAAGGACTGACTCAGCATACCGGAAAGTTAAAACAACCTTCGGTGACATTAAAAGCAAGGACGATAACATTAAGAGTGCAACGGGAATTCCACTGTTAAATGCATAGGAGAGAGCGGATAGGTGGAAAGAATACATTGAAAGCCTCTATGAGGGGAATGATTTGTCTTATGTGACAGAAGAAGAAACAGGAGTCGACTTAGAAGAGATAGGGGATCCAGTATTAGAACCAGAATTTAAAAGAGCTTTGGAGGACTTATGGTCAAATAAGGCAAAGGGATACATAACATTCCATCACAATTTCTAAAATCATTGGGGGAGGTGTCAACAAAACGACGATTCACGTTGGTGTGTAGAATGTATGGGTCTGGCGACATACCATATGACTTTCGGAAAAACGTCATCCACACAATTCCGAAGATGGCAAACGCTGATAAGTGCAAGAATTTCCGCACAATCAGCTTAACAGCTCATGCATCCAAGTTGCTTACAAGAATAATATACAGAAGAATGGAAAAGAAGATTGAAGATGCGCTAGATGACGATCAGCTTGGCTTTAGGAAAGGTAAATTGACGAGATAGGCAATTTTGACTTTGCGGTTAATAATGGAAGCAAGACTAAAGAAAAATCAAGACACGTTCATAGGATTTGATGTGCTGGAAAAAGCGTTCAACAATGTAAAATGGTCCAAGACGTTCGAAATTCTGAGAAAAGTAGGAGTACGCTATAGGGAGAGACAAGTCATACAATATGCACAACAGCCAAGAATGAATAATAAGAGTGGACGACCAAGAGCCAAGCGCTCATATTAAAAAGGGTGTAAGACAAGGATGTATCCTTTCGCCTCTACTGTTCAATCTGTACATCGAGGAAGAAATGATGGAAATTAAAGAAAAGTTCAGAAGTGGAATTAAAATTCAAGGTGAAAGGATATCAGTGATACGATTCGCTGGTGATATTGCCATCCTGAGTGAAAGTGAAGAAGATGGGTCAAATGGCTCTGAGCACTATGGGACTCAACTGCTGTGGTCATCAGTCCCCTAGAACTTAGAACTACTTAAACCTAACTAACCTAAGGACATCACACACACCCATGCCCGAGGCAGGATTCGAACCTGCGACCGTAGCGGTCGCTCGGTTCCAGACTGTAGCGCCCAGAACCGCACGGCCACTCCGGCCGGCAAAGTGAAGAAGACTTACATGATTTGATGAACGGTATGAACATTCCGATGAGTACAGGGTAAGGACTGAGAGTAAATCGAAGAAAGACGAAGGTAATGATAAGTAGTAGAAATGAGAACAGCGAGAAACTTAACATCAGGATTGGTGGTCACGAAGTAGATGAAGTTAAGGAATTCTGCTACCTAGGCATTAAAATAACCAATGACGGACGGAGCAAGGAGGACATCAAAAGCAGACAAGAAATGGCAAAAAGGGCATGCCTCGCCAAGAGAAGTTTACTAATATCAAATATTGGCCTTAATTTGAGGAAGAACTTTCTGAGAATGTACGTCTGGAGTGCAGCATTGTATGGTAGTGAAACATGGACTGTGGGAAAACCAGAACAGAAGAGAATCGAAGCATTTGAGATATGCTGCTATAGACGAATGTTGAAAATTAGGTGGACTGATAAGGTAAGGAATGAGGTGGTCCTGTGCAGAATCGGAGAGGAAAGGAGTATGTGGAAAACACTGATAAGGAGAAGGGACGGGATGATAGGACATCTGTTAAGACATGATGGAATGGCTTCGATGGTACTAGAGGGAACTATAGAGGACAAAAACTGTAGAGGAAGACGGAGACTGGAATACATCCAGCAAATAATTGAGGAAGTAGGTTGCAAGTGCTGATGAACAAAAACAAAACAAAAGCTTCCAGTCTTCAGACAATTTATTACGTTCGAACACAAGATAAGTTTAAGGATTCTGCAGCAATCTGATGTTAGGAATATTTGTCTGTAGGTTTCAAGGGTCTCTCTGTTACCCGTCTTTATTCACTGGAGTCATCTGTGCTTTATTCCAGTTGTTTAGGACTTTGGTATTGACGAGAGAGTCGCGATAAATGCAAGCTAAGTAAGAGGCCAATGCTGTGCAGCAGTCTTTGTAAAACCGAATTGGAATTTCAATAATATTCGCATAATAAGTTCAAAATTTTAATATCTGTAAAACATATTGTTTTAAAAACGTCCCAGGATGGTCTGGATCACTGATGAAAACAGTTGTTTCGTTCAAAGTGGCTTCTTAGCCGTAATGTCTCAGAGGAAAGCCTAACTTTTCACGGGAGACCTGAGCGGCGCGACTTCAGATTGGCAACCTAAGAGGCAGTGAGCTTCGTCCGCCAGTGCCATTTGCCGCATGCCTTTACGTTCAAATCTCTTTTCTTCCATTGTATTCAGTACCTCCTATTTTCTTCTCATGTCTGCTCCCCATGCTTTTCACACACCGTGCCTAGGGGCTGGACGAAACTTTTATTCATGTTTAGTAATTTTCTCTTACCAATTAATACTGACACATCGGGACTGGTGAAGCTATGGGAAGCCAAGCCTTCCGAAATGGTATTGTCCTAGTCTCTAAATATTTTATTGTGTTTGGTTATATAAACGGGGCCTATTCGGAAAGTAAGGACCGATCGGTCGCAACATTGAAACCACTGTGAAAATCAAAAATGTTTTATTTGCAATATTTAGCTACTTCTCTAAATATCCGCCGCTCCCATTTAGACATTTGTCGTAGAGTACTTCCCGATACCCTCGTCATAGAATGCAGGCGCCCGTGCTTCCTGCCATTTCTCTACGCTGGTCTACAGTTCGTTGTCTGCGCCAGAACACTGTCTTCATAGCCAGCGGTTCGTGTTAGCAGAGATAAAATCAGGGAGTGTCAATTACGGCCTCTATTACGGATGATCAAACACTTCCCATCGAAACCGCTGCAGAAGCATCTTTATTGCTTCTGCAGAGTGCGGCCGAGAATTGCCATGCAGATGGAAACGCAAGGCAGCTAGTTATGTGGGCTGCATGGCATTAGGAGAAGTCTCACACCAGCCCTCATACTTGGCCGGAGACACTATTCTCCTAAGCATTTTTATGTGTGCTCAGACCTAAAAAGGGCGATATATATATATATATATATATATATATATATATATATTCCTGGAAATGGAAAAAAGAACACATTGACACCGGTGTGTCAGACCCACCATACTTGCTCCGGACACTGCGAGAGGGCTGTACAAGCAATGATCACACGCACGGCACAGCGGACACACCAGGAACCGCGGTGTTGGCCGTCGAATGGCGCTAGCTGCGCAGCATTTGTGCACCGCCGCCGTTAGTGTCAGCCAGTTTGCCGTGGCATACGGAGCTCCATCGCAGTCTTTAACACTGGTAGCATGCCGCGACAGCGTGGACGTGAACTGTATGTGCAGTTGACGGACTTTGAGCGAGGGCGTATAGTGGGCATGCGGGAGGCCGGGTGGACGTACCGCCGAATTGCTCAACACGTGGGGCGTGAGGTCTCCACAGTACATCGATGTTGTCGCCAGTGGTCGGCGGAAGGTGCACGTGCCCGTCGACCTGGGACCGGACCGCAGCGACGCACGGATGCACGCCAAGACCGTAGGATCCTACGCAGTGCCGTAGGGGACCGCACCGCCACTTCCCAGCAAATTAGGGACACTGTTGCTCCTGGGGTATCGGCGAGGACCATTCGCAACCGTCTCCATGAAGCTGGGCTACGGTCCCGCACACCGTTAGGCCGTCTTCCGCTCACGCCCCAACATCGTGCAGCCCGCCTCCAGTGGCGTCGCGACAGGCGTGAATGGAGGGACGAATGGAGACGTGTCGTCTTCAGCGATGAGAGTCGCTTCTGCCTTGGTGCCAATGATGGTCGTATTCGTGTTTGGCGCCGTGCAGGTGAGCGCCACAATCAGGACTGCATACGACCCAGGCACACAGGGCCAACACCCGGCATCATGGTGTGGGGAGCGATCTCCTACACTGGCCGTGCACCACTGGTGATCGTCGAGGGGACACTGAATAGTGCACGGTACATCCAAACCGTCATCGAACCCATCGTTCTACCATTCCTAGACCGGCAAGGGAACTTGCTGTTCCAACAGGACAATGCACGTCCGCATGTATCCCGTGCCACCCAACGTGCTCTAGAAGGTGTAAGTCAACTACCCTGGCCAGCAAGATCTCCGGATCTGTCCCCCATTGAGCATGTTTGGGACTGGATGAAGCGTCGTCTCACGCGGTCTGCACGTCCAGCACGAACGCTGGTCCAACTGAGGCGCCAGGTGGAAATGGCATGGCAAGCCGTTCCACAGGACTACATCCAGCATCTCTACGATCGTCTCCATGGGAGAATAGCAGCCTGCATTGCTGCGAAAGGTGGATATACACTGTAGTAGTGCCGACATTGTGCATGCTCTGTTGCCTGTGTCTATGTGCCTGTGGTTCTGTCAGTGTGATCATGTGATGTATCTGACCCCAGGAATGTGTCAATAAAGTTTCCCCTTCCTGGGACAATGAATTCACGGTGTTCTTATTTCAATTTCCAGGAGTGTGTGTGTGTGTGTGTGTGTGTGTGTGTGTGTGTGTGTGTGTGTGCAAATAAATGTGGCATATATATATATATATATATATATATATATATATATATATATATATATATATATGTGTGTGTGTGTGTGTGTGTGTGTGTGTGTGTGCAAATAAATGTGGCCCAGAGAACAAGAAAGAGTTCCAGGTTACAAAGAAACACAGCAGAGGAAAGAAAATTCAGTGCTAACGAGACTATCGCAGTTATTGAGTAATTGAAAGTGACCAGTGACCACTATTCATCTCTTGGCACTTTCGCGCCCTGATCAGCAAGTTTCTGTGGCGGATCGAAGCTGGACTGCTGGAACTGCTGCAGTCTCATCCGATATTTTGTGCTGCTGTTCTTGAAGACTATGAGGGTGTTGTTATTCACCTTAACCTTGAGGGTTTCCCACACAAAGAAATCGCACATCGACAGGTCAGGTGAACTGTGTGGCCAGCTAGCGTCGCGACAGACTGCAGGTCCAGGTGGAGTATTCGTTCTCATGATCGACGTGATATGCAGGTCTCTTGCGACAGGCGTCAGGTGAATTTGGTAGGAGTCGGAAGAATTTTCTGGTCAACTTCAGCCACATTTTGTGGTTTGTGGGCATGTTTCGTAATGTTTTCAGACTTGTACAAAACAGGTTCTGTCAAACGCCATTTTCGGACTACGTGGTGCATGGGACTATTTGCTGGCACTTTTACATCATTAAAAGTCTCAGCAAACAACTGACCACACCGTTTCCACGACTTTGTTGTCAAGCACCTTTCCATAACGCGAACCCCATGCTCCATCGTCAGTACCATCGTGTCCTTTGCACTGCTCCACTCTCAGTGACGCAGTCCTCACTACCTTCTGAACCGGTGTGGATCACGTGGCGAGCGTACATGTGGTGTCCGCGTCAAGGGTTCTGGTTATTTGCAAACATTCACCATTCACGCCCAACTATATCCATTCGTTCGGTCCTCTTTTATTTGCAGCCCCCAGCACCTGTATATACAGGGTGTCCCTTTTATCTTGACAGCCCTAAATAACTGCCCAGATGCAAATTACAAAATGTTTCAAACAAATGTTCGTTAGCTATCAGGGGGACATTAATCAGCATGATTGCTTCGTTGTAGCTTTATTTTTTACACAGATATGAACAGCAGTACGACTTTTTTAAATGGTACCCTGTATTTTTTATTCGGTAATTCATTTCCACTCCTAAAGACCTGTTCAAAAATGTATGACAGTGTACCATTCACTGTAAAACAACGCTATTAATTACATAACACAACACTGACTTTGAGCCCGGGATCACAAACTCGTCCACTTGCTGGAGTTTTCAGAAAACAAGTGAAAACAAAGTAAAAACATAACACAAAATTGTCTTTGACTCTCCTGTACCATTGCGAAGGAGTAGAACATTCAAAGGTGCTCAAAGTGGTGACCCTGGACACCGATACACTGGTGCACTCGTTGAATGAAAGAATTATTTACTGCTTCCAGTGTTGCCCGTTGAAGAGAATGAGAGCAAGCATGATACATTCCTGCATGTCCTCTGGAGGCGATAGACAACGTCTTTAATGCATCCCCAAAGATAAAAGCCCAGAGGCTTTAAATCAGGAGACCTAGAAGCCCAAGTAACTGTTCCTCCTCGATCAATCCATCTGGCAGGAGGATACCTTCGGTTCAGAACACGACGTGCAAGCAAGGCAATTATGTGCTGGACATCCGTCGTGTTGATACGACATAAACATTCTGATTCTTAGCGGCACTTCATCCAGAAGAGGAGGAAGAATTCGTCTGTGGAAGCTGGCATACGTTGTGCCGTTTAGACTACCATTGATGAAATAAGGGCCAATAATTGTAGTACCCAGCATCCCACAACAGACGTTAACTGTACAGTGACGTTGATGTTCCACATGTCTAGGCCATCGTGGGTTGGAGCTGGACCAATAATGCATGTTCCTTGTATTTAACTGGCCTTTTTTTGACAAGGAACATTGATAGGTATACAGAACATTGGAGAAGAAGTTGGGGTTGGCGAGGATTTGCGGCTGTGCCCACTGACAGAACTGTACACGATTCTGGAAATCATTCCCATGCAATTCTTGATGTAGGTGTACATGGTAAGGATGGAACCGGTGACATGTAAGCATACGATGTACACTGGTTTTAGGAATGCCAGTCATGTGAGCAACGGAAGCGAGAACAGTAACTTCGGCAGCTTCGTCTGTGCGATTGCTTTGTCGTGGGTTGAAACTTCCCATTTCCTGAAGCGTCACAACAAAACGAGAAAACATCCGTCAGGAAGGAGGGTTCTTGTCATGATATCGCTCTCTGTACAGTTCCGCTGCCTGCGTAGCATTTCGGCTACCTTCAACAACAACAACAATAAAAGAAACGTTATGTCGATGCAGTTTGTAGGAAGGACAGCCTTTACTGTATGCCTACTCTACACAACAGTATTTAAAAGGACTAAAATACTGTACTAAATGTACCCGTACATAAGAAAACAGTACTGCAATTACTGTTCTGCTAACTTACATTCCCCATAGATGAGTAGCATTTCTACCTTCTCTTCGTTGGTGTACATTCTACTCACACGCCTCTTCAAGTGGCGATGGTTGACGGAATGATGGGTGTGCATTTTACTTATGTTTACATCTGTCCTCTGTCAACGTAAGCAAGTGGATGTGTTCCATTACCCCGAGTAATTGCACTAAGCTCTGGGAGCGTCAATGTCAGTGTTGTTTTGTTGTTTTACGTAATTAATAACGTTGTGTTTCAGTGGATGGTACACTGTGATACATTTTTGAATACATCTTTAGGAGAGGAAATTAATTACCGAATAAAAAATACACGGTGCTATTTAAAAAAGTCGTACCGCTGTTCATATCTTTGTAAAAAACAAAGCTACATCGGAGGCAATCATACTGATTGATTTCCCCCTGACGGCTAAAGAACATTCGCTTGAAACATTTTGTAATTTGCATCTGGACAAACAGTCATTTAGGGCAGTCAAGATAAATTGTGCACCCTGTATATCGGGCTGTTTCTCACGCAAATTCAAAAGTCCTGCCAGATACCATTAGTATCAGTTATTCTCACAGCGTAGATGACGGTACACCAGACTGCTCAGGCTTTGGCTCGGGTTAGATACTTACTACCGACTCATATAAATTTTTCTCTCCCTCTCTTGTTCTGTTTTAGGAAACCAAACGAAATACACCTTTGGCGATACTGTCTCTGGGGATCCGCTTGCATTTGCGCACGCAACGACTCGATTGGCAACCTAATGCTAACTAAGTCGGAAACGGAGCAACGTATCGAGTTTTTCTGAACAATTATTCCTTGGCACAAGGTACCCTACAACATCCTTACAAATTTTTCGTCCTATTTCTGACCACCTGGTGAAAGTAACCAGCTATAGCCCAACGGCCACGAAACACCTTTGCTTTCGATACATTAAGGATCTTCACATCAAGCACTGACCTGATTGTGTTTCTGAATTTCACAACGATTTCCTAACGACGCTGCTCCGCGGAGATTTTGTTGCGGGTTTCACAATGGCTGCTGCTAACAGAAACCATTTCGGTAAGGAGAGATGTTACTCCGTGATATTAATAAATGTAATATATCAGATTAACTTTGGAATACACCCAAAACGAAAACATGGTTGTCTGTAATCCAAATAAACCTTGAACATCTCACTTAAACCCCGAAATTCGAATGATGCCGTGTGACAAGCGTAGCTACAAGAACATAGCAGGCTTACAGACACAAACTCAGAAATACTTCTCAGACTTAATAAAACCAAGAGCAATGAAAACTCTGAATGTAGCTACATCAGCGAAACACATCACTGGGGAACTGCAGAGAAAGTACGTTTCTAAATACGTCTCTCTCTCTGTCTCCTCAAAAATGTGCTTAAAGACGGCCAGTAAGCAGTTCAGAAATGGTTCAAATGGCTGTGAGGACTATGCGACTTAACTTCTGAGGTCATCAGTCACCTAGAACTGAGAACTAATTAAACCTATCCAACCTAAGGACATCACACACATCCATGCCCGAAGTAGGATTCGAAACTAAGACCGTAACGGTCGCTCGGTTCCAGACTGTAGCGCCTAGCACCACACGGCCACTTCGGCCGGCAGTCAGCTGTCACTGAACCACACATGGCGTTACCAGCCGCATCTTCAACTGTTGCTCAAGAAGGGGAAAAGAGTGGCCCCTTGATAGTCGCCGTACTCGAACACCAGTCGCGAATGGGACGAGAAACAGAGAAAGCTGTAGTGGTACCCAAAGTACCGTTTATGACAACCTTAAATGTGTTGCCGAAAGTAATTACAGATGCAGATTTAATCTCACATATATGCTGTTAACATCGTAACATTCACTTCAATCTCGTGTCCGACGCAGATCATTCAGCGGTGTTGTATACGGACAAGGCGCCTCTGTGGGACGGAAGGAGGTACCATCCCACAGAAACTAGAACTAACTACCACTTGCAGCAAATAACCTCTGGCGAGGTCCGTAAACAACATTCTTTTTAACTCTTTTTAGTAATCAGTATTCTGAAAAAGTATATCAGGATTTTGAGCGGGTTTTTCACTATGTAATGCAAGATGAAAATTAGATAGTCGTGGGCGATTGGAATGTAGTTGTCGGGGAAGAAGAAAGGCATACCGGGGAACATGGGTTTGACAGTAGGAATGAAAGAGAAGAAATACTAACTGAGTTCTGCAATAAATGTTAGCTAGTAATAGAGGATACTCTGTCCAAGACTCACAAGAGAAGGAGGTAAGCCTGGAAAAGGCCGAGAGATATGGGAAGCGTCCAGACAGATTACACAATGATAGTCAAATATGCCGAAGTCAGATACTGGATGGTAAAACGTATCCAGGAGCAGATATAGGCTCAGATCACAATTTAGTAATGATGAAGAGTAAGCTGAACTTTGTGAGACAAATCATGAACAATCAATGTGCAAATAAGTGCAATACGAAGGTACTAAGGAATGAAAGAAAACTGAGGATGTGTTAAATGACTATCAGTTTGGCATTAGGAAAGATATAGGCACCAGAGATGCAATTCTGACGTTGCGGTTGATGATGGAAGCAAGACTTAAAGAAAATCAAGACACATTCATAGGCTTTGTCGATCTGGGAAAACGTTTCGACAATGTAAAATGGTGCAATATGTTCGAAATTCAGAGAAAAATAGGGGTAAGCTATAGGGATAGACGGCTAATATGCTATATACTTACATTGTAACTGCATGTTTAGTTTGACGTTGATACTACATCAGAACATTTTATGATCTGAAGATGGCAGTAGCCGAAAACGGTAATACTGACGAGTAAAAGTCCGTGTGATCAGAAAGAATCTGTAAAATAAAGTGCTAAAATAAAGTAACATGTACGAGGGCCAAGAAGAAATAATAAGAGTAGACGACCAAAAGTGAAGTGCTCGAATTAAAAATGGTGTCGGTCACGGATGTAGTCTTTCGCCCCTGCTGTTCAATCTGTATACCGAAGAAACAATGATGGAAATAAAAGAAAGGTTCAAGTGATTCAAATGGCTCTGAGCACTATGGGACGTAACGTCTGAGGTCATCAGTCCCCTAGATTTAGAATTACTTAAACCTAACTAACCTAAGGACATCACAGACATCCATGCCCGAGGCAGGATTCGAACCTGAGATCGTAGCAGCAGCGCGATTCCGGACTGAAGCGCCTAGAACCGCTCGGTCACAACAGCCGGCAGAAAGGTTCAGGAGTGGAATTAAAATTGAAGGTGAAGTGAGGTCAGTGATACGATTCGCTCATGACAGTGCTATCCTGATTGAAAATGAGGAAGAATTACACGATCTGCTGAATGGAATGGACAGTCTAATGAGTACAGAATACGGGTTGAGCGTAAATCGAAGAGAGACGAAAGTAATAAGAAATACCAGATTAAAGAACAACAAGAACTTAACATCGGAAATGGGGATAACAAAGTAGACGAAGTTAAGGAATTCTGCTGTCTAGGCAGCAAAATAACCCATGACGGGTGGGGCAAGGAGACAATAAAAAAGCAGACTAGCACTGCACAAAAAGGGAGTTCCGGGCCAAGAGAAATCAACCACTGTCAACAGGAGTCTTCATTTAAGTAGATGGACTGATAAGGTAAGAAATGAAAAGGTTCTCCGCAGAATCGAACACTGACAAGAGGAACGGAGAGGATCGTAGGAGATTTATTAAAGACATTAGTGTATAACTTCCATGGTACTAGTGGGAACTGTAGGGGATAAAAAGTGTAGAAAAAACGTGGGAAGGAGCGTTTGTCTGTTCTCCATGTCCTCATCGTCCGTGAAAAGCTAGCGGTTGCAGGCGGCGCACAAATTTGCGCCCCTTGACTGCCCGCGGACTACACACACGCACAAGGCCCCACTATTAGCTAAACATCGATGCCGGGGCAGATAGCCTATGCCCTCGTATAAATAACGCCACCACTTAAAATTTAACTAGCGAATGCGCATAATTTACAAGTCGCGGCGCGAGCGGCGATTTATGGCGGGCGCGCCGGCGGACACCCTGACCTCGCGGCGAGCGGAGGGGGCCTATCTGTGCGCGAACCCCACCCACGGGGCGCCGGGCACTACACTACACCGCCACACTGCCACACAGTGGCAATTTGCTACACTCGCCTTTTTGGACCGCCGTCCGACAGCTCGTGTAATTCAAACGCTTGCTCGCTCGCTTCCATACTCCGAAGGTATTTGCAGCGATCCCAAATACGGGAGAGCAAACATCCCCTGCAGTAGCTGCAACACTCAATTCTTCATGGGTGGTAGCTGCTAGAATGGTTCCCTCCAGCAAGTAAAATGTTACGAGGCAGTACTGATCAGATTGTCTCAATTCTGTCTGCATTTAATCACGATAAACGTGAAGGATTCTCTTGCAAATACGTCAATTCTCCTATAAGCACTTTACCTGATAGCTGCTACATCTCTTACATAGGGTATTTGACTGTTTCTCTTGAATTTAAGTATTCTTTGTTAAAAACGGAAATGAAATTCAAACAAATTCAATGTACTTCATTCGATTCATGTTGTAAATAAACTGGTTCTCTACTTCTGAAAAAAAAACCTTTTAAATAATAAAACATGACCTATACAAGGAATGTGACTACCCCTGTTAGTCATGGACGAAAAAAAAAATGGCATAGTATTTGTCAGAACGTGCAGAATCATATGTGGGGCCAATAAGACGTCAATTTTAATCTAAATAGGGTATGCCAATGTTTACGTAAGAAAAAAAATAAATTAGGAAATTCAGTACAATTATTATACAGATGCGATAAATCACTTTAACGGGGGCCAAATGAACAACTAAAGTCAATATAATTCCAGTAAACCTGCAAAAGTAAAATAATTATTGTAGGAGCCTACATAGACATCGCGCATTTGCTAGATGCCTACGAAATACGTAATTTTGTTTTGAAGCTGACAGCCAACGAGAAAATAGGTGCAAAAATTTTATTGATCAGTTTTCAAGCAGTAATGGCAGACAGCATCGGCTGGTAATATACGTAATTTTATGGTAGCTAATTTTACTGCGCAAAAAATAAAATATGTGCTCCCTCCAAAAGAAGTTGCATATAAACTTTAAAATAAAGTTATGAGGAGCAGCAAAATGTCTGAGAAGAATTTTGAAAGAAAATTATTAATTGAACTTTAATTTGGTGGGTTTCCAAAACTGTTAAAAATGTCTCTGAGCACTATGGGACTTAATCAACACTGTCAACAATACGAAATAATGGAAAGAATATTTATTGGAACTAAACAAAATTGAACCTTGATATTGTGACAGTAATTTTAAAATAGATAATTTACCTGCAATTGTCTTTTATTTTGAAATGAGAGAGAGCGTAATAATTTTCTTTTAATGTCTTAACTGTTGGTGCAGGCAGTGCGATGACGTCAGCGGTGGTCCGCGCGGACGATGTGTGAAGTTAAACCTGGTTCGTGGCGTGAAGATAATGAAGGATCCTCCTGTTTCATTATTATTCCAGTTACGGCGGTGGTCCACGTCTCCGTTGTAGTCGTATCAGCTGGAAGCACTGGCGCGATAATAATAGTTCCAGTGTGTGCACTGTCGTTACGCGCGTGACGTTTCATTATTAAAAGTTTATTAATCACGCGGTTCGGGTAAGTCGGAATTATGCAATGTCTTTAGTATTTCCGATATATAGCCGGTTAATGCCAATACTTCGCACAGTTCTTTCACCGTGTTGCCACAGGAAAACAATCACATGTGTTTATCACTATAACAGTCCGTTAAACATCAGTTCAATTTACGTCGTCGTCTTTAAGACAGTTTTGATGTTTCTTGACCGAATCACAGCAGCGTTCGTTTACATAACATTTTGGTTTGTTCCACTTTCACGTAATTCTAACAGTTAGTGTCTCCACACGACAATGGCGTCTGGTTCAATGCTAATTGTCACAAGTTCACACAGTATATAAAATCGTCACCCCAAACATTCGATATACTCTTCAGGTTTTACTGTTCGCTTAATAATGCACGATCTCCTATTAACACAGCGGACGCACTGTAGTTAATTGTTCCTCCGGGTATCACCGTCTTTCACGCCGAACTTTGCAACGTTTCTCCACCCGCTAACCGGCCACGATACCATACAAACTCGCACGCTCTCTATCGATAGTCGTTCGCTCTCTCTCTCTCTCTCTCTCTCTCTCTCTCTGACGCAGCCTAACCAAAGATTTACAAAGCATATAAAACCAGAACATTCATATTCACAAAATATAAAACAGTAGCAAAATGAATGAAGAAACAATGTGACGTATTAACGAATAAAGAATAGTTGAAATAAATGATACGTACGTACTATGACAAGGTAATGCACAAAAGAAAAAAGGAAATATTATCTACTTTCGGGGAAAGCAATGTCTTTACAATGTGTTGCTTGTGATGTCATCGGCTAGCTCGCTGCTCCTCTGTCATGAAGCTAATTCACAATTGTGTCTTGTTTTGGAATTTACGCCGGCCGAAGTGGCCGTGCGGTTAAAGGCGCTGCAGTCTGGAACCGCAAGACCGCTACGGTCGCAGGTTCGAATCCTGCCTCGGGCATGGATGTTTGTGATGTCCTTAGGTTAGTTAGGTTTAACTAGATCTAAGTTCTCGGGGACTAATGACGTCAGCAGTTGAGTCCCATAGTGCTCAGAGCCATTTTTTTTTTTTTTTGGAATTTACGTTTCGTAAAATATGTTACGTATGGTGTGTAGTACCATACATCTATAAAACTTCTGAAAAGTTATCTGAGTATTCCAGGGAAGGAGTTTGCACTGTACTGGCAAATTGCCACCACGTCGACGCACAATTTCTCTAATTTTGTAAAAAATGTGTTTCACTGGATAGGTAAGATCAATTTACCTCCCAGATACACTTTCCTAATGTGACAAGGAAGGATATCGTCAATTAATGAAATTAAACCTTTAACGAAAATTGTCGTTTTACCAAAGGTCACACAAATTGTTCGGTAATTCTGTTGTTTGAGTAGTAGACCGTCGAATTTCACAAAGTGATATCCATAGATGATTGGTTCGAATCTTACCCGAAATCATATTTTAATTTATTTGTAAAAGTGACTCGACAGTCCTCTCATATGAAAATCGAATCACAATTACAAAACTCCACCACACCTATCAGAAACAGAATATTATTGTGTTTTTCTTGCTGCTCCTCACTGCTTGCATTTGCAATCGCTGTTCACACACTTCACGTTCGAAAAGATATCTTGTAGTTAATGTGACTGCGCACTTTTTACTTTATTAAAAACAATTCTTTTTTCTATCTTCGTACCGTCCAGCTAGAATACCTATTGTTCAAACTTTTGAAGTTTCATCATCCTATATAAAGATGAGGTAAGTGTGCTTCAGGCAGTAGCGTTAATTTACATTCACAAACACCACAGACCTTACGTTTGTGTTACCTACATCTTGTACAGGCTTTATATCTCACTGTTCAGAAAACCTCATCGTGATACACCTCGTTGTTCTGTGGGCGTATGATGGCAATCAATACTAGTAACACTTACCAAAAAATGAATTGTTTGTTCGCAGAGTAAACACATTTATTCTCTGTGGCCATTTCTCAGACTAATATTAATGTGAAGCTATGTGTAATACATCCCACCATCGAAACAACTACTGTAGTCTGTTCTTGCTAACCCTATTTTCCTATTTCGTGTAAAGCTTAAAAGAATGTATGACAATTCCAGGATTCGAACACATGACATCATTATTCGTAGTCAAATGCACTACCTGTTGTGCCACTGAAAGCCTCGTCACTGATGCCTCTCTGCTGACTGTGGGCGTCTTCTACATAACATATCCGCACTAAGATTTGCGAAGGATAATTTTATTGTGCTTTGGGTGGTCGTAGCTCATGACTAATAGTCGACAATCTAGTTATAACATAGTGATCTACTTGGACAGTTCCACAGTTTCTTAGTTTTGAGCGAGTTTAATGATGTTGCAGAGGGCTTGGAAAGAATGTCCGTCATTGTGCATATCGCCGCTCTAAATGGATTGAACATAAACACATCAACTTTCGCATGGTTTCCACGATCAGCGTCCACAAAATTCCTTTCTTCTTTTAGTTAAAATTGTAATTGCGTTTCCAATAACTACATGGTTACATTTTTTTCAGAAAAACTGCGTAAAAAATTCGTAACGTTGGCTTATTCTCCTGTAACACACTTAAAGCTGTATCTTACTTCTAGTCTGTGACGACACCCAAGCATCAGCCAGTAACAGAGCGTTTTCGATCACGTGATCAAATCTCGATATTTTATGATTTTTAAGCTTTAATTACATAAAAGATATTTTGGAGAATGTTGACCATAAATGTTATTTGAATGTTATAACCAATCAGAATAACAACAGTCCGAAGCGCATTTTTAACACAGGAAAATATCCTATTGTCGTGAATGTGACTTTCTTTGTGGCAACGTGCCTTTCCAACGTTTCTGAACAGGTAATAGTGTGACAAAAGGTCCACTATTCTTGAAAGATTCTTAAAAGTGGGATCCATCGATGCTCATTCCTGAAGACATCGGTTCGAATCCTCATCCAGATTAAGATTTACGTAGTCTCTGGACGACTTCCTTCTCCATCCTTCCCAAATATGATGTCGTACTTCGTCTGTAATGAACGGTATGTTAAACTCTACTGTTAGTTTTCTCTAGAAATTTTCATTCCAATACAAAAATTGTGAAAACGTACAGCTCACGTTAACATTTAGAAATTACTCTTATAGGATATGTCTGTTTGTATAACTATCCTCCTCAAAAGCCATTAGAAATAATCATCTTTTTTGTGGTAAGCATACTGAATCACAAGGCTAATTGTCAAACGTCCCGGTGGAGGTTCGAGTCCTCCCTCGGGTATGGGTGTGTGTGTTTGTCCTTAAGATAATTTAGGTTAAGTAGTGTGTAAGCTTAGGAACTGATGACCTTAGCAGTTAAGTCCCATAAGATTTCAAACACATTTGAACATTTTTTTATCAAACGTTTCTGCATTTCAGTTATTAGAGATTTAAACAATTTTTTACCCGTCAGGTTGGCCGAGAGCGCTAATGCGTTGCTTCCTGGACACGGGTAGGCGCGCCGGCCCCGGATCGAATCCGCCCGGCGGATTGACGACGTGGGCTGGTGTGCTGGGCAGCCTGGATGTGGTTGTTAGGCGGTTTTCCACATCCTGCTAGGTGAATACTGGGCTGGTCCCCACATCCCGCCTCAATTACAAAACACGCAGACATTTGTGACACTTCCGCACTATTTCATGGTTTACACTAGATGCAGACACCTGGGATATACTGATTCCGTCCTGGGGGGTATGGGGTGGCGGTAGGAAGGGCATCCGGTCACCCCTTTCCATTAACCTTGCCAAAACCGTTGTAACCACGCCGACCCTTCGAACATTTCGGGACGAAGGCGCAAGTGAAAGAAAGAAAGAAATATTTAAACAATTTTTGCCTGTTAATGTGATACACAATTTACAGACGGCATCTTTTTACTTTCACAATCTCAAAATAGGGTCGATATATCTGCAAGTGGATGTCAATATGGGATGTGTCCAGCCATCGCCTTCGTGGCGGCTCGATCTCTGCTGGGGGTACTTTTAATGAATGTCTGCAGAGCAATAGCAGCCCATTCTTCTTCAAGAACCGAAATCAAAGAAAAGTCATGTTGGACTCTGGGGCGGGAGCGAAGTCAACGTTCTAACATACCTACTGCCCAAAGGTCGAGACTTTGATCAGGCACTCCATTTCAGGATGTTATTGTCCACACACTATTCCCTCGCAGAAGTTGCTTTATGAAAGGATATTGATAGAATTATCGTCTTCGAAGTGATCCTCTACTGCATGCACTACACAAGTGTGTTACATCCTTCCGCATGTAGCGTTTACTTGAGCGCAATGAGGTTACCACCCAATAGCTCTGTAAAATTCCCCCATACGCTAATACCATCTCTTCCTTATTTCACGGTAGGCACTACACATGATGGCAAGTGAAGTTCTCCTGGCATTCGTCAAACCCTGACCCTTTCCGCCGGATTGCCACAGGATACTTCCAGATTGATCACTCTAAATTACTTGTTTCTAGTCATCCACTGTCGAGCGGCGTCTCCCTATACGACTTTTACCATCCACGCTTCCCTCCGGTACTAAATTAGTGATCCGTTGATGCTGCAGAAATGTTCTACCAACCGATCCCTTCTTCAGGTCAAGTTGTGCCACAAATTCCTCTTCTCCCCAATTCTGTTTAGTACCTCCTCATTACTTACATTATCTACCCATCTAATCTTCAGCATTCTTCTGTATCACAACATTTCAAAAGTTTCTATTCTCTTCTTGTCTAAACTAATTATTGTCCATATTTCACTTCCACACATGGCTACACTCCATAGAAATACTTTCAGAAACGACTTCATGACAAAATCTATACTCACTCTTAACATATTTCTATTGTTCAGAAATGCTTTCCTTGCCATAGCCAGTATACATTCTATATCCTCTCTACTTCGAGCATCCTCAGTTATTTTGCCGTCCAAATAGCAAAACTCCTCTACTACTTTAAATGTCTCATTTCCTGATCTAATTCCCTCAGTATCACCTGATTTAATTCGCCTACTTTCCTTCATCCTCGTTTTGCTTTGGTGATATTCATCTTATATCCTCCTTCAAGATACTGTCCATTCTGTTCAAATGCTCTTCCAGGTCCTTTGCTGCCTCTGACAGAATTACAATGTCGTCGGCAAACCCCAAAATTTTTATTTCTTCTCCATGTATTTTAATTCCTTTCTTTAATTTCCTTTGTTTCCTTTACTGCTTCCTCAGTACACCGACTGAATAACAACGAGGATACACCACAACCGTTCTCAACCACTGCTTCCCTTTCGTGCCCCTCGCCTCTTATAACTGCCGTCTGGTTCCTGTACAAACTGTAAATAGCCTTTCGCTACCTGTATTTTACCCCTGCCACCTACAGAATATGAAATAGAGTATTTCAGTCAACATATTCAGAATTTCTCTAAGTTTACAATAGCTAGAAACCTATATTTGCCTTCCATTAACCTATCTTCTAAGATAAGTCGTAGGGTCAGTATTACCTCTCGTGTTCTAACATATCTACGGAACCAAAACTGATCTTCCCCGAGGTCAGCTTCTACCAGTTTCTCCATTCGTTTGTAAAGAATTCGTGATTGTATTTTGCAACCATGACTTATTAAACTGATATTTCGGCAATTTTCACTGCTGTCAACACCTGCTTTCTTTGGGATTGGGACTGTTACATTCTTCTTGAAGTCTGAGGGTATTTTGCCTGTCTCATACATCTTGCTGACCAGATGGAAGATACTTGTCATGGCTCGCTATCCCAAGGCTATCAGTAGTTGAAATGGAATGTTGTCTACCCCTGGGGCCTTGTTTCGACTTAGGTCTTTCAGTGCTATGTCAGATCCTTCACACAGTGTCGTATCTCAGATTTCATCTTCATCTACGTCCTCTTCCATTTCCATAATATTGTCGTCAAGTACATCGCCTTTATATAGATCCTCTACGTAATCCGTCCACCTCTCTGCTTTCCTTTCTTTGCTTAGAAGTAGTTTTCCATCTGAGCTCTTGATATTCATACAGATGGTACTCTTTTCTCCAAATGTCTCTTTAATTTCCCTGTAGGCAATGCCTATCTTACCCACCCTGGTGGCATATGCTTCTACATCCTTACATCTGTCCTCTAGCCATCCCTGCTTAGCCTTATTGTACTTTCTGTGACGATCAGAATTTTGAGAAGTTCGTATTCCTTTTCACCGGCTTGATTTTCTTCGTTTTTATATTTTGTCCTTTCGTCATTGATTTCAACATACCTTCTGTTGCCCAAGGATTTCTACTAGCACTCGTCTTTTTACCTACTTCATCCACTGCTGCCTTCTCTATTTCATCTCTCAAAGCTACCAATTCTTCTTGTACTGTATTTCCTCCCCTGATTTTGTCAACCGTTCCCTAAGGTGCTCTCTGACACTGTCTACAATCTTCGGTTCTTTCTGTTTACCCAGATCCCATCTCCTTAAATTCCTACCTTTTTGCAGTTTCTTCAGTTTTAACCTACAGTTCATGAGAAATAAATTGTCAGAGTCCACATCCGCCCCTGGAAATGTCTTACAATTTAAAAACTGGTTTCTAAACCTCTGTCTTACCATTATATACTCTCTTTGAAACCTTCTAGTGTCTTCAGGCCTATTCCACGTACACAACCTTCTTTCATGTTTTTTAAACCAAGTGTTGGCTATTATTAAGTTATGCTCTGTGCAAAATTCTACCACCCGACTTCCTCTTTCATTTCTTACCCCCAGTCCGTATTCTTCTACTACTTTTCCTTCGCTTACTTTTACTACTGTGGAATCACAGTCCCCCAAGACTATTAAATTTTCGTCTCCTTCAACTATCTGAATCATTTCTTTCATCGCATCATACATTTCTTTAAACTCTTCATCTGCGGAACTAGTGGCAGGTGTGGGCTTCGTGTCTATCATGGGTACAATAATGCGTTCACTATGTTGTTCGTAGTAGCTTATCCGTTTTCCTATTTTTTTATTCATTATTAAACCTACTCATGCATCACCGTTTACTGTCTTGGTATTTATAACTCTGTGTTTACCTGACCAGAACACTTGTACCTCCTGCCACCGAACTTCGCTAATTCCCACTATATCTAACTTTAACCTATCCATTTCCCTTTTCAAATTTTCTAACATACCTGCCCGATTAATGGATCCGATGTACCACTCTGATCCGTAGGACGCCAGTTTTCTTTCTCCTGACAATGACGTCCTCCTGAGTAGCTCCCGCCCGGTGATCCGAATGGGGGACTATTTTACCTCCGGAATATTTTACCCAAGAGGACGCCATCATCATTTAATCATACGGTAAAGGTGCGTCCCTTCGGTAAAAACTACGGCTGTAGTTTCCCCTTGCTTTCAGCCGTCGGCAGTACCAGCACAGCGATGCTGTTCTGGTTGATGTTACAAGGCCAGTTCAATCAATCATCCAGACTGTTGCCCATGCAGCTATTAAAATGGCTGCTGTCCCCCTTCAGGAACCACACGTTTGTCTGGCCTCTCAACAGGTACCCCGCTTTTGTGGTTCCACCTACGCGGTGCGGCTACCTGTATAGCTGAGACACGCAAGCCTCCCCACCAGTAGCTCGGTCCATGATTCATGGAGGTGGGGATATCATACAGATATTTTGTGTAAATCGCTTAGCAATTTGTTTTCATCATCTGATGACTTTGTAGGACGGTAAATGACAGCATATCGGAAAACAAATGAGGTGATAATCTACAGACACGCAGTTTAGTTGGAAGTCGTTTGTGAGAAACGGTGTCAAAAGACTGCTAGATATCTAAAAATATTGAATCAATTTAACATTCTTCACTTCGTGAGAATAAAGAGCTAGTTGTGTTTCACAAGAACGCTGTTTTTCCTAATCCGTGTTGGCTGTTTGTCAATAAATTGTTTTCTTCGAGGTAATTCATAATGTTCAAACCCATTATATATTTCAAGTTCCTATTGCAAATCGACGATAGCTATATGGGTCTGTAATTTATTGGATTACTCCCATTTCCTTTCCTGGGTACTGGCTTGACTTGTGCGGCTTTCCAGTCATTAGGTACGGATCATTCGACGAGCGATCGGTTGTATATTATTGCTAAGTATGGGGCTATAGCATCAGACTACTGTGAAAGGAGCCTGACTGGTATATAATCTGGACCGAAACCTTGCATTTATTAAGTAAAAAGCTGTATTGCTACGCCGACGATATCTGCTTCCAGTTACTCATGCTAGTAGTTATTCGTTACTAATCTGCTTTTTACGTTCTACTCGTTCCATCGCTATGAGTTATTCTACTTCCAAGGCAGCAGAATTCCTTGACTTTGTCTACTTCGTGGTTCACAATTTTGATGCTAAGCCTATCGCAAATATCATTTCTGCTAATCTTCATTACTTTCGTCTTTCTTAGGTTTACAACCATTGTATATGTTCAGCAGATTGTTCATTCCACTCAACATGTCCCGTAATTATTCTTCACTTTCACTAAGAATAGCAATGCCATCAGAGAATCTCGTCGTTGATAGCCTTTCGCTCTAAATCTATGCCCCGCTTTTAAACCTTTCTTTTATTTCCTTCACTGGTTTCTTGAAGTATACGGTGAATAGCAGAGACGCAGCTGGTCTCCGACAATAAAGGCGACTCTACCGAAACCTTCTGTCACCGTCACTTCCTCAGTCATTTCGTGAGATAAGTCCTCCCCCTGGTAGCGGCTTCCATTGCAGTCTTCTCGCCTATCCGCTCTCTCCGGTGTGTTTTACAGTGGAATTCGCATTGTACTCTTCTACTCTTTTAATTTCAACGAAGCTGATTTTGACTTTTTCGTGTGCTGAGCCAGTCCTTCCGATGACCATTTCGTTTTTGCTTTCTTCCCTTTTCTCTGCAGCCATTTCGTTCTGTTTTCCCTGAATTTTTATTTATTTCATTCCTAAGTGATTTGTATTGCTATATTCCTGAATTTACCTAGATATTTTAATGCTTTATTCTTTCGTCGACTAACTGAAATATTTCTTCTGTTACACAATGTTTCCTCTTCAACTCGCCGCGTGGGGTAGCTGTGCGGTCTCAGGCGACTTGCCACAGTTCGCGCGGCTTCCCCCGTCGGAGGTTCTAGTCCTCCCTTGGGCATGGGTTTGTGTGTAGTCCTCAGCGTACGATAGTTTAAGTTAGATTAAGTAGTGTGTAAGCCTAGGGGCCGATGACCTCAGCAGTTTTCTCCCAAAGACTTACCACAAAATTCAAAATTTTCTTCTTCAACTCAACTGCTCTTTGTCGTAGTCATTATTGCAGTAACTATAGCCTCAGAAAATTTCAAAAAGACCTCATCATTGCTCATTACTTCAATTCCGCTTCTTTGCACATTGATACTCACGGAGGAGTTTCCGAAATTTCAACCTAAACTTCATCATTATGAAACTGTGATTCGAGTCTGCATCTGCTCCTGGATATGCTTAACAATCTAATATCTGTTTTCGATTCCGTAAATAACCGAGATGTAATCTTGCCTTTTCGAAACATACCTCCTGAAATGGTTCAAATGGCTCTAAGCACTATGGGACTTAACATCTGAGATCATTAGTCCCCTAGACTTAGAACTACTTAAACCTGACTAACCTAAGGAGATCGTACACATCCATGCCCGAGGTAGGATTCGAACCTGCGACCGCAGCAGCAGCGCGGTTCCCGACTGAATATTCATTATTACCAGCTGAAATTTGCCGCTGAAAATTATTAATATTTCTGCTCTCTCATTTCTACTACCAAGTTCGTATTCTTATGGAATTCTTTCTTCCTGTTCTTCCCCTACTACCGCGTTCCAATCCATAATGATTACTGGATTATCATTTTCTTCTACACAATGAATTACTCGTTAAGCAGCCTCACACAGTACCACTATGTCATCATTCTCTGCTAGTGATGCCGGCATGTGTACATGAACTACTACTGTCACTATATGTTTGCTTTCGATTCCGATAAGACGAAGCCTATTACTTCGTATTAACTCACCCTCTGCCCTACTTTCCTATTCATAATTCTTACTATTTCCTGCTGCTGTTGACTTTACCACAAACTCGTCTGATCAGAAACCCTATCTGCTTCACTGATCCTTCTTGCTTCTAGACTGAGTCTTTCCATTTGCCTTTTCATGATGACACTTAAGTCATCCTGGATATTACAAAAGTTGGAATATGACTTCTCAATATGGTGTGTGAGCACCACGGATGGCAATGCATGGTCTGCAACTTGTTCCGATGATAACAACAAGGTTGGTAAGGGGCTCTTCTGGTAGGACGCTCCACTGCTCGGACAGTGCGTCTGACAACTGCTAGATGGTCGCTGATGCATGTCAACTCACAACGCATTCCACATGTGCTCGATCGGATTTAAGTTGGGAGAATGGGCAGACCAGTCCCTTCGCTGAATATCTTCTCGTTCCAACAACTCTTCCACCTACTCCTGAAGTCACGCATTGTCATCCGTAAAAAGGTCCGGCTAAGTGCTAGTAGGATTCGCACACTGAGGGTTCCGTACAGACATAATTATGTACATAAATAGTTCATTCATTCTAGTAATGGAGAATCCCGACGATTTCTGAATATTGTCGATACCCAAACTTCCAAGATAGCGATCCCGAGAATCCCAAGACTTTCGAGAATGAGGAAAAAAAATAGTTTACCATTTGACGTAATTACAAATTAACAATATCCGGATTTGTTCCTTTAATTTTACTGTGGAAGCTTTCTTCTTACCAAATTCCACGATTCTAGGTCAACGGGAAGTACCCTACAGGTCTTTATGTGTGAGTTAGCATCAAAATACGTGGCTTAAAAGGCCGCATCTTTTGATTGCGTTGACTTGTAAGCTTGAATATACTACACCGTCACGGGACTGTATAGCTTAACATGTGACACAAATTACAATTTGAAACGTGCGACGGCTTCTGAGAAAAAGCGTTTTTAACAGTTGAGCAGACAGACTTACAGAAGCACAACAAAGTGAATCTACAGGGGTCCCATTTTTACTGATTCACGTACGGATTCTAAAAGTGAAGCGAGGGTCAGTTCGACCCCTTAAAAGACGTACACGGGGAAGGAATACAGTATCACAATAGCATTCACCGATATCTGTGCGGTGTTCAAAGATACGGCAACATTATGCCTCCACACAGCGCAACTCCTTGGCCACTAACACCATCATGTTCGACAATGTTCTTGGGTGCATTAGACATTCCCACCTTTCGCCATATGAGGATACGTCCATAAATACCTTCAGTAATACAAATAGAGGACGTAGGTTTCAATTGCTACTCTGAGATTAAGAGGTTAGCACAGGAGCGGAATTCTTGGCGGGCCGCATCAAACCAGTCAGAAGACTGCAGATCCGCCCCCACCCCCCCCCCCAAAAAAAAACTACCAGACGATATTCGTCACATTACATACTTCTCCCAGCCTGCCGATGATTCTTCCCCATACGAAGTCTTCGAAATGTTGACTCCGAGCCAAACCCGTTTGGCGGTATGGACATCCAGCTTTATGTGCGTGACTGGGAGACCTCTGGCAACATGCTCCCGTACTTTCTTTAAGTTCGACCAAGTACTTAGTACGTTATAGTACTTTATCCATCGTAGAGCAGTGTAGTTTTTATGGTTATTGCATTCAGATCGATCCTGACGATTACGAATGGGTATTTCACGGTTATTTCTATTTCCAGTGAAGTATCGTATACAACGCAATCGAAGAGTAACGGATCTCTTACCCTGTTTGTTGTGCAGTAAGCTACATTTCCGTCCAAGGCCAACTGCCAGTCTCTACATCAATCGCCGATCCTCTTAGGTCTTTCGATATTCAGCTAGAATCTTCTGGAACTGGAGCCTTCCACTACTTTTCCTGTGATCGGTTGCCAGTCATTAAGCCAAGCGTTATTCTTTTGAAAGAGTGGCACGTGAAAATTGTAGTGGCTGCAACACCTCGGAGCGCAAATGTTTTGTGTCACGGGTACCCACGGTTTCGCTGCGATCAAATGCTTACTTATGACGCATCTTGTTCATTCTGCATTCGAGTGTTTCGCCAGCGGCCAGAGCAACGTCTGGCCGTATTCCAGCAAAGTCAAAATGGTTTCCCAGAAATTAATGCACCGATTTTTTTTCAGCCGAAAACAGTGCTACCAATGCGAAACGCTACGTATGTACTATTTCAAGTCTCTTGAGTTAGAGCGCCCAGTTTCCGATAGATAGCGTAGCTGCAGAACAGTTTCAAAATAGCGTCTGTAGGTGATGCACGTTACAAGCAGCGTGCCGTCATTGCAGAGAAAGAAACTGAGGTAATATTCACAAACGCTTGTGCAAAGTCTGCGGAGCATGATCTGTCGACAGAAGTACAGTTAGTTGTTGGGCACGGAGGGTGAGGTCATCAAAAGGCGGTTCAGCCGAGCCCCACCATCTCCAGCCGTCAGGGAGACCATCCACGGCTGTCACACCTGACACACCTGACCTAGCCCCCTCGGACTTCCACATGTTTCGTCCATTAAAGGATGCCATATGTGGAGGACATTTTAAGGACGATAAGGAGTTGATTTACACATTAAGCACTGTCTCCGCCACCACTTATCGTAAAGAATTTTTGAAGAAAAAAAATGCACTGCATTACTTTTTGAACCACCATCGTAGATGCCGAAACATTTCTTTCTCCTTGGCCATGCGAGAATGCTGCCTGCAGCCTCTAATTCGGGTGATAACAAGTGCAGATAATTACAGCACGAACGATTGCTACTCATTGTCACTGCTGGCACAAGACCAGGGAAAGAAGAGGTAAATCCGTATTGTGAAGGTGAATATAATGTATTTCCCCGGGGAATTTACGTGCTACGAATTTAAACTTGTGTAGAACAATAGAATGCGCTGTAGCTTCTGTGGAATAAACTCCAATGCTGGCATCCCCGCCACATTCCTCGCCCTCGTTAACGCTTCCGCCTTTCGCAAGTAGCGCTGTGCGCATCTGCAGAGAGAGGAAGGGCGTCGTTCCACACAACAATCTGGGTTGATACAATGCACACGTTGGGAGGAGCCTTTCCTTTCCAGTGATTTCCGCGCCCGACTCCTGCGTTTCTCCGGCGCAGAATGCAACGCCTCTGTCCGTCGGTCAATCCACTGACCTCGCAGCGAAAGCCGGCTCCAGTAGCGGGGTACTTGGGCACACCGCACTTTCTGCTCTCTCCAGAGCGTCGCTGGCATTTCCAGCAACACGGATTCGCACTCCGGGATGCCTGCACGTCAGTAATTACACGCGTGCTTTCAAGGAACAGCTCTTCTTAGAAACTCTATTACAGTGGCTGATCTACGGGGCTGTTCCGATCGGAGATTGGACTTGTGCTTTCATGTGAGAGATAACTGGGTGTATCATATTTTGGTTCTCCCAGCATGCATAAATTCTCAAAGCAGGTGAACGTGAACGTACGTGTGCCTGTTACGAAAAGTTTAATTTTTGTTTATTTGACCTACTGTCATCGCTGTAATCAATAACTGTAAGATAAGTGTTTGTAGAAGTTCCTTTTTCGGGCCAAGAGGGAAGAGCTTTTTATATTTTTGGAGGATATGGAGAGACTCTGACGCCTTCTTGCAGACTGCATCTACTTACTCATTTGTATTTAAATTTTCACCTGTCATTCCTCCTTGACCTTTTGCTGAAGGAAATAAATGATATGTGTTCCATTTAGGGCTGAAGATGGTAGAGATGGGCCAGAATGACCAACCAGTACCAGTTGGATTCTACATCTACATCTACATTTATACTCCGCAAGCCACCCAACGGTGTGTGGCGGAGGGCACTTTACGTGCCACTGTCATTACCTCCATTTCCTGTTCCAGTCGCGTATGGTTCGCGGGAAGAACGACTGTCTGAAAGCCTCCGTGTGCGCTCTAATTTCTCTAATTTTACATTCGTGATCTCCTCGGGAGGTATAAGTAGGTGGAAGCAATATATTCGATACCTCATCCAGAAACGCACCCTCTCGAAACCTGGCGAGCAAGCTACACCGCGATGCAGAGCGCCTCTCTTGCAGAGTCTGCCACATGAGTGTATTAAACATCTCCGTAACGCTATCACGGTTACCAAATAACCCTGTGACGAAACGCGCCGCTCTTCTTTGGATCTTCTCTATCTCCTCCGTCAACCCGATCTGGTACGGATCCCACACTGATGAGCAGTACTCAAGTATAGGTCGAACGAGTGTTTTGTAAGCCACCTCCTTTGTTGATGGACTACATTTTCTAACCACTCTCCCAATGAATCTCAACCTGGTACCCGCCTTACCAACAATTAATTTTATATGATCATTCCACTTCATATCGTTCCGCACGCATACTCCCAGATATTTTACAGAAGTAACTGCTACCAGTGTTTGTTCCGCTATCATATAATCATACAATAAAGGATCCTTCTTTCTATGTATTCGCAACACATTACATTTGTCTATGTTAAGGGACAGTTGCCACTCCCTGCACCAAGTGCCTATCCGCTGCAGATCTTCCTGCATTTCGCTACAATTTTCTAACGCTGCAACTTCTCTGTATACTACAGCATCATCCGCGAAAAGCCGCATGGAACTTCCGACACTATCTACTAGGTCATTTATATATATTGTGAAAAGCAATGGTCCCATAACACTCCCCTGTGGCACGACAGAGGTTACTTTAATGTCTGTAGACGTCTCTCCATTGATAACAACATGCTGTGTTCTGTTTGCTAAAAACTCTTTAATCCAGCCACACAGCTGGTCTGATATTCCGTAGGCTCTTACTTTGTTTATCAGGCGACAGTGCGGAACTGTATCGAACGCCTTCCGGAAGTCAAGAAAAATAGCATCTACCTGGGAGCCGGTATCTAATATTTTCTGGGTCTCGTGAACAAATAAAGCGAGTTGGGTCTCACACGATCGCTGTTTACGGAATCCATGTTGATTCCTACAGAGTAGATTCTGGGTTTCCAAAAACGACATGATACTCGAGCAAAAAACATGTTCTAAAATTCTACAACAGATCGACGTCAGAGATATAGGCCTATAGTTTTGCGCATCTGCTCGACGACCCTTCTTGAAGACTGGGACTACCTGTGCTCTTTTCCAATCATTTGGAACCCTCCGTTCCTCTAGAGACATGCGGTACACGGCTGTTAGAAGGGGGGCAAGTTCTTTCGCGTACTCTGTGTAGAGTCGATTTGGTATCCCGTCAGGTCCAGTGGACTTTCCTCTGTTGAGTGATTCCAATTGCTTTTCTATTCCTTGGACACTTATTTCGATGTCAGCCATTTTTTCGTTTGTGCGAGGATTTAGAGAAGGAACTGCAGTGCGGTCTTCCTCTGTGAAACAGCTTTGGAAAAAGGTGTTTAGTATTTCAGCTTTACGCGTGTCATCCTCTGTTTCAATGCCATCATCATCCCGGAGTGTCTGGATATGCTGTTTCGAGCCACTTACTGATTTAACGTAAGACCTGAACTTCCTAGGATTTTCTGTCAAGTCGGTACATAGAATTTTACTTTCGAATTCACTGAACGCTTCACGCATAGCCCTACTTACGCTAACTTTGACATCGTTTAGCTTCTGTTTGTCTGAGAGGTTTTGGCTCCGTTTAAACTTGGAGTGAAGCTCTCTTTGCTTTCGCAGTAGTTTCCTAACTTTGTTGTTGTACCACGGTGGGTTTTTCCCGTCCCTCACAGTTTTACTCGGCACGCACCTGTCTAAAACGCATTTTACGATTGCCTTGAATTTCCCCATAAACACTCAACATTGTCAGTGTCGGAACAGAAATTTTCGTTTTGATCTGTTAGGTAGTCTGAAATCTGCCTTCTATTACTCTTGCTAAACAGATAAACCTTCCTCCCTTTTTTTGTATTCCTATTAACTTCCATATTCAGGGATGCTACAACGGCCTTATGATCACTGATTCCCTGTTCTGCACATACAGAGTCGAAAAGTTCGGGTCTGTTTGTTATCAGTAGGTCCAAGATGTTATCTCCACGAGTCGGTTCTCTGTTTAATTGCTCGAGGTAATTTTCGGATAGTGCACTCAGTATAATGTCACTCGATGCTCTGTCCCTACCACCCGTCCTAAACATCTGAGTGTCCCAGTCTATATCTGGTAAATTGAAATCTCCACCTAAGACTATAACATGCTGAGAAAATTTATGTGAAATGTATTCCAAATTTTCCCTCAGTTGTTCTGCCACTAATGCTGCTGAGTCGGGAGGTCGGTAAAAGGAGCCAATTATGAACCTAGCTCGGTTGTTGAGTGTAACCTCCACCCATAATAATTCACAGGAACTATCCACTTCTACTTCAATACAGGATAAACTACTACTAACAGCGACGAACACCCCACCACCGGTTGCATGCAATCTATCCTTTCTAAACACCGTCTGTACCTTTGTAAAAATTTCGGCAGAATTTATCTCTGCCTTCAGCCAGCTTTCTGTACCTATAACGATTTCAGCTTCGGTGCTTTCTATCAGCGCGTGAAGTTCCGGTACTTTACCAACGCAGCTTCGACAGTTGACAATTACAATACCGATTGCTGCTTGGTCCCCGCATGTCCTGACTTTGCCCCGCACCCGTTGAGGCTGTTGCCCTTTCTGTACTTGCCCAAGGCCATCTAACCTAAAAAACCGCCCAGCCCACGCCACACAACCCCTGCTACCCGTGTAGCCGCTTGTTGCGTGTAGTGGACTCCTGACCTATCCAGCGGAACCCGAAACCCCACCACCCTATGGTGCAAGTCGAGGAATCTGCAGCCCACATGGTCGCAGAACCGTCTCAGCCTCTGATTCAGACCCTGATTTAGGGTAGGCTGAGCTTCAACCCTACATTTTGTACCCATTTTGGCAGTGCACACAAGTCTATTGGTTTTGCACTTATACACAACTCGAGGTCATTAGCTACACATGATATTTGTAATTGGACAAGACTGATGACACACCATTTCCGTACAATAAAAAGAGAATAGGATCTACTGCCGAGCCCTGGAGGACGCCTGATATTATTCGCCTGCATTGTGACTTTATGGTGGCTGACATGGCGCATTGCTGGTGAGATGTCAGGAATGAGCAAAACCATTGGAGCACTTGGCGAGAAATTTAGGCTCCTGTGTTAAAAGCCTTACTGAAGTCTAAGAAACACATGACAGGTAGTCTGTTAACTGTATGAACGCAGACATTCTGCTGCTATGTTTATGGAAGCCTTGACCGTTGATTGTAGTTAGGCAGTTGGTTTGCTGGTCGTGAACTATAGAGTCTAAGGCTTTGGGCAGTGCAGGAAGAATGCAGATAGGTCGGTACTCAGAGGGCGCTAAGGAAACGTCCCTTTGAGGTAGTGGCTTAACTAGTCCTTATTTCCACGTATCAGGGAAAACAGTCGTGGTTATGGTGTGGTTGAAGATATCTGTTACAGTGAGCAGTAGTCGATCAGTAATAACCTTCGTCATTTGGATTCTGATGCCATCGTGTCCAGTAAATGGTGGTAGTAGATACTGATCTAATACGATTCATGGCTTTTTTACGGCATTGCAAGTAGCACGCTTTAAATAGAATTTTTGGTGGCTACAGTCTTTTATCCCTATGAAGTAATAAATGGGTCTGTGTTTCGTTTTTAGCTCAATCGTGGTTTTAGGTCATGGGACGTACTGGTTCAGTTCTTTGGCTGCAGCAATAGGATCAGTTCCAGCTCTTATTCTGCCTATACCAAGACCACACAGGTTATTCCATGGGACAAGTCGTCTATTTAGGACTGCGACTTCTGGTTCCAGGAATATCGGGTGATAGATGGGCTGCTTTTATCACCTCGTCACACGAACAATTTCTCTTCAGCGTCTGTACCATCAGTCATTTATTCTTTTTTTGCAGTTGTAAGTAGGCTGTTTAGGTTTTTATGTTGGTAACACCACGTAGCGCTCTGTATGAAAATCACTGACTGTGCTGTGTGCAGTCTGTGGCTGGTTGGCATTGTTGGAATACTCGCTACTGTAGTGTTGGGCAGTTGGATGTGAACAGCGCATAGCGTTGTGCAGTTGGACGTGAACCGCCAGCAGTGATGGATGTGGGGAGAGAGATGACAGAGTTTTGAGAGCGGACGATCTGGACGTGTGTCCGTCAGAAAAAGGAAATTTGTAAGACTGGATGTCATGAACTGATATTATATATTTATATATATGACTTTTGAACACTATTTAGGTAAATACATTGTTTGTTCTCTATGAAAATCTTTCATTTGCTAACTATGCCTATCAGTAGTTAGTGCCTTCAGTAGTTAGAATCTTTTATTTAGCTGGCAGTATTGGCGCTCGCTGTATTGCAGTAGTTCGAGTAACGAAGATTTTTGTGAGGTAAGTGATTCATGAAAGGTATAGGTTATTGTTAGTCAGGGCCATTCTTTTGTAGGGATTATTAAAAGTCAGATTGCGCTGCGCTAAAAATATTGTGTGTCAGTTTAGTGATGATCAGATTAAGTAAAGACAGAAATGTTGATGGTGCTAGGACAGCAACCAGCCACAAATTTACTTTGAGTTCCTTTATTCAAAGGAAACCGTTACCGGTTTCGAATCGTTGTGATTCATCATCATACTGTCCTAACGCCATCAACATTTGTCTTCAAACAACAGTCACGGTCTCCATCATGTCATCATATGACAAAATTGCAAAGACAGAAATGTCTGAGTACGTTCAGTTTCGCTCAGCTGATTGAAAATCAAATAACGTAAGAGGTTTACCAGCAGAGTCATACATAATTTTTCTAAGTGGACGTTTCACAGTAGAATACAGACATAGTTTGCAGCTACCCATTTTGTTCAGTATCAGTTGAGTCAACAAGGGTGTGCAAGGCTAATGTGAACACGTTATCCGCATCATACCACGACCATTTATAAACATCTTCAACAAATTCAAAACATTATGACCTCCTGTTTAATGGCGTATCATTCCACGTTTCGAACCGAATACAGAAGCGATTCTGCGCGGCTTGTTTCCGACAAGTCCTTGCTCCGTTCAAGAGGGACGTGGCAAGTGACGTCTACGTACAGGTTTCGCAGTTTTCATAAACAGCGTACCGTCGGTTTGAAATCACGCGAATTTAGTTACCAAGACAGCAAAGTAACGTCACTATTGTGCTATCGTCTAGAGATCTCAATGTCACACAAAAGTCGGCAACGCGAGTAACACAGACATCAGTGAGGGCTCGTTGCAGCCCGCAACCATCAATAGAAGGCGCTTCAGAAGACGACACCTTCCTTTCAGCACAGCAGCGTCCTCACGGTGAGACCAATATAGTGTCGAGCATGCAAGAGCCAAGCGCCAGTTCGATACCTCAGCTGAAGCAGTCAACAAGCGTTAATGGTGAATGGAAATTGTAAACTGTCCAGTACTCCTGTGGCACAGAAGTGCGTCAAAGTTAAGTAAACTTTGTATGCATTTACGTAATAAAGTCAAATACTACACTCCTGGAAATGGAAAAAAGAACACATTGACACCGGTGGGTCAGACCCACCATACTTGCTCCGGACACTGCGAGAGGGCTGTACAAGCAATGATCACACGCACGGCACAGCGGACACACCAGGACCAGCGGTGTTGGCCGTCGAATGGCGCTAGCTGCGCAGCATTTGTGCACCGCCGCCGTCAGTGTCAGCCAGTTTGCCGTGGCGTACGGAGCTCCATCGCAGTCTTTAACACTGGTAGCATGCCGCGACAGCGTGGACGTGAACCGTATGTGCAGTTGACGGACTTTGAGCGAGGGCGTATAGTGGGCATGCGGGAGGCCGGGTGGACGTACCGCCGAATTGCTCAACACGTGGGGCGTGAGCTCTCCACAGTACATCGATGTTGTCGCCAGTGGTCGGCGGAAGGCGCACGTGCCCGTCGACCTGGGACCGGACCGCAGCGACGCACGGATGCACGCCAAGACCGTAGGATCCTACGCAGTGCCGTAGGGGACCGCACCGCCACTTCCCAGCAAATTAGGGACACTGCTGCTCCTGGGGTATCGGCGAGGACCATTCGCAACCGTCTCCATGAAGCTGGGCTACGGTCCCGCACACCGTTAGGCCGTCTTCCGCTCACGCCCCAACATCGTGCAGCCCGCCTCCAGTGGTGTCGCGACAGGCGTGAATGGAGGGACGAATGGAGACGTGTCGTCTTCAGCGATGAGAGTCGCTTCTGCCTTGGTGCCAATGATGGTCGTATGCGTGTTTGGCGCCGTGCAGGTGAGCGCCACAATCAGGACTGCATACGACCGAGGCACACAGGGCCAACACCCGGCATCATGGTGTGGGGAGCGATCTCCTACACTGGCCGTACACCACTGGTGATCGTCGAGGGGACACTGAATAGTGCACGGTACATCCAAACCGTCATCGAACCCATCGTTCTACCATTCCTAGACCGGCAAGGGAACTTGCTGTTCCAACAGGACAATGCACGTCCGCATGTATCCCGTGCCACCCAACGTGCTCTAGAAGGTGTAAGTCAACTACCCTGGCCAGCAAGATCTCCGGATCTGTCCCCCATTGAGCATGTTTGGGACTGGATGAAGCGTCGTCTCACGCGGTCTGCACGTCCAGCACGAACGCTGGTCCAACTGAGGCGCCAGGTGGAAATGGCATGGCAAGCCGTTCCACAGGACTACATCCAGCATCTCTACGATCGTCTCCATGGGAGAATAGCAGCCTGCATTGCTGCGAAAGGTGGATATACACTGTACTAGTGCCGACATTGTGCATGCTCTGTTGCCTGTGTCTATGTGCCTGTGGTTCTGTCAGTGTGATCATGTGATGTATCTGAACCCAGGAATGTGTCAATAAAGTTTCCCCTTCCTGGGACAATGAATTCACGGTGTTCTTATTTCAATTTACAGGAGTGTATTTCATGTGTTCTGGTTTGATGAACCCCCTCCCAGGCCAGTCAAAGAACCCAGAGCTATGGCCGGTTTCATCTGGTCACAACTATTCTGTTGGTCAGAACATTGTAGCATGAGCATGGCCTTGGAGCACGGAGTATTGCCCGTCGCGAATCATATTGAGCGTGAAGTAATGCAGCTGGTCCGCAGTATTGTTCAAGCAGTCCACAGCTGCCGTGGTATCTTCAGTTACTACCACAGGTACCGTGGAAGCCCAGCTGAAGCATAATACTGCCCCCACCGTCCCGCGTCTGTTGCGCAGTGCGTAATTCAAGGAGCCGTTCGCCTCGATGGCGGCTTATCCGGAGACGACCATCGACCTGTCGTAAAAAGAAAAGTGATTTATCTCATCAGGTGACAGGATTACATTTATTCACGGGCCAGTCTCGATGATACCGTTCCCGCTCCAATTGTATGTCACGATGTTGTGCAGTCAAACACGGAAACACTGCTCTAAGGCCCCACGTTCAAGAATGAGTGCTTAACCGTGTACTGTGAAATACTTCTGTCTGCACCAGCATCGTCATCAGATCTCCGCCATATCGCTGCCTATCCTGCATTACAGAGCGGCCAAGCTGCGGACATCGTTCTGCAATGAGGCGTGGACGTCCAGCGCCTTGTCGCCCACTCGTTATTTCAGCGTCATTCCCCTTATTTTCACAGAGCGCCTAGTCAGTACTCCACGTACAGTCGACCAGCTTCACCAGTTTCTAGATGTCTGTTCCCAGACGATGGAGCACATAAATTTGTCCTTCGTAAAATCAGTAGATTTCCCCACTTACGACATGATCGTCTACAGCCAATGTGGCGGAACAGGTTTATAGTATTTTGTGACTTTAATTACTTATAAATGATATTTCATGTAGATAAAAAAATAAAAAAAAATTTACCTATTGTCAGCCTAACAATTCGTTTGATCTAAAAAATGATTATCCCGGCTAATATTTGTCACTCTGCTAAAGAAATCTCCGCTTGACGTTGTGTAAAAATGTTGTCTGTAAAGTCGTGTGTGTGGCACTAAATTGCATATCATTTATTAGATTTTACACAACTCTTACTTAAGATGGAAGCACTTCTTTCTAGCAAAAGGAACATTTAATCACAAAATACTACCCACGCACAACACTGACGTATGTCTCCTATCAAAATATTTCATTTAAATCGTCAGAAACAATTAGGCTTCATACATCAGCAAATAAGATATTGATATTACGTAACGTGCTGTGAGCACTATTTTTAAAGATTCAATCTCAGTTTAATTCTGTCATTTAAAGTAGATTCGGGACCACCGGTGCACATTTATTTCCGTTCATTTATATCTAACAACATTTATGTTTGTTAAAATTCTCGATTCAAAATTGCCACGGAGATATTTTTGCTAACATGGCGGCAGACAGACGGCAGTCAATTTGTCTATTGTTATTCTCGGTTCCTTTTATATCGAGTTAATATATTCAGATAAAAGTAATCCTTTTGTTCTCTATTCTTTAGCATTTAAAATTATTCCCAATGCAAAATGTTTCATATTTTTTATACCAGCTACTAGTAAACTCCACTGTAATTTACTAGCGCTAATGGCTGCGCTACTAATTGTAGAGCTCAAAATTAACACTTAAAAACATTAATTAGATTGGATTACAATTGAAACAAATACAAATCCACGTCTAGACAATAGCGACTCTATTTTGTCAAATAATAATTAACAACATAAAATGGTTCAAATGGCTCTGAGCACTATGGGACGTAACATCTATGGTCATCAGTCCCCTAGAACTCAGAACTACTTAAACCTAACTAACCTAAGGACATCACACAACACCCAGTCACCACGAGGCAGAGAAAATCCCTGACCCCGCCGGGTATCGAACCCGGGAACCCGGGCGCGGGAAGCGAGAACACTACCGCACGACCACGAGCTGCGGACCATTAACAATATAGCTACAGGCTTTCTCTTTACAGACCTCACACGTCTCACATCCGAACAGTTCATCGGTTAGCGCAGGAAGAACAACTGAACCAAGAAAGGTTATAATTGTCGTTGTCTACGAATGTACTTCTCTGATAATAGTTTCAATTCACACAAAAATTAAATAATCACAGAAATAATTAAATAATTATTGTCATTTTTACACGATACAGTCTTTTTTATACGTAGTATCGATTATATTTGTTGAAGTTTGTTCACTTAGTTCATTTTAACAACTTGTGGATAGAACGTAGTGTCGTGGATATTACACCCACAACGCCAGCAGGCAACATTCACCCTCGAGGTGATCATGGTCATAATCTCTTGGTTCATCAATATTTGTCTGTGCAACGCTTTTGTAAAACATAACATCGTCACATAAATGTAACTTATTACTTCTGCTTGAAAGAAATGACCGATGCAGTAACTAAAAGTTTGCTTCTCGAGGCGTATTACGCGCGATTTCTTTCAGCCTGAATCCGTGTCCATACTCTGCAAAACTTTTCTTCAAAATCTATCAACACAGTGGCAGAGGACGAGCTGTTCGCTAAATCTGTGAGAAACGGCGAAATTCCAGCTTATTCCCGCCGAAAACTGTATGCAGAAATGTTTTTTATGTTGACTACATTCTGATGCAATAGATGAAAATATTAGCTGTTTATACTTATTGCATTACACTTTGCTGATGATTCGCTTTTGAGAACATGCACCAAACAGCTGCTCATATTTTATCGAGAACAGTTACGCTGTACAGGGTGGTCAGAAACAGTGTAGAAAGGCTGTAAGAGTTTTGTGGAGTATGTAGAGCAGAGAAATAAGTTTAAGGAAAGAATTAGATACATTGCGCCGTTTCCTAGTCAATTAGCTTTGACGTCAGCCAGTCAAGTCGCCACACACGCAAATTCCAGCAGTGTGGCAGAGACGGAACTGCCAAACCTGTTCCTTTTTTGGTTTCCTAAAGCCTAAAAAGAGAGCGATCGAAAAATAGGGCATGGGACGGGAGTAAGGATCGAACCCGAACCAACGTCTGAACAGTCCGGTGCGCTATCATCTACGCTATGAGAACAACTGGCACTAATGGCATCTGGCAGGCTGCTTGAAACTGTGTGCGCAAAGGCCTGATTGACTAACTTCAGTGCTAATTAAATCGGAAGCGGCGTAGCGTTTCGCATTGTTTACTTAACAATTATTTCTTAGCACAACCTATCTTGCAACACCCTTACGCGCTGTTTAGTTTCTGACCGCCTTGTACAATCTAGTAGTGTCTTCAAAGTAAACAAAAGCTATATATTTGAGAGACCAGGAGCCAATTCCTAGCAGAATAATGCTGAATCCGTTGGAATTCGATCACTCGATAAATAGTGCAATTCTCAAGGCTGCCAATTCAACTAAGTACCTGGGTGTTAAAATTACGAACAACTTCAGTTGGAAAGACCACATAGATAATATTGTGGGGAAGGCGAGCCAAAGGTTGCGTTTCATTGGCAGGACACTTAGAAGATGGAAGTCCACTAAAGAGACAGCTTACACTACACTCGTTCGTCCTCTGTTAGAATATTGCTGCGCGATGTGGGATGCTTACCAGGTGGAATTGACGGAGGACATTAAAAGGGTGCAAAAAAGGGCAGCTCGTTTTGTATTATCACGTAGTAGGGGAGAGAGTGTGGCAGATATGATACGCGAATTGGGATGGAAGTCATTACAGCAAAGACGTTTTTCGTCGCGGCGAGATCTACTGTATTTACGAAATTTCAGTCACCAACTTTCTCTTCCGAATGCGAAAATATTTTGTTGAGCCCAACCTACATAGGTAGGAATGATCATCTAAATAAAATAAGAGAAATCAGAGCTCGAACAGAAAGGTTTAGGTGTTCGTTTTTCCCGCGCGCTGTTCGGGAGTGGAATGGTAGAGAGATAGTATGATTGTGGTTCGATGAACCCTCTGTCAAGCACTAAAATGTGAATTGCAGAGTAGTCATGTAGATGTAGATGTAGATGAACGATGAGAGAACAGAAAGCGTAAACTCCTTCAACTTCTTAGATAATACCTTTTCAGCCGGCCGCGGTGGTCTCGCGGTTCTAGGCGCGCAGTCGGGAACCGTGCGACTACTACGGTCGCAGGTTCGAATCCTGCCTCGGGCATGGATGTATGTGATGTCCTTAGGTTAGTAAGGTTTAAGTAGTTCTAAGTTCTATGGGCTAATGACCACAGCAGTTGAGTCCCATAGTGCGCAGAGCCATTTGAACCATTTGAATACCATTTCAGTCAGAACAGAAACAGGCGCCAAAAAGAATAACAGAAAGATTTGATTACAATAATGAACAATGTTTGGAACCAACAGAAATAAATTAAGTATGGAAATTCTTCTTAAATTCTGTTAAGCGGTGTGAGTAACGAGCATCACACATGGAAGTGAATCGTGGACTGCACCAAAAAGAAATAAACAAAAAATACGAGCATCGGAGATGAGATTCCTAAGAGGAAAGGAAATCTGTCAGGAAGTTTCACACCGATGTAATATTCGTGGTCTGTTCCCTCTAACAGTGGAATGCTCAATGCCAATAAACCCAATGTCATCAAATAAGCAGCAAGAAACATGCTCCTGCAACTACAGTCACAGTAATAATAACTCCTCCTTCTTGGCTGACAACTGAGTTAGGTCAAACGATGAACAACAGCGATGTTGGCCACACCGTTTCAAAGTCAGATCAAAAGCTGGAACGCTATGAGAAACACAGAAAGCTGCAAAACATAGGGAAACACTACGTTCGTTACCTTAACCTCGGACATTCTCTTCCCGTACTGTTCGATGATACGACACTCTCGTTCTAAGAAAGAATTTTTGTACGCTGGGTGTTGCAAAGACAAATATCAGGAACCACTTTTAAGGTCTCAGCTGACGAACTCAATGAATTTTCCTCGTCACCAATCAGCCTCCATGCTGTAAATAATTTCTGCTAGACCCCCGGACTACAGAACTTACCACGACACTTTACAGCTAAAACAAGTTAAAATAATTACAACTGGGCAGTGGCGCCATTGAGTTAGTAGACTGTTCTGTCCGGCTCCACTGGCTCAGGTCTTAAATCGAATGCGCCCCATTGCTAATATACAGGGTGAGTCACCTAACATTACCGCTGGATATATTTCGCAAACCACATCAAATACTGACGAATAGATTCCACAGACCGAACGTGAGGAGAGGGGCTAGTGTAATTGATTAATACAAACCATAAAAAAAATGCACGGAAGTATGTTTTTTAACACAAACCTACGTTTTTTAAAATGGAACCCCGTTAGTTTTGTTAGCACATCTGAACATATAAACAAATACGTAGTCAGTGCCGTTTGTTGCATTGTAAAATGTTAATTACATCCGGAGATATTGTAACCTAAAGTTGACGCTTGAGTACCACTCCTCCGCTGTTCGATCGTGTGTATCGGAGAGCACCGAATTACGTAGGGATCCAAAGGGAACGGTGATGGACCTTAGTTACAGAAGAGACTGGAACAGCACATTACGTCCACATGCTAACACCTTTTCATTGGTCTTTTTCACTGACGGACATGTTCATTACCATGAGGGGTGAGGTACACGTACACAACCGTTTTCAATTACGGAGTGGAATAGAGTGTGTCCCGACATGTCAGGCCAATAGATGTTCAATGTGGTGGCCATCATTTGCTGCACACGATTGCAATCACTGGCGTAATGAATGTCGTACACGCCGCAGTACATCTGGTGTAATGTCGCCGCAGGCTGCCACAATACGTTGTTTCATATCCTCTGGGGTTGTAGGCACATCACGGTACACATTATCCTTAAACGTACCCCACAGAAGGCAGTCCAGAGGTGTAAGATCAGGAGAACGGGCTGGTCAATTTATGCGTCCTCCACGTCCTATGAAACGCCCGTCGAACATCCTGTCAAGGGTCAGCCTAGTGTTAATTGCGGAATGTGCAGGTGCACCATCATGCTGATACCACATACGTCGACGCGTTTCCATTGGGACATTTTCGAGCAGCGTTGGCAGATCATTCTGTAGAAACTCGATGTATGTTGCAGCTGTTTGGGCCCCTGAAATGAAGTGAGGACCATTGAGGTGGTCGCCAATGACTCCGCACCATACATTTACAGTCCACGGTCGCTGTCGCTCTACCTGTCTGAGCCAGCGAGGATTGTCGACGGACCAGTAATGAATGTTCTGTAGATTCACTGCCCCGTGGTTTGTGAAACCCGCTTCATCGGTAAACAGGTAGAACTGCAACGCATTCTCTGTTAATGCCCATTGACAGAATTGCACTCGATGATTAAAGTCATCACCATGTAATTGCTGATGTAGTGACACATGAAACGGGTGAAAGCGGTGACGATGCAGTATGCGCATGACACTACTTTGACTCAGTCCACCTGCTCTCGCAATGTACCGTGTACTCATGTGCGGGTTCATGGCAACAGCAGCTAACACACGAACTGCACCCACTACTCCTGTGACGGACCTGTTACGGACCCGTTTGCGTGCTACGACCGTACCTGTTGCATACAGTTGGCGGTAGAAGTTTTGCAATGTGCGGCACGTTGGATGCTCTCTGTACGGGTACCGTTCTGCATACACCCTGCAGGCTTCAGCTGCATTTCGTCGACACTCGCCATAGATGAGTATCATCTCCGCCTTTTCAGAGTTCGAATACACCATGGTCACAGTTCCTACAACACTACACTATCACAGACGTCTGGTAACACGGTGTACTACAGTTGGTCTGCTTGCGGAGACGAATGCAGAATAACAATAGCAGCAAGCGCTACATGCGGGCACTGCGACAGCTAGACCAAACCACAACAGTGCACTACAGCCACACTCGTAAACACGGTCGTCATCGTAAACATGTCCCTGCAGATGCTGCTCGCCGACCGTGGTCCGTGTTTGTTACAACACGCAATTGAACGTCGGAGATTTCAAGCGTCAACTTTAGGTTACAATATCTCCGGATGTAATTAACATTTTACAATGCAACAATCGGCACTGATTACGTATTTGTTTATATGTTCAGATGTGCTATCAAAACTAACGTGGTTCCATTTAAAAAAACGTAGGTTTGTGTTAAAAAACATACTTCCGTGCATTTTTGTATGGTTTGTATTAAACAATTACACTAGCCCCTCTCCTCACGTTTGGTCTGTGGAATCGGTTCGTCAGTATTTGATGTGGTTTACGAAATATATCCAGCGGTAACGTTAGGTGACTCACCCTGTATATGAGGAAGAGTTGGTATCTGTGGGTTGTGCCCTTATAAGGTCTTTGCTTGCCGATATACATATGGGGTTCGCTGGCATAGAGCGAAGATACCAGAGTACTTCACCGGGATCAGCGTCGACTACAAGCAGCAGGCCGACATCCCGTCGGTTGGTTGGCAACATTCGTGTCGGACGACAACTCGTGGTCTGGCTGCCCTCTTCTACTTGGCTTTCATCGGCACCACTCAGCAACCGCTGCGACGCACCGCGGATCCATGGAACTGCTTGTTGATGAATGGGAGTAACATCCTGTAATCATCGTGGTGATTTGTTTCATTGTCTACCTGCCCTCCTCATTATTTTCTGGTTTGTTCCCGACCCTTAGAGTTTTACTCGGTTGGCTCTTTGGTCGTAAATATGGGCCGTAGTGTTGCACTAAGACACTAGTTGTCGTTTGAAAATTTGCCCCACTATTATATTGCCTTTACTTTCTGGATTGTACCCGATCATTAATGTTCTAATTAATCAGCTCCTGGTCGTAAATACAGCCGGAATAATTGTACTAAGCCGGCCGAAGTGGCCGTGCGGTTAAAGGCGCTGCAGTCTGGAACCGCAAGACCGCTACGGTCGCAGGTTCGAATCCTGCCTCGGGCATGGATGTTTGTGATGTCCTTAGGTTAGTTAGGTTTAACTAGTTCTAAGTTCTAGGGGACTAATGACCTCAGCAGTTGAGTCCCATAGTGCTCAGAGCCATTTGAACCATTTAATTGTACTAAGGTACAGGTTGCCTTTAGACAAAGAGGGACCTTTTGGTTAGATATAGACGTTAACCGGTTCAGTTCTTTGATTGTAATTGCATTTCTTATTCATTAGTTATAATCTGAACAACCTGCTGTTCTAAGCTGTTCTTTGCTGTCTTTGAAAGACGGGGGTCATTATTGGTGAATTTTAGCTGTATCTTGTCGTTCCGCCGAGTGAGTTCTCTTGTAATAAGTGTTCACAAGGAATGTTTTAAGACGTTCCTTCAGAGCGGTCTTTATAACTAACAATCAGTTTAACTTTGAAAATATTAACAGTCAACTGTCACCAGGGCCTTAGTCAAGATAAAATTGCCAGAAGGGACGGGTTTGGATCCAGTCGCACCTTCGATGCCGATTGAAATTAGGAGGTTGGTTGCTTTGAAGCAAGTCTTATCACTGTCATATTGTTTCCTTATCTGTTTAACCTTTAACCACAGGTGCGCATCTTAACCCTGAACCTTTAGACATACAGCTTCCAAATTAAAAGTTACGTCATCTGTTTTGAGTAATTGAATCACTCCTGTCACCAGTGGTGCTTATATAGTTTTCATGTCTTGCAGGAGGGCATTTAATAAGACAGGGTGTGTCCAGCGTGGTAGTAAACACTGCTGTTGCACCCGATAATGGGCGGGATGCAGGTCTGGCCGTCTTGTAATCATTGTCATATTGTTTGCTGTTTTGCAATATAGCGCTTGAGATTTCTTTCGTAAAAGCTTATTCAACTTAAGGTTTAAGGTCAAAAGAATTTTGCAATTTTGTTCATTTGTTAAAGGAAATTTTATGGTTATTTACTGTTAAATATAGATGTTGTGTGAAAATAAAGTTATTCCACGTTTTCCTTAATTCCGTAAGTACCACGTCTCAACAACAAGAAAAGTGAGAATGAGAATCTACTCAGAAGCGATAGAAAGAGAAAGTATCAGTATAACCATGATCAAGAATGTTGCAGATAGCCTACTACCTTTCTTAACAGATGTATGTAGTTTCTCTCGTTAATCGAATATGTCCCTTCCGCCATCCTCCCCGCCCTAAGAAATAAAATCCACTGTCGCACTATGATTACAGACCAATCAGTATCTTAACATCTTACGGAATAAATTTAAAGTCATGAAAATCTATTGTCTGTACTCAATTAACGGAATACTTATAAAAACTCAACTCTTCGTCAAATTACAGTCCATTTTTCGTAAACACCGCTGGACTAATTAAGGTAACTGATGACGTGAAATATGCCATGGACACCAGTGACACCAGAATATCGACACCACTAAACTTCAGCAAAGCATTTTATACCACCATCTTTCACACACTGTTGGCAACAAATGCGACAGCTAAAAATTTTCAAATGATCCGCTGAAGTGGATCGAAAGCTGCTAGAAAAGCTTGTTGCCTGCTGAAATGAAAAATCGTCCTGCGGGCATGTTCATTCAGAAGTATCAGAAGGGTCAGTTTTGACCTCCCTATTGTTATCCTTGTTCTTAATGACCGCCGTCTGTTCTGTCGTCCTACCAACACCCTTGCCATGCCAACGACCTCAAGCTTCACTAAAGTGGCAGATACACGACGATTTGTCTTCAGGGTCAGGTAGCCACAAATCCTGAGAATGCACCTTAATGAGAGAAACTTCCAAGTAATTTTAAGAACTCTAACTGAAATTAATTATTTGTATCACGCAAACAAATGCCTTCTATTTCCATCGACTTTATTACTGTCCACGTCAGAGATTAGGTACCTGTAATTTCATCTTAACTGCAAATCAAAGTCTCACCTATCTACACTCCTGGAAATTGAAATAAGAACACCGTGAATTCATTGTCCCAGGAAGGGGAAACTTTATTGACACATTCCTGGGGTCAGATACATCACATGACCACACTGACAGAACCACAGGCACATAGACACAGGCAACAGAGCATGCACAATGTCGGCACTAGTACAGTGTATATCCACCTTTCGCAGCAATGCAGGCTGCTATTCTCCCATGGAGACGATCGTAGAGATGCTGGATGTAGTCCTGTGGAACGGCTTGCCATGCCATTTCCACCTGGCGCCTCAGTTGGACCAGCGTTCGTGCTGGACGTGCAGACCGCGTGAGACGACGCTTCATCCAGTCCCAAACATGCTCAATGGGGGACAGATCCGGAGATCTTGCTGGCCAGGGTAGTTGACTTACACCTTCTTGAGCACGTTGGGTGGCACGGGATACATGCGGACGTGCATTGTCCTGTTGGAACAGCAAGTTCCCTTGCCGGTCTAGGAATGGTAGAACGATGGGTTCGATGACGGTTTGGATGTATCGTGCACTATTCAGTGTCCCCTCGACGATCACCAGTGGTGTACGGCCAGTGTAGGAGATCGCTCCCCACACCATGATGCCGGGTGTTGGCCCTGTGTGCCTCGGTCGTATGCAGTCCTGATTGTGGCGCTCACCTGCACGGCGCCAAACACGCATACGACCATCATTGGCACCAAGGCAGAAGCGACTCTCATCGCTGAAGACGACACGTCTCCATTCGTCCCTCCATTCACGCCCGTCGCGACACCACTGGAGGCGGGCTGCACGATGTTGGGGCGTGAGCGGAAGACGGCCTAACGGTGTGCGGGACCGTAGCCCAGCTTCATGGAGACGGTTGCGAATGGTCCTCGCCGATACCCCAGGAGCAACAGTGTCCCTAATTTGCTGGGAAGTGGCGGTGCGGTCCCCTACGGCACTGCGTAGGATCCTACGGTCTTGGCGTGCATCCGTGCGTCGCTGCGGTCCGGTCCCAGGTCGACGGGCACGTGCACCTTCCGCCGACCACTGGCGACAACATCGATGTACTGTGGAGACCTCACGCCCCACGTGTTGAGCAATTCGGCGGTACGTCCACCCGGCCTCCCGCATGCCCACTATACGCCCTCGCTCAAAGTCCGTCAACTGCACATACGGTTCACGTCCACGCTGTCGCGGCATGCTACCAGTGTTAAAGACTGCGATGGAGCTCCGTATGCCACGGCAAACTGGCTGACACTGACGGCGGCGGTGCACAAATGCTGCGCAGCTAGCGCCATTCGACGGCCAACACCGCGGTTCCTGGTGTGTCCGCTGTGCCGTGCGTGTGATCATTGCTTGTACAGCCCTCTCGCAGTGTCCGGAGCAAGTATGGTGGGTTTGACACACCGGTGTCAATGTGTTCTTTTTTCCATTTCCAGGAGTGTATATGGCGCAAGGCAATTAACCGGTCACTTTTTGGGAACTGCGTAGTCTTCTTCCATGGCGATGCAGAAATTTGAAATTTAGTTCAAGATGCTTACAATCTTCCTCAGTAATAGCGATGCTTCAAACAGTAAGGTGCCAACTTGCGGAGAAAACGCCAGAGCTCAGAAGTTCATATGACGTGATAGGTGTGTTCGTGATGTGATGTTGGCAACAAATTGCACCATAATCCTGCCAAACTCCACCGTAGACGTGTCACACAGTGGAAGGCTCCTCTCACCCCTTCTTACATTGCTCCCCTTCTCTTGTCGCCTGCGCGACGGAGATCACAAACGCGTCACACAGCGTTGAAATCACGCGGTTTTCTTATGGGTGGCGGAGGAAAACATTTCAGACAAACCATCCCTCAGAGCCGATACGAAGAGGCCTCCGGGGGTGGCACATAGGGTGTAATTAAACCACCCCATTCATTGGGGCTTTGATTCCCACACATTTCGAGGTCGAAAATAACAGTTCGCCACACGGCGAGCAGAAGTATGACGTTCTTGACTACCTTTGAAACTGCTGACACTCCCCTTCTCTGAGGACATAGTGAGTTTGCAACCGCAGTGAACGTGATTGCATTCATGTGGGAGTTCGGCACGATCGTAATTTTTGTGCTGCTGTGCAGAGTGGAACCCTAGAAACCGTTCACGACCATTCTACGGAATCTGAACGTGATCTGAAGCAGCAAAAGGTGTTCATGCTTATTTCACTGTTCATATATCCTACTTCCTGTGTCGTGTTCAAGGAGGGGAGCTAAATTGACATGTTCATGAATAAAACAGCAATGAGACTATCCAGTTCAGCAACACCCTCGGTGCCACACGCACACCCTTGTTGACCACATCAAAATGATGTGTCTGTACAGAGAGAGCCATCCACTGATTCCTAGGTGCCGGCATGACAGGCATCCCACTCAACACCCCTTAGATTTCGCATTTAACCAGCAGATGCTAGTTAAGCGCTGTAGTACCACTCAGCAAAGTGTCAAGGCTGTGGTTGTCCATAAAACGAACGAACAAAATTCAAACTCCTCTGCAATTGCTCTGCAGCTCTGTACCAACCTACACTGCATATCACGCACGATTCAGACCCATATCGCATTTAAGAAAACGCTGGATCATTCCGTCAATCTCAAAACTTATTCCTCAAAAAATTAAAGTATATGGACAGTTTTCCTCTGTCAGATTGTAAAGAAAATGCTCCCATCTTCTCGCAGTTACTTTTCTTTCTGTATTCGATTTTTGTCATTTTTCTCTTTCCTTCTTTCCGATTATATCTGTTCATGTCCATTGAGTCCGCAATTCGTGGTTTTGAGATAGCGTTCTTGCTTATCGCGCGCGGGTTCCCGGGTTCGATTCCCGGCGGGCTCAGGAGTTTTTCCTGCCTCGAAATGACTGGTGGGTGTTGTCTCGTTTTCATCATCATCCCCTGCCTTCAGATGAGTGGGCGTTGTGTCGTCTTCACCCATCATCATTCATCCCCACTACGGCCGGAGGAAGCCAATGACAAACCAACTCCGCTAGGACCCTGCCTAGTACGGCGGTGTGGGTTTCCCGCATCGTCCCCTACGCTCCTCGGAGCATGGGACCTAGAGATGGGCAAACTGAAACACGTAACTGTTTCGAAACAAATGAAACAGTACAATGTAATGTTTCGGTACGCTGTTTCGGAACAGTGAAACAGTTTGTGTTTCGTAATCTAATAAACGTACACATTTTATAATCTTGAATGTCTACTGTGTAAGAATGTCCATATAAGCACAAATGAGGTGCGAGAGCGATAATCATATCGCAGAAAGTATGAAACTATCCTTTAGGCGTCTTGGCAGTTTCGTATTTCCTGAAGCAAATGCGCTGCTTTCGTGTCGTGTGACTTTCATACTTTTCAATTGGCTGAGGACAGGCATAGCTGAAGACAGAAGAACCACCACAAACGGAACTGGAGGTGGGAGCAAACTGCAGAAACAACAGATATGCTACTGGGATTCCCACATTCCGTTAGTATGGGTAATATACCCATCCTGCTAATTTCCATGCACGCAAGGGAATCATTGTGGGTAATAGGCACAGTGACTATAGACTCACAAATAACGCTAAATAATTCGAATAAATAACAAAATATAATAGAAAAAATTTTGCCTTTCAAGGTGTTTCAAACCGTTACTATAAATTCACCATGCTTCCCAGCCCTTCCCGTTCACCATTACACTATCAGTGATATGTCAAACAGATTGCTTGCAATGACACCTACATCAAATTTATGTATATGTCTAATAACTGTCTACGCCTTTTTTTATTCAAAATGTTGTAGGCTTACTTGCGTTTCTTAATATGATTACTGCACATGAACAGAGAAGCGTATGTTATAAAAAAGTGCAATTTAACTTAATGATTTTCACATATTCATTATTTTGAATGTGAATAGTATTCGTTGTTTTATTGTTTAGTTAATGTTTGTAAAGGACATATTACTCCATTTCGAAACAGGACAGTCAGCTAGAAACGAAGTTTTATTTTCGGATATCTTAAGCTTCATGCTATTGCTTGTCAAAAAGATTTAGACACTCTTGAAAGTGTTTCATGAAGTGGTATGTTGTGTTTCAGTACCTGTGCCAAGCCCGAATCTCGTCACACACAGAGCGGAATGAAACATCACTGTTTCGATACAATCAGTCCGTTCCAAGTACAGGTGGACTGAAACAGCCTTATTTTGAAACAACGATACACTTTCTGTGTCTGGCTCGAGATCGAATCTGGTCCGGTTATCCGAGACAGGGGCGGAATGAAACACCACTGTTTCGAAACAGTGAACCACAGCCGTTCCGGAACACTGAAACAGTTCCACGTATCGATACACTGTATCGAAACATAGAAACAGTGGCCAAGTCTAATGGGACCTCATCATCATCAAATTTGTCGTTGTAGTTCTTCTTTCCATGAACGACTGTAAACAGTGTTTCCTTTCTACTGGTTCTGCTATTGTTTCCACTATTTATGTAATACGTATTTCTCACTTTGTAGGCTTCCACAGCCAGTGTCATTTTGAATAAAACAATTCTGGCTATTAAGCCACGTCATTGCAGAACGCTAAAGCAACGAAGTTCTTGACTTTTCGACTGACTCACTGCGATCCTCCTCAAGCTGGGTAACTGCTGGATACTGGTGAATGTTTTTCCCCATATACTTTCTTTTTCGGTTATCTGTCGGCTGCCAATATCACATATCTGGGATGTCACTGGAAACCTGGAGAAAGTTTACTATGGAAGAAGATCACTGTATAACGGGTTATTGCCTGTACTATTCTGACGTCCAATTGGAAAGTGACTCTAATAGAGGTTTGTTAGGAAAAGCATATCCTGTAGCAGTCGAAACAGCGTATTCTGTAGTAGATGTAAGACCTGTTACAAGATACACGTCATAATGAATGTAAGGTAAAATTTGTTTAACGCCTTTTTATATGTAGCAGAGGGCATGATGGCCCTAATCATGTCAGGATGAATAAATTATAAAAAGTAATACCGGGACTGCTATTTTATCCACGTTGTATGTTGCTGAACACCATGGTTGTTCCTGGAATAAGGGTTGTTGATGCAGAGCAGCCTCAAATACGTTTCAAAAGCTTTATTTCACTGCCATGGTGATTTCGATTATTATGTCGATCTTTTGCTATACTTGTTAAGTGTTAGATGTATCAGCAGCATGAAGGCTGCTCCTGATGTATAAGAATAATTGAACAGTTAAAGAAACTTCACGTTAGTGTCGATGACTTTAATGACGCAGTAACATAAGGTAATGTTCTATAGTTGATAACTTAAAGAGCGAGTGAGCTATATTCACTTATATTTGCTCTAGTGAATGTCGTTTGGCCTTGTTTTTCTACTTATACATTTCTGGGAGTATTCACGAAATAATAAAGTTTAAACAGGGCACTGTAGCGTTATACTTATGGAGGCGAGTTATTCGGCTGCCTAAAGTTGGTAGGAGACGGTTTTCCTTGTTTGGGTGAGTGCTAGCCGGCGGACCCAGGATCGAGAACGCGCCGCATCTGGTTCAGCTGAAGCGACCGTTGCTGGTCTGCACAGGTACAAAGGCTGTCCGCGTGGCAAGAAATGGGAAAACACCATAGTGTGAACAACAGTCATTCACCTAGCCGAAGAAAGGGTAATGCACCAGAAATGGCAAAGTGCAAGACACAATGAAATATGGCTATTTACAACTATCAGAAATTCAATACTAAATCAGTTAAATAATAAAACAAATGAATCGAGGTTTTTTAAAGGGGCATAACTCATCATTTCACCGATTTGGAGTTTTCTGTTGTTTCAGAAACACGATAGATATGCCTATCCATTAGTTCCAAAAGCGTGTTTCTGATGCCTCACATTGAGCGAGAATCCCAGACCAAAGATCGCCGTTTTTTTAAATGGGCGTTGACTTCCACTTCTTTAAAAAAATCTGTTGCAGCATTGTAAACAGCTGTTTCAGATTGCCGCTTATTTTCTAACCTGTGATATAAAACCTTTGTTGCATTGCTGTTCAGTTGACAATTAGTTCACATTAAACGATAAAATGAGTTACATTGATAGCGTGTGTAGTGGTGATTACGCTGACAAATCATGCAAAAGCAAACGTGGTGCAAATCCGTTATTATATACGGTAAACAAAGTAAAAACAGCTCGACTCAAAGGTGAAGGTTATGTTAACCACAGAGGCAACATTGTTGAGGCTAAAAAACCTGAATTTTTCTGCAGGTAAGCCACTTTGCTTCCATTATTTTGTTCCGTTTTCGTGTTAAATGATTTAGCAATATATTATTGTTTCGAAGCTGTACTTTAGGTATATAATTAAAACAATTAATTACAATATTACTGATAGTTAACCAAAGTTGTTTTAAATGGTGGCCTCCATTTTCTTCAGAATGATCATGTACTAGTTGTCTTTACTGCAACAATTACTCATTTGCTTCTTTCTTTTTCTTTCTACTGTTAGATTTACAAGAAAGTGTTTGGACAATCTGGGGGAGACAATTGTCTGGATGTGTTTTCAAAATTTTACGACATTCTTAGTAAGAATGACCAGGATTTGTATCTACAAGGCTTGACTGATGTAGGTGAAGTAGGGAGTAGGGAGTTTTATTCTGCTCTAAAGCATGAATTATCTGTAGAGGAGCAAAAAGAAAGCCATGTTTTGTCCATCGCAAATGACTACATGCAGAATATAACCCTACCAAAGATTCAAGTTCAGGAGCTTTTCTATTTAAGACAGCTTACTGTTAGTATATTCTGTATCAGTAACATTAAAGAAAAGAAGAGTACATTGTACGTTTACCATGAAGGGAATGGCAGAAAACCCCAGATGAGAACTGTTCTTTTTTATCAGATTTCATAAAAGAGATGTCTCAAAATAAAACAGAGCTCCGTTTATTTTCAGATAACTGCGCAGGCCAAAACAAAAATCAGACACTTTCTCGATATCTTCTCCCACTCACAGGCACGGGTCGATTTAAGAAAATACAACAACTTTTTCCTGCGAGAGGTCACAGTTTTTTACTTGGGACCGTGATTTTGGAATCATCGTAAAACATCTCAAGAAATTAATGGAATGTATTCAGTGCACGAGGTTGCTCGTCATATTATAGAGAGTTCTGTAAAAGGAAAGTTTATGGTGAAAGAAGTGGCAACCACAGAAATTCTGGATTTCAAAAGTTGGTGGCCACTGCACTACAAAAAGTATGCTATCTCTGAAGAAACTAAAAGCAACCCCGGAAATGAATTAAGTTTTCAATTAGTACTCTTTATCACTTTGTCTATTCCCATGAAAGAAAGGGTTAGATGAAGAGGTATTCGACAATAAATGGTCTAGTATGCCACACTTCCTTCGTGGCTCTCAGTTCAATGACACCTGCTCCGCCATTATCACCATCGTACTCTTCTGAGAAAGTTCCCATCAAAAGCGTAAAGATTGAAGACCTGAAGAAAATCGAACTCTACATTTCTCAAGAGCACAAGTATTTCTACACAGAACTATTTTCTTAGCCAACTGAAACTGAAAATGCCACAGAATAAGAATAATTTTATGTAATCTAGTTGATGGCAGTATTGGTGTTATATTTTTTTAGTAATTATTGTGATTTGTATCAAACCATTGCTCTTAACAGTATTTTGTATACCTCTGAAAAATAATTAAACGAAATTTAAAAAAAAAAAACGCAAAGCAAAGTTTGCTTAATTCTGAAATGAGTTTTTTAATTTAGGATGTATTTTTTAAAAGGTCGTAAATCAGTTAAGTTTATAGTTCAATTACACATAGCATAATTACTTAAGGTGAAAATCCTTGTCATATTAACTCAGATATTACTGTACTGATAACATAAAACCACCAAAAAGCATCTATATTTCGTAGTTTGGTGTTGACACAGTTTTTTGTGTCTCTTGAAAAATTTACTCAACATGAGATACGCCTTTTTAAAACAACTCGACTCAAATATTGATACATCTGCGATGTCAGAAAAATGAGGTGCATCCAATGAAACAATAATATGTTCAACAGTTTGAAAACTTCAGAAGATAATATTGTCACAATGTACCTTACAATTAACAGCTTCTAAATACTTCATGTGATTACTACAAACGATATCCCTGATGGTAACATTGCTCTATAGCTATCGTACGTGAAAGCTGTGTGTCCATGCCTATTTTATTTATGGATTTAATATTTTTCATATCTTTTCATTATGACAAAGTTTTTCAGAACATCGTGTCCTCCACAATGACCCGGCAACTGAATGCAGCATGAATACTTTGTATCTTACCATACTTGTGTAGTTATTTAATGAATTGCCGGTAACTTTATTTATATATGATTACAAGTGTTGCCTGACATCACAATTGAAAAGAGGGGCTATAGACATTCCTATCACGTAGATATAAATAACTGTTTAAACAGTATTTAACGATATTTTGTTCTCATTTAATATGGACACACTTGCGCAACAGCGCTGGTTTATTTATGAGCAAACTATTACTTATATTTATTGTATGTGATCTCATTGTATGTATGGTTAAATGATGATGGCGTCCTCTTGGGTAAAATATTCCGGAGGTAAAATATTCCCCCTTTCGGATCTCCGGGTGGGGACTACTCAAGAGGACGTCGATATCAGGAGAAAGGAAACGCGTTCCACGGATCGGAGCGTGGAATGTCAGATCCCTTAATCGGGCAGGTAGGTTAGAAAATTTAAAAAGGGAAATGGATAGGTTAAAGTTGGATATAATGGGAATTAGTGAAGTTCGGTGGCAGGCGGAACAAGACTTTTGATCAGGTGAATACAGGGTTATAAATACAAAATCAAATAGGGGTAATGCAGGAGAAGGTTTAACAATGAATAAAAAAATAGGAGTGCGGGTAAGCTACTACAAACAGCATAGTGAACGCATTATTGTGGCCAAGATAGACACGAAGCCCATGCCTACTACAGTAGTACAAGTTTATATGCCAACTAGCTCTGCAGATGACGAAGAAATTGAAGAAATGTATGATGAGATAAAAGAAATTATTCAGGTAGTGAAGGGAGACGAAAATTTAATAGTCATGGGTGACCGGAATTCTAGAGTAGGAAAAGGGAGAGAAGGAAACATAGTAGGTGAATATGGATTGGGGGAGAGAAATAAAAGAGGAAGCCGTCTGGTAGAATTTTGTGCAGAGCATAACTTAATCATAGCTAACACTTGGTTCAAGAATCATAAAAGAAGGTTGTATACATGGAAGAAACCAGGAGATACTAGAAGGTATCAGATAGATTATATAATGGTAAGACAGAGATTTAGGAACCAGGTTTTAATTGTAAGACATTTCCAGGGGCAGATGTGGACTCTGACCACAATCTATTGGTTATGAACTGTAGATTAAAATTGAAGAACCTGCAAAAAGGTGGGAATTTAAGGAGAAGAGACCTGGATAAATTGACTAAACCATAGGTTGTACAGAGTTTCAGGGAGAGGATAAGGGAACAATTGACAGGAATGGGGGAAATAAATACAGTAGAAGAAGAATGGGTACCTCTGAGGGATGAAGTAGTGAAGGCAGCAGAAGATCAAGTAGGTAAAAAGAGAAGGACTAGTAGAAATCCATGGGTAACAGAAGAAATATTGAATTTAATGGATGAAAGGGGAAAATATAAAAACGCAGTAAATGAAGCAGGCAAAAAGGAATACAAACCTCTAAAAAATGAGATCGACAGGAAGTGCAAAATGACTAAGCAGGGATGGCTAGAGGACAAATGTAAGGATGTAGAGGCTTATCTCACTAGAGGTAAGATAGATACTGCCTACAGGAAAATTACAGAGACCTTTGGAGAGAAGAGAGGCACTTGTATGAAAATCAAGAGCTCAGATGGAAACCCAGTTCTAAGCAAAGAAGGGAAAGCAGAAAGGTGGAAGGAGTATATCTATACAAGGGTGATGTACTTGAGGACAATATTATGGAAATTGAAGGGAATGTAGATGAATATGAAATGGGAGACACAATACTGCGTGAAGAGTTTGACAGAGCACTGAAAGACCTGAGTCGAAACAAGGCCCTGGGAGTAGACAACATTCCATTAGAACTACTGACGGCCTTGGGAGAGCCAGTCCTGGCAAAACTCTACCATCTGGTGAGCAAGATGTATGAGACAGGTGAATATAATAATTCCAATCCCAAAGAAAGCAGGTGTTGAAAGATGTGAAAATTACCGAACAATCAGTTTAATAAGCCACAGCTGCAAAATACTAACACGAATTCTTTACAGACGAATGGAAAAACTGGTAGAAGCCGACCTTGGGGAAGATCAGTTTGGATTCCGCAGAAATGTTGGAACACGTGAGGCAATACTGACCCTACGACTTATCTTAGAAAATAGATTAAGGAAAGGCAAACCTATGTTTCTAGCATTTTGTAGACTTAGAGGAAGCTTTTGACAATGTTGACTGGAATACTCTCTTTCAAATTCTAAAGGTGGCAGGGGGTAAATAACAGGGAGCGAAAGGCTATTTACAATTTGTACAAAAACCAGATGGCAGTTATAAGAGTCGAGGGACATGAAAGGGAAGCAGTTGTTGGGAAGGGAGTAAGACAGGGTTGTAGCCTCTCCCCGATGTTATTCAATCTGTATATTGAGCAAGCAGTAAAGGAAACAAAAGAAAAATTCGGAGTAGGTATTAAAATCCATGGAGAAGAAGTAAAAACTTTGAGGTTCGCCGATGACATTGTAATTCTGTCAGAGACAGCAAAGGACTTGGAAGAGCAGTTGAACGGAATGGATAGCGTCTTGAAAGGAGGATATAAGATGAACATCAACAAAAGCAAAACGAGGATAATGGAATGTAGTCGAATTAAGTCGGGTGATGCTGAGAGAATTAGATTAGGAAATGAGACACTTAGAGTAGTAAAAGAGTTTTGCTGTTTGGGGAGCAAAATAACTGATGATGGTCGAAGTAGAGAGGATATAAAATGTAGACTGGCAATGGCAAGGAAAGCGTTTCTGAAGAAGAGAAATTTGTTAACATCGAGTATAGATTTAAATGTCAGGAAGTCATTTCTGAAAGTATTTGTATGGAATGTAGCCATGTATGGAAGTGAAAAATGGACGATAAATAGTTTGGACAAGAAGAGAATAGAAGCTTTCGAAATGTGGTACTACAGAAGAATGCTGAAGATTAGATGGGTAGATCACATAACTAATGAGGAAGTATTGAATAGGATTGGGGAGAAGAGAAGTTTGTGGCACAGCTTGACCAGAAGAAGGGATCGGTTGGTAGGACGTGTTCTGAGGCATCAAGGGATCATTACTTAGTATTGGAGGGCAGCGTGGAGGGTAAAAATCGTAGAGGGAGACCAAGAGAGGAATACACTAAGCAAATTCGGAAGGATGTAGGTTGCAGTAGGTACTGGGAGATGAAGAAGCTTGCACAGAATAGAGTAGCATGGAGAGCTGCATCAAACCAGTCTCAGGACTGAAGACCACAACAACAACAACAGTTCTTCGACAGCATTACAGAATCTAAAAGGGAGGGGAAACATAATTGCTCACTGTGAGAGTTGAGTTTTAATAACTGAAGACTGATATGTTAAACATCAGTTGTAACATATTAGAGGAAGCTGGAAAGATAAAAATAATTTTTATTGGTCAACTCTGCGGCTAGCGAGTTGATTTTGGTTTGTTTGTTTCCTTCTACACGCTGCCCTTAGAGTTCTAGACTACTCTAATAACAAATACTTTTACCTCTCAACCTCCCCGTGATATAAATAATCCACCCTTGGTCTCCACTACAATCTGAAACTCTTCCCATTTCCCTACTTTACCATATTAATTATTCCTCGATGCGTGAGGATTCCTTTGCAAATACCCATTCTTACAGTTACTTTTTGCAGCAAAGATATCTTGTAGCTAACTCGGTTCATTATCTACTCATTGGTCATCCTCTCATCCCGCCCAATCTTCACTATTCGTCTGTAACACATTTCGAAGGTTTCTGTTCTTTCCTTGGCTGTATACTTTTCGTGTCCATATAAGGCTTTACTTTCAGAAAAGCCTAATGAACACTTAAATCTATACAGCATATTTTATGCAAGAGGACACTCCATCTGGAAGATATTTCAAAAAAGTCGTATTTCAGAATTGCCAAGAACTGCCGATAAAACAAATCATTATTAATTATCGATTTAGATCATCTTATCACCTTCAGGTATCATAAAACTGTTTATTGCACCCTGTAAAGCAACGTTCTTACAGAGGCGTCAAATGAAATAAAAACCATCCCGCATCACTTACGCCAGCAGTAAAATGCAGTAGACTAATCGTCAACGGTAGAAATAACTGCAGTAATGCATTTTAGCGTTGACTACGTATTTTGCCTTATTGGTGTCGAGTACCCAGGTTGGTTCTTATTTTCTTTTTTTTGACGCCACAGGAAGAACATTTCCACACATCCTGTTGCAAATAATTTTATGACACGTGAACGTAATGAGTTGATAGAAACAGTTAGTTAATGAAGATTTATTTACGAATATAAAAACACACGACGGTGGTGTAATATTCTACAATACTGATTACTTTACAAAGCGGTATTCGGTAGTTACGCTATCGTCAGATGCAAAGATAAATATGTGTGGCTGTGAAATTTTTGTAGAATCAAAGGTCTAAAAGTAACGCATATACTCAGTATAGTAAAATGTTTCTTATTCCAGTCTTTGATCACAATATAAAGTCCTTCGTCGATGACCGATTTCAGTTAGTAATGACCATCTTCAGATGACAATATAAAAAATATGCTACTAGTGTGCTGTCTATCTATCAAAACAATACAGTATTTCTTATTACAGTAACGCCAGTTGCAAATTGACTGTGAGGACGATGTGACTGTGGATGATGTGACCTATTTTACACCATATTTAAGTTCTACGTGACGATGCTTTGCTAAGTGTATTTATATGTTTTGACGATCCAATTACGACTTTATCACATTAAGACATGCTGTAGAACAGGTACGCTTTATCTTATTTTATCTGCTCGCTCCCAGTTTGTATTAGTATGAAATACTGTATTGTTTTGATAGACAGACTGCCCACTAGCTGCATATTTTTTATATTGTAGATCTGAAGATGGTCATTACTGACTGAAACCGGTCCTCGTCGAAGGACTTTATGTTGTGAACAAAGACTGCAATAAAAAACATTTGACAGTACCTGGATCACCGTTTGTATTCGCGATTATGTCGCAGCTTGTGAAACTCAGTACCTTAGCTGATTTCCGAAGATGACAATCGTGGATGTTAGACTTACGACTGAAACGAGTGGAATTATGTCAGTAAAAATGTTTAGATAAAACATGTGACACCTTAAATACTGAACTAAATGACAAATTGCAATTGTTCCCAGAAGTAAAATAAGTAGAAAAATATGCAGTTTACTTTGCTAACATAATCCAAGAAGTTGACCGAACAAGATACGTAATCTTATCCTTAACAAGACCAATATCACAAATAGGTAAAATATTTCAAGCTGTACTGAAAAGATAAGTGAAATAACTGAACCTAACAAAGTAAATTTTTATCACGGCAAGTGAGATAAGTGAAATAATGGAAAAATGTGGCATGTGAGTAGGAGGGGTAATTTAAAAAGTGGTCTGGATATTATTGGCAGTACAGGCAGTTAGGAGTAAGGAATATGGGACTGCAAGGGCTTGGCGAAGGGACACGTGTTCATTAATTTCTAACTTCAAGGTAGTTCTGCTTCCTCCCTTTGTGGGTGCTGTGTAAGATTTCACGTTGCACCTTGTAAATGTGGCTCTCTTTAAGCAGGTGGTCTGCAAAACTAGCCTCCTTTTCTAAGTCCTCGACTTTTATGATGCTCCTTCAAGCGGGTGGAACTGCCCTGCCAGACTGGCCTGTATATAATTTGCCGCAATTAAAAGTGATTTTGTGTTTTCCACTCTTTTCTATAACTGAAGTTCTGTCTTTGCCAATGGGGGAAATGAAGTTTTAAAATTCCTTGCCATAACTTTCTGGCGACATTCACAGATGCTTTTTCTCAATATGGAACCTGTTCCATTGTATTGAGGAGGTGGGCCGATCACAGGGCAAAGAAGAGAGCCGAACTGCTGTTTTTATTTGTTATGTTTCGGAGGCCACCATGATGGAAATGTAGCCATTGCTCGATGCTGTTTGTTTGACTGTATTGGTAGCTTTCTATTATGTGTACAAAACAATCAGAAACACTCCAACTTTCTGGCTGCCTGTTCTTGGCCATTTAGCTCCCGTATTTTTGCGACGAGAATCCGCTCTCAGGCTGGAGTTTACACAAACAGCTGGTGATCCTGATCTCCCTGTACATGTTGACATTCCTGTGCCCAATACAAACAGGCTTGGCTCCAGTCAGCCACCTCTGCAAGATGAAAAATTTTTGTTGGACAATGGAGCAAGAACAAAAGACTAATGATGAGAAATACGGCAGAACAACGCTATCCTAGAACAGTTGAGGATGCTCTTCATTTCGACCAGGCGACCATGATTTGAAAATTATCTCACTATTCGGTCTCCACTCAACCAACAAAGGACAAATAGTGGAAGACCTAACTCAAACTAAAAATGGGGATTAACAATGTCGTTCAGCTGTTATTGTGGTGCAGAACGACAAATTGTTCAGCCTGCCATACGCGTGCCCTCACAACGATCCTTTCCTGGAGATCCAGACCGTTCCTGTTGGCAACAAAGACATCAACTGTATATGTTCAGCAGCAGATACATGTTGTGACTTTCCGTGCGTTGTAAATATACACTCCTGGAAATTGAAATAAGAACACCGTGAATTCATTGTCCCAGGATGAGGAAACTTTATTGACACATTCCTGGGGCCAGATACATCACATGATCACACTGACAGAACCACAGGCACATAGACACAGGCAACAGAGCATGCACAATGTCGGCACTAGTACAGTGTATATCCACCTTTCGCAGCAATGCAGGCTGCTATTCTCCCATGGAGACGATCGTAGAGATGCTGGATGTAGTCCTGTGGAACGGCTTGCCATGCCATTTCCACCTGGCGCCTCAGTTGGACCAGCGTTCGTGCTGGACGTGCAGACCGCGTGAGACGATGCTTCATCCAGTCCCAAACATGCTCAATGGGGGACAGATCCGGAGATGTTGCTGGCCAGGGTAGTTGACTTACACCTTCTAGAGCACGTTGGGTGGCACGGGATACATGCGGACGAGCATTGTACTGTTGGAACAGCAAGTTCCCTTGCCGGTCTAGGAATGGTAGAACGATGGGTTCGATGACGGTTTGGATGTACCGTGCACTATTCAGTGTCCCCTCGACGATCACCAGTGGTGTACGGCCAGTGTAGGAGATCGCTCCCCACACCATGATGCCGGGTGTTGGCCCTGTGTGCCTCGGTCGTATGCAGTCCTGATTGTGGCGCTCACCTGCACGGCGCCAAACACGCATACGACCATCATTGGCACCAAGGCAGAAGCGACTCTCATCGCTGAAGACGACACGTCTCCATTCGTCCCTCCATTCACGCCTGTCGCGACACCACTGGAGGCGGGCTGCACGATGTTGGGGCGTGAGCGGAAGACGGCCTAACGTTGTGCGGAACCGTAGCCCAGCTTCATGGAGACGGTTGCGGATGGTCCTCGCCGATACCCCAGGAGCAACAGTGTCCCTAATTTGCTGGGAAGTGGCGGTGCGGTCCCCTACGGCACTGCGTAGGATCCTACGGTCTAGGCGTGCATCCGTGCGTCGCTGCGGTCCGGTCCCAGGTCGACGGGCACGTGCACCTTCCGCCGACCACTGGCGACAACATCGATGTACTGTGGAGACCTCACGCCCCACGTGTTGAGCAATTCGGCGGTACGTCCACCCGGCCTCCCGCATGCCCACTATACGCCCTCGCTTAAAGTCCGTCAACTGCACATACGGTTCACGTCCACGCTGTCGCGGCATGCTACCAGTGTTAAAGACTGCGATGGAGCTCCGTATGCCACGGCAAACTGGCTGACACTGACGGCGGCGGTGCACAAATTCTGCGCAGCTAGCGCCATTCGACGGCCAACACCGCTGGTCCTGGTGTGTCCGCTGTGCCGTGCGTGTGATCATTGCTTGTACAGCCCTCTCGCAGTGTCCGGAGCAAGTATGGTGGGGCTGACACACCGGTGTCAATGTGTTCTTTTTTCCATTTCCAGGAGTGTACTTATGAATATAACTCTGAATTTCTATGTTTTAAATACATGTATATGTACTGTTAAAGAAAAAAAAGTTATATTGCACACATTTTTAGCCAACCGCAAAGACAGCACTTAACTTCGGAATAGAGTTGATATACAAAATCAACCGTATTTCTGACAAATTCCTTGTAGGCCAGTCAGGCGGAAACGTTATAGGAGTCGGAGACTTAGAAAAGGCGGTTCTATATTTGCAGACCAATTGCTTAAAGAACACCACAGTTACAAGATGCAACGTGAAGGCTTACATAACATTCACAAAAAGAGATAGTTGAACTACCTTGAAATATTGAAATCAATAATCACATATCCACCTCTGAATGAGCAAAGTTCTCTTATTCGTCACTTCAGTCACTCTAGATTTAGCTGCCGTGTAAAAAAAAAAAAAAAAAAAAAAAAAAAAAAAAAAAAAAAAAAAACTACTTTGTGCAATTAATGTTGCTTCATATACGTTTTTAGTTTCTCTTGTAATAGTGTACCTGTTTGTAACATCGGTAACGTTAAGTAAATGATTAGCTTGTTCATTACATCTTGGAAAATGTCACTAAAGTTTCTTACATATTGTTCAACTTATTTTTCTTCTCAAATCAGTTGCTGGAATTCGTCAAGTTGTTCAGCATTTAATGTGATATGCATTTTATTTGTGCTACATATTTTGATAACGCATCTTTGTACTTGAGGGTGACGTACCACTCGAAAACCGATCAATAAAACAATGGATTTTGTACAATATTACACTTGTGTCGGTACTTTTTCATTCATATGTATAACGAGAAAATATATTTCATCAATCCCTCTTGTCGTTTCTGCAGTATACTGTTTTCAAATTTAAATTTTGATCAACGTTAAAATTGTTACCTTTCTTGTAAAAGTTTATGTTGCTGCTTACAGTCCTGTTTTATTTCTTCCTCACTTTGGCTGCCCAAATGGATAAATCTATACTTTCAGCGTCTCATTTCTCAGTCTAACTCCCTGAGCATCAAGACGTAATTCGCGACTGGATGTACTTTTATTAACTTTCAATTTTTAACCTCTTTTTACGGCCCTATCCTTTCACTTCAAATGATCTTTCAAGTACTTTTCTGCCTCTGGCAAACAAAACTTGAAGATTTTATTAATTTTCCTGAACACTGCGTTCCCTTTTAAAACTTTCTCACTAGTTTTCTTAACTGTCTGCTCTTTGAATAACACGGGCGCACAGTACTGTTCCTCTCATTACTGTGGTACTGTCTCCTCTTTCAAATATTTTGATTCATGTGACTACAACCTCATTCCTGTACAAGTTGTAGATATTTCAGAGATTACGTACTAGTGTATACTGTCAACACCTTTTTTTCTATATCTTTGACCTGTTTTCTCTATTCCCGCCAAGAATGAAATGGCCATTCCTTCAGGTCCTATAAAACGTTTTTCTCTTCTGTCTATAATTACACTATTTGACACAAGAAGTACACAAATACATGGTATAAGGAAAGGGGCATCAAATGTAACTGAAGGATGTATTTACAGTGCTAATCTCAGTGCAAACGCTACTCTACTGCTACCACCATAACCAGTATATTAAGTATGTGATGTTTGCTCCAAATCGAGGGGAGACAGAGAAACCTGTATGTATCATCAAAATAGATCAACATCAGGTAACAGAATATCTATGATGCACCGACTGTGCTATGAAATTCTGAAAGTCGGTTAAACGAATTCTTCCTTCAATAATGAATGTACTTAATCGAAGTGCTTAAGAGAAAAAGAACATTAACAGACAAACCTATGAATTATGCTCGTAGGAAAATAAAAGCAAATGTTAAAGTTGACACCGTGCTGCTTTCAGACGCGACGAAGACGTAAGGAAAACGTTATGCAGAATAATACATGGTGCAACGCGCTATTGTGTTCACAGGCGCCTCATAAATTTTTATGGCATGTCGACATGAGTGTCACTGACTCAAATGAGGATAAAAATAAGCGTGAGTGCCGATATACAAGAATGCCGCGGAACGTTCCTTCAGGAGAAGCGCAAACAGGTAATTCAGATGAATTAGGGAGAGACGGAAGATGAGATCGTGTAATAGCCTACTCGTCTGCAAGTCATCTCCATCACCAGTAAAAATAGAAGCATCTGCGTCTATTACAGTCGGTCGTGTACGACAGCACTCAGGCGTGCTAGATATGTTGATAACAAAAGCCGCAGAATGAGTTTTGTTTTGAACAGTTAGTGCTCATAGAGTTCCATGATTTGGAAAGAAGCTTAACAAGAATATACACGAACCGAAAGTAAATCTCACAGGATGCGGTACAAAAATTTAGATATCCATGGATATTGGAAACAGAGTTTGATACAATACTTACAGTTTTATAAGACAATTCTTTTGTCTCTTAGTACTTTTATTGCTTCTTCGGAGTACAAGCTGAAAACAGTGGTTGCAAGCTATAACCTTCTTAACACAAACTGTTCTTTCACGATTTTCCATTGTTTTGCTGTCTTTTGACTTTTGTTTATGTCTGGCTCTGTACCTGAACAACATCTTTTAATTTTTTCTTTTCTTGCGTTTTTGTTTTTTAATCGCTTTGTCAGGTATTCTTCTTTGATAATTTTCCCCTTTCTGAAACCAAAGAAGATCTTATTTCAGTTTTTCTGTCTGTCTTACAATAAATTAATATCGTGAGGAGTTTAGAAGCATTGCTTGTCAGACTAATCGTCCTATAGTTTCCACTTTTACTCACACTTGCCTTCTTTGATAGTGTGATTGTAATACTTTCCAGAAATCTGAAAGTGACTCAACAGATTCAAAGATCTTTGATACCACCTACAACAGCACAGTTCCTAAACCCGTCGCAGATATCAATATCTACGCTGACTGATTTGAGTTTAGATCATTCAGTGCTCTGGCAAATTCTGACCACACTTCTGAATCACTTGTTTCTTCCATATTAAGTTCCTCATTTCAAACTTTGGAACAGCCCCTCTCATTCATATCGAACTTTGATCCATTTGTACCCATGTCTGAATTTTCTTCTGTATTTAATTGAGGTTTCCCATTTACATCTTGTAGGTTAAACCTTTACATAATACGTCTTCAAAATAATGTTAAATCTTCCTGTAGGCCGGGTATACGTGTATAATATATTTCTCAATCGCTCTACAGGTTTCTTTCATTCATTTCGCTTTAACCTATTTCACTTGCTATTAATTTTATTCCTAGGCGATCTGTACTGTCTCTTTCCTAACTAATTCGTGAGGATTCTTATATTTTCTTGTTTCACCCAGAAGTTCAAGTATTTTTTGAGTTATCCGTGGCTTATTTGTCTCTATCATCACTATACCTACGAGTCTTGTTTCAGTTATTTCCTTTCCTGTTACACTCTTCTCACTTTCTACTGAAGTACTCTAGACGCTCTTTCTTAAGCAACTGTTCATTACCTCGGAGAATTTTCAGTTTGTTTCACTCTAATTCATCAGTATTCCATGTTTTAGTATATACCACTTCATTATCCTCTTCAATTTTAGCCTGCTGCTTATCAATATTAAGTTACGATCCGACTCTATGCACGCATCTGCACAATCGAGAATGTTATTTAACTATGTTGTAGCCAAATTAGTATCTTCTAATGTCTCTGGTCTTATCCTAGTACATCTTCTTCGTAGTTTTCGAAGAAGGTTCCTGCTGCAACAAGTTGAAGCCTCTCATTTCTTTCTCCAAACCACATTCTCCAGTTCCTTCCTATATAACGGTCTTAAATTGAGCTCTAAATATTGAATTTTTATTCACCGTTACGCATTTTCCCATCCCTCTATTGCATCATACAGTATATTGTCTCTTCTTCCCATAACTTGCAACGTGTACACCTAAATCTGTGCAAAGGTTACTAGTGCTGGCTTAATTTCAGTGTTCAAAAGAATAATTCGACCACTGCATTGCCCTCTCTCTACCTTTATTAAGCCCTGGCCACTCGTGTGGGAGAGTACCTTTGGGAAGCACATGGTACCTTTCTTTTATTTTTCGTTAGAAGAAACTCTAAGCCATCCAGTAGGAAAAGGTAACGCTATTTTAAGCACCTATTTGAGTAAAACCGATAGCGAATCCGGAAAGTGAGGATCTTAAATTACTAGTTGTTAACTGTTACAGTATTCGCAACAGAGGCACACCTCTCGTAGAAAGAAATTGCCCCCACATAATTGTAGGAACTGAGAGTTGGTTGAAAGGCGAACTAGAGAGTAGGCAAATATTCGACAACTCAGGGAACGTATATTTTAATAAATCCATTACACTCTGCAGAAGCAGAAGGAGAATTTATAGCGGCAACCAGAAGTATTATGTCTAGCGAGGTTCAAAATGAACTGGATCGCGAAGTAATGTGGACAAGAGTAATGAGAATCGGTGGACATAGATTAATAATCGGATGTTATTACTGAACACCCGAATCAAGCACATCGATAGTAGAGTAAATTAATAAAAGCCTAAACATGATAGCAACAGAGTACTGAGTGAACTACGCATACGTAATCAGCGGACTAACACCGAATAAAAAGCGGTCTACTAGCTTGTATTTCAAGAGAACTGGGAAGTGTCGGTAAGTACTTTCCTGGTAGCGTATATTTTTCCTTGAATTTGGATTGTGCAACAGAGGGGTGCTATGTGTATGTTATGAACACGTGGAGACGAAATACACATTACGCGAATTGTTTTACTCGTGATGAGAAATATCTGATGATCTGTTACTTTATCACTTGAAAAAGCATAAGCTATTGGTCAGTTGGAGGATTTCGTAAGAATTGGGAACGTCTAATAGGCTTGAAAATTTGCAGATGCGTTACGATCAAAATAGGAGTTTATTTTAACAATATACAGTCTTGTACTCAGCACATAACACATTAGTGAATCAATACTGAAAGAAATATGGCCGCTTAACATACAAAATAATTACACTCTGCCAAGACGCAACTAGAGCGCTGGCATACATGACTTGCAAGGGTGTGGCTGTCAAAAGTAGGGAATTTCATAAAATGGAGACTAATTTTTGGTTGCGTACAAAATCAAGCACACCACAGAGGATCTAAGAACTTGAGAGCATAATTTAAATATCGCGAAACCATACAGAGAAATTCAAAAGGAGAATGAAGTACAGCAGGACATAATTCGACATCAGCAAATTCAGTAACTTCATTTATTCGTAAATTGGAATCATGCTACCCGAACAGGGCTTCGATCTTCGTAAAATACTGTGATCTATTCATTGGTGTTGCTTGTGACCACGAAGTCGTTACTTTCATCAGACGTGGTGATCGTACGACACGAAGAATAAAACACCGATACACGGGAAACAACTACAAAACCCGTGATAAAATAATGAAACCACACACGAGAACCTTTGGTAGATCGCAGAAGTCGCTTACACAACTATACATTTATAAACCTTACACAACGCGAAGATGATTTGCTTACTCACAGCCTGAAAATTTACTCAAAAATTCTTGAGGCAATGAAATATAATACCACACGACTGTGTCCGATCAGAACAAAGAGCATTGTTAAGTTCGTTCATTTCACAGTAGATGCTGAGCAATTACACAGTGAATAAAACCCAAACCATGTCAGGAAATGAAATTACTGAATGATTCTTTGACAGAAAATAACCGTTACACCTACCTAACTCAAATGAAATCATTCCATGCCATGTTATGGAGAAAAAACTAATACCCACAGCTCGGTGGTGGATCCCAGACTAAAAAAAATGCCAGCTAAAGACAGTTGCTGCAAGGACCCGCTTCTTTTTTCTTCAACAAAATGCGGGGCGGTCCTCTAGAGAATTGTATGCACGAAACGAGCGGGAAAGCTTAGGGACGGGATGTGTCTTTGAAGGAGCTCTAAAAATTGAAACTGCTCTATACGAGGGAAAAGAAACTCTTTGCTCCACACCAGCATACTTGTAGTTCACTGACTCGCACATTCGCACTTACGTATACCATTCAGGCACAATGTAAGGGTGGAAGCACACTACTGTTTATCATAACGAGTTGAACAAGGCAGCTCCCTACGTATTCCCTGTACTACGACTCTATCAAATAGAACAGAAAACATCCGTGTAGCTCATAACTACAATAACAAAGAAAGATATATGTAGAGAAATGTAGAAGTGCTAAGGTAGACATCTTTCAACATTGTTTGACACAGCCTCAACAACTAGGCTGACAATCCATTTCCTAAAGAAAGATTTCCGACTTCCTAGTTACACAGAGACGCAATCATTACATAAGTGTCATGAAGGTATTGACGACTACTGTCTTAAATTTTGAAATAAAAACATAAATTTTATTTCTGATATGCAAAAGCAGAGCAGTTGTACTTAAAACTCTAAGACGCTATAAGCCCCGGTCTAGACAAATATCTGCCAAAGATTACAGCACAGCTGGCTGAAAAAGTGTGCTGATTCACTTAGATCATTGGTTTGCCCTCGAGATGACATTGTCTTCGGGTGTTGCCCAAGGAACCCCAGCTACCGTCTAACTCAATTATTCACGCAAGAATGTACGTTGACAGTAAATAAATGAACAAGTGTGTGAGCATTAGTTGTCATTAGTTTAGATTCCGAACAGGCTTCAGCATCTTAAGGACTTCAGCTAGTTTCGAATTTGTTTCATACGCTTGAAGAACCGGTCTTTTATGTAATGAAGAATCACAATCTTTGCAGTAGCCCGCGTTTGAAAATATAATTGTTGTGATCTACATTGTTTGGACATTCATAAAGTATGCCCCTCATGAACAGTCGAGAGGGGCGTTTAACCGCCACACCATTGCCCACTTGCATTAGTACAACAAGACGTCGTTCGATGCATACGTAAGCATTCTTATCCATGTACAGCCATAATATCTAATAGAAGTAAGCAGCTGACGTGACGTGTCAGATGAATTCCTACTTAAAATGTATCATTTCTTAAGCCATTTTGTAACTATCGTTGGTCGATGAATCACGTAAACATGCTAGATAATAAGCTAAACATTCGTTTGTTACGTCGCTCTCAACAATGCTAGGAATCTGATTGAGCTTATGAGGGATATACGGAATACACAGTATCTGTTTAACCGTAATTTCCAATCCTCGAGACAACAAGGGCTGATAAGTACGACATATATCGTATAATCAACTTACCAGTTCCTGCATCCAAGTTGCTGACAAGCATAATACAGAACTTCGAAAAACAAAATTAAGGATCAGTTAAATGACGATCAGTTTGTTGTTGTTGTTGTGGTCTTCAGTCCTGAGACTGGTTTGATGCAGCTCTCCATGCTACTCTACCCTGTGCAAGCTTCTTCATCTCCCAGTACCTACTGCAACCTACATCCTTCTCAATCTCCTTAGTGTATTCATCTCTTGGTCTCCCTCTACGATTTTTACCCTCCACGCTGCCCTCCAATACTAAATTGGTGATCCCTTGATGCCTCAGAACATGTCCTACGAACCGATCCCTTCTTCTAGTCAAGTTGTGCCACAAGCTCCTCCTCTCCCCAATTCTATTCAATACCTCCTCATTAGTTATGTGATCAACCCATCTAATCTTCAGCATTCTTCTGTAGCACCACATTTCGAAAGCTATTTATCGTCCACGTTTTACTTCCATACATGGCTACACTCCACACAAATACTTTGAGAAATGACTTCCTGACGCTTAAATCTATACTCGATGTTAAAAAATTTCTCTTCTTAAGAAGCGCTTTCCTTGCCATTGCCAGTCTACATTTTATATTCTCTCTACTTCGACCATCATCAGTTATTTTGCTCCCCAAATAGCAAAACTCCTTTACTACTTTACGTGTCTCATTTCCTAATCTAATTCTCTCAGCATCACCCGACTTAATTCGACTACCTTCCATTATCCTCGTTTTGCTTTTGTTGATGTTCATCTTATATCCTCCTTTCAAGACACCATCCATTCCGTTCAACTGCTCTTCCAAGTCCTTTGCTCTGACAGAATTACAATGTCATCGGCGAGCCTCAAAGTTTTTATTTCTTCTCCATGGATTTTAATACCTACTCCACATTTTTCTTTTGTTTCCTTCACTGCTTGCTCAATATACAGATTGAATAACATCGGGGAGAGGCTACAACCGTGTCTCACTCCCTTCCCAACCACTGCTTCCCTTTCGTACCCCTCTACTCTTATAACTGCCATCTGCTTTCTGTACAAATTGTAAATAGCCTTTCGATCTCTGTATTTTACCCCTGCCACATTCAGAATTTGAAAGAGAGTAATCCAATCAACATCGTCAAAAGCTTTCTCTAAGTCTACAAATGCTAGAAACGTAGGTTTGCCTTTCCTTAATCTTTCTTCTAAGATAAGTCGTAGGGTCAGTATTGTCTCACGTGTTCCAACATTTCTGCGGAATCCAAACTGATCTTCCCCCAGGTCGGCTTCTATGAGTTTTTCCATTCATCTGTAAAGAATTCACGTTAGTATTTTGCAGCTGTGGCTTATTAAACTGATATTTCGGTAATTTTCACATCTGTCAAAACCTGTTTTCTTTGGGATTGGGATTATTTTATTCTTTTTGAAGTCTGTGGGTATTTCGCCTGTCCCAAACATCTTGCTCACCAGATGGTAACAGTTTTGTCAGGACTGGCTCTCCCAAGGTTGTCAGTAGTTCTGATGGAATGTTGTCTACTCCGGGGGCCTTGTTTCGACTCAGGTCTTTCAGTGCTGTGTCAAACTCTTCACGCAATATCATATCTCCGATTTCATCTTCATCTAAATCCGCTTCCATTTCCGTAATATTGTCCTCAAGTACATCGCCCTTGCATAGGCCCTCTGTATACTCCTTCCACCTTTCTGCTTTCCCTTCTTTGCTTAGAACTGGGTTTCCATATGAGCTCTTGATATTCATGCAAGTGGTTCTCCTTTCTCCAAAGGTCTCTTTAATTTTCCTGTAGGTAGTATCAAACTTACCCCTAGTGAGATAAGCCTCTACATCCTTACATTTGTCCTCTAGCCATCCCTGTCGATATCATTTTTGAGACGTTTGTATTCCTTTTTGCCTGCTTCATGTACTGCGTTTTTATATTTTCTCCTTTCATCAATTAAATTCAATATTTCTTCTGTTACTCAAGGGTTTCTACTAGCTCTCGTCTTTTTACCTACTTGATCCTCTGCTGCCTTCACTGTTTCATCCCTCAAAGCTACCCATTCTTCTTCTACTGTATTTCTTTCCCCCATTCCTGTCAATTGTTCCCTTTTGTTCTCCCTGAAACTGTGTACAATCTCTGGTTCTTTCAGTTTATCCAGGTCCCATCTCCTTAAATTCCCACCTTTTTGCAGTTTCTTCAGTTTTAATCTACAGCTGATAACTAATAGATTGTGGTCAGAGTCCACATCTTCCCCTGGAAATGTCTCACAATTTAAAACCTGGTTCCTAAATCTCTGTCTTACCATTATATAATGTATCTGATACCTTCTAGTATCTCCAGGATTCTTCCATCTATACAACCTTCTTTCATGATTCTTGAACCAAGTGTTAGCTATGATTAAGTTATGCTCTGCGCAAAATTCTACCAGACGGCTTCCTCTTTTATTTCTTCCCCCCAATCCATATTCACCTACTATGTTTCCTTCTCTCCCTTTTCCTACTGACGAATTCCAGTCACCCATGACTATTAAATTTTCGTCTCCCTTCACTACCTGAATAATTTCTTTTATCTCATCATACATTTCATCAATTTCTTCATCATCTGCAGAGCTAGTTGGCATATAAACTTGTACTACTGTAGTAGGTGTGGGCTTCGTGTCTATCTTGGCCACAATAATGCTTTCACTATGCTGTTTGTAGTAGCTTACCCGTACACCTACTTTTTTATTCATTATTAAACCTACTCCTGCATTACCCCTATTTGATTTTGTATTTATAACCCTGTATTCACCTGACCAGAAGTCTTTTTCGTCCTGCCACCGAACTTCACTAATTCCCACTATATCTAACTTTAACCTATCCATTTCCCTTTTTAAATTTTCTAACCTACCTGCCCGATTAAGGGATCTGACATTCCACGCTCCGATCCGTAGAACGCCAGTTTTCCTACTCCTGATAACGACGTCCTCCTGAGTAGTCCCCGGCCGGAGATCCGAATGGGGGACTATTTTATCTCCGGAATATTTTATCCAAGAGGACGCCATCATCATTTAATCATACAGTGAAGCTGCATGCCCTCGGGAAAAATTACTGCTGTAGTTTCCCCTTGCTTTCAGCCGTTCGCAGTACCACAACAGCAAGGCCATTTTGGTTAGTGTTACAAGGCCAGATCAGTCAATCATCCAGACCGTTGCCCCTGCGACTACTGAATAGGCTGCTGCCCCTCTTCAGGAACCACACGTTTGTCTGGCCTTTCAACAGATACCCGTCCGTTGTGGTTGCACCTACGGTACGGCTATCTGTATCGTTGAGGCACGCAAGCCTCCCCACCAACGGCAAGGTCCATGGTTCATGGGGGGGACGATCAGTTTGGCTTTGCGAAATGTAAAGGCATCAGAGACGCAGTTCTGATGTTGTGCTTGATAGTGGTAGCGACATTTAAGACAAATCAAAACACATTCTTAAGATTCATGAGCCTAGAAAAATGGAGCAACAGGTTTAAAATTCTGAGGCAAGTAGGTCTGACTTACAGTAAGTACAAAAAGACAAGAGCGAAGAGTGATGGAATGGTGAACCAAGAACGAAACGCTCGGATTAAAAACGGTGTAAGATAGGGATGCAGTCTTTCGAAACTACAATTTAATCTATACATCGAAGAAGTACTGACTGAAACAACAGAATGGTTGAGAAGAGGATTTAAAAAAATCTAAAATGTTCAAATGTGTGTGAAATCTTATGGGACTTAAATGCTGTCATCAGTCCCTAAGCTTACACACTAGTTAACCTAAATCATCATAAGGACAAACACACACACTCACGCCCGAGGGAAGACTCGAACCTCCGCAGGGACCAGCCGACAGGATTTAAAAATCGGGATGTTATGGATATCAATGGTAACATCTAGATTTCTTCAGTGACAGTCAAGGAGAATTACCGGACCTGTTGAATTAATAATCTAATGAGTACAGAACATGAATGGCGGTACACCGAAGGAAGACGAAAGTAATGAGGAGCTGTAGAAATGGAATTAGCGAAAATTTTAACATCTCAATATTGACCAAGAAGTAGATGAAGAAATTCTGATACCTGAAAGGCCAGCTAAGGCGTGACGGAAGAAGCAAAGACATAAAGAGCACACTAGCACAGGCAAGGACAGCATGCTTGGCAAAAGAATCATGATACCTTAACTAATCGCAATTTTGGAAGCTCGTCTTTATATTCTTTATGGTACCAGAGGAAATAATATTATTCTATCAGATTCCAAATGAACTCTTGCTTTGCTAAGATAAACAACGGGGGAAAAATAAATCACTCCATAGGACACTAAAAGGCGTATTGGGAGATTCACAATTTTCAACATGGTGGCGGATTAAAACAGTGATCCAGGAAGTGTAGAATGAATTTCTTTTATTTCCGCCAATAATCACAAAGCTTTCGGTCTTTAAACCACCGGTTTCGGTCAGTAATGATCATCTTTATTTGTTTTATGACTTGTCCTAAATAACATGGCCGTAAAGGCATCGTCACAAAATATACACAACATCAGCATAGCATCGTCGCATTTACATTGATCAGCCAAACCATTATGAGCACTGCGCACCGCGACGTTGGATGCCTCCTGGCGGCTCAACGGTCACGTGACGTGGTAACAAAAGTATGTTAGTGGAGCAGACACGGACGGTGGATTACCTTAACCAAGATCTGGGCTGCAAATGGGGAAATCCAGCGCGATTTTCACAAAGGGCAGATTATTGTTACGCAGAACCTGCGAAAGAATATCATGAAACGCTGAAAATGGCCGAATGTTCAGGTGCTGTTGCTGTGAGCACATACGGAAAGAGGTAGAGAGGCAGTGAGGCTGCCGCTGGACTCTAAATGGTTGGACGTCCACGACTATTCACGGAATGTTGGGTTCGGAGGCTCGTCTGCTCGGTAAAGTAGGCTAGATGGTGATCTGTGGCGTCTCTGACCAAAGAGCACAACGATGGTGCATTCACAAGTGTTTCGGAGCACGCCGTTCATCGTACATTGTTGAACACGGAGCTCCGCAGCAGACCACCCCTACATGTTCGCATTTTCACCCAACGACATCGTCAATTACGACTGCAGTGGGCACGAGACAATCGGGATCCGACAGTCGATCAATGGAAACGTGTCGGTTCCTCTTCACGTTTTTGCTGCACTGGGTCGATGGTCGAGACGAACGGCGGCTCGAAACGTGCAGCGCGCTACAGACGCAGGCTGGTGGGAACAGCATCATGCTATGGGAGACTTTCTCCTACGCTTGCTTGGGACCTGTGATAGTAATCGAAAACACGATGACAGCTACGAACCACCTGCATTCCTTCATGCTTGATGTCTCCCCGGGCCGGCCGTTGTGGCCGAGTGGTTCTAGGCGCTTCAGTCTGGAACAATGCTACCGCTGCGGTCGTAGATTCGAACCCTGCCTCGGGCATGGATTTGTGTGATGTCCTTAGGTTAGTTAGGTTTAAGTAGCTCTAAGTTCTAGGGGACTGATGACCTCAGATGTTCAGTCCCATAGCGCTCAGAGCCATGTGAATCATTTTGTCTCCCCCGTACGGTGCTGTCAGCTTTTAGAAGTATTACTGTCCGTGTCTTGGAGACAGAACCGTGCTACAGTGGTTCTGATGATCATTATAGTGTACTCACGTTGGTGTCTTGGCTATCAGATTTGCCTGACGTAAATACAATGAAACCCATCTGGGTCCCGACCGCTACGGTCGCAGGTTCGAATCCTGCTTCGGGCATGGACGTGTGTGATGTCCTTAGGTTAGTTAGGTTTAAGTAGTTCTAAGTTCTAGGGGACTGATGACCAAAGTAGTTACGTCCCATAGCGCTCAGAGCCATTTGAACCATTTTTTGAACCCATCTGTGTCGCTATGGATTGCCATCACTGCGTACGCAAATCAACGCCCCGTTATTAAAGCAAATTACATGTCCTGTTCGTAGGCATCTAATGCTAATACCTACAGCATCCCTGATACGCAGAATCAGTGATGCATTTCGTTCTACATACGAACAAACAAGCTGTTAAGTAAATGGTCATAACGTTTTGGCTCATCAACCTGTTTGAAATATGATGTAAACTAGGCCACTATTCTGGCAGAGACGTACTGTCTCTATCGCTACTATTCATAATATACTGCAACACAGTAGCTATAACAATTGTTTGTGCCTTAATCTCGTTAAATATCGCTACTGCAAGTCTCCAAAAATAGTGAGCGTGCAACTGTACGGTGTGGCTAACGAAGCGAAAGATTATACAGTTAGTGTTTGTTGCCCTTGAACATTCACGAGCGACTGCACGAACGCAGAATACTGAAAGCTTGTTTTGTCCCTGTTGGTTCTAGAAAGCATCGTTGCTTTTTTGTGTTTAGCTACGCTAACGTATAGGGAGCAAAGGAGTCCATTTGTGGCATTCCCCCTTCATAGTTAGTCACTCAATAAACAATAACAAAAATGAGGAGGCAGTAATTCTACATGCAGTGAATAAAAATTAAATAATGTTCACAAGACAGAGTAGACATTCGGTGCAAATACATAAAGAAAAGCTCCATCATGCTGGAGCAATTGCAGAGGAGTAACTTGTGTATGTACCAGATAGTCAATGTGGCATTTCCCAAAATATAAGAACCATGTCAAGATAACAAACATATACTTGTAAAAAGGTGCAAATGAGCGGTTACCGAGCAAACAGTGTTAGACTACTCCCCGACAGCTGTAAGGAAACAAGGGATACAGGAAATATCTTTTTATTTATCACAATGTACTAATATCATCAAAAATACAACACTTAATACAATAAGAATACAAGTAAACAATAATATTAACACTTATAAGGGTTTTACCAAGAACAGTAAAATATGTAACACCACCGAACAGTTATACACAGCACCACCACATGCATGACATATGACGAAACTATATGCCTTGATGGTACTTAAAAATCGTTAAATGTGAACCATAGCATCAGTAGTAAAATACAACAAATAACAGTACATCAAAAAATGTTAATCACTTCCAAAGCTTTACAAGTGTAAAAACTTTACCTTAACAAACCTTACGCAATTATGTGAAGCTTAAACAATTTTTCACATTTCCCAGGTAAAAACAGACACTAAACAGAAAATTTGTCTTTCATAAAGCACCAAAAATTAGGACCCCAAACGGCACTAAAATCACACGTATCCGTTTCATCAAACAACGAGAAAGGGGTATCTTATACTGAATGGTAAGAAGGGTTGTAGCCAAATGGTACCAGACAACCTGGGGAAGACGTAGCATAACCACACCCGCGGGAACATGGGAGTGGGGTGGGATGGAGGAGACAGAGGAACGGAGAGGAAGAGAGACAGTGGTGGAGGATGGAGAGGTTGGGAAAGGCGGGACGGAGACATAAAGATGCAGGTGCCCAAATAGGTGTCAAGTGGGAAAATATGGCAAGGATGTAATTAATTTTTAATCAATAGTAATAAAACAAACGAATTAGAAATGGACCAAGAAACAACAGTCTGGCATTTTTACAGTCAGATAAGTAAGAACCACGATAGACTAAAGGATTAAATGAGAAACCACACACATATGTTACTGATATATACATGCTAACAAAAAATAGCCCAATTAATTTTTGAAACAACCAGTAAAATGATCTTCATAATCTGCAATAAACATCCTACAACAAATATGGCATAAAGGCACAACAAACACAGCAAAGTTATTATACAACCAGCAGCAACCAATATGCACCATCGACAATAGTGTGTCATGAAATCAAAAGTTGCACTCTTCAGTTTGTTAGTAATGGAACACAGTCATGAGGCGAAACACATGACAAACCAATAGTAATTGCAAGAAGCGAACTCCAGACGATAAAATATATTTCATAACAGGGGGGAAGGTAACATGGAAGGAGCGAATGGAGGGGAGAGGGCATAATACGAAGTTAGGCAGGGGATGATGTACGAGTTGCAGGTGGTATGCAGATGTACGAAAAAGCCGAAAACTGAACTCCATACCGCCGGCCGGAGTGGCCGAGCGGTTCTAGGCGCTTCAGTCTGGAACAATGCTACCGCTGCGGTCGTAGGTTCGAACCCTGCTTCGGGCATGGATGTGTGTGATGTCCTTAGGTTAGTTAGGTTTAAGTAGTTCTAAGTTCTAGGGGACTGATGACCTCAGAAGTTGAGTCCCATAGTGCTCAGTGCCATTTTTGAACTCCATACCTGGAAATCAAGCCAGGGAAGAAAATGTTACTTGGAACATGTTAGGAAAGGATATGTGAGGTATTGGGGTGGACGAGAGAAAATGAGGTTGGGGGGGGGGGGGGGGGAGGGGGAGAGAGAAATCCGTATATATAGGAGCTTGTGGTCGAAGAGCTGACGGAAAGTACAAAGCGGTTGGTGGAAGGGTAGGTAGTTTGAATTATACATCATTTTGGAACATGACAAAGAACCGACTAAACCTTAAAGCTGACTATCCAGCTCCTTTATTTTGCTCTTAAAAATCTGAAGGACCTCCAAAATATCCAACTGCATACGTCTTGATGTGTAATGCAAAACATTCAGTGTGTTACCTATATTACCAACCAAAATTACCTTCATTCCTCAAATGTTGTCCAATGCGATCTTATTACAAGTGACCAAGTGTTCATTAAAGCGGACAGGACAATTTCTTCCCGTTCTTCCGATATAAAACATTTCAAAGGATCCGCATTGCAACATAGGCTTGTCAGTAGCGGAGAGGCCAGCGGGGTGGTAAATGTAATTCATCAAGCTTACAATGCCGCATTGTAGATCTCGTGAATTATTTTATATTGGCCAAACGTGAGGACGTTTTTTTTTACCGGTATTAAAGAACACGTGGTTACTTGTAATAAGATGGCTTTTGGACAGAATTTGAGAAACGAGGGTCATTCGGTTGGTAATGTAGGTAACACATTGAAGGTTTTGCATTAATATCCAAAGGTATGCAGCTGGATATTTTGGATGTACTTGAGATTTTTAAGAGCAAAATAAAAGGTGCCGGATAAACTATTGATCGAACAAGTGAACTTTAGGTTTACTCGGCTCTTTGTCCTGTTCTAAAATGATGTAGAATTCATACTATCTTCCCTTCCACCAACCCCTTTGTACTTTCCGTCAATTCTTCGACCACAAGCTCCTACTGTAAATACCCGGATTCCTCCCCCCCCCCCCCCCCACCTTTTTTTCTCTCTTCCACCCCAGTACCTCACATATATTTTCCTAACATGTTCGCAGTAACATTTTCTTCCCTGGCTTGATTTCCAGGTATGGAGTTCAGTTTTCGGCTTTTTCGTACATCTGCATACCACCTGCAACTCATGCATCATCCCCTCTCTAACTTCGTGCTATCCCCTCGCCCCTCCATTCGCTCCTTCCATTTCCCTTCCCCCTGTTATAAAATATATTTTATCGTCTGGAGTTCGCGTCTTGCAATTACTATTGCTTTGCCATTGTGCTCCGCCTCATGACTGTGTTCTATTGCTGACATACTGAGGAGAAGTACAACTTTTGATTTCAGGATACACTATTGCCGGTGATGCGTATTGGTTGCTCCTCGTTGGACAATAAGGTGTCTGCGTTTGTTGCTCCTTTATGCGGCATATGTTGTGGGACGTATATTGCAGATTATGAAGATCGTTTCACCAGCTGATTGGCTTAAAAATTGTTTGGGTCATTTTTCGTTAGCATGTGTAACGTGTAGGATTACTCTTGAGTAACATAGATGTGTGGTTCCTCTGTTCAATCCGTTAGTCTATGGTAATTCTTATTATTTATGTGATTATTAAAATGTCACATGATTGTTTCTTGGTCAAATTGTAATAAGTTCGATTTATTGGTATTGTTTACATATTACTTATAGTCTTGCCATGTTTTCCCGCTCGATCCTTTTGTGGGCGGCTTAATGTTCATGCTTCCCTCTCCCCCATTTTCGCAGCCCTCCATCCTCCCCCCCCCCCCCCCCACTATCTCTGTCTCTTCCCTCCTCAAACAAACAGTGTGATTTTAGTGCCGTGAGGGGCTCTAATTTTTGATGCTTTATGAACGACAGCTTTGCGGTTTAATTTCTGCTTTCACCTGGGAAATGTGAAAAATTGTTTAAGTTTCATGTAACTCTGTAAGGTTTGTTACGCTAAAATTTTTGCGCTTTTACAAGGCTGGAAGTGATGAACATTTTTGTGATCTATTATCTGGTTGTTTTAATACTAACGCAGTGGTTCACATGTATTTATTTTTACATACCACTATGGCATATATCTTTGTCATACGCGCCGTATGTAGTTATGCTTTGCATTACTGTTCGGTGAAGTCGTGTATTTTACTGTTTTTGGTAAAACCCTTAAAAGTGTTAATTTTATTGTTGATCTGTACTGTCATTGTATTAACGGTTGATTGGAGAATATTGTATGAAACAAGAAAATATTTCCTATATCTCTGGTTTCCTGACGGCGCGGAAGGAGTACGTTGCAGTTATCTCCAGTGCTCTGTAACTGTTCAGTCCCACCTTGTTGTTGTTGTTGTTGTTGTAGTCTTCAGTCCTGAGACTGGTTTGATGCAGCTCTCCATGCTACTCTATTCTGTGCAAGCTTCTTCATCGCCCAGTACTTACTGCAACCTACATCCTTCTGAATCTGCTTAGTGTATTCATCTCTTGGTCTCCCTCTACGATTTTTACCCTCCAAGCTGCTCCAATGCTAAATTTGTGATCCCTTGATGCCTCAAAACATGTCCTACCAACCGATCCCTTCTTCTAGTCAAGTTGTGCCACAAACTTCTCTTCTCCCCAATGCTATTCAATACCTCCTCATTAGTTACGTGATCTACCCACCTTACCTTCAGCATTCTTCTGTAGTACCACATTTCGAAAGCTTCTATTCTCTTCTTGTCCAAACTAGTTATCGTCCATGTTTCACTTCCATACATGGCTACACTCCATACAAATACTTTCAGAAACGACTTCCTGACACTTAAATCTATACTCGACGTTAACAAATTTCTCTTCTTCAGAAACGATTTCCTTGCCATTGCCAGTCTACATTTTATATCCTCTCTACTTCGACCATCATCAGTTATTTTGCTCCCTAAATAGCAAAACTCCTTTACTACTTTAAGTGTCTCATTTCCTAATCTAATTCCCTCAGCATCACCCGATTTAATTTGACTGCATTCCATTATCCTCGTTTTGATTTTGTTGATGTTCATCTTATATCCTCCTTTAAAGACACTGTCCATCCATTCAACTGCTCTTCCAAGTCCTTTGCTGTCTCTGACAGAATTACAATGTCATCGGCGAACCTCAAAGTTTTTACTTCTTCTCCATGAATTTTAATACCTACTCCAAATTTTTCGTTTCCTTTACTGCTTGCTCAATATACAGATTGAATAACATCGGGGAGAGGCTAAAACCCTGTCTCACTCGTTTCCCAACCACTGCTTCCCTTTCATGCCCCTCGACTCTTATAACTGCCATCTGGTTTCTGTACTAATTGTAAATAGCCTTTCGCTCCCTGTATTTTACCCCTGCCACCTTCAGAATTTGAAAGAGAGTATTCCAGTTAACACTGTCAAAAGCTTTCTCTAAGTCTACAAATGCTAGAAACGTAGGTTTGCCTTTCCTTAATCTTTCTTCTAAGATAAGTCGTAAGGTCAGAATTGCCTCACGTGTTCCAACATTTCTACGGAATCCAAACTGATCTTCCCCGAGGTCGGCTTCTACCAGTTTTTCCATTCGTCTGTAAAGAATTCGCGTTAGTATTTTGCAGCCATGACTTATTAAACTGATAGTTCGGTAATTTTCACATCTGTCCACACCTGCTTTCTTTGGGATTGGAATTATTATATTCTTCTTGAAGTCTGAGGGTATTTCGCCTGTCTCATACATCTGGCTTACCAGATGGGAGAGTTTTGTCAGGACTGGCCCTCCCAAGGCCGTCTGTAGTTCTAATGGAATGTTGTCTACTCCCGGGGCCTTGTTTCGACTCAGGTCTTTCAGTGCTCTGTCAAACTCTTCACGCAGTATCTTATACCCCATTTCATCTTCATCTACATCCTCTTCCATTTCCATAATATTGTCCTCAAGTATATCGCCCTGGTATAGACCCTCTATATACTCCTTCCACCTTTCTGCCTTCCCTTCTGTGCTTAGAACTGGGTTGCCATCTGATAGTTTTTCCTTGTTACAAGTATATATTTGTTATCTTAATATGGTTCTCATACTTTTGGAAATACCATTTTGACTATATGGTTCGTAAATCTTGAAGCGATACTTTATGCATTTTTCACATGAGCTCAAAATTTGCTACGAGCCGTATTGTACACTATAGTAATTTTTGTTTTGTGCTCTGTAGGCTGGTTTGAAAATGGATCCCAACCCCAAACTAGTCGTCAAGTAAATAAAAGGGAAATTAGCAACTTTGGCTGTTTTTCCCTTGTGTTAAACAAGAGTTTACTGCTGTATATTCTATACCAAAGTAACATTACAGCAGTGCGAAAGCTTTGAAACAAAATTAGAGCAGCGTACTGCGTTAACTCACGCGTAAAAAACCGTTAAAACGTCGGAGATAGTTCAAAGATCATCAGCGTATGTTCTAAAATTAAAGTTCGACATTGACTAACCAGTGAAAACCTGAAGTTCAAATAGCTCACCAAAGAATGGGCACAATTCTCGAAATCAAGAGACCAACATTACGTCAGTATATCACCAATAAAACCAACCAAACCTTGGTACACGAAGATCTGTTACAGCAGAAAGTTTGTACCCAGTGTAGCATGACTGAGCTTCAATCGTGCTGGCTTCCAACAGCGTGTGCACCACGTTCGTGCTGTTGAGTCAGCGCTTTGTGTATGTGGGATCATGGAGGATGTGAACCACTTGTTTGAATGAATCTAACGCAACAGCCTGGAACAATGATTAGGTGTCCGGTGGTGTCGAAGTGTCCACATCCTTGCTGATTCTCCTGGAAGCAAGAGGCTACAGGCTATACAAGGAACGCTCCTTCTCTTCCTGTGTACAGAAAAATTAAATACGTAATGTAGATATATGGAGTCAGATGAACCACTGTTAAAGTGAGATAGTAATATCGGTAAATTTGAATTTACCTATACAAAAGTTAATAGTCTTCTAGGATGTGTGCAGCAAAAACATTGGTAGTGCTTCTGTTAGTAATATTAATCTATTAATTACCCAGTTATAGAATGCGTACCTTCCATTGCGGTTTTAACTCTGTCTGCTTTACTCTCTGTTTTGTTTTAGTTGACCTATCGCAATACCTCATTCAGTTTATTTCTGAACCTCCGTTTCTAACTGATGTCTCCCCTTGAAATAAAGTAAATCCGACCTACTCACAGTTAGAAAAACATATTAAATTGAAAGAATTAGGTACTAAACGGCTGTATGGGAAGATACCTAAACATGAAAGAGTAAAACAAAAGTCTACTAGTATCAGACACCGGCCTTAATTTCGGGAAAAGGTTTCTGAGAATTTGTATTGGAGCACATCATTCTGTAGAAGCGAAGAATGGGCTCTTCCAAAACCGGAAAAGAAGAGAATCGAAGCATTTGAGATGCGGTGTACAGAATTATGTTGGGAATTACGTTGACTGCTAAGATAGAAAATCAGGAGGTTCCACAGAATCGGTGATGAAAGCAGCACATGGAGAACACTGATAAGAAGATGGGATAGTATGGTAAGCTATTTGTTAAAACAACGAGGTATAACTTCCATGCCTTTAAAGGGATTTGTAGAGGGAAAAACTGCAGGTAAAGACTGATATTGGAATATATTCAAGACATGACTGAAAATTTGGGTGCAACTGCTACTTAGAAATGAAGAGATTGACGCAAGAGAAGAAGTCACGGTGGGCTTCGTCAAAGTAGTCAGAAGATTGATAAAAAAACGCTGCCCCTTCCAGAATTCAGTCTCGGTTGTATTGCTCCAAATTTCTGGCATTTTGTTTATATATGACGTCAATGAACATTCACGTTTATTTTACACTTTCTGTCAAACGATAATGACAGATGTACAGGAATGAAAACACATTGTTACACGTTTCATCTGAGGAGGGTTATTACTGACTGATGGTCAATGAACCCAGAGACCCTACGGAGTCGGTAAAACGTCCAAGTGAATTCTCATTAAATTTTGGTGTCAGGACCTAGCTGAATCCGTTATGCCAACAGTATACAGATTTTTAACATTGAAACTTCCTGGCAGATTAAAACTGTGTGCCCGACCGAGACTCGAACTCGGGACCTTTGCCTTTCGCGGGCAAGTTCTCTACCAGCTGAGCTACCGAAGCACGACTCACGCCCGGTACTCACAGCTTTACTTCTGCCAGTACCTCGTCTCCTACCTTCCAAACTTTACAGAAGCTCTCCTGCGAACCTTGCAGAACTAGCACTCCTGAAAGAAAGGATATAGCGGAGACATGGCTTAGCCACAGCCTGGGGGATGTTTCCAGAATGAGATTTTCACTCTGCAGCGGAGTGTGCGCTGATATGAAACTTCCTGGCAGATTAAAACTGTGTGCCCGACCGAGACTCGAACTCGGGACCTTTGCCTTTCGCGGGCAAGTGCTCTACTAACTGAGCTACCGAAGCACGACTCACGCCCGGTACTCACAGCTTTACTTCTGCCAGTACCTCGTCTCCTACCTTCCAAACTTTACAGAAGCTCTCCTGCGAACCTTGCAGAACTAGCACTCCTGAAAGAAAGGATATAGCGGAGACATGGCTTAGCCACAGCCTGGGGGATGTTTCCAGAATGAGATTTTCACTCTGCAGCGGAGTGTGCGCTGATATGAAACTTCCTGGCAGATTAAAACTGTGTGCCCGACCGAGACTCGAACTCGGGACCTTTGCCTTTCGCGGGCAAGTGCTCTACCAACTGAGCTACCGAAGCACGACTCACGCCCGGTACTCACAGCTTTACTTCTGCCAGTACCTCGTCTCCTACCTTCCAAACTTTACAGAAGCTCTCCTGCGAACCTTGCAGAACTAGCACTCCTGAAAGAAAGGATATAGCGGAGACATGGCTTAGCCACAGCCTGGGGGATGTTTCCAGAATGAGATTTTCACTCTGCAGCGGAGTGTGCGCTGATATGAAACTTCCTGGCGGATTAAAACTGTGTGCCCGACCGAGACTCGAACTCGGGACCTTTGCCTTTCGCGGGCAAGTGCTCTACCAACTGAGCTACCGAAGCACGACTCACGCCCGGTACTCACAGCTTTACTTCTGCCAGTACCTCGTCTCCTACCTTCCAAACTTTACAGAAGCTCTCCTGCGAACCTTGCAGAACTAGCACTCCTGAAAGAAAGGATATAGCGGAGACATGGCTTAGCCACAGCCTGGGGGATGTTTCCAGAATGAGATTTTCACTCTGCAGCGGAGTGTGCGCTGATATGAAACTTCCTGGCAGATTAAAACTGTGTGCCCGACCGAGACTCGAACTCGGGACCTTTGCCTTTCGCGGGCTAGTGCTCTACCAACTGAGCTACCGAAGCACGACTCACGCCCGGTACTCACAGCTTTACTTCTGCCAGTACCTCGTCTCCTACCTTCCAAACTTTACAGAAGCTCTCCTGCGAACCTTGCAGAACTAGCACTCCTGAAAGAAAGGATATAGCGGAGACATGGCTTAGCCACAGCCTGGGGGATGTTTCCAGAATGAGATTTTCACTCTGCAGCGGAGTGTGCGCTGATATGAAACTTCCTGGCAGATTAAAACTGTGTGCCCGACCGAACCTCGAACTCGGGACCTTTGCCTTTCGCGGGCAAGTGCTCTACCAACTGAGCTACCGAAGCACGACTCACGCCCGGTACTCACAGCTTTACTTCTGCCAGTACCTCGTCTCCTACCTTCCAAACTTTACAGAAGCTCTCCTGCGAACCTTGCAGAACTAGCACTCCTGAAAGAAAGGATATAGCGGAGACATGGCTTAGCCACAGCCTGGGGGATGTTTCCAGAATGAGATTTTCACTCTGCAGCGGAGTGTGCGCTGATATGAAACTTCCTGGCAGATTAAAACTGTGTGCCCGACCGAGACTCGAACTCGGGACCTTTGCCTTTCGCGGGCAAGTGCTCTACCAACTGAGCTACCGAAGCACGACTCACGCCCGGTACTCACAGCTTTACTTCTGCCAGTACCTCGTCTCCTACCTTCCAAACTTTACAGAAGCTCTCCTGCGAACCTTGCAGAACTAGCACTCCTGAAAGAAAGGATATAGCGGAGACATGGCTTAGCCACAGCCTGGGGGATGTTTCCAGAATGAGATTTTCACTCTGCAGCGGAGTGTGCGCTGATATGAAACTTCCTGGCAGATTAAAACTGTGTGCCCGACCGAGACTCGAACTCGGGACCTTTGCCTTTCTCGGGCAAGTGCTCTACCAACTGAGCTACCGAAGCACGACTCACGCCCGGTACTCACAGCTTTACTTCTGCCAGTACCTCGTCTCCTACCTTCCAAACTTTACAGAAGCTCTCCTGCGAACCTTGCAGAACTAGCACTCCTGAAAGAAAGGATATAGCGGAGACATGGCTTAGCCACAGCCTGGGGGATGTTTCCAGAATGAGATTTTCACTCTGCAGCGGAGTGTGCGCTGATATGAAACTTCCTGGCAGATTAAAACTGTGTGCCCGACCGAGACTCGAACTCGGGACCTTTGCCTTTCGCGGGCAAGTGCTCTACCAACTGAGCTACCGAAGCACGACTCACGCCCGGTACTCACAGCTTTACTTCTGCCAGTACCTCGTCTCCTACCTTCCAAACTTTACAGAAGCTCTCCTGCGAACCTTGCAGAACTAGCACTCCTGAAAGAAAGGATATAGCGGAGACATGGCTTAGCCACAGCCTGGGGGATGTTTCCAGAATGAGATTTTCACTCTGCAGCGGAGTGTGCGCTGATATGAAACTTCCTGGCAGATTAAAACTGTGTGCCCGACCGAACCTCGAACTCGGGACCTTTGCCTTTCGCGGGCAAGTGCTCTACCAACTGAGCTACCGAAGCACGACTCACGCCCGGTACTCACAGCTTTACTTCTGCCAGTACCTCGTCTCCTACCTTCCAAACTTTACAGAAGCTCTCCTGCGAACCTTGCAGAACTAGCACTCCTGAAAGAAAGGATATAGCGGAGACATGGCTTAGCCACAGCCTGGGGGATGTTTCCAGAATGAGATTTTCACTCTGCAGCGGAGTGTGCGCTGATATGAAACTTCCTGGCAGATTAAACCTGTGTGCCCGACCGAGACTCGAACTCGGAAACTTTGCCTTTCGCGGGCAAGTGCTCTACCAACGGAGCTACCGAAGCACGACTCACGCCCGGTACTTACAGCTTTACTTCTGCCAGTACCTCGTCTCCTACCTTCCAAACTTTACAGAAGCTCTCCTGCGAACCTTGCAGAACTAGCACTCCTGAAAGAAAGGATATAGCGGAGACATGGCTTAGCCACAGCCTGGGGGGTGTTTCCAGAATGAGATTTTCACTCTGCAGCGGAGTGTGCTCTGATATGAAACTTCCTGGCAGATTAAAACTGTGTGCCCGACCGGGACTCGAACTCGGGACCTTTGCCTTTCGCGGGCTAGTGCTCTACCAACTGAGCTACCGAAGCACGACTCACGCCCGGTACTCACAGTTTTTCTTCTGCCAGTACCTCGTCTCCTACCTTCCAAACTTTACAGAAGCTCTCCTGCGAACCTTGCAGAACTAGCACTCCTGAAAGAAAGGATATAGCGGAGACATGGCTTAGCCACAGCCTGGGGGATGTTTCCAGAATGAGATTTTCACTCTGCAGCGGAGTGTGCGCTGATATGAAACTTCCTGGCAGATTAAAACTGTGTGCCCGACCGAGACTCGAACTCGGGACCTTTGCCTTTCGCGGGCAAGTGCTCTACCAACTGAGCTACCGAAGCACGACTCACGCCCGGTACTCACAGCTTTACTTCTGCCAGTACCTCGTCTCCTACCTTCCAAACTTTACAGAAGCTCTCCTGCGAACCTTGCAGAACTAGCACTCCTGAAAGAAAGGATATAGCGGAGACATGGCTTAGCCACAGCCTGGGGGATGTTTCCAGAATGAGATTTTCACTCTGCAGCGGAGTGTGCGCTGATATGAAACTTCCTGGCAGATTAAAACTGTGTGCCCGACCGAGACTCGAACTCGGGACCTTTGCCTTTCGCGGGCAAGTGCTCTACCAACTGAGCTACCGAAGCACGACTCACGCCCGGTACTCACAGCTTTACTTCTGCCAGTACCTCGTCTCCTACCTTCCAAACTTTACAGAAGCTCTCCTGCGAACCTTGCAGAACTAGCACTCCTGAAAGAAAGGATATAGCGGAGACATGGCTTAGCCACAGCCTGGGGGATGTTTCCAGAATGAGATTTTCACTCTGCAGCGGAGTGTGCGCTGATATGAAACTTCCTGGCAGATTTAAACTGTGTGCCCGACCGAGACTCGAACTCGGGACCTTTGCCTTTCGCGGGCAAGTGCTCTACCAACTGAGCTACCGAAGCACGACTCACGCCCGGTACTCACAGCTTTACTTCTGCCAGTACCTCGTCTCCTACCTTCCAAACTTTACAGAAGCTCTCCTGCGAACCTTGCAGAACTAGCACTCCTGAAAGAAAGGATATAGCGGAGACATGGCTTAGCCACAGCCTGGGGGATGTTTCCAGAATGAGATTTTCACTCTGCAGCGGAGTGTGCGCTGATATGTAACTTCCTGGCAGATTAAACCTGTTTGCCCGACCGAGACTCGAACTCGGGACCTTTGCCTTTCGCGGGCAAGTGCTCTACCAACTGAGCTACCGAAGCACGACTCACGCCCGGTACTCACAGCTTTACTTCTGCCAGTACCTCGTCTCCTACCTTCCAAACTTTACAGAAGCTCTCCTGCGAACCTTGCAGAACTAGCACTCCTGAAAGAAAGGATATAGCGGAGACATGGCTTAGCCACAGCCTGGGGGATGTTTCCAGAATGAGATTTTCACTCTGCAGCGGAGTGTGCGCTGATATGAAACTTCCTGGCAGATTAAAACTGTGTGCCCGACCGAGACTCGAACTCGGGACCTTTGCCTTTCGCGGGCAAGTGCTCTACCAACTGAGCTACCGAAGCACGACTCACGCCCGGTACTCACAGCTTTACTTCTGCCAGTACCTCGTCTCCTACCTTCCAAACTTTACAGAAGCTCTCCTGCGAACCTTGCAGAACTAGCACTCCTGAAAGAAAGGATATAGCGGAGACATGGCTTAGCCACAGCCTGGGGGATGTTTCCAGAATGAGATTTTCACTCTGCAGCGGAGTGTGCGCTGATATGAAACTTCCTGGCAGATTAAAACTGTGTGCCCGACCGAGACTCGAACTCGGGACCTTTGCCTTTCGCGGGCAAGTGCTCTACCAACTGAGCTACCGAAGCACGACTCACGCCCGGTACTCACAGCTTTACTTCTGCCAGTACCTCGTCTCCTACCTTCCAAACTTTACAGAAGCTCTCCTGCGAACCTTGCAGAACTAGCACTCCTGAAAGAAAGGATATAGCGGAGACATGGCTTAGCCACAGCCTGGGGGATGTTTCCAGAATGAGATTTTCACTCTGCAGCGGAGTGTGCGCTGATATGAAACTTCCTGGCAGATTAAACCTGTGTGCCCGACCGAGACTCGAACTCGGGACCTTTGCCTTTCGCGGGCAAGTGCTCTACCAACTGAGCTACCGAAGCACGACTCACGCCCGGTACTCACAGCTTTACTTCTGCCAGTACCTCTTCTCCTACCTTCCAAACTTTACAGAAGCTCTCCTGCGAACCTTGCAGAACTAGCACTCCTGAAAGAAAGGATATAGCGGAGACATGGCTTAGCCACAGCCCGGGGGATGTTTCCAGAATGAGATTTTCACTCTGCAGCGGAGTGTGCTCTGATATGAAACTTCCTGGCAGATTAAAACTGTGTGCCCGACCGAGACTCGAACTCGGGACCTTTGCCTTTCCCGGGCAAGTGCTCTACCAACTGAGCTACCGAAGCACGACTCACGCCCGGTACTCACAGCTTTACTTCTGCCAGCACTTGCCCGCGAAAGGCAAAGGTCCCGAGTTCGAGTCTCGGTCGGGCACACAGTTTTAATATGCCAGGAAGTTTCATATCAGCGCACACTCCGCTGCAGAGTGAAAATCTCATTCTGGAAACATCCCCCAGGCTGTGGCTAAGCCATGTCTCCGCTATATCCTTTCTTTCAGGAGTGCTAGTTCTGCAAGGTTCGCAGGAGAGCTTCTGTAAAGTTTGGAAGGTAGGAGACGAGGTACTGGCAGAAGTAAAGCTGTGAGTACCGGGCGTGAGTCGTGCTTCGGTAGCTCAGTTGGTAGAGCACTTGCCCGAGAAAGGCAAAGGTCCCGAGTTCGAGTCTCGGTCGGGCACACAGTTTTAATCTGCCAGGAAGTTTCATATCAGCGCACACTCCGCTGCAGAGTGAAAATCTCATTCTGGAAACATCCCCCAGGCTGTGGCTAAGCCATGTCTCCGCTATATCCTTTCTTTCAGGAGTGCTAGTTCTGCAAGGTTCGCAGGAGAGCTTCTGTAAAGTTTGGAAGGTAGGAGACGAGGTACTGGCAGAAGTAAAGCTGTGAGTACCGGGCGTGAGTCGTGCTTCGGTAGCTCAGTTGGTAGAGCACTTGCCCGCGAAAGGCAAAGGTCCCGAGTTCGAGTCTCGGTCGGGCACACAGTTTTAATCTGCCAGGAAGTTTCATATCAGCGCACACTCCGCTGCAGAGTGAAAATCTCATTCTGGAAACATCCCCCAGGCTGTGGCTAAGCCATGTCTCCGCTATATCCTTTCTTTCAGGAGTGCTAGTTCTGCAAGGTTCGCAGGAGAGCTTCTGTAAAGTTTGGAAGGTAGGAGACGAGGTACTGGCAGAAGTAAAGCTGTGAGTACCGGGCGTGAGTCGTGCTTCGGTAGCTCAGTTGGTAGAGCACTTGCCCGCGAAAGGCAAAGGTCCCGAGTTCGAGTCTCGGTCGGGCACACAGTTTTAATCTGCCAGGAAGTTTCATATCAGCGCACACTCCGCTGCAGAGTGAAAATCTCATTCTGGAAACATCCCCCAGGCTGTGGCTAAGCCATGTCTCCGCTATATCCTTTCTTTCAGGAGTGCTAGTTCTGCAAGGTTCGCAGGAGAGCTTCTGTAAAGTTTGGAAGGTAGGAGACGAGGTACTGGCAGAAGTAAAGCTGTGAGTACCGGGCGTGAGTCGTGCTTTGGTAGCTCAGTTGGTAGAGCACTTGCCCGCGAAAGGCAAAGGTCCCGAGTTCGAGTCTCGGTCGGGCACACAGTTTTAATCTGCCAGGAAGTTTCATATCAGCGCACACTCCGCTGCAGAGTGAAAATCTCATTCTGGAAACATCCCCCAGGCTGTGGCTAAGCCATGTCTCCGCTATATCCTTTCTTTCAGGAGTGCTAGTTCTGCAAGGTTCGCAGGAGAGCTTCTGTAAAGTTTGGAAGGTAGGAGACGAGGTACTGGCAGAAGTAAAGCTGTGAGTACCGGGCGTGAGTCGTGCTTCGGTAGCTCAGTTGGTAGAGCACTTGCCCGCGAAAGGCAAAGGTCCCGAGTTCGAGTCTCGGTCGGGCACACAGTTTTAATCTGCCAGGAAGTTTCATATCAGCGCACACTCCGCTGCAGAGTGAAAATCTCATTCTGGAAACATCCCCCAGGCTGTGGCTAAGCCATGTCTCCGCTATATCCTTTCTTTCAGGAGTGCTAGTTCTGCAAGGTTCGCAGGAGAGCTTCTGTAAAGTTTGGAAGGTAGGAGACGAGGTACTGGCAGAAGTAAAGCTGTGAGTACCGGGCGTGAGTCGTGCTTCGGTAGCTCAGTTGGTAGAGCACTTGCCCGCGAAAGGCAAAGGTCCCGAGTTCGAGTCTCGGTCGGGCACACAGTTTAAATCTGCCAGGAAGTTTCATATCAGCGCACACTCCGCTGCAGAGTGAAAATCTCATTCTGGATTTTTAACATTACTTGGAGTGCTCTTTCGGAAGCAAATGTGTTACATTCATCGGAGAATTTATTGTTCCATTCATTGAGCGTTTCGTGAGGCTCTGAGTTGTTACGGAGAGCGCCATTAGGGATACAATAGTTAAGTGTATGTACTGACTTGTTTATATCCATTTGGCTATTGCTGTTGACTCACTACATACGAATTATACTTAAGCACATTGCTTGAAATGACATCAGTTCCACGTGAATGGAGGTTAAATTGAGGCAAATTTTCAATCCCCTGAATTACGAGGTTCAAAAATGGCCCTGAGCACTATGGGACTCAACTGCTGTGGTCATAAGTCCCCTAGAACTTAGAACTACTTAAACCTAACTAACCTAAGGACATCACACACATCCATGCCCGAGGCAGGATTCGAACCTGCGACCGTAGCGGTCGTGCGGTTCCAGACTGTAGCGCCTTTAACCGCTCGGCCACTCCGGCCGGCTGAATTCCGAGGAATTAATAGGTTGACAAAATCGTATAGAAAAATTTGAATGGACCAATTCATCTTTAAAAAAGTATACCACTGTGTGACATTACGAGCGGTGTGTCTGCTATTCAGTTAATTCAGTCAACAGAGTGCTTGGTTGAGCGACATGTGCTGGCTGGGCCAGGTAGATGAGAAGACACTGCGTAGTGTTCCGAGGGATTGCAGCGAACCGTGAAAGGAGCTGGGATAGCTGTTTGGCTGGCCGTCGTGGGCTCGATACTTGGAATCCTCAATATGATCACCATGAAAAATGATAAATAACCAGTTGTTACAATCTACTAGAATCATGTAGCACAACCTCTGCGTCCACAGTTGCTTTGTACACTTGGTGACCGCTACAATGCACTAACTTCATAGAAGTACCTCATTTTACCACAAGATGTCTCTGTCTTGCAATAGCATCGGTGGTTTCATGCAGAAGTCAATGATACTTCAAAACAATTAATGAAATGGCGGTTTCAGGCAGAAACTACCGGTACTGAAAGGGTTAAGAACTACTCTACTACTCTCCTCCCTAACAGGCCAGGAAGGCCCAACGGAATCGACCGGCCGCCGTGTCATCCTCAGCCCGTAGGCGTCACTGGATGCGGATATGGAGGGGCATGTGGTCAGCACGCCGCTCTCCCGGCCGTATGTCAGTTTCCGAGACCGGAGGTGCTACTTCTCAATCAAGTATCTCTTCAGCTTGTCTCACAAGGGCTGAGTGCACCCCACTTGCCAACAGCACTCGGCAGACCGGATGGTCACCCACCCAAGTGCCAGCCCAGCCCGACAGCGCTTAACCTCGGTGATCTGACGGGAATCGGTGTTACGACTGCGGCAAGGCCGTTGGCTGAAAGGGTTAAGAAGCCGAAGAAAAACTGCCTGGTTCCGACTGCGCTAAAACTGGCTTCCAACATTCACTGGAGATACAAAAGAAGCCACTTCCAGATATGCTACAGAAAATATAAAGACAGCGTTGAAATTTCAATAAAGAGAAGAAGCAACTAATATTATTGCTGTTGTAAGGATTACAGGCTTGGACGCAGCCGTCTCATGCGAGGTCCATGAGCGCGAGCTGGTGCTGTCTTGGAATGCTGGCCACTAAGGTGCCAGTACACGACTGCGGCAGAGCGCCTCTACACACACACACACACACACACTCAGTGGCAGTAGACTCATGTCACTGAATGCCTGCGCAGGCAGAACTGTTTTCAAGGGGCTTGGTTTCGATGTTGAATATATGTCTATTTCGGCTCAAAATGAAGTCTTAATAAGTCCGTATTTATCCGTGATAAGACTCCAGACACAGTTCTGACGCGTCAGATGTTCTTATGGAAATGAAGTGGTGAAGGTTTATAACTCAGTGTTCGATTGTTTCTGAACCTCATGGGCCCAGTGCCTGCATAAGCCTGATAAATAGTACGAAAGGGCCCCAGCCAAATATACAAACCCATAGCCCCCTACACTACGTACATAACACGATCATTAATCGAGCGATTGTAAATTATACTATTGTTTATAAAATTAATAACATATGGTATAGACACTCGAACTATGCTTACAGTGAACAGTTGGATAGGGCTTGTCGTCATCTAAAGAGTGATCATTATTTTGATACTGTTGAACTATTACAGTTAAAGACTTCATTTTTTCTAAAAATAAGTAAAAAAATAATTAATTACGTGGTATTCGTGGCTGTTATCTGTAATTACGTTTGATATGTTAAAATCGTAAGTTAAATATTGACTTAGCGGTTTCTGCACCCGATTTATGCAGTTAGCGGGTTTTGCAAATGTATCGATCCAATTACAAAACAAATGCAAAATTAGCTATTCGGTGATACATTAGGAATGACAGAAAGGTGAAATTTTATTATTGTGAATATAAACAGAATACGTCTTATTTCAGAGTGCGGCCTGAAAATTCGACAAAACCGGCGTGTAAAAATACGTATGTGATGTTGTTTTACCAGATAAAACTGACTTACTTTATTTTAAAAAATCAGACATGAATGTCCAACATAAGTTTTTTTTTAGATAAACCATCGAGTTTTTGACATCGCAAGATATTGTGGAAAATAGAAGGAGCTCCAGATGGCATCTTAGTGAAACATAAACAAAATTGTAGAAAATAATAAAATTGTCGGATAGTTCAAACTGTGGCAAAAATGATAGAAAGTGAAATCAGCTGAAAATTGCTTTTAAGTGACATCGACCTCAACACCGCCTGCCAACTCAAAATCGCGGTTGGCATCTTCAGATGGTTAGCAGCGGAAGGAGCGACTTTAAAAGTGCCTTCCTGTTCGTGTAACACCTCGGTGTAGAATTTAAGTTTGTCGTTGGTCTCCCAGTCGTCACCAAAGTGGAGCTCCAAAAGTTTTTTAAGGTCTTCAAGTTTGGCTTCTGAAAGTTTTACACCATCTGTGATTGGTGTTGGGTGTTTCCTTTGCTGAAATTTGTTCCCCTCTTCAAGATGCTCTTCCCGTCTCCAGCTTCAAAGCTGTAGAAGGGCTCTCCACGAACTAGACAAACCTTCTTGGTTTTGCTTTTCGTGAACACGATTTTTTTGGCTTTCTGAATCTGAAATGTCAATTACCAGTAACTTTCACTAATCCTTCCACTTATGTCCTGACACTTAGTGTCAACACAGTACTTATTGCACAACAATGCGTTGACAATACTTACCATGTTATTACCTTACTGTTTGGAAACATTTCTTTTCAACTGATCAGATCGCCTCTTTCTTTTCCGGGACGGACCTTCCTCCTGGGTCTCGTTCTGATCATTTGCAACTACAACGATGGATTCGACTTCTTGCAGAATGCCTACTGTTTCAATTACTTCCACCTTGTTTGTATCATCTTCTGATTTTAAACCGTAAGCAAAATCACTTATTTTCTTCAAAACACTCACGCAAATACCTACTGATAAGCTGAACTGTCTATTTCGATAAAGCATCGACAGCGATAGCTTCATTGTTGCGTACGCGTTCGCTACAGTGGCACCCAACCTAAGTCAGACAATATGAATATCCCTTAGAATCGTAAAAAACTGAAAGGTGGCTTGAATATGTAGGAGGTGCGACAATAAAGTAATGAGACTGATGTGAAATAAATGTTGCTTACCTTTTTAGTCAAGTTTAGTGTTGTCTCCTCCTGATTGCACACACTTTTTCCAGCGCTTCCGCCATTGATGGTAACATTTCTGGAACTCATGTTCTGTAATATCCGCAAACACCCTCGTCACAGCTTTTTGGACATCTTGTGTTGTTTGAAAATGGTATCCCTTCACCATTGTTTTGACTCTTGGAAATAGAAAAAAGTCGCATGGAGCGATATCTGGTGAATAAGTTGGCTGTGGTAGTACTGAAATTTATTTTGAGGTTAAAAATTGCTGTACTGACAGAGCAGTATGGGATGGCGCATAATCGTGATGCAGAATCCAGTTATCAGCAATGTTGGCACGGACTCGAAGAACTCTTTTACGAAGTATTTTTAAAATTTCTTTGTAGTAATATTGGTTAACTGTTTGTCCAGGAGGTACCCACTCTTTATGAATAATTCCCTTGGAATCAAAGAAGCACGCAAGCATGCATTTCACTTTTGACTTTGACATGAGAGCTTTTTTTGAGCGCCATTGCGAACTCTGGCGTTTTATCTTTGGATCGTACTGAAAAAACTAGCTTTCATCACCAGTGATAACACGGCTCAACATTTCTGGATTGATTTCCGTTTGCTCTAACAGATCGGCTGCCACATTTTTCCGTGTTTGTCGCTGTTGTGGTGCGAGATTTTTGGGAACCATTTTTGCACAAATCTTTCTCATACCAAGATCTTCAGTTATTGTTAGACGAAACGTTTCTCGATTGATGTTCAGTTCTTCTGCAATCATTTTCATTGATAATCTTCGATCAGATCGTACGAGTTCCCGCACCCTTCCAAGTTGACATCCGTCCGTAAGGTTGTTGGTCGTCCACTGCGGTCTTCATCTTCAACATCCGTTCTGCGTTCATTAAATTTTTTATGCCAACAAAAAACTTGAGCTCTTGACATAATCTCCTCTTCAAAAGCCTTCTGAAGTTTACAGTGATTGGTCGTCGCGTTTTCACCCAATTTAACGCAAAAAGAAATGGCATACCGTTGCGCAATATTATGCGGTTCCATTTCCGTGACGAGAGACACAAACACGTTTTAACTTATTACAGCACAACTCACGATTTAGCAGTTGCATCGACGTGCCACTTGGACTAGAAGCAGCTTATGGACCAAGGTCAAAGATATTGTGCCTACACAAGCCTGCAGGGTTTCCCCACCTTGCAAAGAAAATCAGTCTCATTACTTTATTGTCGCACCTCGTAGACTGGTAAGTCTGATTTCCTTGCCCACCATGCATATTGAACTCGGTGGGTTTTACAAACGTTGGACATTCAGTGGGCTTTGCACATGAATACAATGCAGTTAGCAGCTTTTGCAATCAAAGACGATTTTCTACAGCTAATTTCAACGGTTTACAACGGATTTCGCACCCTGAAACCCATTCCATCGTGTTGGCGCTGAAAAAATCTGTACGGTATTGTGCTCAACTCAAAATCGACAAAAAATGCATTGAGCGGCTTTTGCACCTGGGCTACTCAAGTATACAAATTGTTGTTGTGCTCAACTCAAAATCGACAAAAAATGTTTTAGCAGCTTTTGGACCTGGGCTACTCAAGTATACAAATTGTTGTAAATAATTTACTGATTAATTCTTGAAATAGTGTCGAAGCCAAGATTTCTCCAAGATTAGTGTAAGCATAACTCATTTGTCTCATTACCCCACTCTTTTATGTTTAGTTACTGAGAAATTAGTACATTAATTGTTTTAAGATGACCACTTGAGTAACGTAGTTCTGGAGCGGCAGTCACATGTGATCTGGATTAGTTTTTCACCTTTACACCTCTGATATATAAAGTGTAAGTAAACGTTCATCACCAAGCAAATGTTTAATATTTAATACTCTAATAACAGACTGCAAAGTAACTAAAAGTATGTCTAACATATATTAGAAATATGTAAATGTTTTAGTATGTACAATAGTAAGAATCATGGTCTAGTTGAAAGTTGCTCCATTGAAAATAGTAGTGACCCACATGAGAAACTTTTTAAATAAGAGGGCAGAGGAAAATTCGGAGTCTTTTGATGTTCATGACTTCGTTGGTACGGTTGTTTGGCAAGGTTTGCATGGCTGATGAGACGAATGGGCGGAAGGGTTGGTTGGCATTTACAATTTCATGTGCTCGTATCGGAGACTTCACACCCCTCCCGCCCTTCTCAGATTTAGTGGTAAATTGGGATAGTGGATAACCCGTCAAAAACTGAACATAGATCAAGCATGAAACCAGGAAGAAGGTGCATTGAATTGTGAAAAAGAAGTAAAATAGAAAGAGTAAACGGTTCAAGTTCAAGATATGCAATACGGCACGCACTGCAAGAATCGAGGCGTCGTGGTTGTTGGGTCACAGTGTTGGGCGGCAAATCAGGAGATTTGTGTTCAGATCTCTCTCCTGCTCCTTTTTTCACAAAATTCTCTACTTTCCGTCAGGTCATTGACGTGTATGTTCTCCGTCTGTACCTTTAGCAATTGTCGTTTTATACACTGCTTACAAAATGGTTCAAATGGCTCTGAGCACTATGGAACTTAACTTCTGAGGTCATCAGTCCCCTAGAACTACTTAAACCTACCTAACCTAAGGACATCACATACATCTATGCCCGAGGCAGGATTCGAACCTGCGACCGTGGCGATCGCTCGGTTCCACACTGAAGCGCCTAGAACCACTCGGCCACACCGGCCGGCAAACAAAGGAATTCAAGAATCAAAATTTCCAAAAGGGAACGCAAGAGTCATAACACGTGGCATTTGAGTACAACAAATAGGAGGTACGTGCATCTGGAGTCCCTTCCTCACACCTCGCTGTTGGAAACGGACGATAGACTAAGACACAGACACAAATTTGAATACAACGAACAGACACGTGAATGACCGGACAGAAAGCTACTGATTTTGTGAAAAAAAGGGGTACGAGGGAGATTTGAGCACAGATCTTCCCTTTCGCAGTCCAACAGCGTGACCTCAAAACCATGAGGCCGCGGCTATTCAAGCTCGCACGATGCTGCACGTCTTGAGCTAGGACCGGTCACTGTTTCTGTTTTGCTTCTTTTCTCAGAGTTCAGTATACCTTCTTCCTGTTTTCATGTTCGATCTGTGTTCAGTTTTTGACGGACAATCCACTGAGCTAACGTACCACTAAATCTGAGCCAGGTGTTACGGGGAGTCTTCATTGTCAGAAACATTTCAGTGAGTTCCGGTTCGGGACTGTGAACCGTGTGTGCTAGTGCAGCTATCAGTCACAATCTTATTGCCATGCATGACCTTCTAGTGGTTAGGCAGCAACAAACTAATCCCAACTGGCGATGAATTTTTCATAATTTAATGCTACACAGTATTGTAGTTGTATCACGAAAATTATTTCCTGCATATTTCATCACATAAATGGCGTATTATTCTGGTTTCGTCATCTGGATTAGGTACATAGACAGTAACGTGAACCGGTATAAAACTAATTGCGAGATGTTTCCAGAACTGGACTGACTGACGTTGGAAGTGAATACAATAATTCTTGTTACGGGTTGCTCTAACTGAATAACACTGTGTATCAAGGTCTGCGAGACAAAGTCGCCAGGAGTTGCGATGTGACTTGCATATGCAGATACAGGTTGGATGCAATTATGCATCATAGGAACAAGTACAAACAAAAGAGCATGATTCATAAATTTACTCATACAAGCAACTAGTGTACAGGTGAAAAATCTCAACGGTTTCCAGCTGGGTGGAAGTGTTAAATTACTGCGACGTTTCGAAAAATGTTATACTCATCATCTTCTCGTGAAATATCGAGCTACTGCGTGTTTCTTAACGTTCATACTAGCGGTCCGCCACCTGCACCCGGCGGCGGGTGTCTGGATACTGCCCGGCTGTCTAGCTTATAAGAGAGGGGTGGGGGGAAGAGGTTGCAGTGCGGGCGTAGCGGTTGCGCCGAAGGCTGTGCTCGAATCTCTGTCTGGGCAGTCCGGATGCGTCTTGCACGCTGTACGGTGCTGGTTGCTCTTTCGTCGTACAGCCGCTAGCTAGGGATTCCATGCCGAACTAAGTTGATATCCTACGTCCATATTGGCCAGATTCTCTTCAGTCATTGTTACGGATTCCTTTATACCGCTGCCCCAAAAGCCGAATGCTCAGCAGAAAAAGTAGTAACTTGGTGTCCTGAAAGTCATAAGTGTGCTCTCCCTTTATGCAACGCCCCGCCCCAATCTCACACGCCTGATGTGCTCTCAGCAGCATTTCGAGATACAGCTTTGCGTTTGCCCAATTTATTGATGGTCACATTCACAAGAGATTTTGTGTATACGAGGAATGTACAGTTATATTAGGTCCTTCGTAGAGCCAAAGTACTCCTTCGCCGTAAACAGTGCTCGAAGGACGGACTTTATGTTGGAGTTTTCAACCAGCCTCGCAATTTTAGCTAAGAGCGGTCCCAAGTAAGAAACGAAAGCGAGGATCTTGTCTTATTTCTCCTCTTCCTGATTTCCTGCATCTTTTGTAATCTTGAATGTCCTAATAATCTGTCCATCACTATATCCATGTCTGTGGTTTAGAGACTTTCCTTATCGCGAGATGACTCGCGCCATGTGTACCAAGATGGTTAACGCTGTCCTCGCTCGATGGTGGCAGCTCGCTGGATGAAGGTTCATTTCTGTTTGGGTCTTCTTCCTAGATACTGCGTGGCCTAGTGTTCCATTTGTCTTCTTCCAGGAAACTATTTTCCTCTATTTCCATAATGAATTCTATGTTTTGATGAATGCCCCAGAAACTCATCCTGGTGCCACACTGCGATCGTCGACATAGCGGAAGAAGTACTTGGGTTTTTGGCAAGTGGTTTCAAGCGCCAGCCTCATGTAAGTGTTTCATGTAGATACGAGGCGTGTTTTTTAAGTAAGTACCGTTTTGAAATTAAAAAAAGACGTGCCAAGATATCTCAATAATTTTAGTTTTACATGAAAGGCTGTACCTTAATCTACGCACTGACGCCATTACAGTCTGATTCTTCCTTGTTTAGGTTGTGTACTGAGTGTTTAAGATGCCTCCGATAGTCATGAGTCCCGCCGACTGTGAAGTACGGGCTGTTATAAGATTTCTTAGCGCTAAAGACCTAAAAGCGATCGATATTCATCGTGAGATCTGTGCAGTTTACGGAGAAAACATTGTGAGTGATCGAATGGTAAGAAAGTGGGTGAGAGCAGTTAAAGATGGCCGCAGAAATGTGCATGATGAACAACGGAGTGGGCGTACTTCGGTCGTTAATGAAAGTTTGGTGCAGGAAGTGGACACTAAGGTGAGAGAAAACAGACGCTTTACGATTTCCTCCATGCGGGATGACTTTCCTAATGTTTCTCGTAGTGTTTTGTATGGCATTGTGACCGGGCACTTGAATTACCGAAAATTGTGCGCACGTTGGGTACCGAAAATGTTGACGGATGTGAACAAAACCAAACGTTTAGACAGTGCATTGACTTTCCTTGAGCGGTACCACAATGACGGTGATGATTTCTTAAGTCAAATTGTTACGGGCGATGAAACATGGGTGGCCTACGTCACACCACAATCAAAGCAAGAGTCCATGGATGTTGAGCTTTGCTGCAAGACAATGCACGTCCTCATGTGGCGAATTAGACCAAAGATCTCATCACATCTTTTCGATGGGAAACTCTAGATCATCATCCGTACAGCCCCGATATTGCGCCCAATGACTACCATCTGTTCCTGCACTTGAAGAAACACTTGGGCGGCCAGCGACTTCAAGACGATGACGAAGTAATATCAAAACAGAGCTGATGCAGTGGTTAACAAGTCAGGCTGCAGACTTCTATAAGAAGGGTATTCAAAAACTGGTACAACGTTGTGACAAGTGCCTCAATATTGACGGAAATTACGTAGAAAATTAGATTAAGCTACAGGCTTTCATGTAAAAATAAAGTTATTGAGAGATCTTAGCACTTACTTAAAAAACACGCCTCGTAGTTGCATTCCCAGGAGCCAGTAGGGATTCCATGGCCACTCCACAGACCTGTTCATAAAACTTTCCGGCTCAGCTGAAGTAGGTGGTGGTTAGTGCATGTTCAAGAAGTTTTAGTATTTGCGGCTCGAAATATTAAGAAGCGCCAAGAAGTCGTGAAGAGGTACTTTCGTGAAGAGCGACTTAAACTCCAAGTTCACTAGCAGCTCAACCCTTCTTTGTACTTTCATGAAATCGGCTGAGTTCTTCATGTGGTGACTGGAATGTTTTTAGAAGCGTTGCCAGGTATTTGGCAAGACGCAGTTGTATGAGTTAATGGTCTCAAGTAGTGGCAACCGAGGCACCCTGAAACACATCACCACCGTGCCCATTAATTTTTCGCTTAATTAATTCTGTAACCATATTTGACTATGATGTAATTCTGTCGTATATACATTTGCATTATTTTACTAACGTTGTCATATAGTTAAATGTTAAAGTATTAATTCAAACGAATTAAATAAAAATAACATTGTAATTACGATACAGCGAAAACACTGGCCTAGCCAGGGAAGTTTGGTATTCGATAGTGCCAAAGAATACGTTTGAAATAAGGAGTATTGTCGCTGGGCGCGTATGCGCCTAGTCGAACAGAAGTAATCGGCGGAGAGAGCTGCTACCGATGAGTGTTCAAGTGCAGACGCGACGCGCGGGAATGTAAGGAATAAACTGCAGGATTTTTATATGTGGCCAGGCATGTTATGTGCTTGTAAATGGGCACAGTACGTCAAGAGGAATAAATATTCAAGAAGAGTACTGTGGGTACAAATTCGTTATATGAAATGATGATAAATAAGAGCCGGTTGCCGTAGCAACCTATCAAAGTAGGACCCGACAAGTTTCATCTTTAGATTGTACAAGGCTACCCAGTGTAGTAGTTTTTCTTGACTGAATAACAACGTGTTTAGAATGGCAACCACCATAGAATAAAGCAACTATACCTCACTCATTTACCTGACGGGATCCTATTCTATCACTAATAATGACTCCGAGAATACCACCAGTGAACGAACAGTAAAATATTGAAAATAATGAGCGTATTTAATTTTGGTAAATAAGATAAGGAAGTGCAACTTGCAAAATTGACAACTATCGAATCTGTCATATGAGAATGTAGGCTTTCTCGGCGAATCTCGATGATAAAATCTTCTCGAGTTGACAGCTGAGTCAATGTGTTGTTTTCCAGCAACGTTTCAGCAAGTTTCTTACTTGCCATTTTCAGGCGAAGACGGCAAGTAAGAAACTTGCTGAAACGTTGCTGGAAAACAACACATTGACTCCGCTGTCAATCCGAGAAGATTTTATCATAACAAATCTGTTATTTAACAGCGGTGAACTCCTTTGTTTGGTGGACCAATTAGTCAAAGAATTATGACTAAGAGTAAAAGAGTAGAAGCATAATTTAAATGAATGTTGACAAAATATTACTTCAGAATAGCACATTTCATGTTTCTTGTGTACATTGCAAATCCTGCTCACAGTTGCAAAATAATATAACAGCGTTGTGTAAAATTACTTTTTCTTCTCTAAATGAAGCATTATGAACTCCATAAATAACTTATTATGACTGAAAACAAGTATTTATGAACATTTGCATGTATGAAATCAATAGCAGTTAGCATTACAGTGTGTAACGCACAGTTATTCGTCACGCGAACTGTTCTGCAAACAGTTAACTTTTACGTGCATGTATTCAGTACAAATCATTTTGCTGGTTTTCTGATTAACTTTAATTCATGATATTAACTGTGTTTTTACATCTGATCCCGAGTCAGCGCTTTTGGTTCCGTTCTCGTCTTATTACAAATCAATGATTAGTTCGTAATGACAATTCATGAACAATTTATAATCATAAAGCAATTTTTGTTCACACAGTGGTATGGGAAACGTTCTTAAGTAATTTGTAATCTAAAATTAAAACAGATTCAGTTTATTTATTCCCAATTTCACTATTTCTTGTTTTCACCTTTTTTTGTCAAAATTACTTTCGATCGTGATCGTGCAAAAGTGGTCGCGCGTTAACGATTCGGCTATATTTGTATCTTCACTTACATGGGTTTCCATTATTCTCCGTTATACAAGCCTTCCCCCCACCCCCACCCCCAAAAAAAAAGACAGGAGGCAGATGCACAAGTCATTTAGAAAACTAAATTAACGGGAATTGTGAGAGGTCTGTCATAACACCTTCCTCGTGGAATTTGGGAAGCCCATACGGGCATGGTCCGCAGCTCGTGGTCGTGCGGTAGCGTTCTCGCTTCCCACGCCCGGGTTCCCGGGTTCGATTCCCGGCGGGGTCAGGGATTTTCTCTGCCTCGTGATGACTGGGTGTTGTGTGTTGTCCTTAGGTTAGTTAGGTTTAAGTCGTTCTAAGTCCTAGGGGATTGATGACCATAGATGTTAAGTCCCATAGTGCTCAGCGCCAGAGCCATACCGGCATAGTGTTGCTGGCGTCCTGAGATACATCTACTTCTGCCGAGCGAGGTGGCACAGTGATTAGCACACTGGATTCGCATTCAGGAGGCCAACGGTTCAAATCCGTTTCGGGCCATCCTGATTTAGGTTTTTAGTGATTTCCCTAAATCGCTTCAGGAAAATGCCGAGATGGTTCCTTTGAAAGTGCATGGCCGATTTCCTTCCCTATTCTCACCTAATCCGATGGGATCGATAACCTCGCTGTTTGGTCCCCTTCCCCAAATCAACCAACCAACCAACATCCACTTCCTCAGCTCTTCAACAGAGCCACATTATCGTCGTAGTTCGATCCATTTTCAGCTTTCCGTAGGCGGGGTCCTGTATCAGCGAGACAATTTTATGGTGATAGTCGTCGGTGCGCATCAGCATCGTTGCATTCCGTTTCTGCACTGGAAGGTCCGCAGTCATGTTCTCTTTCGGACGTCTGGACTGGACAATGACCCGGCAGGTTTCCCATCTGATCTCTGCTGCTTTCCTGGTCAGCTCTCGAATTTCTTCCTGCACGCCACTAATAATGCCTCGTTTCGGTCTTCGGGACGGGTGCGAACTTGAGCCCTCTTGCGAGGGCTGAGGGTATAACTGAATTCAATGTTTTCTCCGTCAAATTTACAAGCGCTCTCTTGTTATCGCCTCCTTGTTAATCAACTTATCTTCCGACAGTCTGTCAAATTTGCTGGGCTGATTTGCTGCAAACACATTGCCGCGAAACATCGTTTTACGAAAATATACATTATATCACAGCTCACGCAAGAATTTTGATGCTGTCAACACGAAAAGCAACTTTAAATGTTTCTTAAGTTTTTTGAAACTAAGTTTTACTCAAACGCAAAGGAAATGCTGGGAGTCGGATTATCTACGTAGTAAGTAAATAAAAGTGCGAATTTGCACGGATTTTGCACTTGGTTGGTTTCATGACACCTTCTACGCTAGTCTGGCAAAGAGGAACAACATAATGTCAGTATGTCTCACAAAGAGAGCGTAAAATGTGGTGCAATACAAAGCACGTTTTCCACTCGGTGCAACCAACAATGCCAAAACTGTTCCATAATCTGGAATTTTCAACATGATACTAGTGTTCTTGTATTTTGTTTCGTCATTATACTCGAGGCACTGCTTAGCAACAGCTGATTGGCTTCTTTGCTTTAGTCGCTGATGTTTCTCGTGCCTATCCTCCCCCTTTATAATAGATGACGTCACATAAGGCATGCCACATTCACAAGGAATGAGATACACACCAGGCTTCCAGAGATATACAGGGTGGTCCATCTGAAGTTTCGGATGAGATTATGTCGAAAAATATTCATCGGGTAAAAATAGTGGGTAAGACATGTTGTAAGCTCAATGGGGGAAATCAAATGATACTACAGGTGACCTCCAGCCCCCGCCCCCTTGGATGGGGCGGGGGCAACTTTTAAATCTTAAATGGAAACACCCATTTTTTATTTCAGATTCGGATTCTTCATTAAAAAAATGATCAAGTTTTGTCTGAATCATTTTTAAACCATTGACAGATGGCACTGAAATCGAGAAAAAAGTAAAATTGGGGAAGAACTCTGATTTATCTAGAATTGTCAGAGAAAGACGCATCAAATCGATAAAAAATGTGCACCAATTCTTTCGTTATGCCAAATTAACCTATTTTTGTACAAAACGTACTGTATCCTACTTTTAGCGTTACCCAGGAACAACAACAAGGACGTAGTGGAATGATGTTCCCATGGAGTGCTTCATTAGTGTGAGTCCCCTTGCCTCTCACATGTTGGGATGCTTCATTAGTGTGGGTCCTTACCTCTCACAGTTTGGGGTGCTTAATTAATGAAATTAGCCACGAAGAAACTGTTCAAAATTATCCCCATTTGCTTCAATGCCTAAAGTCAATTGTCTGCAAAAGTAGTCCACAGTTTTGAGCAGCACATTCTGTGGTATGGCTGCACATGCTCTTCGAATGCGTTGCTCCATATCATTTCGGGTTGTGGGCTGTTTTTCATAAGCAACATTTTTTAAATAACCCCACAAGAAAAAAATGAGGAGATGTTAGGTCTGGTGAACGTGGAGGCCACTGAATTGGTGCGCCTCGTCCTATCCACCGACCATTTCTGGTATAATGGGGATGTGCTCCGTCCTGTTGGAACCACATTCGTTGCCTAGTTTCTAAATCGACATCTTCCATTAGCTCCAACAAATCAACGCGGAGAAGTTATAAATAAGATTCGCCAGTAACATTTCGCCCAAAAAAATACGGTCCAATCAAGTAACCATTTAAAATTCCACACCAGACCATTAACGACCATTTGTGTTGATTGTCAACGGGTCAGTGTGTATTGACAGGGGAACAATAATGACAATCATGACGATTAAATTCGCCATTGTTTTTGAATGTGGCTTCATCGGTGAACATAACGTATCTAAAAAAAATCATTGTCACCTCTTATCATATCCAAGGCCCATTGGCAGAAATGCCTGTGTCAGTGTGATATTATACGGATGATGTTTACGTGCCTTCTAAAACCTCAAAACAGTAGACTTCGGTATTCCAGTTTGTCTCTGAATCGAACGACTACTAATTTCGGGATCCAGTTGAACACAGGCGAGAACGGTATGGGTAACAGCGTCATTTTCATTGTATTCTCGATGACGAGATGGACGTTGCACGTATCCATTTCGATCTCGTTGAGTGCAATTTCGAATAATGTTTTCGCTTGGATGTCGTCTGTTTGGGAAACGATCGGCATACAATTGCGCAGCTGCAGCCTAATTGTTATGGTAATCACCTAAAATTAACACCATATCAGCAATCTCTGTAGGTGGACAGTGAGCCATGTTTCGCTAAAGAATAATTTACTTTCGTCAGTTGGTGTTTACGGTTCACAATCTGAAAGTGAAGTGACGTCTGATCGCACTGCACCGACCTTTATACTGAGCCATAGTTTGCAGTTTGGCCACGGTAGCACCACAGTCGGGTGAGTAATGTTATTGTGAAGAGTTCCCTAACGAAATTTTAATACCATTCCTCCTCCCTCCTTCAAATACTATGGCTGGTAGGATACATTTCGGAAAAAAAGTAGCTTAATTTGGCGTAATGAAAGAATCGGGGCACATTTTGTATCGATTTGATGCGTCTTTCTCGGATCATACTAAATAAATCGGAGTTCTTCCCCAATTTTAATGTTTCTCGATTTCAGCGCCATCTGTCAGTGGTTTAAAAAATGTTTCAGACAAAACTTGATTACTTTTTTATTAAGAATACGAATCTGCAATAAAAAATAGGGGTTTCTATTGCCGGCCGCGGTGGTCTAGCGGTTCTGGGCGCGCACTCCGGAACCGCGCGACTGCTACGGTCGCAGGTTCGAATCCTGCCTCGGGCATGGATGTGTGTGATGTCCTTAGGTTAGTTAGGTTTAAGTAGTTCTAAGTTCTAGGGGACTGATGACCACAGATGTTAAGTCCCATAGTGCTCATAGCCATTTGAACCATTTTTTTTTTTTTTTTTTGGGTTTCTGCCCACCAGCCCACGCATTGGGGTGGCCCTCGACGTGACTTGTAGTATCATTTGATGTCCCCCTTTCAGCTTATGAACTTGTCTTACCCACTATTTTTACCCGATGTAGAGTTTTCGAGATAATCTAATCTGAAACTTCAGCTAGACCACTCGCTGGAGAGATTCTGTAAAGTTTGGAATGTAGGAGACGAGGTACTGGCAGAAGTAAAGCTGTGAGTACCGAGCGTGAGTCGTGCTTCGGTAGATCAGTTGGTAGAGCACTTGCCCGCGAAAGGCAAAGGTCCCGAGTTCGAGTCTCGGTCGGGCACACAGTTTTAATCTGCCAGAAAGTTTCATATCAGCGCACACTCCGCTGCAGAGTGAAAATCTCTTTCTGCACTCTGTATATCGTTTGTAATGTTATATAGAAGGCAAATACGTTGGATCGTCAGTCAAATGTCGTGCAGAAAAAGGAATTTATCAGGTCTACTTAACACACGAAAGTAACACATTTACTCACACCGAGAAGAGGTGAGAGATCACATTGATGTCGGTCACTTTAGGTGTGCCGCTCTCCTGACAGATTCCCTTACACCTGGGCCTGTCTTGCAGTGCCGACCTAGCAACAATGGAGCTGTGCTAATGACTGCGACGCGGCCGGGCTAATTTAAAGTCCGAGCAGGCCCGCCGTCACTGGCATGGAGATGAGGCTGACTTCACTGTCGCACACTTAATCGTGCAACGCTAATGGCGGCGCCGTGCCGAAAGGCGGACGTGGAGGCGGAGGCGGCGGCGGCGGCGGCGGAGGCGGCGGGGGCGGAGGCGAAGGCGGAAGAGGACCAGCTGACCAGCCGTTCTCACCGATCAGGCGTTCCGGCACCGCCAGGCCGTCCTCACACTCTCTCCTTTAAGAACACCCCGCTTGCCGTTATTCCTCATTTGTCCAGAGCTAAATAAAACGAGGGTGACGTCCAGAATGACAGAATGGAATTAACGGCATGAGGACCAATTCCATAAGTCATTTTTACTGAAACATTATGAGGGAAGTAGGCCTTCTGACTAGATACCCAAAGAATTAGGGACGAAAATCAAGCTGCTGGCCTCGAAACGGATAGAACTTGGCAGAAACTGAATTAAGGGGCTCCGGAAAGGCTCAAAATCATGAAAAGTTCAATTTTTACTTTTTTGCGTTTTCTGAATCTGCAGACTATTACCTTTTAATAGATATATAATTTATTCAATTCCGAAGACTACAACTATTTTTAAATTTTTTTTGAAATGTGTTCTACATGGGCGTGACCCACTGTGGCGCTGTTAAACTGCTGTCAAATGGTGTTACTATGCAATACTATGCAATATTATGCAATAATGGAGGTGATAAAACCTATTTTCAGAGACTTAGCAGCACCTGAACTGTTGAAAAAGTGTATTCACGGAAAAACTCAAAACCCCAATGAAAGTGTAAATAGTGTTATATGGTCGAGAACCCCAAGACTGTATTTGTTGGAATAGAAACACTTCACTTTGGTGTGTATGATGCTGTTGCGACTTTCAATGATGGCAACATTGTAAGGTGCAAGGTATTTAGAAATATGGGAATGAAGATAGGTTCTAACATGCTACGAGCGATGCTTGCTTTAGACAAGGAACGCCTTAGGGCTGCAGACAGGGCTGTAAAGAGTCTAGAAATACAAGCAAGAGTAAACAGGAGGAGGAACAAGAGGAAGCTGGAGGAGGAGTTTGCAGAGGATGAAGATAATCCATCCTATGGATCTGGAATGCACTAAAAAGTTAATCCAATCTTTGTCGCTCGATTCCCAAAACTTTTATTTTCTCATACTAATTACATGTTTTCTAAGGATCTTCCAAACATATTTGTTTCAAACTTTCAGTAAATGTTACACAGTACCTTCTGCATAATTTAACACAGCCTTTTTCCAAAAAACTGTATATTTTTTAATATATAAATAAAAAATTGCAAAAAAATGTTGTGAATTTTCATTACAATTGAAAAAAAATCATCTTTAATAACTGAACTAAAATTTTGTAAAATCCCTGTGTTAAGTTGTAGCCCATATTCCAATAAATAATCTGTAAAAAGTTCAACTTCCTACCTCAAATACTTTGTGAGGAAAGATGTAATTCATAAGCGTTATTATAATATTGCAAGTATAGGGCGTTCCGGAGCCCCTTAAACTGCACAAAATTCAACTGCATTCCGCCGCAACAATTGAAAGGATGCAGTGACCCTGAGAAGAATGTGTCCAATACCAGTGCCCTATCATTAACAACGTACGGTCTACAGACATTTGTGCCGATAAAGGCGAGTGCTCCTAAAATGCAAGATATAGCGGATCATGGACGCCAGCCTCAGCAACAGGATTAGAACAGTGGCGATCAGAAGAAACATCATTGAGGTTTGTCATACTGACACGATACTGAAGTGGTCTGACAGTGTGGCCAGAATCCGCAAATTGGATAATAAGGCTGTTCACTGGAAACCGTTGAGATACAAACTAGTTTCTGGAACATTTCAGACGATTGGATTAATGACATCAAGGAGACTGTTGGAACAGGTGGATCTCTAATGCAACAGGAGCGACTGAAATGGAAGGCGGTGAGAGTAACTCACATTTAGCAGCGAACGAATAAGAGCGAAAGAGTAATGAATGTCGTGAGGTGCTGAATTTACTCCAATGTCGAGGCTAAGTTCCAAAAACGTCATAATACCTCACTGTGTGAGTGTCTGACCACTGTTGGTGGTTCGTGCGTAGCACATGGAGTGTTCGCTCTCCTTATCACCGTAGACAGGCACAGATTACCTACGAACAGATTATTTGCCAGCAGAGAATTCCGCCCTCGGAGGAAGGGATCGGGAAATCATTTGCAATAGGATCTCTCTTTGTAGTGCTCGTGGAAATGAGGCCTTCGAGAATTCTGCAACTTGTTAATATCTCTCGAATACCTTTCTCGGTTCGAAAAGTGCTCTCCTGCACGAGCCACTGAATTGGCAGCCCTGTGGGAGAGCTTGACTAGGTTGCTGGTTCAATGGGGCATTGCTCAAAAAAGAAAAACAAACGATTCTTAGGTTCTGAATCTCTCACATAGTTTCGATTTAATCTCATAGTCAAGTTTCAAAGGAATTATATTTTCGCTCCTGCTACACTTACTTTTTCTCCATTACATATTTTACCCTAGAGTGTATTCCCCCCCCCCTCCCCCCCACCTACACTTACTTTTTCTCAATTAAATATTTTACCCTAGAGTATGATATGCTACTGGCAGTGGTATGAGAAACATTCTGGACATTTTGACCCTTCCTTTCCTTAAGGCAGGAACCAGAGCCACAGAAAATTTATGAAATAACATTTTCGCATCGACGGTAATTATTGATCGTCTTCCACTATTGGCTAATTGCATCTGTTATGCCATTGTCAAGCGATAATTGACGCTCATGAGGACAGGTCTCATACTGTACAGACAGCAGCACATGGCAGACGTACGGTAAACTTAACGAGAAGTACTAATGTGCAAAGTTGGTATGAAAACAATTTAAAAGTAGTGGCATAAGCGAGAACACTGCTATTCAAAAAATGGCTCTGAGCACTATGGGACTTAACTTCTGAGGTCATCAGTCCCCTAGAACTTAGAACTACTTAAACCTAACTAATCTAAGGACATCACACAGCCGGCCGAAGTGGCCGTGCGGTTAAAGGCGCTGCAGTCTGGAACCGCAAGACCGCTACGGTCGCAGGTTCGAATCCTGCCTCGGGCATGGATGTTTGTGATGTCCTTAGGTTAGTTAGGTTTAACTAGTTCTAAGTTCTAGGGGACTAATGACCTCAGCAGTTGAGTCCCATAGTGCTCAGAGCCATTTGACATCACACACATCCACGCCCGAGGCAGGATTCGAACCTGTGACCGTAGAGGTCGCGCGGTTCCAGACTGTAGCGCTTAGAACCGCTCGGGCACCCCGGCCGGCAACACTGGTATTGCTGCTGCATTTAAACCAGCGAGACTCTATTATCTTATGTCCAAATCGTGTTTCTTATTATATAGAGAGGGAGCATTTTAAAATAGTTGTATTCCTAAATTGCGTTTCGTTGTATATCTAGAGGTAGATTTTGAGGATAATTGTATAGTATTTTGAGCGTCGCATATGGCAAAAATCGATATAAAATCGTGTATTCCAATATACCCTACCTTTCGGTGTGCAGCATGATTCTCCAAATGGTATGTGAGTGAACTACTACTCCAAACACATGGTCAAGAAGCAACCCACTGTTTTGTGCAGTATAGATTCGAACGTTCTACAGTCAATAGGAAAGCAATTTTTAGTGCGTAACGTATTCAGAGTAATGATAGCACGTACACTACCTGATGAAATGTTACGAACACAGAACGGGAGAAGGAAACGAAGTGAAACTGCATGGGTAGAGGTAGTATGTGATGTTTCAGTGATTACAAAATCGTGTCATATTTATTAAGATCTTGGCAGAATGAGCCCGTCTATCAGTATGACGTTGCACCCCTTCTGTACCGGAACTATGCTCTGATTCGAATGGGAAGGGTGTTGTATCCTCTCCTGAGGCAAGCTGTCCTATAACTGTTCTGAATGATTCTTGATATCCTGGTTACTGCCACAGGAATGTAGTTGACATTTGAGCTGGATCCACACATATTGTTTCGGGGATGTACCTGGAGACCTCACTGGCCGCGGGGGTACCCCAGCATCACACAGACGGCTCATTCAGTCACGTGCCATGTGTGAACGAGGGTTGTCCTTTTCAAAAGTGTCACCACGATGCCGTCGCATAAGAGGCAACATTTCAGGACACAGGCAGTCCGCTACGTACCGAAGTGCCGGCAGCGTACCTTCAGTAACTACCAGCCGTTGCCTGAGGTCACACACAATGGTTTACCTCATCACTGCCGTGCCCCTCCAAAATACTGGAAGAATGGAACCTCCCCACAAGTCGTCGCCATACTCCCTGACAATGGTTTCCGGCCTTGTGGAGAGCAGAGGAATTGGAAATTGGAAACCTGTGATATGTTCTATGGGACTAGACTGCTGAGGTCATCGGCCCCTAACCTTACACACTACGAGGTGCATTCAAGTTCTAAGGCCTCCGATTTTTTTTCTAATTAACTACTCACCCGAAATCGATGAAACTGGCGTTACTTCTCGACGTAATCTCCCTGCAGACGTACACATTTTTCACAACGCTGACGCGATGATTCCATGGCAGTGGAGAAGGCTTCTTTAGGAGTCTGTTTTGACCACTGGAAAATCGCTGAGGCAATAGCAGCACGGATGGTGAATGTGCGGCCACGGAGAGTGTCTTTCATTGTTGGAAAAAGCCAAAAGTCACTAGGAGCCAGGTCAGGTGAGCAGGGAGCATGAGGAATCACTTCAAAATTGTTATCACGAAGAAACTGTTGCGTAACGTTAGCTCGATGTGCGGGTGCGTTGTCTTGGTGAAACAGCACACGCGCAGCCCTTCCCGGACGTTTTTGTTGCAGTGCAGGAAGGAATTTGTTCTTCAAAACATTTTCGTAGGATGCACCTGTTACCGTAGTGCCCTTTGGAACTCAATGGGTAAGGATTACGCCCTCGCTGTCCCAGAACATGGACACCATCATTTTTTCAGCACTGGCGGTTACCCGAAATTTTTTTGGTGGCGGTGAATCTGTGTGCTTCCATTGAGCTGACTGGCGCTTTGTTTCTGGATTGAAAAATGGCATCCACGTCTCATCCATTGTCACAACCGACGAAAAGAAAGTCCCATTCGTGCTGTCGTTGCGCGTCAACTTTGCTTGGCAACATGCCACACAGGCAGTCATGTGGTCGTCCGTCAGCATTCGTGGCACCCACCTGGATGACACTTTTCGCATTTTCAGGTCGTCGTGCAGGATTGTGTGCACAGAACCCACAGAAATGCCAACTTGGGAGGCAATCTGTTCAACAGTCATTCGGCGATCACCCAAAACAATTCTCTCCACTTTCTCGATCATGTCGTCAGACCGGCTTGTGCGAGCCCGAGGTTGTTTCGGTTGGTTGTCACACGATGTTCTGCCTTCATTAAACTGTCGCACCCACGAACGCACTTTCGACACATCCATAACTCCATCACCACATGTCTCCTTCAACTGTCGATGAATTTCAATTGGTTTCACACCACGCAAATTCAGAAAAACCTGTTGAAGTAAGGAAAACGTCGCCATTTTAAGTATTTAAAACAGTTCTCATTCTCGCCGCTGGCCGTAAAATTCCATCTGCCGTACGGTGCTGCCATCTCTGGGATGTATTGACAATGAACGCGGCCTCATTTTAAAACAATGCGCATGTTCCTATCTCTTACCAGTCTGGAGAAAAAAAATCGGAGGCCTTAGAACTTGAATGCACCTCGTACTTACTGTAACTTAACCTAACTTACACTTAGGACAACACACACACACACACACCCAACCACACACACACACATACACACATACACGCACACACACACACACACACACACACACACACACACACACACAGACACACACACACACACGCACGCCCGAGGGAGGACTCGAACCTTCCTTCTGGGGAGCCGCGCGAACCGTTTCAAGGAGCCTGAGACTGCGCGGCTACTCCGCGCAGCGCACTACAGAGTTTCATAGCTGAATACAGTGCGACTCCATTTACCAGAGGTCCATGTTCCCAGGTCACGGCACCATCCGAAAAGCAGCCAATCGTAATGCTGTGTTAGCGTCCTAAACATGAGACGGTCATTTCCTAATCACACTGCTGCCAGTCGCCAACCAGTGACGTGGGCTGGCACAGAATTTTCCAGGTAGTCCACTAACTATTTTCTGCTGGTCGGAGGATATACGAGGTGCGGCTAGAAAAAAACCGGACTGATGCTGGAAAAAACATTTATTTACAATTATTTACAATTTCATGTTATCTCCTTCAATGTACTCTCCTCCTCGGTCTCTACACCGCTCCATACGAATTTTCCACTGTTCATAGCAATGCTGCAGATCATTTTCGGTAAGTCAATACATTACTTCCGTCGCTTTTTCTTTTACTGCTTCAACAGTCTCAAATCTAGTTCCTTTCAAAGCTGACTTGACTTTAGGGAAAAGAAAAAAGTCACAGGGGGCCAAATCAGGTGAGTAGGGTGGATGATCTAAGATGGGAATGTTGTGTTTTGCCAAAAACGTCTTCACTGACAACGCACTGTGAGCTGGGGCATTGTCTTGGTGAAGGATCCATGACTTTTTTCTCCACAAATCGTTCCGTTTTCTCCGTACTCGCTCACGTAGGGTAGCCAGGACGCTAATGTAGTAATGCTGATTCACTGTTTATCCCTCTGGTACCCAATCAATGTGCACAATCCCTTTGATGTCAAAAAAAACAATCATCATTGCCTTGAATTTCGATTTTGACATTCGTGCTTTTTTTTGTCGTGGAGAACCAGGAGTTTTCCAATGCATCGATTGGCGTTTAGTTTCGGGATCGTAAGTAAAAAACCACGATTCATCGCAAGTAATAACATTTTGTAAGAAGGTGGGATCACTTTCAATGTTTTCCAGGATGTCAGAACAAATCATTCTTCGGCGTTCCTTCTGTTCAATTGTGAGACACTTTGGAACCATTTTTGAACGCACTTTGTTCATGTTGAAACTTTCATGAAGAATCTGCCTAACACTTTCCTTGTCAACTCCTGTTAACTCAGACACTGCTCTGATTGTTAAACGGCGATCTTGTCGAACAAGTTTACCGATTTTTTCAATGTTTGCATCAGTTTTTGCTGACAGTGGTCTGCCAGTGCGAGTGTCATCACTGGTGTCTTCGCGGCCATCTTTAAATCGTTTAAACCACTCAAACACTTGTGTTCGCGATAAACAATCATCGCCGTACACTTGTTGTAACATTACAAACGTTTCACTTGCAGATTTTCCTAGTTTGAAACAAAATTTGATGTTAACACGCTGTTCTTTCTGTACGCTCAACATTTTCCGACGCACAGACAAAACGTCAACTACTTAAAACAGACGCCACGGGCAGACTGAGTGCAAGAGGCAGATGAAACTCGAGCAGTAGGCGGAGCGAGAGTCACGTGACAGGCCACGCGACTTTCAGCCTTATTGCATTCGTTTTATTGTTTCACCAGTACTAGTCCGGTATTTTTCTAGCCACACGTCGTATGAAGGCGTTACGATGTGCCTCGTTCACAGTGCAGAGTCCCTTCCTTGTGGCGGTTAGGCATGGTTGATAGGAACCTTCACCCGTAGTATGTCTGCCACCTCATCCACGTTAGTGTAACATAAGACCACTCTCGTATCTGAATATAGCTCTGGATATTGCACGGTGGCCAAATGGCGATCCACAGTGAGGCTCAGAGTGTGTCAGGTGCCGATAATGCTGTCTCATATTGTAAGTAGGCTGTTTAGGTTTTTATGTTGGTAACGCCATGTAGCGCTCTATATGAAAATCACTGACTGTGCTGTGTGCAGTCTGTGGCTGGTTGGCATAGTCGCTATTGTAGTGTTGGGCAGTTGGATGTGAATAGCGCGTAGCGTTGTGCAGTTGGAGGTGAGCCGCCAGCAGTGGTGGATGTGGGGAGAGATATGGCGGAGTTTTGAGAGCCGATGATCTGGACGTGTGTCCATCAGAGAGAGTAAATTTGTAAGACTGGATGTCATGAACTGATATACATATTATCACTTTTGAACACTATTAAGGTAAATACATTGTTTGCTGTCTATCAAAATCTTTCACTTGATAACTATGCCTATCAGTAGTTAGTGACTTCAGTAGTTAGAATCTTTTATTTAGCTGGCAGCATTGGCGCTCGCTGTATTGCAGTAGCTAGAGTAACAAAGATTTTTGTGACGTAAGTGATTCATGAAAGGTATAGTTTATTGTTAGTCACGGCCATTCTTTTGTAGGGATTATTGAAAGTCAGATTGCGTTGCGCTAAAAATATTGTATGTCAGTTTAGTGATAATCAGAACAAGTAAAGAGAGAAATGTCTGAGTACGTTCAGTTTTGCTCAGCTGTTTGAAAATCGAATAACGTAAGGGGTTTACCAGTACAGTAATTCATTAATTTTTCTAAGTGGACGATTCATAATACGAGCACGCGACATAACCGCAACCTTCACAGTGGTCGATCAATATCTGCCACTTTTCCGGTTCGTAATGTATCCTACCAGCCCTAGTAACAACATTAAACATGAACAACACTAATGTACTCTGCTGGCCTTTCGATGTATCAAAAAAATGTGTGTAAAATCTTATGGGACTTAACTGCTAAGGTCATCAGTCCCTAAGCTTACACACTACTTAACCTAAATTATCCTAAGGACAAACACACACACCCATGCACGAGGGAGGGCTCGAATCTCCACCGGGGCCAGGCGCGCAGTCCATGACTCGGCTAATCCATCGCGGCTTTCGATGTATCACAAGGAACTGCAACTCTAATCATTTAAATACCCACCGACGGTGCGTATGTGTGCGAACAGTGACATCCTACAATGTGTTCTGACTGCTTCATTTCTTCTGTCAGGAAGTCATAACAAAAGTATATTACCATAAATTACAGAATAATTTCCAAGTTTTACGTACATTTTATACAACAGTTATTACTGTAGCATGAATTTAGTATCACTCGGCAGAAAATCATTACATAAAACAGAATAATGGTAAATAATGGTAGCGAACTCGAAAGCATTTGCTCAGCAACTGATATCTGAAGGAAACAGCGGCACCTGTTAAGTTTCTGCATGCTGCATCCGGCCGCTAGCTTTATGACTTGACAGAGCGGACAACCTGCAGAAGCAGCAGCTAGAGCGCAGCGGATTGTAAGAGTGTGACACAGCGGTAGAACTGGTGTCAGCTTTTTGAGTCTGAGATCCGGGTTCTGTCAGAGTCCCGGTAGATACTTCGTGAATATCACGAGAGGTCACGCTGCGATAGGCATAGCGTACGGACTATTGTCGCGGATGGATGCGTCGTCCGACAACGCCCGCCGTACCTGCTGTGGAAACTGTCAGGGAGCGCCGAAGAGAGAGGCTCTTACGGGAAATATACAGCGTAAAAGTCTTCGTCCTCAATCCAAATATTCTCTCTATATGAACTGCGCATCTTACTGCCGCTACCAGACACCCTTAACACACTTTGAAGCGGATGGTGTTTCTCTGTTGTAAAGAGGTATTCCTTTTGTCGCTCATAATAAGAGACCCTTATAATAGTTATTTTTCGGAAGACTACTACTAACAGACAACATGACAATATATGAGGCCATTTACACATTATTATCGGACGTCAAGTACCTTTTATTCAAAGTTGCACTACTCTTTAAAGTGCCGCAGATACATGACACAAAGAGTTCACTTCTTTACCTTTTTTTTCTTTTCGTCAGTCTTCTGACCGGTTTGATGCGCCCCGCTACGAATTCCTCTCCTGTGCGAAACTAATCAGCCCAGAGTATCACTTGCAACATACCTTCTCAATCACACTCCTGGAAATTGAAATAAGAACACCGTGAATTCATGTCGGCACTAGTACAGTGTATATCCACCTTTCGCAGCAATGCAGGCTGCTGTTCTCCCATGGAGACGATCGTAGAGATGCTGGATGTAGTCCTGTGGAACGGCTTGCCATGCCATTTCCACCTGGCGCCTCAGCTGGACCAGCGTTCGTGCTGGACGTGCAGACTGCGTGAGACGACGCTTCATCCAGTCCCAAACATGCTCAATGGGGGACAGATCCGGAGATCTTGCTGGCCAGGGTAGTTGACTTACACCTTCTAGAGCACGTTGGGTGGCACGGGATACATGCGGACGTGCATTGTCCTGTTGGAACAGCAAGTTCCCTTGCCGGTCTAGGAATGGTAGAACGATGGGTTCGATGACGTGTACCGTGCACTATTCAGTGCGTCGCTGCGGTCCGGTCCCAGGTCGACGGGCACGTGCACCTTCCGCCGACCACTGGCGACAACATCGATGTACTGTGGAGACCTCACGCCCCACGTGTTGAGCAATTCGGCGGTACGTCCACCCGGCCTCCCGCATGCCCACTATACGCCCTCGCTCAAAGTCCGTCAACTGCACATACGGTTCACGTCCACGCTGTCGCGGCATGCTACCAAAGACTGCGATGGAGCTCCGTATGCCACGGCAAACTGGCTGACACTGACGGCGGCGGTGCACAAATGCTGCGCAGCTAGCGCCATTCGACGGCCAACACCGCGGTTCCTGGTGTGTCCGCTGTGCCGTGCGTGTGATCATTGCTTGTACAGCCCTCTCGCAGTGTCCGGAGCAAGTATGGTGGGTCTGACACACCGGTGTCAATGTGTTCTTTTTTCCATTTCCAGGAGTGTATTTCCTGGATGTATTCCAATCTCTGTCTTCTTGTACACTTTTCACCCTCTAGAGCTCCATCTAATACCACGGAAGTTATTCTCTGATGTCTTAACACATGACCTTTCATCCTGTCCTTGTTTCCCACACGTACCTTACTTCGCCATTTCTGCAGAGAACCTCTTCATTCCTTAACTTACCATCATCATCATCATCATCCTCATCATTTAAGACTGATTGTGCTTTTCAGCGTTCAGTCTGGAGCATAGCCCCCCTTATAAAATTCCTCCATGATGCCCTATTCAGTGCTATCATTGGTGCCTCTTCTGATATTAAACCTATTACTTCAAAATCATTCTTAACCGAATCCAGGTACCTTCTCCTTGGTCTGCCCCGACTCCTCCTACCCTCTACTTCTGAACCCATGAGTCTCTTGGGTAACCTTGCTTCTCCCATTCGTGTAACATGACCCCACCATCTAAGCCTGTTCGCCCTGACTGCTACATCTATAGAGTTCATTCCCAGTTTTTCTTTGATTTCCTCATTGTGGACACCCTCCTGCCATTGTTCCCATCTACTAGTACCTGCAATCATCCTAGCTACTTTCATATCCGTAACCTCAACCTTGTTGATAAGGTAACCTGAATCCACCCAGCTTTCCCTCCCATACAACAAAGTTGGTCGAAAGATTGGACGGTGCACAGCTAACTTAGTCTTGGTACTGACTTCCTTCTTGCAGAAGAGAGTAGATCGTAGCTGAGCGCTCACTGCATTAGCTTTGCTACACCTCGCTTCCAGTTCTTTCACTATGTTGCCATCCTGTGAGAATATGCATCCTAAGTACTTGAAACCGTCCAACTGTTCTAACTTTGTTCCTCCTATTTGGCACTCAATCCGTTTATATTTCTTTCCCACTGACATTACTTTCGTTTTGGAGATGCTAATCTTCATACCATAGTCCTTACATTTCTGATCTAGCTCTAAAATATTACTCTGAAAACTTTCAATCGAATCTGCCATCACAACTAAGTCATCCGCATATGCAAGACTGCTTAGTTTGTGTTCACATATCTTAATCTCACCCAGAAAGTCTATTGTTTTCAACATATGATCCATAAATAATATGAACAACAGTGGAGACAGGTTGCAGCCTTGTCTTACCCCTGAAACTACTCTGAACCATGAACTCAGTTTACCGTCACCTCTAACTGCTGCCTGACTATCCATGTAAAGACCTTTAATTGCTTGCAAAAGTTTGCCTCCTATTCCATAATCTCGTAGAACAGACAATAACTTCCTCCTAGGAACCCGGTCATAAAAACTATCGATCTTATCTTGATCTGTCCCTTCACAATGCGAATATACTGACACAATCCTAATTTTCTTGCTAGACACTGTCAAATCTATCCACATCAGTCGTTCGTTTACATACCTTATTGCAACTACGCTGGGTTCCATGTCTCTCCTGATCTAAAGCCCTACACCCCATTGTGCTATTCCTGCTTTGACTCCTGACAGGTAGACCTTGTATTCTCCCACTTCCTCTTCTTTCTCACCCCTAAACAGCTAAAACGTCCAGTCCCATCTTACTTGCAGCCTCTGCCAGCTCTACCTTCTTCCCAGAGTATCCCCCATTGATATTAATAGCTCCCCATCTCATTACCATTTGTTTGCCAAGTCGTATCTTAGGAGTCCCTGGTTTGTCAGTTAGAGGTGGGACTCCGTCACCTCCAAAGGTCCGAGGCATTTTGCTCTGATTGTTGCCAGCATCATATTTAAAGTACCAGGGAAGCAGGTTGCTAGCCTTACTTGCCCCGAGTCCCATTGGGTTTTACCCCTAACGGCTGAGGGACTAACCGGTGGGTTTGGTAGTCTTTGCCGTATGAGCACAAAGGTGACCACGACTCAGAATATGTCCGAGATGCCCAGCCTTATTCCAAGGTAACTGGTATCCCGACTGTCGCGACCACTTACTTGGCCACTCATACGTTGCCCGTGGTTCATGAACTAGGACATGACTACAGGAACCCACACCATGACCCACCTTAACTTACCAGTCCATCTAATTTTCAACATTCCTCTGTAGCACCACATCTCAAATGTTTCGACTCTCTTCTATTTCGGTTTTCCCACAGTCCATGTATCACTACCGTAAAGCGCACTGCTCCAAGCCTACGTTCTTAGAAATTTCTTCCTCAAATGAAAACCTATGTTTCATACTAACAGACTTCTGTTGGCCAGGAATGCACTTTTTGCAAGTGCTGTTCTGCTTTTTATGTCCTCCTTGCTCCGTCCGTCATGGGTTATTTTGCTGCCTTGGTAGCAGATTTCCCTAGTTTCCAGTACTTGGTGATCACAAATCCTGATGTTAAGTTTCTTGTTGCCCTCATTTCTGCTACTTCTGATTACTTTCGTCTTTCTTCGATTCACTCTCAGTCCGTATTCTGTACTGATTAGACAGCTCATTCCATTCAAAAGATCCTATAATTCTTCTGTACTTTCACCAAGGGAAGCGATATCAGCAGTGAATCTTATCACTGGTATCCTTTCTCCTTGAATTTCAAATACTCTCACGAACCTTTCTTTTATTTCCGTCAATGCTTCTTCGATGTATAGATTGAACAATTGGGATTGAAAACTACACCCCTGCCTTAAATCCTTTTTAATCCGCGGACTTTGTTCTTGTTCTTCTAATCTTATTGTTTGCTTTTGGTTATTGTACATATTGTGTACTACCCGTCTTTCCCTATAGCTTACCCCTGCTTTTCCCTGAATTCCGAACATCTTGCACCATTTAATATTGTCGAACGCTTTTTACTGGTTGACAAATCCAATGAACCTGTCTCGATTTTACTTCAGTTCTGCTTCCATTACCAACAGCAACGTCAAAACTGCCTCTCTGGTCCCTTTACTTTCCCTAAAGCCAAATTGATCGTCATACAACAGATCCTCAATTTTCCTTTCCATTCTTCTGTATATTATTCTTGTCGGTAACTTGGATTCATGAACTGTTATACTGATTGTGCGATAATTCTCTAACTCGTTGGCTCTTTGCTATCTTAGGAATTGTGTGGACGATGTTTTTCCAAAAGTCTGATGGTAAGCGGTCATTGTAGATAGAAACGTTTTGTTGCCACTTCCCCCAAAGGTTTTAGAAATTACGATGGAATTTGTACATCACTTCTCTCTTATTTGATCCTAAGTCTTCCAAAGCTCTTTTAAATTCTGATTTTCAATAATGGAGCCCCTATGTCTTACCTATCGATGTTTGTTTCTTCTTCTGTCATGTCATCATACAAGTTTATTCCTCGAAGAGGCCTTTAATGTATTCTCTTCGTCTAACTGTCGCCAAGAATGAGTAAACAACTGTCGGGACTTTCTACCTACCGTTCAGTTCCACTCACTAATTATTGAGCCACTCAAGAACCACTATGTCAGCGCCCTCATAGCTGGAAAATCTCTTATCCCACACATTCTCTCAGTTTGCTGAAAATATGGAAATCATATGTGGAAGATCTTCCTTCCTTCCCGATCAGCATTACCCACGCCTATGGGGTCCTGTTCAAATTATAGGCACCGCAGCATTTGGCCCATGCATCGCCAGAATTTCACGGTCAGTCTATGAGCAATTTAAACGTTTTGTCTACTAGGATTGTACTATCCTGCGTTTTCACTTTTGGAATACGTTTGCAGTTGTCACGCCATTTCACTCCCACACTTTAATGCTCCTGTTTCCGGTATCGCAGCAGAACTGTTTCTTCAGAAAACAGGAACACATACTCTCTTCTGACAATGCGCCACTTTCGTTGCGCAGTGGTCATTCATGGGACGGCATGTGTGACTTACTTACACCTACACCTGCGTTCCATTAGTTGTAATACTGGCACAGCTTAGAGAAGGGAAACTCGTTACAGGTGGTAGGTGGAAATCATTGTCACACTGTTTATTCAATTACATAATGTTTCTAATAAGAAAATATTCCACTTTTCCTTATATGAATGAACATTAATATGTTTCTCGTTTCTTAGAATTTCTGTACTGGACAGAAACATGTGTAAAGTCAAGTATTCATTGAATCTGGAGTTAACAGATTTTGAGACAGCTTTCGATTCTGTCAGCGCAAAACAATAAATAAGGCATTGATTTAGCATTTATTTATATACTGAGTAACATATATGTCAGTGTTCCATCTCTCATTGCACATCATCTCAGATGTCCTACAGGAATGCTTCATGTCATTGTATCGTAAAAATTGAGTAGGAATATGTTTCAATGCAATATATCTAAATTTGCAGATGAAGACCCGAAGAAAATGAAGTTTATAAATTAGACACGAAAATCACAGTAAGATTATCAACAAAATATAAAACAAAGATAGGGAAAAAGAAAGTAGAACAAACTGACAATGAAGTGTGTTTGTTCGCAGCTTCTTCTGCATGAACAGTCCTGGTTGTTGCTGGAATATGGTGTTGTATGTACGTGAATAATGTATTGTGCGTAAATTAAATAAAAAGAAAATGGAAGGTTTAAGTATTGTACCGAAGTGACTAACGGACTGTAGGAAAACTAGAGAATAAAAGTATCGAAGTCTTAGAGGTGCGTTGTTACAAAAGGGTGCTTAAAATTAAGAGGAAGTTCTTCGCATAATCGGAGAGCAAACTAGTATGTGTGAAAGAAGGGACAGAATTATAGACCCTGTGTTAAGACTTGAGGGGTGGTTTCCATGTACTAGAAGAAGCCATAAAGGGCAAAAATTCTAAGAGACGTGATACTAGAATACATACAGCAAATAACTCAGAACTTGGGGAGTGAGCTACGATCGCAGGTTCGAATCCTGCCTCGGGCATGAATGTGTGTGATGTCCTTAGGTTAGTTAGGTTTAAGTAGTTCTAAGTTCTAGGGTACTGATGACATCAGAAGTTAAGTCCCATAGTGCTCAGAGCCATTTGAACCATTTGGGGAGTGAGGGCTTCCATGACATGAACAAATTAGCGCAGGGAAGGGACTCCTCCGCCCCCTCTCGCCCCCCCCCCCCTCCCATTCATTCCTCATGTGTAGCTTCTGTTTAACTTCATATCACGAAATGCTTTTGAGATGTAGATAAGAGAATGAAAGCAATATATGTTTTCGTGCAACCCGGGAGAGAGGCCATTTTGACCTGCAAATTGAGATCAAGTTTCTGCAGTATCGTGAGCAATCTGGAAGCTATGCGGATTAAGAAAGCTGTTTGTGCACATGTTTGAATACATGAATACACTTTGCCGTTACATATGCATGAGAGAATGCAATCGTTGTTGACGTGCATGCTGTATGTAGAATTGGTACTGTCACCCCTGTGTCAGCTTGCTATGAGCTAAAGATGTAATGGGACAGAGAGGTCTTAAACCGCAGATCCCATGTGCGCCTGACATTACAAATTAAGGCGTGGGAGTAACAGTACATACTGCATCGGCCGTGGGAAGGTTCTGACCAACTTACAGAGCGTGCTTACAGTCGAAACAAACTATCACTGTCTTTCAGAAGAAACGGATTCTGTGTTTTGCTCAAAGACGTGAATCCCTGATAGGAGTAAACGGTTTCTCGTTGGGGAATTTTATAAACTAGCGATAAAACTGTTCCTTCCATTAATATTAAAGTTACGAAGTGACACTGTTTTTCATTTGTTTGGTTGTTATGAGACATAGGTTTGTACGCCGAACACATGTGCTTCGTCAAACGGCACTTTTGTTTTCACCACACGAGGGGAGAAGCTAAGGCGGCTTTAAGGAGCCGTGCGCCGCCAGAGGGCACGACGTCTGCGCGGGAATTGAAGCCAGTGCCTCTGGGACACTTGTGCGAGGACAGAGCGAGTCAGTGGACAGCCTAAGAGTACGAAGTGTACGGCGGAGATGTAGATTGTAGACTTCGTCCACTAACGGGTACTGCTGCTCGATACATACGTCGAAGAGGCAGTGTCAGCAATAAAAGAGACGTTAACGAGTGGGATTAAAATTCAAGGATATCAACGATAAGAATCGACGATAACTGTGCTATGCTCAGTGATGATGATTGGTTTGTGGGGCGCTGAACTGCGCGGTCATCAGCGCCCGTGTAGAGTCCCAATGTTTTCACAGTCCAAAATTTTACACAGTCCAATCTAGCCACTGCCACGAATGATGATGATGATGAAATGAGGAGTGCAACAAAAACACCCAGTCCCCCGGCAGAGAAAATCCCCAACCTGACTGGGAATCGCACTCGGGACCTCGTGATCCAGATGCTGTCGTCAGTGAAAGTGAAAACGAATGGCATGATATGCTGAATCGAATGATTCTCAAGTCTAGCGAGAAACATATTGAGGGGAAGTCAAAGCAAGACGAAAATAAGGAGACATAGCAGAAATGAGAACAGTGAGAAATTTAGCATCGTAATTGCTGATCGCGACGTAGATGAAGTTACGGAATCCTTCTACCTAGGCAGCAATATTACCCATGACAGACGGAGCAACGAGGATATAAAAAGTAGACCAGCACTGGAAGAATGGGAATTCCTGGCCAATAGAACACTAGTATCAAGTCTTGAACTGATGAAGAAATTTCTGAGAATGTAAAATTGGAGTACAGCATTGTACGACAGTAAGGCACAGACTGTGGAAACAACGAAACAGAAAGGATTAGAAGGATTTGACGTGTGGTGCTAAGAAGAGTGTTGAAAATTACATATGAGATAATGCATGAGGGGGTTCCGGCAGAATCGGCGAAGAAAGGAATATATGGAAACCACTGACAACAAGAAGGCGCAGGATAATAGGACAGCTGTAAAGATGTCGGAGAATAACTACCATGATACTAGAGAGAGCTGTAGAGGGTAAAAACTGTAGAAAACAGAGATTGGAATAAATCTAGAAAACAACTGAGAACGTTGATTGCAAGTTCTACTCTGAGATAAAAAGGTTGGCGCAAGAGAGCAATTCGTGGCGAGCCGTATCAAACCAGTTAGATGGCACAAAAGGAAAGAAAAATAAAAGACCCCCTACTTGGGTCGTGTCGCAGATCTAGGACACAACAGGCCAGAAGAGCGGTTAGTGCCTTTCCTGGACGAGCGAAATGGGATTCTAGAAGACATGAAGGCACAGCCTTCCGTATTGCAAGACGAGTTAGCTTCATTGACTCGGTTCAGAATTGTGTACACTGTACTGGGAAGGATGCAAGCGGTGTGCACTAATTGTAATAATTTATTTACCAGGTGTGTTCCACAAGGGAGGACTGTGTGCACAGTGCTGTTTGTTGTGGTTTAATATGTTTGCCTCCACGACGGAGGTGAGTTTGTTGTCTCTAAACGAGAGTTCTGCAAATCTCTTTTGTATCATTATTCAGTGAGAGTAGCTAAGATTGTAAATATACAGGGTATAACAGGTGTAAGTGCAGATACACTGTGATGACTGGGTGTTGTATGCTGTCCTTAGGTTAGTTAGGTTTACGTAGTTCTAAGTTCTAGGAGACTGATGACCATAGATGTTAAGTCCAATAGTGCTCAGAGCCATTTGAACCATTTTTTTTTTTTTTGCAGATACACTAATGGCCAATAAAATTGCTACACCAAGAAGGAATGCGGATGATATACGGGTATTCACTGGACAAATATATTATACTAGAACTGACATGTGATTACATTTTCATACAATTTGGGTGCATAGATCCTGAGAAATCAATACCCAGAACAACCACCTCTGGCCGTAATAACGGTCTTGATACGCCTGGGCATTGAGTCAAACAGGGCTTGGATGGCGTGTACAGGTACAGCTGCCCATTCAGCTTCAGCGCGATACCACAGTTAATCAAGAGTAGTGGCTGTCGTATTGTGACGAGCCAGTTGCTCGGCCACCATTGACCAGAAGTTTTAAATTGGTGAGAGATCTGGAGATTGTGCTGGCCAGGGCAACAGTCGATCATTTTCTGTATCCAGAAAGGCCCGTACAGAACCTGCAACATGCGGTCGTGCATTATCCTGCTGAAATGTAGTGTTTCGCAGGGATCTAATGAAGGGTAGAGCCACGGGTCGTAACACATCTGAAATGTAACGTCCACTGTTCAAAGTGCCGTCAATGCGAACAAGAGTTGACCGAGACGTGTAACCAATGGCACCCCATACCATCACGCCGGGTGATACGCCAGTATGACGATGATGAATACACGCTTCCAACGTGCGTTCACCGCGATGTCACTAAACACGGATGCGACCATCATGATGGTGTAAACAGAACCTGGATTCATCCGAAAACATTACGTTTTGCCATTCGTGCACCCAGGTTCGTCGTTGAGTACACCATCGCGGGCGCTCCTGTCTGTGATGCAGCGTCAAGGGTAACCGCAGCCATGGTCTCCGAACTGATAGTCGATGCTGCTGCAAACGTCGTCGAACTGTTCGTGCAGATGGTTGTTGTCTTGCAAACGTCCCCATCTGTTGACTCAGGGATCGAGACATGGCTGCATGATCCGTTACAGCCATGCGGATAAGATGCCTGTCATTTCGACTGCTAGTGCAACGAGGTCGTTGGGATCCAGCATGGCGTTCCGTATTACCCTCCTGAACCCACCGATTCCATATTCTGCTAACAGTCTTTAGACCTCGACCAACGCGAGCAGCAATGTCGCGATACGATAAACCGCAATCGCCGGTCAACTGCTGTTTGTGTATGAGAAATCGGTTGGAAACTTTCCTAATGTCAGCACGTGGTAGGTGTCGCCACCGGCGCCAACCTTGTGTGAATGCTCTGAAAAGCATTTGCATATCACAGCATCTTCTTCTTGTCGGTTAAATTTCGCGTCTGTAGCACGTCATCTTCGTGGTGTAGCAATTTTAATGGCCAGTAGTGTATTTTTATATGCGCTACCTCTATATGCACACAGTTGGCTGTTTTTTCTTCGCATCGGTCTTCCCACAAACGCGTCACAGACTTTACGACCTGATGATTTATGCACCGTCGTAACTGCACCACCAAGTGGCTTACACCGTTATGGCTTGCTCTTGCCAATGTACTTGGAGGTACTAACCAACTTAAAAACATACTACTCCTAATATTTATAATTACTGATCTACGAAAGAAGTAAATACTGACGTAATGTTTGTTAGAACCTCCTCCTTAGTCACCAACAGGAATATCTGCTCTTATACACGTTACATCCTATATATATATATATATATATATATATATATATATATATATATATATATATATATATATATATATATAACTGCTGATTTTGTGCGGGTAGTATTCTTATTGGTTGCCAGTTGTGTTGCTATTAGTGAGTAGCTGGTGGAGGGAGTGGTTGTAGATGTAATATTTGGTTGTATTGTAATCATATGAGAGTTACTGTTCTGAATTTAATGTTTGTATCATGTTGGTTGTGACTGAAAGCTATTTCTCATTTGTATTTTCGAGCCAAGAAGTCGAATATTGTGAAAGTTTTGTGTTCTTGTTATCATCCCCAATTTTAATGTTGCTGGGGTGGTGTGAATTTCAATTTTTCTTACTGTTCTGAAGGAATATTAATTCATTCATTGTGTTGTTCTAACTACCAATACAACAGGGCCATATATTTGAATTTTGTTTATTAAAATACTATTTTTTGTTATAGAGGAAGACATTTTTGTTTAAGAAATGTTGTTTGTCAAAGTAAGCCAACGGCTGCACAGTTCCCAACCCGAACACCGCTCCACCCAGATCCTACACATAACACGATAATACTTTTTTCACAATGGTCTTTATCGCATTTTTTTGGGCTTAAGGCCGTCCGAATAGTTTATTCCCGATATACAAGAGACGTCAGCGCAGTAACTATGGTATAGCTGAACTAACGTCTTCAAACAATACATCTGGTTTCAACTAATGGACGTGCGGTCGTACTACGTCACAAATCGCAATGGAGCAACATGTCTAAATCAAGTGTTCAAGACATTCTCCATAATATTTTGAAGAAGACAGAAGTATGTGAAAAATATTTCGAATGCAGCTTCACTCGCGAATAAAAGACGACTCTTGGACGCCTGCCACTACTTGATCGAAATGAAAATGAAAATGGGGACGATTTTTTGCTAGAGAATATCATCATAGGTGACAAGACTTGGTGTTATCAGTACGAACTTAGGACAAAATGCAGATATGAACGCTTTGGCGACGTAACTGATATTAAAGCCAGTGTGACGCAGGAGTTAAACTTCCATGATAGTTTCACGTGGTTGTACTTTTACCAACGTTCTCTCCGTATATAGAACATCTGAAGCATTAAAGCCATCATTTTAATATTTCTCAGTTTTTTGTTAATGCGTCTCGAAACTTTTTGTACTAATTTTGAAGCTTGGCAGTCACCAGAAGCTGTATCTTACTACGAAAGTAATACATCGATTAATCATCTTGCACGCATAGTGATCACACACACACAGTCAACGTAAGGATAAATGGCGTGACATAATACATTTAGTTTTGATAATGACAGAAAGAAGGAATTGTCTGTTTATTTATTAGAACCGGTATATTGTTAGGAAAGTAACTCGTAAAATGGAATTTTAAATGCACAGATATGGAGATAAATGACTATTTAATGTGTTGCTTTAGCATCTGGGCAATAGTTATGGTGACGATTTTAAAACTCAAAATGTACCGAAATGTTATCAAGACAGATGTGATGAAAAAAAAATCAAGCTATATGTGCGCTATAATTTTACAATGTCAGATTTTGGACATCACAATCATCTGATTTCGACGTCAGTGACCATTTTTATGTGATTCTATAGTCAGACGGAACAGGAAGGTGTGTGTTTTCATCATCATATCATGCATAAAAACATCAACCATTGTACGTGTCGTCAGAGTCACTTGTCGATACTGGCCGAAATAAACTTTTTGTGTTCAAACAACGGAATTTTGCCTACTAATAACAGCCATATAAACTATAAATGATGTCCTTTTTTAATTTTATACAAGCTGAACACGCAAGTTGTCCACAACTTCTTCTAACAAGTTGGCCCCAAAATAGAAGTCCTGTTAAGTGTTGCCTCGGAAACATCAGTATCAATTCAACTTTTGCTGCCGATCAAGCAGTCATTCGATACACTGACTTCTTATTCAATAGGTAAACGAAGGGAAGGTACGAAGTTGTGCTTACCATCTCAAAAAAAATCAGACTGCGACTAGAAACTTAATGATAGCGCTGTTCTCTACATATTCACCCCTCAATGCCGCACATTAACGCTGAATTACTTGCCGAAAACGTAGGTTGTAGAAGCCTACATTTTGGCTGTTCTAGAGACATTCCGTTTCCAGTATCACCTCGTCCGCATCTGGAATATTGGAACTGCCTGCTACACAATGCTTTCCACATGCGGGGAAAGAGGAAGAGATAACTACATTCCACATAAGGATATCGGGCATGAGGAAAAAGTTGGTAACCCAGAGAATTAGTATGAGTATGTTTGTCGTGTAGAGAATAAGGTGGGACAGCTCCTCGCATTGCTTTGTCTCGACAGTGACCGGTAGCCTCGTCAGGAGGTAGTGCGCCACTTCACGGTTTGCTTCTTAGGAACATAATCTGTCCGCAGCATTCCATCGCAGTTCCAAAAACCACCCATCAGAATCTTGATCAATAATGGATGCATGGTCGTCTTCTTCGGCGCTGGTGAGTCCACACTGTGCCACTAGTTGCCTTGCACTTTTGTCTCATAATGATACCCAGCAGTCGCCCCGTTGATTACACCGCTAAAGAAGGCATCCTGATAAGCCCGACACCGGTGCAAGTTTTAACGGTCGCTCGGGCGGGTTGCTGCTAGACATTTTACACTAGTCACTTGTTCCAGCAATTTTTGATCAATAATGTAATTGTACGGTAGTGGATTTCTTCTCGTATGTATGCGCAGTATGTTACATTTATTTACGCTCAGAGCCAAATCACAGTCCTTGAACCAGTCATCAATCCTCTGAGATTAAATTCAGTTTTCGTTCCGTAGACCCAAAACTGAGATTGTACTGGGTACGAAACAAGTCACAAAGTATAACACAGAAACATAAAATATTTTACGAGTAATACACTCCTGGAAATTGAAATAAGAACATCGTGAATTCATTGTCCCAGGAAGGGGAAACTTTATTGACACATTCCTGGGGTCAGATACATCACATGATCACACTGACAGAACCACAGGCACATAGACACAGGCAACAGAGCATGCACAATGTCGGCACTAGTGCAGTGTATATCCACCTTTCGCAGCAATGCAGGCTGCTATTCTCCCATGGAGACGATCGTAGAGATGCTGGATGTAGTCCTGTGGAACGGCTTGCCATGCCATTTCCACCTGGCGCCTCAGTTGGACCAGCGTTCGTGCTGGACGTGCAGACCGCGTTAGACGACGCTTCATCCAGTCCCAAACATGCTCAATGGGGGACAGATCCGGAGATCTTGCTGGCCAGGATAGTTGACTTACACCTTCTAGAGCACGTTGGGTGGCACGGGATACATGCGGACGTGCATTGTCCTGTTGGAACAGCAAGTTCCCTTGCCGGTCTAGGAATGGTAGAACGATGGGTTCGATGACGGTTTGGATGTACCGTGCACTATTCAGTGTCCCCTCGACGATCACCAGTGGTGTGCGGCCAGTGTAGGAGATCGTTCCCCACACCATGATGCCGGGTGTTGGCCCTGTGTGCCTCGGTCGTATGCAGTCCTGATTGTGGCGCTCACCTGCACGGCGCCAAACACGCATACGACCATCATTGGCACCAAGGCAGAAGCGACTCTCATCGCTGAAGACGACACGTCTCCATTCGTCCCTCCATTCACGCCTGTCGCGACACCACTGGAGGCGGGCTGCACGATGTTGGGGCGTGAGCGGAAGACGGCCTAACGGTGTGCGGGACCGTAGCCCAGCTTCATGGAGACGGTTGCGAATGGTCCTCGCCGATACCCCAGGAGCAACAGTGTCCCTAATTTGCTGGGAAGTGGCGGTGCGGTCCCCTACGGCACTGCGTAGGATCCTACGGTCTTGGCGTGCATCCGTGCGTCGCTGCGGTCCGGTCCCAGGTCGACGGGCACGTGCACCTTCCGCCGACCACTGGTGACAACATCGATGTACTGTGGAGACCTCACGCCCCCACGTGTTGAGCAATTCGGCGGTACGTCCACCCGGCCTCCCGCATGCCCACTATACGCCCTCGCTCAAAGTCCGTCAACTGCACATACGGTTCACGTCCACGCTGTCGCGGCATGCTACCAGTGTTAAAGACTGCGATGGAGCTCCGTATCCCACGGCAAACTGGCTGACACTGACGGCGGCGGTGCACAAATGCTGCGCAGCTAGCGCCATTCGACGGCCAACACCGCGGTTCCTGGTGTGTCCGCTGTGCCGTGCGTGTGATCATTGCTTGTACAGCCCTCTCGCAGTGTCCGGAGCAAGTATGGTGGGTCTGACACACCGGTGTCAATGTGTTCTTTTTTCCATTTCCAGGAGTGTATATTACTCACTACCCTAATAATTTGCCAGGAAATCGTCAAACTATGTGAATACTTTACAGTAAACTTTAACTGCTAACACTTACATAATTAATATACTATCAGAATGAAACATAGTCATGCACTTTTAATAAATTTATCACAAACAAAATTTCTAACCTTTTTGGTGTTGCGACCAAGTGCTACCAGAACTGAAATCTGACGGACATTTTTGCTTACACTCGTCTAACAGTCCCTGTTAAGATATTCAGAGCAGGAGGAGTGCCTATCAGGAAGTCTTTCAAACTCCGTTTAAACTGTGTTTTATCTGAAACCAATCTTTTAATGAAAAGAATTTCATTAAGGAATCAATATACTGTGTAGCAGTGGTTAGAATATCAAGTTGCTTGAATAGGTTTCTACACGATGTTCTTGAATTTACACGCTTTTGCACACTAAAAAGTTTTGCTCGGGTTGACGAGTCACCCCAGTACAGGAACCCATATGACATAACACGATCACGTTCAGAAGAAACACAGCATCTTGAAGGACTTATCAATGGAGAGATGTCTACAGACATTAAAGTAACCTCTGGCGTGCCACAGGGGAGTGTTATGGGAGCATTGCTTTTCACAATTTATATAAATGACCTAGTAGATAGTGTCGGAAGTTCCATGCGGCTTTTCGCGGATGATGCTGTAGTATACAGAGAAGTTGCAGCATTAGAAAATTGTAGCGAAATGCAGGAAGATCTGCAGCGGATAGGCACTTGGTGCAGGGAGTGGCAACTTACCCTTAACATAGACAAATGTAATGTATTGCGAATACATAGAAAGAAGGATCCTTTATTGTATGATTATATGATAGCGGAACAAACACTGTTAGCAGTTACTTCTGTAAAATATCTGGGAGTATGCGTGCGGAACGATTTGAAGTGGAATGATCATATAAAGTTAATTGTTGGTAAGGCGGGTGCCAGGTTGAGATTCATTGGGAGAGTCCTCAGAAAACGTAGTCCATCAACAAAGGAGGTGGCTTACAAAACTAGGTCGGGTTGACAGAGGAGATAGAGAAGATCCAAAGAATAGCGGCGCGTTTCGTCACAGGGTTATTTGGTAACCGTGATAGCGTTACGGAGATGTTTAGCAAACTCAAGTGGCAGACTCTGCAAGAGAGGCGCCCTGCATCGCGGTGTAGCTTGCTCGGCAGGTTTCGAGAGGGTGCGTTTTCTGGATGAGGTATCGAATATATTGCTTCCCCCTACTTATACCTCCCGAGGAGATCACGAATGTAAAATTAGAGAGATTCGAGCGCGCACGGAGGCTTTCAGACAGTCGTTCTTCCCGCGAACCATACGCGACTGGAACAGAAAAGGGAGATAATTACAGTGGCACGTAAAGTGCCCTCCGCCACACACCGTTGGGTGGCTTGCGGAGTATAAATGTACATGTAGACTAGAGATAGGATGTTCACATTCGCAGTACATGTACATTAGTACGTTCTGCAGGAATAATTAGCATTTTAAGCATGTCGGCCCGCGGATTCAACGTCAACATCGATATCACTGCGCAACACCACCTACCGGTTAACAGGTTAAATGTGCCTGCGGCTCTCGTTGCTGCTGTAAACAGAAGGTAATGTTTCAGAGTGACGTTAGCAGACTTATCCGCGAACCGTACTATGAAATCTGCGAGTCTTAACGAGGGCGCACTACAGACATGAGGGAATGTGTTGCCACCATCCCGGAAAATTGCTGCTCGTGTGCGACGAAGGGTTTCGGCAGTGCAACGGGTGTGTGCCGAATGGTTCACGAAACACGACGAGATGGGTCAGGTCGCACCACTCAAACACCCCCCCCCCCTCCCCCGAGGATATCGACACCTCATCCGAATGGCATTGCGAGACCCCCTCGTCTCTGGCGCAACGGTGGAAGAGTGTAATACATCGTACACTATCAGGGATGACAGTCCGTCGCCGTTTATTACGGCATGGATTACGTGCGCGTAGTCCACTTCTCCATCTATCTTTGACGAATGTGCAGAAACATGCTAGACTGCAATGATGAATGGAAGGACGTACTGCGGACCGGAATGGAATCAGATAGTGTTTTAGGACGAATGCAGGTTCTGGTTGTTTGAAAATGATGACAGCATTTTGGTTTGCCACAGATAGGGAGATACACAGCGTTAACTCAAGGCAGAATGCTGTTGGGTACAACCACAAACCACAGCTGATGCACGTCCAGAGCACTGTCACCAGTGTCACCTTCGTGAATGACATCCTGCGACTCGTAGCCATACTCTTTCTGCAGAATATCCCAGACGCCGTTTTTCAGCAAATCAATGCACGACCACACGCTGCTGCACGAACACGTATCTTCTTGGTGTCACAAGATGTAAGCCTTTTGCCTTGGCCCGCCAGGTCACCAGACGTGACGCAAACAGAATTTGTGTGGAACATGGTGAAACGACGGCAGCAGTGCCTTGAACCAGTGCCAACGACCGCAGATGAACTTTGGAACCAGGTGATTGCAGCATGTACGGCTATAGCACAGGACGCCATTCGTGCCTTATGCTCTTCAATGTCGTCACGCAAGGAACAAGTTATCAGGGCCAATGGCAGAACGTGTGCCTCCTAGGCAACAGGACACAAGCTGCACCGATGTGACTGAAATGGTGATCATTTCTGCAGAACACACTAATGCACATGTCCTGTGATTATGAACGTCCTACGTCGTATTCTGTTTTTTCTCTGAACATGAGTGAAGAATGAAAGTAAACAGAGTTTGCAATTTTTTTTTATATCTACTACATCCGACATCATTCTCACTACAAATACAGTCCTAACTAGGCGTTTCGGCTGTTCTGTGTTGTGCCCTTCCCAACTGAACTTATTTGTTCCTGCAGTTCGAAAGACTCCTTTGACGATACTACCTTCCTACAGACAATCGCATCATCTTCAAGAAGCTTCCAACGTTACCCACTACATCATACATATATATTGCAAACAGTAACGATACTATCACGTTTCTTTCTCTTGAAATTACCTTTACCATAATTATCATCTGTGCCTCATCCCAACCATCAATCACATCTCGTGCACTATCACCATCTCATCCACCATCACCATATCATGCACTATCACCATCTCCTCCATCACTACCATCTCATCTACATCTACATCTACGTGGATACTCTACAAATCACATTCAAGTGCCTGGCAGAAGGTTCATCGAACCACCTTCACAATTCTCTATTATTCCAATCTCGTATAGAGCGCAGAAATAACGAACAGCTACATCTTTCCGTACGAGCTCTGACTTCCCTTATTTTATCGTGGTGATCGTTCGTCACTATGTAGTATCGGTGTCAACAAAATATCTTCCTATTCGGAGGAGAAAGTTGGTGATTGGAATTTCGTGAGAAGATTCCGTCGCAACGAAAAACGCCTTTCTTTTAATGATTTCCAGCCCAAATCCTGTATAATTTCTGTGACACTCTCTTCCATATTTCGCGATAGTACAAAACGTGCTGCCTTGCTTTGAACTTTTTCGATGTACTCTGTCAGTCCTCCACACCGCGCAGTACTATTCTAAAAGAGGACGGACAAGAGTTGTGTAGGCACTCTCCTTAGTAGGTCCGTTACATTTTCTAACTGTCCTGCCAATAAAACACAGTCTTTGGTTAGCCTTGCCAACATTTTCCAAGTGTTCCTTCCAATTTAAGTGTTCGTGATTGTAATTCCTAGGTATCGAGTTGAATTTACGGCTTTTAGATTAGACTGATTTACCGTGTTACCGAAGTTTAACGAGTTCCTTTTAGCACTCATATGGATGACCTCACACTTTTCGTTATTTAGTGTCAACTGCCACTTTTCGCACCATTCAGATATCTTTTACTCGTATAATCGTTTTACAGTTTGTTTTGATCTTCTGATGACTACTACTCGATAAACGACAGCGTCATCTGCAAACAACCGAAGACGGCTGCTCAGTTTGTCTCCAAAATCGTTTATATACATAAGGAACAGCAAAGGGCCTATAACACTATCTTGAGGAACGCCAGAAATCACTTCTGTTTTACTCGATGACTTTCCGTCAATTACTACCAACTGTGAGTTCTCTGACAGGAAATCACAAATCCAGTGACATAACTGAGACGATATTCCATAAGCACGCAATTTCACAACGAGCCGCTTGTGTAGTACAGTGTCAAAAGCCTTCCCGAAATCTAAAAATACGGAATCGGTCTGAAATCCCTTGTCAATGGCACTCAACACTTCATGTGAATAAAGAGCTAGTTGTGTTTCACAGGGACGATGTTTACTAAACCCATGTTGACTGTGTGTCAATAGACCCTTTTCTTCGAGGTAATTCATAATGTTCGAACTCAATATATGTTTTAAAATCCTGCTGCATATCGACGTTAACGATATGGGCCGGTAATGTAGTGGATTACTCCTACTTCCTTTCTTGAATATTGGTGTGACCTGTGCAACTTTCCAGTCTTTGGGTACGGATCTTTCGTCAAGCGAACGGTTGTATATGACTGTTAAGTATGGAGCTAATACATCAGAATACTCCCAAAGGAACCTAATTGGTATACAGTCTGGACCAGAAGACTTGCTTTTAGTAAGTGATTTAAGTTGCTTCACTACTCCGAGGATATTTACTTCTACGTTACTCAAGTTGGCAACTGTTTTCGATTCGAATTCTGGAATATTTTCTTCGCCTTCTTTTGTGAAGGCATTTCGGAAGGCTGTGTTTAGTAACGCTGCTTTGGAAGAACTATCTTCTATAGTATCTCCATTGCTATCGCGCAGAGAAGGCATTGATTGTTTCTTGCCGCTAACATACTTCACATACGACCTGAATCTCTTTGGATTTTCTGCCAGGTTTCGAGACAAAGTTTCGTTGTGGAAACTGTTATAGGCATCTCGCATTGAAGTCCGTGCTAAATTTCGAGCTTCTATAAATGATCGCCAATCTTGGGGATTTTTCGACTGTTTAAATTTGGCATGTTAGTTTCGTTGTTTCTGCAACAGTGTTCTGACCCGTTTTGTGTACCAAGGAGGATCAGCTCCGTCGTTTGTTAATTTATTTTGTATAAATCTCTCAATTGCTGCCGATACTATTTCTTTGAATTTAGCCACATCTGGTCTACACTTAGATTATTAGTTTGGAATGAGTGGAGATTGTCTCTTAGGAAGGCGTCAAGTGAATTTTTATCTGCTTTTTTGAATAGGTATAATTTTCGCTTATTTTTCGAGGATTTGGAGATTACAATATTCAGTCTCGCTACGACAACTCTTGTTCACTAATGCCTGAATCGGTTTTGATGCTCGTTATTAACCCAGGATTATTTGTTGCTAAGAAGTCAAGTGTGTTTTCATAACCGGTTACTATTCGCGTGGACTCATGAACTAACTGCCCGAAATAATTTTCAGACAATGCGTTTATCACAAATTCCAATGATATTTTATGCATACTTCCGGAATTAAACATGTATTTTCGCCAACATATCGAGGGTAAATTTAAGTCACCACTAACTATTATCGTATGAGTCTGGTACGTGTTTGAAATCAAACTCAAGTTTTCTTTGAACCTTTCAGCAACTGTATCATCTGAATTGGGAGGTCGGTAAAAGGGTCCAATTATTATTTTATTCCGGTTGCCAACAATGACCTCTGCCCATACTAACTCACAGGAAGTATCTCGCAACAAGATAAACTACTTCTGACAGCAACAAACACGCCACCGCCAACCGTGTTTAGCCTATCCTTTCGGAACACAGTTAGGTTCTTCGCGTCCATCATCCATGACTACTATCCACTATCTCCATCTCATCTGTTATCCACAGTTCACCACCTGTCAGTCTAGTGTTGGATATTCACTGCTGACAAACTTTCTCTATTCCCTCTATCCTGCTACAACTTTTTTGTTTCTCTTTTATAAATTAGCCTAACTACATATCTCATTCACTTGCATTTCATTTTCATTGCTGTCATACTCATGCTTTCCATCCAGTCAGTGCCCTGATTTATTCGTTTTCTTACTTCTTTTAATGTCATTTGCCGTAACATTATTTGGCAACTCGGTTCAGACACATGGAATGTTTTTAGCACCAAACAACGCCATGCAAGCAATAAGTAGTGTTAACTGGGGAAGTCGTCACAGGCTTTTATGTAACAAGCCCGGGATCCTTATTCTGACGTCGCAGTAAGTAGTCGACGAAGTCAGTTTCTTTCAACAGTCGCAGTCCCTCAGAAAATATGAGAATGAGAACTGCAACTAGTCTTTAAATACCGTTATAGTATTTGTAGTCTGCAACTTATATTTTCAATTACCAGCCACAATTGTAGACGCCTGTCAGTGACAAATAGTCTTTTGAAAACCCAGCACCTTTCTGCTGGGATATTTTTACTGTTCGCTGGAAGAGTATTTACACTACATGAGCGTAACTCACTAAAGGACTGTAGCAACAGAGAATACAATAGAGAATACTATTCCTATTTTGGTGCATTTCTTTCTGTAGGAATCTAAGAAAGAAAAAAATCGAAACAATGTTCTTAGGTATGCTGGTCATATAAGACATCGTATGGCTGAAAAATTATTTGCAGGGAGAAGTTTGAAATTATTTTTATTATTGAGTAATATTTGATATCAAACTATAGCAAAGTTTTCTGAACAATATTACTGGTTTCGGCTATGCAATAGCCATCTTCAGAATCTCTTATTCTGCTGCACTCAGTAAGTCATAACCTGTAAAAATAACGCTTTTCCTCCTGTTAATTACGAGAGGTGTTTCGTAGGTAATGCTGCACATTTTATCTCGGCCAATTTCGTTTGAAAAACACGGAATTTGTAGTTGGATATTATGGAATATTGCAGCTGCAGACACAGTAGTCTCGATAAGTGGCGGCGCTATACGCAGCCTTCAAAATTGCGTCTGTAAAGGAGGTGCGTTCCAGGCGGAGACCTGTCATTGAGTTTATTTTCGCGGAAAAACAGAGGATCGGGGATATTAATAGGCGCTTGCAGAATGTCTACGGAGACCTGTGAGCCAGGTGATAAGTTGGCCGAGGCGCCTAACATTATCGCAACAAGCTCGCAAAAACCTGTCCGACCTCCCGCATGCCGGCCGGCAAGCACGCCTCTGTGACTCCTGCAGAGTTAGAACGTGGGATACTCTTCATTCGAGGTGGCTGGCGGATTACTATCAAACACCTCGCTTGTCAACGGGACGTCTCTGTTGGTAGAGATGACACACTCGTGGTCTAGCTGGGGCACCGAAAGGTGTGTGCACCTCAGACAGAAGTCGTCCAACTTCGTCGGAATGCACAATGGACGTGAATGAATGCAGGTGATCGGACAGGATGCTTACGTATCGGTCACCTGTCACAGGGGTTCCTAGGCGGCTAACAGTAGACCACAAAGAACAACGAAGGACCATCCGTGCGGAGTCGCTTGAGCGTTACGAACTGATAGTGGGAATTTTTTGTCGAACATTGTCACAGGCGATGAATCACGGGTTCATCACATCGGACTGGAAACGAAACGCCTCGGTGTGTGGCCGCAGGGTTTGAGACGCCATGTCACGGATTGCGCGGCCGTTCGAAGAAAAAGTTCAAACTCGCACCTTCCGCCTGTAAAATAATGGTGACGGTCTTCTGAGTGTTTGAAAGTGTTATCCAGTTCCATGTCATTCCTCATGGTCCAAGGATCAACTCGGAAGTACGAGGTGTGGCTAGAAAAAAACCGGACTAGTACTGGTGAAACAATAAAACGAATGCAATAAGGCTGAAAGTCGCGTGGCCTGTCACGTGACTCTCGCTTCGCCTACTGCTCGAGTTTCATCTGCCTCCTGCACTCAGTCTGCCCGTGGCGTCTGTTTTAAGTAGTTGACGTTTTGTCTGTGCGTCGGAAAATGTTGAGTGTACAGAAAGAACAGCGTGTTAACATCAAATTTTGTTTCAAACTAGGAAAATCTGCAAGTGAAACGTTTGTAATGTTACAACAAGTGTACGGCGATGATTGTTTATCGCGAACACAAGTGTTTGAGTGGTTTAAACGATTTAAAGATGGCCGCGAAGACACCAGTGATGACACTCGCACTGGCAGACCATTGTCAGCAAAAACTGATGCAAACATTGAAAAAATCGGTAAACTTGTTCGACAAGATCGCCGTTTAACAATCAGAGCAGTGTCTGAGTTAACAGGAGTTGACAAGGAAAGTGTTAGGCAGATTCTTCATGAAAGTTTCAGCATGAACAAAGTGCGTTCAAAAATGGTTCCAAAGTGTCTCACAATTGAACAGAAGGAACGCGGAAGAATGATTTGTTATGAAATCCTGGAAAACATTGAAAGTGATCCCACCTTCTTACAAAATGTTATTACTTGCGATGAATCGTGGTTTTTTACTTACGATCCCGAAACTAAACGCCAATCGATGCATTGGAAAACTCCTGCTTCTCCACGACAAAAAAAAAGCACGAATGTCAAAATCGAAATTCAAGGCAATGATGATGGTTTTTTTTGACATCAAAGGGATTGTGCACATTGATTGGGTACCAGAAGGACAAACAGTGAATCAGCATTACTACATTAGCGTCCTGGCTACCCTACGTGAGCGAGTACGGAGTAAACGGAACGATTTGTGGAGAAAAAAAGTCATGGATCCTTCACCAAGACAATGCCCCAGCTCACAGTGCGTTGTCAGTGAAGACGTTTTTGGCAAAACACAACATTCCCATCTTAGATCACCCACCCTACTCACCTGATTTGGCCCCCTGTGAATTTTTTCTTTTCCCTAAAGTCAAGTCAGCTTTGAAAGGAACTAGATTTGAGACTGTTGAAGCAGTAAAAGAAAAAGCGACGGAAGTAATGTATGGACTTACCGAAAATGATCTGCAGCATTGCTATGAACAGCGGAAAATTCGTATGGAGCGGTGTAGAGACCGAGGAGGAGAGTACATTGAAGGAGATAACATGAAATTGTAAATAATTGTAAATAAATGTTTTTTCCAGCATCAGTCCGGTTTTTTTCTAGCCGCACCTCGTATACCGCGCTACCCTCAGGAAACTGAAGAAACATCGTGTTCGTCGCCACAAAAACGCAAACGAACTCCTCCTTTCCCGTGATAACCAAATGTGTGTGAAATCTTATGGGACTTAACTGCTAAGGCCATCAGTCCCTAAGCTTTTTAATTACTTAACCTAAATTATCCTAACGACAAACACACACACCCATGCCCGAGGGAGGACTCGAACCTCCGCCGGGATCAGCCACACAGTCCACGACTGCAGCGCCCCTGACCGCTCGGCTAATCCCGCGCGTCCCCGTGATAACGCAAGGCCTCAAACAAGTCTGCACACACACGAGAGGAGCAAACAAAACTTCACTGGAGTGTTGTTCCTCATCCACTCCACCTCCCGGATTTCGTACCGTCCGAATTGCACCCATTTGGCTCAATGAAGGATGCACTCCACGGGAAACAGTGCATGGGTAATGGGGAGGTTATTGATGCAGCAAAGCGTTGATCCCGAAGTCGACCAGTATGGTATGCAGGCATACAGGCCCTCCCAGTTAGGAGACGTAAGGCCGTCTCATTAAACGGTGACTATGTTGAAAAATAGGGTTTTGAAGCCCAGAGTGTGGGGAATAATATGATGTATTCGAATCTTGAATAAAACCACCCCTCTGTCAGAAAAACATAATTGTGTTGCAATAATTATTGAACGCCCTTCGTGCATGTTACGGCTTGTTTCAGTTCAGCAGAATGAAATATTGTATTGTCCGCAGCTCGTGGTCCTGCGGTAGCGTTCTTGCTTCCCGCGCCCGGGTTCGATTACCGGCGGGGTCAGGGATTTTCTCTGCCTCGTGATGACTGGGTGTTGTGTGATGTCCTTAGGTTAGTTAGGTTGAAGTAGTTCTTAGTTCTAGGGGACTGATGACCATAGATGTTAAGTCCCATAGTGCTCAGCGCCATTTGAACCATTTGAAATGAAATATTGTATAGAAACCTTTGCGATCGTCACAGTTAAATTAAAAATTGCTTGTTTATTATTATTATTCTCAGGTGGACTTGATGTTAGTTCAGTTTACTCTGGCTCTGAGGCGGCCTCGGGTTCAATGCCGGTAGAAGCTGCTGCGGCATGCGGCAGTTGGTTCTCGTTGCCGTCTGTCAACCGGCTGTCAGAAGTGTAACGGGAAGCTTTTTAGGGGGTAAAAGTCGGACGGCGCAATTGGATCATTATCATCCCTCTCCTAGTCCTGTGGTGAACGAAGGCTGCAGTCAGTACAGATGCACGTCACTGGTTCTGCGCCTCACACTTTACCTCTTTTTAATTACTGTTTTTCATTGTTGTTTTCAATCTGGAAAGTAATATTTCAACGTTTGATTGACGTAATGTTTTCCCATTGACAAGTATTTTAATGTGATATTGTGTCTTTAGTGTAGATGACCAGTTAGATAAAAATTATGTGGGTTAGACTGAGCTTTTGAACAGAGGTTGTATTCAAAAAATAACTCCCATCCAGCGGTCGCATTGGTTGACTGAGTCGACCACAGTTCGTTTTTTCGCTCTGAATTCAAAATACGCATTGTTGCAGTGCCAGCTGTTCCACCTATCTTCACGTTGGACCTCTGTCGGTCACTTGTATTGTTGCTGCTTTGTAGCGCTCGCACATTGACAACAATTGCAGCTTATTTTAGTCCGTGTTCTGTTTGCTGTACAGAGTCAACTGCGTGACCTGTGATGTAAGTATTTTTTTGTGGTAGCTGCCAATACCGTCTTTATTTTGGATTACAATCTTTCACTAGCAACTATGTTTTACTTTTATTTATACTTTCAGGGCTTTTTTTCAGGAAACGGTTGTCAGAGGAGGAGATTGAAAGGCTTCTAAATGAAGGTTCGTACGACAGAAAGTCTTCTGAATTTGACTGGTCTGACAGGGAAGAAGTACAAATGGTAGTTAGTGATCACAATAGTGAATCAGAAATATAAGTAGTTCCTTTAGAGGGAGGATGACATACACATATTGAAGAAGAAATGCAACATCATGAAGATAAAGAAGATGCTGGCAATAATTTTGATTTTATGTGTGGGTATTTTATTGGTAAATATGGAAAAAACTAAGTGGTCTAAGGAAAGTGTAAGAGCCAAAGCGTCGAAAACGCCCTAAAAAAATGTAATAAAAATTCTACCTGCTCCGAAGAGGTCTGCTAAGCACAGCATTCAATAAGACTGTTAGTGCAGATATGATTGAGTCACTTGTGGACTACACCAATTTGCATGTCAGAAACTTAGTATCACAGAACATCTATTCTAGAGAGAGAGGAAACTTCTAGGGAACAGATATATGCTCTCATTGGAATTCTTATATTGATTGGCTTGAAGGGTGGAAATGAAACAAATGTTGAAGAACTTTGAAGTTAAGATGTCTTGGTACGAGGATCCTTAGAGCTTACATGTCATACGGATGGTTCTTATTTCTCCTCTGAAGCGTGAGATTTGATAAGAAAAGAAAGAGGCGAGAGAGACAAATTAGCAGCAATCGGTTCATATTTAGATAAATTTGTCACCAATTGTAAGGAAAGCTATAGTTTGGGAGAGTATGTAACCAGAGATGAAATACTGACTCCTTTTAGAGGGATATGTTCATTTGTTCAGTACATACCGAACAAACCAGTATAGTGCGGCTTGAAATTCTTTGCTATTTGCGATGCCAATCTGGTGAGCTGTACTGTGGAACACAACTAGATGATCCTTACAAGGTGTCAAACAAACCGTATGATAATGTCGATCGTCTGGCAGAACCTATGCTGGGATCAAATCGGAATATTACTTTTGATAATTGGTATTCCAGTTATCCACTGGTAGTCTCACGTTTGCTGAGAAACGTCACATGCGTTGGAACTCTGAAGAAAAATGAAACGGAAATCCCTCCGGAATTCCTACCGCTGAAATCCTGGAACGTTGGGTCTTCATTGTTTGGATACCAGAAATATATCACACTGGTGTCATATGTTCCCAAAAGAAACAAATGTGTTATGTTTATCAGCATGCACAGTGAAGGCATAGTCGATACCAATACCGATAAACCACACATTATCATGGACTACAATATAACAAAAAGGAGGGGTTGACACAGTCGACCAAATATGCAGTAAATATTCTGTTGCACGAGTAACAAGGGGGTGGACTATGTCTGAATGGTTCGCTTTACTAAACATCGCTGGTATCAATGCCCAAATACTGTTTTACTGCAACGCAGAAACCCCCAAAAAAACCAAGGAGGCTATTTTTGAAACAGTTGTCCCAGCAACTTATGAAAGATCATTTCTTTACAGGATCCCACATTCCGATACTTCCAAATGATCTCAAAATATTTTTGGCGCCTTATAAATTGCAAGAACCTCAAGAACAAGAAGAGCCTTGAAACAAAAAGAAGAGTCGCTGCGTTATGTGGGGCAGAAGAAACAATGTTATCACCACAATTCGTTGTAGTCAGTGTAAGATGTTTGTATGCAAGAAGCATTCCGCAGTTGATTATGAAAAGTGTCCATGTAGCACTGTGGATGAGGTAGACGAACAAGATGAGTAAACTCCGTTTTTACATAGAAACAATATAGTCATGTTCAATAAAGAGAGTATAATCCAGTAAATGAGTAACATGTACTGAGAAATAAATGCAGGTCAAATGTGATCTAACTTCACCCTGTGTGTTAGGAATGTATTGTTAAATGAAAAACTAATATTCTTTAATTAGATTTTGTAACTGTATCTTTAGAAATAATGAAGGTCAAATATTAAAATTTGTATTTCTAGAAAATAAAACACCAAAATAAATTTATTATTTTTTAGAAGCAAGAATATTATGGTAGAACTTTTCACATCTTTAATGAAAACGATGGTTGGTTGACAGAGTCAACCACGCGACCACTGGTGTTACAAAAATTGATGCGACCACTCAAGGGTTAGACAAAAATTATGTGGGTAAGACTGAGCTTTTGGATAGAGGTTGTATTTAAAAAACAGCTCCAGCGTACTGTTATAATTTTTTCGGATCTACATCGATTTTTATATTTAAATTTTCTTGTTATGAATGATGTGTGCAGACAATTATTGGCTGGGGTGAGGAAGGACGCTTCTGGCGTTTGAGCTAAGTACAGCTATTGACATGGTACACACGTACCGTTTATTTTACATTTTATGAAAGTCTTTTGCCCTTTTGGGCATTCTGTATTAATGTTGGACCATGCCTATTTAGGCAGTTTGTAGTTTTAGTATGTTCCGAAGAAGGCGTGGTTATCCGCGCCGAAACCTAGGTCAACATTCGGTTGCTATTTGCAATCGAGGCGGATTCTTTATAATCATTAAATTATTCACGATTTCTGACGCGCTGCAATGTTAAAAGTTCTTTACCTAGTGTGTTTACAATATCTAAGTGTACATGTACAATACTATAGCGTTATTGCATAGCAGCTTTCTGTAGCGGAGAATCTTAAGCAAAAAGGCAGTCTTCATTATTCCATGAAACCTTAAGTCTAATCGTATTCTGCCAGAACGTGAAGTTTCGGAATCGCACTCACGCCGGACGATGTCGGCGGCCTCCCAGTCTGGCTCTGTAAGTAATGCAAATTTACGCCAGCGTGTGAGCGGGCAAAGCGAGCGGCTTCGCTAACGATCCGTGGAGCCGCGTAATACAGAAGCCTGATTGCCTACAAGGGAGTATGGAAATAATTTATCTTCTACCTAAATCCCGCAGGGCAGAAAATAATTTGTCAACACTGGTCTGATACATTATGCAGTCGGCGGAGGAATTATTGTGAGCAATTTAATCCATTCGGCGTGATTATTTATGGATGCGAAGACGGCTGATCGGCGTAATGGAGAGCGAAAGGTCGGCACGGAGTTCCCTAGGCGCGCCTTTCAGAGAGATGGTCCAGCAGTCGATCGAGAGCGAGCAGCGTTATAGTGGCATAACGAGGGCCGCGGGCCTTCAGTCGCGGAGGCAGTCGAGGGGGCAGAGCTGCTCGTGAAGACGTTTTGCCCAGTCCGAAGAAAAACGTTTCTCTTCACTCGGTAAGACTCGTTCATTGTGCTCACATGAGAAACAGCTGGTAATCACGTGATATCTGAAGCACTTCACAGAAAAATAAACTTGGTGAGAAAACAATTGGTCTATCTTAGGGAAGTTCCAGAGTTTTCGCATCTGAGTAGTAGACAGTGGTAACAGAGTGATCATTGTTGTCCAAAATATGCGTAATTGTTCCGTAGAACAGAAGCGTAGTGCCGGCTTGGCGAGCTCCTGTACCCGTGAGGTGTCTTTCGGGTACCTTTCTAAACTATCGTGCCGTTGGCTGACTATTAAACATGTGAGAAACCTACCTCCAGACATATGGAGTTCTCTTCACAAACACCGAGGTGACAAAAAGGTCATGCGGTACCTCTGATATCGTATCGGCCGTCCTCTTGCGCGGCGTCGTGCTGCGACTCGATGTGGCATGGAGTCAACAAGTCTTTGGAAGTCCCGTGCAGAAGCATTCAGCCATGCTGCCTATATAGCCAGAAAAAGTGGTGCCTAGCACACTGGACTCGCGTTCGGGAGGACGACGGTTCAATCCCACATCCGGCCATCCTGATTTAGGTTTTCCGTGATTTCCCTACATCGCTCTAGGCAAATGATGGGATGGTTCCTCTGAAAGGGCACGGCCGACTTCCTTCTCCATCCTTCCCTAATCCGATGAGACCAATGACCTCGCTGTTTGGTCTCTTCCCCCAAACAACCCCAACCCAAAGTGCTGCTGGGGCAGGATTTTGTGTACGGACTGACCTCTCGATTATATCCCATAAATGTTTGATAGTATACCTGCTGAGGGGGGGGGGGGGTTGTCTGGCTAACCAAATCGTTCGCTTGAATTTTCCAAAATGTCCTTGAAACCAATCACGATCAATTATGGTAGGATGACATGGCCCACTGTCATCCATAACATGAAGACAGCAACATAACCATATCCAGCCACTGATCGGTTCAGTCTGACCAGAGGAACAAGCCCATTCCACGTAAACAGATCCCACACTGTTATGCAACCACCACCAACTTCCACAGTGCGTTGTTGACAACTTGGGTCCATGGCTTCGTGAGCCACACTGGAATGCTACCATCAGCTCTTACCAACTGTAATCGGGACTCACCTGGCTTGTATTGTATTGTACTGTATGTTAACCGGGAGCCTAGAAACGACGGAGAGGCTCCGTCCCCGCCGCAGCCGCAGTGGTCCACAACCCCACGATGACTACCGCAGTCCACTTCACCCCTCCGCCGCCCCACACCGAACCCAGTGTTATCGTGCGGTTTGGCCACCGGTGGACCCTCCAGGGAACGTCTCACACCAGAAGAGTGTAACCCCTATGTTTGCGTGGTAGAGTAATGGTGGTGTACGTGGAGAACTTGTTTGCGCAGCAATCGCCGAGATAGTGTAACTGAGGCGGAATAAGGGGAACCAGCCCGCATTCGCCGAGGCAGATGGAAAACCGCCTTTAAAACCATCCACAGACTGGCCGGTTCACCGGACCTCTACACAAATCCGCCGGGCGGATTCGTGCTGGGGACCAGGCGCTCCTTCCCGCCCGGAAAGCCGTTCGTTAGACCGCACGGCCAACCGGGCGGGCACACTCACCTGGCTAGTCCACGGCTTTCCAGTCGTGTAGAGTCCAACCACTACTGCCAGGAGGGGCGCTGCAGGCGATGTCATGCTATTAGCAAAGGCACTTGCCTCGGCCACCTGCTGTCATAGTCCATTAACGCCGAATTTTGTTGCGCTGTTGTAACGGATACGTTCGTCGCACGTCCCAATTTGGTTTCTGCGCTTATTCCACACAGTGCTTCTTGTCTGTTAGCAGTGACAAGTCTACAAAAACGCCACTTATCGGTCGTTAAGTGAAGGCCGGTCGATCACTGCACTGTTCGTGGTGACAGGTAACGCCTGAAATTTGGTACTCTCTGCACAGTATTGACACTGTGAATCAGTCGGCCGTTGTGGCCGAGTGGTTCTAGGCGCTTCAGTCTAGAACCGCGCGACCGCTGCGGTCGCAGGTTCGAATCCTGCCTCGGGCCTGGATGTGCGTGATGTCCTTAGGTTAGTTAGGTTTAAGTATTTCTAAGTTCTAGGGGACTGATGACCTCGAATGTTAAGTCCCATAGTGCTCAGAGCCATCTGAACCATTTTTGAACACTGTGGATCTTAGAGTATTGAATTACCTAACGATTTCCGAAATGGAGTGTCGCATGCGTCTAGCTCCAACTGCCATTCCGCGTTTAGTCTGTTAACTGCAATCGTGCGGTCATAATCACGTCGGACACTTTTTCACATGAATCATCTGGGTACAAATGACATCTCCACCAGTGCAGTGCCTTTTTATACCTTGTGTACGCGATTTACCCGTAAACTGGGTTGCCTATCTTAAGATTCATGAATTACAATGAAATAGGCAATGTGACGAAAAGAAATGACACTTTTATTCAAATACAGAAACTACAGTGAAGTCACAGCGATTCATGATGGTCCCCTGAACGTTGTAAAAGTCGGAACATTGTTCTTAATAGGGCTGATGATCATCATGGACAGCAAGGCATGCCGTTCAAAGTGTCTCCATGTGGTGCACAAGGCTGGAGTAACAGTGCTCGGATGGAGCGTTCCATTCCTCCAGCAGCCTGGTTGACGCCTGCTGGATGGTCGTTCGTGCACGTGGACTTGCTGCAACAGGTCTCCCAAGCGCATCACAAATGTGGTCGATGGGATTTAAGTCGGGTTAAAGGGCAGCCAGTCCATTCGCCGAATATCCTCTCGCCCCAAGAGCTCATCGGCCTGCGATGTTCGTTTCGGTCACGCATTTATAAGGTCAGGGCCGTGCGTAGTCCTGATAAGACGCACAAGGGAAACGTATTGTGTCACAAAAACACTAGCCGATGAACGAATCGTGTGAAACGCCCCGCTTAGCCCGCAAGACAGGACAAATAGAATACATTGTGGAAAGGGGACAAAATAAGGGGCTGTCAGTTACACCCGAACATACAACTTTATTATTTGATAAAACATTACAAACGCCCAAAATACACTCCTGGAAATGGAAAAAAGAACACATTGACACCGGTGTGTCAGACCCACCATACTTGCTCCGGACACTGCGAGAGGGCTGTACAAGCAATCATCACACGCACGGCACAGCGGACACACCAGGAACCGCGGTGTTGGCCGTCGAATGGCGCTAGCTGCGCAGCAATTGTGCACCGCCGCCGTCAGTGTCAGCCAGTTTGCCGTGGCATACGGAGCTCCATCGCAGTCTTTAACACTGGTAGCATGCCGCGACAGCGTGGACGTGAACCGTATGTGCAGCTGACGGACTTTGAGCGAGGGCGTATAGTGGGCATGCGGGAGAGCGGGTGGACGTACCGCCGAATTGCTCAACACGTGGGGCGTGCGGTCTCCACAGTACATCGATGTTGTCGCCAGTGGTCGGCGGAAGGTGCACGTGCCCGTCGACCTGGGACCGGACCGCAGCGACGCACGGATGCACGCCAAGACCGTAGGATCCTACGCAGTGCCGTAGGGGACCGCACCGCCACTTCCCAGCAAATTAGGGACACTGTTGCTCCTGGGGTATCGGCGAGGACCATTCGCAACCGTCTCCATGAAGCTGGGCTACGGTCCCGCACACCGTTAGGCCGTCTTCCGCTCACGCCCCAACATCGTGCAGCCCGCCTCCAGTGGTGTCGCGACAGGCGTGAATGGAGGGACGAATGGAGACGTGTCGTCTTCAGCGATGAGAGTCGCTTCTGCCTTGGTGCCAATGATGGTCGTATGCGTGTTTGGCGCCGTGCAGGTGAGCGCCACAATCAGGACTGCATACGACCGAGGCACACAGGGCCAACACCCGGCATCATGGTGTGGGGAGCGATCTCCTACACTGGCCGTACACCACTGGTGATCGTCGAGGGGACACTGAATAGTGCACGGTACATCCAAACCGTCATAGAACCCATCGTTCTACCATTCCTAGACCGGCAAGGGAACTTGCTGTTCCAACAGGACAATGCACGTCCGCATGTATCCCGTGCCACCCAACGTGCTCTAGAAGGTGTAAGTCAACTACCCTGGCCAGCAAGATCTCCGGATCTGTCCCCCATTGAGCATGTTTGTGACTGGATGAAGCGTCGTCTCACGCGGTCTGCACGTCCAGCACGAACGCTGGTCCAACTGAGGCGCCAGGTGGAAATGGCATGGCAAGCCGTTCCACAGGACTACATCCAGCATCTCTACGATCGTCTCCATGGGAGAATAGCAGCCTGCATTGCTGCGAAAGGTGGATATACACTGTACTAGTGCCGACATTGTGCATGCTCTGTTGCCTGTGTCTATGTGCCTGTGGTTCTGTCAGTGTGATCATGTGATGTATCTGACCCCAGGAATGTGTCAATAAAGTTTCCCCTTCCTGGGACAATGAGTTCACGGTGTTCTTATTTCAATTTCCAGGAGTGTATTTTTTAAACATACATCTTTAATCTTTGGGACTTAATTACTAGCTGAAAGCCACTTTAATTTAAAAAGGCTGAAGGCCAATAACTTAAAACGCAAGCATAATCAGAAATATAAAAGGCAAGCCTTATCTAAAAAAACAGTTCTTTAGTTAGCCTGAAGTAAACAAGTTAAATTCAAATCAGCTGAAGGCCGAACACTTAAAACTCCGAAACATTAATTTTGTTAAGAAAATACCAAAGTCCTTACGTGAAACAGTTATTTAATTTAGACTGAAGGCGTTAAGAACAAACAACTGAAACTAAAACCGGCTGAAGGCCGAAGACGTAAAAATTCAATAGGTTGAAGTAAACAAGTGAAATTCAAATCGGCTGAAGGCCGAAGCCTTAAAAATTCAAATTTTTTTTCAAAATGCGAAAGGGCTTACGTGAAACAGTACTTTATGCTGAAGGCCTTAAGAGTAAAACAATTCTAACTTAAAACACAAAACCGGCTCGAAGCCATATAAGTACCAACAACAAGAACAAATTTTAAAAAATAAGGCAGTCCACACAATGCCGCCCAAATGTTCGAGGGTCGGCCTGTAATTCAAACACTAGCGCTGGCTTAGTGAGACAGGCAGTTGGGCCAACCGTTCACGATCCAACGACAACCCGACCGACCGACAGTCGGCGAACCCCCCCCCCCCCCCCCCCCCCCCGACAAGATAAGTTCCATTTCACCCGACCAGGGCAAAGCAGGGAGTTCAACGGAACAACGTAGAAGATATTGGCGCCCACAACCAATCATACACGTAGCTGTCAAGCTACACACCGTGATGGATAGAAACAACACGATGAGGAAACTGCCTGAAATTTACGTCAGGGCAGGTAACCGGAACGTTAACCGCTACAACGCAGAAGATTCCGCTGGTGCACTTCAAGTCAAAATACCAAATACAGTGAAACTCCACCGGAGGGTGACTAGAATTTTCCGACTTGAAAACCATGTTGTTGCTCGCGGGAATATCCCAACAGCCGACAACGAACTCCAAACGACACAGTGTGAACAGTCTTGACTTTCTGGTAGGTTAAATCAAAACTAAACTTTCGTGTCCAGGGTCGGTGAGCCACGGACCTCATAGCAATGGAAACAGCGCCACACTCTCCGACACCGCGTAGAGACCGCCAGCGCGCCCCGGCCAAACTACGCCCCGCCGAGGATTCCTCACTGCTCCACGCCAACCGACCGACTCCCCTCAGCCAGTACGCCGACAACGTTTAAAATAGCTTGTCAGTCAAAATCACACGAACTACACACAGTTTCACGAACACTTGCACGAAGAACTAGACAATGCTAACAGCAATGACTGCAATAACAGGGACGAATCACGAGTCGGCACATACAGCCAACCCACAAGCCATCGCCGGCCAAATACACGTCGTCCGGCAAGGTGTCCGACTGACGACCAACCAAAGTCGTCCCCACTGCAATCATGTATGTCTGCAACCGTCGGGCGAGTCATGGCGGTCCTAACCTCACTACTGCCGCACCCAGACTGAACATGTGCCGCGTGCCAACTCAAACACTGCCAGGTCCGATGTAACTGCTGGCGCATTCCAACTGACTTCATTTCCAGGGCCGAACTGCACTGATGGCACGTTCGAACCCCTTGGACGACACACGACGACCAGTAAGTAATAGCAGTCCAGCAAAGATATTACGGCAGAACCTATATCGATAAGCGCTGCTGCTGCCGCTCGCAGGCAGGCAAGGCAGCACCTCAGTGACACCAGTAATCAAAAATTAACATAACGAGGCGGCAGTACGGCAAAAACAGGATGTTAAATAAGAGCTGGCACGAACACGAGGCACGCACAGCTCATCGTGTTCTAAGATTTGGGACTTAGTATGCCAATGCAACATTATCTGGACCACCAAAACGATCGTGGTCGACAATGCACCTATGTTCATTATGTGTTTCCATTTCTCGCCAATTGAACGTCCAGAATTATTACACTAATGGAACCTGTTCTTATCCGACAAGAACGCGTGAGCCCACTGCTTGTCCAGTCAATCCCTAGGCTCTTGCTACCATTTCAGACGGTGCCCCCGATGTGCGGATGTCAACAGAACACAACGTCGGTGGCCCTCTACCAAAAAGTTCACTCCCATGCTATAGTCGTGCCACAGTGATGCGTGAGATTGCGTACCTAGCAGTCCTCTTGGATGTGGTTGCAACTGCACCCGCTGTTTGACATTGGTCCCTTCTAGCCTATTGCACATTTCTACAACCGAGCGAGGTGGCGCAGTGGTTAAACACTGGACTCGCATTCGGGAGGACGACAGTTCAATCCCGCGTCCGGTCATCCTGATTTAGGTTTTCCGTAATTTCCCTAAATAGCTCCAGGCAAATGCCGGGATGGTTCCTTTCAAGGGGCACGGACTTCCTTCCCCGTCCTTCCCTAATCCGATGAGACCGATGACCTCGCTGTCTGGTCTCCTTCCCCAAAACAACCCAACCAACCCAACCCCACAATTCTACAATGTGGCAGTAATCTGCTGCTATAGTTGACTATGTCAGACCATTTCCTCCATTTTGGGCGGCAGTGCCTGTCATTGTGAACGCTCGCCAAGTATATAGGACAGTGCTGTGAGCAATATCAGACTCCTAGTCAACACTCGTCCTACCTCATCCCACTTCCAGGTTTCCGATACTCTTCCCCAAGTGAAGTCATCCACATGTCAGGTTGACACACTGTCTTTTCCCGTTCCGTCTACTGTTCCGTGTTCCTGGACCAGTGCCATTTGGTGCTAGTCACGCTGACATTACCCCATGTGACGTCCAACTTACTACGCACGATTGGGAGACCTGTGGCTACATGCTCCAAAACTTTCATTCATTTCCAGCTAGTATTTAACACGTTACTTTCTTTGTGTCGTCCTTACGTTTCCCAGACAGTGTATTATGCAGTGTTATCATCCGCGTTAGTTTTCGCAATTGGTTATGATGATCTGCGTACATACCGAACGAAGAGACCGGATGTGAAATCGAAAATACATCATCTGGATTTAGCGTTCTGTGAGTAACGTAAATCGCGTAAGAGAAATATTAGGAACATGTCTTTGGGATGCATACAGGCGATCTTCTCCTATCCGTGACTAATCTTAGTTGATTTCTGATTCTGATGACGTGTATATAGAAAGGACACTGAACACTAACTGTACTCACTTTCTTCCACGATATGCGAACGAGACTTCGGCGTTGCCTCAAAGTGGCATTTTAAAACTGCTCTCAGTAGGCAACATTTATAACATACTTGATTTAATATGAATTCAGGTCTGTAACAGGGCATCCTATCAAAAGTCTGATATTACTATAATAAAGGCAGCAAAGTTCACAATTTAATTACTGTACCCTACTTTCGTCAATAAACATCTGATATAAATCTCGCTCGTTAGACATAGCACAAGGAAGGAAAGGACCGTACCACACAACAGAGCTGACGAAAGGGAGAACATATCATCATGTAGACAAAAAAAAAATCTAGTTCTTGCCTGTATGGTACCCTATTTTCACTCCTGGGCACCTTTACTTTCTCACATTTACCAGCGCAGCGCCACAAATCACCTTACGTGCATTATATCACAGTGATTTACTGTCAAACACTCTGACAACTCTACTTTGGCTACGCATGCTTTGAAGTACTACCTGTCTACAGGCTAGACAGCAGTTATAATACCACTAACGGAACAAGCGAAAGTCTTCATTACTTGATAAGTGTCCGATCAAAACTGAAATATTACCTCATCGGGCATCTCCGACACGAAGAAATATTAAGTAAGGAAGCCACTGGCTTACTTTAGGAACGTAACAGTGCTGCCCTTCTCATTCGAGAACGAGGAATGGAAAGAATAACTGCCATCGACACTTCTGGCATTATTTTCATCCTCACTGCGCGAGGAAGTCGTAGAAGTGAGGCACGCCCCCGTTACTTTAATACAAAGAGCATGTCTTTTGGAGCCTCCGGCTGGAATTTAATGACTAGATCCTTACGTTCTCATGGTCGGTAAATTAATTTTCTTCTTTTAATTTTCTCTATAATTCCAAGCAAAAATCACTCTTGAACGTTCAAACAGTTTTACAAAATCAGGGAACGACAAGCATATTATGACTTTATAACTCTTATAGTGACCCTCAGTCTGGCATCTGCCGTCGCTACAACTAGGATAATTTGGTCTTTCCACTGTAAATGACCTTGTAAGGATACTGACCTTTGTTTAACAGTGCACCCGCCAATTGATCTCCAACCCTGTAATCAACTAACAAAGTGTATTTCGCTGTATTTAAGGATAACGCGTTGCATTTGTTTATGTCGATGGTCAACTGTCAATCTCTGCACCTTAAGTCGACTCTCTCTAGATTTTAGCCATGATTTTATGCCACAGAGACTTATCTCTACACTACCTGGTGAAAAGAATGCAAACACCTATTAGTGTATATCAATGTTCGATGTGTTGACCTTCCATCTTCCACCTGGTGTCAATTTTAGAGTGTAGGAAGATCCGAAGAGGAATGGCAGCCTATTCTTGCACAAGAGCAGGAACTAGCGAGAAAGTGGTGCTAGGCAACAGGGTCTGGAGCGAAGTCGGCGTTCTGACTCATACCAAAGCACTTCGTTGGGTTTAGGTCAGACTCAGGGGAGTTCATCACATTTCAGGAATGTTATTGTCCACAAACCATTGCGTCACAGGTGACGATTTATCACCGAGTGGACTGTCGTGCTGATACAAACTATCATCGCCTGAGAATTGTTATTCTACTGTACACAGTATAAAATGCCATAAATGATATTCGTATCCTTCCGCATTTAGCGTTTTCGAAATGGTAATAAGGGGACCAGCCACTATCCGTTAACTCTGTAACACCTCCTTTTCCCCGTTTCACTGTTGGCACTGCACGTGATGGCAGATAACTACTTCGGGCATTGACCAAACCCAAACCTTTCCATCGGATTGCCACTGGTGTAGCGCGATTCATCACATCAAACCACTCGTTTGAAGGTGTCTATCATCCACTCTACCCTTTACACAGCCTGAAGTGTCACTTAACACTTATTACAGAAATGTCTGGCTTATGAGGAACTGATCGACCTTGTTCCGTATTCCTTTTAACTTCACACGGACAGTAACTGTGCTTGTTGAACTGCTGGTAGCTCCTTGGAAGTCACACATGATTCCCTCCGCTGATCTCAAGCGATTTTCACAACCACCCAAAGAAGTGCTCGACAGTCTCAGTACACGAGGTCTGCCTAGCCTTTCTTCAACTGTGGTTGTTATTTCGATTTTCCACTTTACAATCACCTCACGAATAGTCCAAGTGGGTAGCTTTAGAAGAGTAGCTGATGGATTCGTTGCTTAGGTTACATCCAATTACTGGCTTCCGTTCTAAGTCACTGAGTTCTCCCGAGCGACCCATTCTGCTGTCACTGCCTCTCCACTGAGAACAGAATACTCTCTGCCTCCTTTCTCAGTAGTCGGACCGCCTACCGTGAGATCTACTGGTCAATTCCACATTACAAGGTGGGTTTTGGTCAGATAGTGAATACAAAAATATCGTTCGCGAGCGACTTCATCGAGTTTCCGACGGTACTCAACAGACCATATCGAACAAGATGAAGCGCCTTGTTGAAGTCAAATTACTCTGGACCCATTAAAGACACCTGTAATGTCTACTGTCGCAGGAATGAACCCTCATTCGTGTGTTCTCCGGATACACAAGGTGTCTCACTTAACTCTGCCACCTAAGGTACTTCCGAAAAGAAACAAAATGTGAGATATGCAACTGGCCGGGGGGGTCACACTGCGGACAGGACTGCACAGTCCATAAACGTAAACAAACATCACTTTCCACACGAAGCAAGGAAGTATTCAAAAAACACGCCATACGAATATGCAGGAACTCGAGACACTCGAACAAACCTTTCATCCTTAGTCTGGGAAAATACGATCACAACCAAAGGTGGAAGCATAAGCGGCCAAAGACACTACTAGCTAGGGCATAACCACCTACGGCAAGCTAACATACATCAACAAGCGACAAACGTTGGCAAGCCCCTGCATATCAGCAACAGTGACAGCTGCTATTAGAGCCGGCCAAAAGGCCACAACAGGGACACCGACGACCTCGCCCACTGACGCACAAACAAATAGCCGGCATCACCCTACACTGTGCATCCGATACATGACCATCGGACACAAAAACGATGATAAACCAGACTGTTGCAGGACGCTGACGCTGATCGAGAGTTCAACACGGGCACCCACCGACAGCCGCCGAGCAACAGCACCGCACCATGTCAAAGGTATCGACATGCATGATACCAACTACTAACAAAGCCTACCCTTGCACGATCAATCACAGGTAGCAAAACATCCGCTACTGCTCTTACCACCCGACCTAACTATCGCAAAGGTTTTTTTTTCCCTTGGCTCTTGCCTTACCATTTTTTTTTCCTCTGCCCTTCCAACCGCTACCCTTCGTTCGACTTCGACCCAATCTATCTCCAGATGAGCGCGTATTAATGGTTAACCTTAACCAGACGTACGCAAACATCGCAGTACCCACATCCTGCGACACCTCACTCTAGTGAAAGCTAACCCTTGTGCAGAGATGGCAGTAGACCTTTTGAGTTGGACATCATGCCGATGTGGGCGTGGAGGGGTTCCACCTCTATTCAAAAGTGTTTCTTTAAATGGCACATGTACGTTTTTCTACGGAAACGAAAACTAGAGGTACAATCAGAGACAGCAGACGTGTTTTCACCGTTATCAACCTCATACCTTGTGAAATACGCAGACTTTCAAGGATGACAACGGTACCACAGTTTCTGATATATTGCACAGAGCAGGCTTCAGGACAGAGCAGGTGCCGGCCGGAGTGGCCGAGCGGTTCTAGGCGCTACAGTCTGGAACCGCGCAATCGCTACGGTCGCAGGTTCTAATTCTGCCCCGGGCATGGATGTGTGTGATGTCCTTAGGTTAGTTAGGTTTAAGTAGTTCTACGTTCTATGGGACTGATGACCTCAGAAGTAAAGTCCCTTAGTGCTCAGAGGCATTTGAACCATTTGACAGAGCAGGTAACCCCCTCTAGGGCATTATAGCTTTACGTTACAGTTTCAGTACTACAGTACGCTACCATAGACTATTGGAAGTAAATGTAGACTACAGTAGTTCTAGTAGCCTTGGCAAGTTGATATCGTAACCGCTTTATCTGTACGTTAGGTGTGTTGCTGTCCTGTCGGACGTTACCACATTTCGCTCGCTTTGCTTGCGCATTCGATGAGTGTTTTACAAGACTGCCCAAGAAACAAGAGGAGGTAAACCATCTAGGAACTGAGAGTGGATATACAGGGTGTCCTACTCAAATCTCCCTGGTTTCAAGGACCCAATAGAGAAAAAACGCAGTAGATACGACAGTGAAAAATGCACCACGTTGTAGAGCATCTCAAAGAATTTGTATTCCCGCGTCAGAAGTGCCAGGTACTGTCTCCAGAGTGAAGCATGGTCGCATGAGGTGAAAATGGCGACTCCACAGCAGCACACGCAAGCAGTAGTGTGGTTTGCAGAAACAAATCGCCGATACTGTACAAAGAAATTATCGTCGTGTGTATGAATGTGATCCACCTGATGTAAAAACAATTAAGTAATGGTATAGGAAGTTTCTGGCAACACAAAGTGTTCTGAAACTTTCTGGAAGTGCACATTATGGAGCTTCAGAATAGACAGTGGATCACATCACAACCTTTCTCAGAAGTCCACGTAAGTCAATTCGTCAAGCATCTAAGCAAATTTATGTATCTAGATCAACAGTGCATCGTGTAGTTCACCAGGTCTTCGTATGTGTGCTTACAAAGTGCAAATTCTGCAACGTCTTACGCCTAACTACAAACCACGTCGCCAACAATTTGCTGCAGTTATGCTGCTGCGTATTGATATGGATGCCAGCTTCCTGGAAAGATGTTTAGTCTCAGATCAGGCAATCTTTTATCTATCAGGAAGGGTTAATAAGCATAATGTTCGGATTTGGGGTTCGCTAAATCCGCATGTTGTCATTGAACATGTTCGTGATAGCCATAAACTAAATGTCTGGTGCGGGCTAATGCACAACAGGATTGCTGGACCGGTCTTCTTTGCGGAACAAACAGTGAATAGGTCAGTGTATCTGGGCATGATGGAGCAGTTTGTGTACCCTCAGATACAGGATTTGCCACCCAATACCACTTTTCAACAAGATGGATCTCCACCGCATTGGTCAACGGCTGTTCGCAAGTTCCTGGAAAGTAAATTTCACAGTCGTTGGATAGGACGTGGAGGATTCATTGCCTGGCCAGCACGTTCACCCGAAATTACGCCGCTTGTTTTCTTCGTGTGGGGATTCGTGAAGGACCGCGTGTATGCGACCAAAGTGGGCAACATTCCTACGTTGCGACATCGTATCACTAATGCGATTGCAACAGAATATAGGAAATGTGACAAAGAACTTGGCAAGAAATTTAATATAGACTCGATACTCTTCGTGCTACAAATTGTTCACATGTAGAGGTGTACTGATGATAAATAATTAAATTCTTTGAGATTGTTTACAATGTGGTGCATTTTTCATTGTCGTATCTACTGTGGGTTTCTTTCCTGGGTCTTTGAAATCAGGAAGGTTTCAGTGGGACACCCTGTATAAAGGGCTGGGTAAACTACGGAACAACATTGTTCTACACAGCTGTACTCCTGTAAGTTACTTACAAATTGAACAGTATTCGAAGCAAAATTGAAATTTTCAATATTTAACCGAGGTTTTAGTTGAAAATTATTGATTTGTGATGTGAAACAGAGGTATTTTATATAAAAAATTTAAAAAAGCAGGTTTTTTATATAGTACTATTAAACGCAATTTTCTCATGAAAATGAAAAATTTAAAATAACGCAAAACAAAACACATAAAACAGCGCTTCAGAACCTCGTCGGGTTTACGTAAAACATGATTTTGGTATCCATAAACAACTTTCGCACATATCACTAATAATAGAAAACTCTTGTCTTTGATTATAATGAAGAACGTGCTACTGAGTACAAAATAACAGCAATAATTATAAAGATTTTTTAGATTTGTGCATGTAAACTATATTTGCATCGAAAGTAATTGCTTCGGTTATGTAACGGCGATGAAGGTACACGATCGTCTGATTTTTATTACTTATAAAATGCAATTTATGCTTTGTGCGAATATAAAACACACAATGGACGAACACTGAAAGATGTGGGCTTCTAATTATGTGGCCAACAAAAAAAAGAAAACGATGCCGTCGGCCCCCAGTTTTTCGCTCACGAATTCATTAATGTTTCTTTCCCTACCAATGCCACCGATACTACTAGTAATGCTACAACTTACTACGTCATTTATGTAGTGTAACGAGATTATGGAAGGGTAGTTTTGGTAGAGCGCAGCTCTGGTTAAGATAGAAACTGTTGCAGCTTTTCCATTATTGAAAGTCTAAGTATTCCTGAAGGTATAATGTTTACAGTAGTGAAACCAAGTCTGCCATCAATAATTGTACCTGCAGTTTCGATTTTGGTAGAAATAACATACACGTGCCATTTAAAATAAGTAACTTCGTGTTGAAATTAATTGTCGTTTACTTGTAGGGATTGTGCGTTCTTGTTCGTTGTGTGAGCTTCTTGCCAACTGCCTTTTTCAGGTTGTGTTTCATTTCGGAAAACTATAAGGTGACGAACTTAGGTCCTCAAAGCGACTCACGATTTGTCCTCACAGCTTTACTTCCGCCGGTAGTGCCGCGTGGGAGAGGAGAGCCACGCGGTCTTCGGCGTCTTACCATGGTCCGGTTGGTTCCCCCCGCATCCTCCCTCGGGAATGGGCGTGTGTGTGTTGTCCCTAGTGCAAGTCAGATTAAATTAAGTAGTGCTTAAGCTTAGGGACCGATGACCTCAGCAGTTTGGTCCCATAAGACCCTACCACAAATTTCCATTTCTGCCAGTAGCTCACATGCTATCTTGCATCCTGGCACACACTCCACTGCAGAGTGAAAATTTAATTCTACTTTGATACTGTTTATGATATAAATATTATACTGATATCCAAAGACTGTGCTTTGAAAACATATATACAGTCCTGGCGTAAAGATACAACCGAAAGAGTTGAAAACAAATGTGTGGCCAGAACAGGATGTTCTCCCAATGCTGCTTTAGAGAGAGTGCTCTGCGGCATTGGCCACTTACTTAGCTTGTATTTATCACGAATCTCTAGCCTACGCAAAGTCCCAAGCGACTGAAAAAAGGCGCAGGTGACTCCTATAAAATAACTGACCCACATAATTACAGATCAATATCCGTAACATAAGTTTGCTGCAGAATTCTTTAACACATTCTGAGTTCGAATGTAATAACTTGCCTTGAAACAGGAATAAGCATAGATCCACAAATAAACATAGATTTAGAAAGCGTCGCTCGTCCGAATCTCAGCTTTCCATTTTCTCGAATACTATCCTAATTACCATAGATGAAAAGCAACAGGCACATTCCATATTCTTAGATTTCCGGAAAGCGTCTGGGAAGGGGTCCCATTGCAGACCAAGGTCCGAACATACGATTTAGGTTCTCAGATATATGAGTGGCTCGAGGCCTTTTTGAGTAGTAAAACCCAGTGGTTGTCCTCGACGGTGAGTTTCATCAAAGACGAGGATACCGTTAGGAGCACCTCAGGTAAGTGTGATGGGATCCTTCTTATTCTCTCAATACACACGTGATCTGACACACGAGGTGAACAGCAATTACCAGCTGTTTGCTGACGACGCTGTGACGTACGGGAAGGTGTCGTCATTGAGTGACTGTAGGAGAATAAAAGATGACTCAGACAGAATTTCTAGTTGGTGTAATGAATGACAGCTTGATTTAAACGGAGAAAAATGTAAGTTAACTTTCGAATACAGCATTAGTAATCTGCTGCTGGACAGAGACACATCGGTTAATTATCTAGGCGTAAGGATAGCAAGCGATATGAAATGGAATGAGTAAATCAGGTTGGTTGTAGAGAAGGCGAATGCGTTTCGTTTTGTTTTGAGATTGTAGGGAAAAATGTAGCTCACCTATAAGGAAGACGGCGTATAGAACTTCTCTGCGACTTATTCTTGAGTACTGTTTGGGATCTCCATTACATCACATTAAAGGAAGACATTGAAGCAATCCAGAGGCATCAAGCAAGGTTTGTTACCGATACGTTCGAGCAGCATGCAAGTAATACGCAAATGCTTCGTGAACTCAAATGGGAATCCCTCGAGGGAAGAGGATGCTCTCTTCATGGGATATTACTGAGAAAATTTAGGGAACCGGCTTTTGAAGCCAAATGACCATCGGATCTCCTGCCGCTAATGTACATTTCGCTTGTGGTTTGCGGAACGCTCATATGGAGCTTATACCGGTATCGTAAATTGGCACACGGCTGGGAGAGCGGTATGCTGACTCCACGCCCCTCCCTCTCTGCATATAGTGACGCCTGCAGACAGAGGATGACACGGTGATCAGTCGGTACCGTTGGGCCTTCATGGCCTGTTTGGGTGGGGTTTAGTTTTTATGAAGACTTATAGACAGTCGTTTTAATGTCGCTATATTCGTAATATGTAATGGTACCATTCTCGTCTCTAACTTGTTGAGTACAAGGCAGATTTTGATGTTTACTTAACGAAATCCACGGAATCAGCTGAAAGTGATAGCTTGCACATCTGCCGCCTCATAAAAATTATCTCACTGGAATCACATGTGTAATTTAGGAAAGCGGTGCTCACTATGAATTTCATTATTCGTAAAAAATGTTATTCTGTTTCATAGTAGTTTAGTACAAAAAAAATTATCATTCAATATGACGAGCCTGCTAAGGATTTAAGGATAAGGGTTTAGAGTGGCTATTGCCTCACATTGAATATTACGTTTCGTTGCTGTTTAATTCCAAAGACTATCTTTGTCTACTTGAAGTTCTGTACTCGTTTTTAGTTTCCTTTCACTAAAAACTGTTTGACCCGATAAACACTAATTTCATCTACTTTTTGTGGAATCGTTTACTGGCATGTGACATTCATAAAGCTTACTACTAAATGAGAAGTAACTGTAGTTAAGTAATACCTTAACAAATTCACTTGTCTCAGGACATCTTTAGATGTTCTACAGTTCTTAAGTGAGTCCCAGTTTCTTGTGATTGGAGAGTGTAAATGGTCGTAATTCAGTGCAGACAGTCAATAGTGATTTTCATGCGGATACACCGTAACGGAAACTTTCTGTAAAAATTAAGGCATATCTTCCATAATACACTACTGCCCATTAAAATTGATACACCAAGAAGAAATGCAGATGATAAACGGGTATTCATTGGACAAATATATTATACTAGAACTGACATGTGATTACATTTTCACGCAACTAGGGTGCATAGATCCTGAGAAATCAGTACGCAGAACAACCACCTCTGGCCTTAATAACGGCCTTGATACGCCTGGGCATTGAGTCAAACAGAGGTTGGATGGCGTGTACAGGTACAGCTGCCCATGCAGCTTCAACACGATACCACAGTTCATCAAGAGTAGTGACTGGCGTATTGTGACGAGCCAGTTGCTCGGCCACCATTGACCAGACGTTTTAAATTGGTGAGAGATCTGGAGAATGTGCTGGCCAGGGCAGCAGTCGAAAATTTTCTGTATCCAGAAAGGCCCGTACAGGACCTGCAACATGTGGTCGTGCATTATCCTACTGAAATTTAGGGTTTCGCAGGGATCGAATGAAGGGTAGAGCCACGCGTCGTAACACATCTGAAATGTAACGTCCACTGTTGAAAGTGCCGTCAATGCGAACAAGAGGTGACCGAGACGTGTAACCAATGGCACCACATACCATCACGTCGGGTGATACGCCAGTATGGCGATGACGAATACACGCTTCCAATGTGCGTTCACCGCGATGTCGCCAAACACGGATGCGACCATCACGATGCTGTAAACAGAACCTGGATTCATCCGAAAAAATGACGTTTTGCCATTCGTGCGCGCAGGTCCGTCGTTGACTACACCATCGCAGGCGCTCGTGTCTGTGATGCAGCGTCAAGGGTAACCGCAACCATGGTCTCCGTGCTGATAGTCGATGCTGCTGCAAACGTCGTCGACCTGTTCGTGCAGATGGTTGTTGTCTTGCAAACGTCCCCATCTGTTGATTCATGGATCGAGACGTGGCTGCACGATCCGTTACATCCATGCGGATAAGATGCCTGTCACCTCGACTGCTAGTGATACGAGGGCGTTGGGATCAAGCACGGTGTTCCGTATTACCCTCCTGAACCCACCGATTCCATATTCTGCTAACAGTCATTGGATCTCGACCAAGGCGAGCAGCAATGTCACGATACGATAAACCGCAATCGCCATAGGCTACAATCCGACCTTTATCAAAGTCGGAAATGTGGTGGTACGCATTTCCTCTCCTTACACGAGGCATTACAACAACGTTGCACCAGGCAACGGCGGTCAACTGATGTTTGTGTATGAGAAACTTTCCTCATGTCAGCACGTTGTAGGTGTCGCCACCGGCGCCAACCTTGTGTGAATGCTCTGAAAAGCTAATCTTTTGCATATCACAGCATCTTCTTCCTGTTGGTTAAATTTCGCATCTGTAGCACGTGATCTTCGTGGTGTAGCAATTTTAATGGCCAGTAGTGTATTGCCTTCGGTTTAGAAATTCACCGACACTTGATGTTTCATTAATATTAATTTTCCAGGACGTCACCTTTGAACTTTCTTATTAGTAATGCCTGTTCGATGCAAACTGTCTTGCCGCAGTGATAACACACTTTTCCGTCAGATCACCGAATTTAAGCGCTGTCGGGCTTGGCTATCACTTGGATGGGTGACCATCCGATCTGCCGAGCGCTGATGTCAAGCGAGGTGCCCTCAGTCCTTGTGAGGCCAATTGAGGAGCTACTTGATGGGGAAGTAGCGGCTCCGGTCACGAAAACTGACAACGGCCAGGAAAGCGGTGTGCTGCACAAATGCCCCTCCATATACGCATCCAGTGACGCCTGCAGTCTGAGGATGACACGGCGGTCGGTCGGCACCATTGGGCTTTTTAAGGCCAGTTCGGACGGAGTTTAGTTTTTTAATAGTCGTTCGACATATAACCAGCATTTGTAAAAATATGTCATGAAATCTGTTAATAACTAATGAAAATTTTAGCCTGTCTACCCACAGTACTTTTAAAGTTGTTATTGGCAATATAACAAGGTCACAGCAGCACACATACATTTAAGACGTCGCGGGTGTATATTCTTCGACATATTCGAGTCGTGATATTTGAAGGAAAAGGTACAAATATGGATTATGCGACACGATAAATTTTGAAAGTGTGAAAAGAGGTGTGCAGTTAGCATAAACTTATGTAAGGCTTTTAAGGATGAGCGCGTGTTCAGTAATTTTACGATACAGTGATGCAGTAATGAAAATTGATGCGGTAAAATGCAAGGAGTCACTTAATAAACATGTCTCGTTATTAACCTTTTGAAATACTGATGTCTTAAAGACGTCAGTGTTATTACGCGAGGTGTCCATGGAAATCCTCAAGCGAGGCGACGGAAAGGGTGTCGGAGAACCGAGACGGATCTCGTCATTAACGCCAGAGATTACGGCAACAGAGCGCCACCACAGGGCGTATTTCTCGCACCTCGCAGCATTCCTGGTCCTGTATTAATGACGATCCTCACGGGTATCTTGTTACAACGTAGCAGCAGGTTCCGTGGCGCATCTCTCTCATCCCGACGCCAGATACCGTTGTTTCGTCGGGAGTCCTCGTTAGTAACTCGAGACGGCGCCTCCTAATGTTTCCAATAAGGCGCCGCTTCGTTAGCGATCTCGTCGGCATGCTTGGTTGTGCCAGGCGCGATATGATCGACGGGCCGTTAGCTGCAGGTGGCGTCAGCTCGACTGCGCAGGCGCAGGTGCTGGCATCGAGATGGCCGCGTGGTCCCTGCCACCAGCAGCGTCTCTCCACGGCCGTAATCGAAGCAAGTAGTCTCCACTACACTCCAACAACTATTTTCGACTGTAAGCTTTATTTTATGCTGAAACCCCTGTGCCGGTGATGATGCACCCAGCCACAATTTATAAGTTACTTTCTGCGACAACGTAACTAGTAGTTCAGTGTGCCTTATTGAATATGAAACTTGCATGGTGTTTTGTTGAGCAGACAAGTACGACTTACTGTACGACTGTCAAATCCATCATTAACCTGCGCAAGCAGCGTGTAACCTCCCCCTCACTTATCGACCTTAATGACAGTGAAAAATTAAACCGCGTGTACCTAATGGAAATTTGGGAAAGCAATCGTCACCGAAGTTAATCTGTCGGTAAAGAGGGAGGAAAGGGTTACATCTTAATGAAAGGAAAAATGCAAATGAAACTGGTGGAAATTAATTTTGAAAAGGGGTAAAGTTAATAAAGAAAGTAAATGTGCGGCCGTTACGTTAACAATTAACTAGCGGTAATTACATATTTGAGATTTGAGGGAAATCACGGTCGCCAGTCCTAAGGACAATTACTATAGTAACTGAAAACGAAAGGTTATTACACATATAGCTAACACTAGAAGCGAGGCAACTGAAGGTTGACACGTGTAGTGTGAAAACTGAAAGTTTGTCAGAAGTAATAAATTTCGCTACACTCTGACTTAATTTAGCAAAAGAATTAATAAAACCGGAAAATCGAAAGTTAATTTAGTGAGCTTTCTTTCTGAAGCACATCGAAGTCCAGTAAAATGCGGTAAGTCTTGGACTACCTCAACAATCATTTCAAAAGCAACTTGACTCTACGCAATTTAGAAACAAGAAATTTAACTTTGAACTTGAATTAAATGATTCTGAACAATTAACAATAGTAAAATTTAGTACGTACCAAGCTGAGCTGCAGTCACAGGTAAGCTAAAATATGCTAACAAAACTCGCACTCTTAATTTGTGCTCGTGTAATCTAAATATTGTAGCCAGCTATGAATACTTTAACTGAACTTTGAAATTAAAGCAGTGAAATCTAATTATATTATTTTAATGCTGGCGTCTGAATTTCAACGACACTCGGGTTCATTTCGGAAAAGGAAGGGACCCTGCTTGGTAATGCAATTGGGACAATGAGCAACAAAGGTTCATGCTAAGTTGCCGTAATTTTGCGAGGCAAATGGAACAGTTTGAAAAGCTGAGGTCTGCCATACAGTTCTGAAACTTTACGTGCTTTTAGTCTTCCTTGCTGGTTGATTGAAGGTTTGAAGTCGTCGATCGAGGAGGTGGCGACAGTCACTCATTGTCGGCCGTCGCTGTTGCAGAAGCTGGATGTTGGCGCGCCTTCATCTCTTCACGGTCACCAGGCGAAACGGGATCTTGATGTGCGCCAGCTAATGCTTCCCGTCCGCGACACCGTGTCAGAAACTATCATAGCAAGTCGAGCGCAATTACATACTGCCAAACCCCGAACGCGCGGCAACTCGCGGGAGCGTCACACAACACACCTGCTCCACTGCACTACCCCAGCCAGACTCTCTCATGCTCTGCCCGCGCTCCACGCGGCAGAGTTAACACTACCAAAGATCCTACACACTTTGATTCTTCACACGACCTATCGATGTAATCGTTCGATAGCAGTTTGCCCTAGGCAAGACTCAGCGTAAAAATACAAATAATAATTACGAAGCAAACCAATTATACATCGACATAAATGCATATATATATATATATATATATATATATATATATATATATATATATATATATATATATATATACAAATAGTAAAACAAGTACAATCTGTAAAGACACAAAAATGTCATATATTCAGTTAACAAAAATAAGCAAAACAAATTTATAGTACAATAGATGGAAATAGGAGGATATGTATTTCCGGCGTTACAAGCACATCATATTCTGGCTGGTAATTCATCTTGCAACGTGTCACCTTTCACTGCAGCTTGTTTCTTCGACAATTGCTGTCATTAACTGTAAAATAGGAAAGGGGACTTTGTAAGGTTTCTGCTAAGTTTTGAAAGCAGTTTACGTGTGAGAGTAGGTCTGGATATGCCTTCTATTGAAAGGTATTTCCCTTCATACACACACGAAATGAAATGATCGTACGATATTGTTGGCCAGGAGACCCCATGCGGGGAGTTCGGCCGCCGAATTGCAAGTCCTTTTTAGCTGTCACTTCGGCGACTTGCGAGTGAATGATGATGAGAGACACGCAACACCCAGTCATCACGAGACAGAGAAAATCCCTGACCCCGCCGGGAATCGAATCCGGGATCCCGTGCGCGGGAAGCGAGAACGCTACCGCAAGATCACGAGACACGAAAAAAAGCTATTAACGCGATCTACTGCAAACAATTTGTAAAAAATGAGCTATGCAGTAATAATTTTGTTTTTTGTGCAACAATTTACGATGGGTATAGCAAAAGGAAACTGAATTTAACTGAAGCAGGTTAACCGTAATATACATCTCACAAGGCGCGAAAAATGTGTAAAGCAACGTGGCTTGTAGCCGCAAGGAGTGCTAAGGGCGTGTGGAGAGAGTCAGTAACAACGGCTCACGAATGAAAGGCATCAAGTAATCAAACTTAATGTAGAACGAAGGAGTGTCAATCCGCCAGTTGCTTCGTTTCCAATACTCACCTCTTCCGTTAAAAATCGTGCGTAGAAACGCAAAGTATAATATTTGCTACGATTGAATCTAGTTTTGAGATTATTTGCAGTGGAAAAGACATAGAATTCTATTAATTGTTGAAGAAAAGTAGTACGTTTCGTATCGAGTGACTTTATGCTGAGAGCTCGGTTGAATGCGAAAGTAACTGGCTAGTAAAAACTGATACGAAATAACGTTTGAATATAAATGCATAAACTTGTCTCCAAAGATAGGTAAAGCACAATTGCGCATGTAACACTCAAAAGTTCGAACAGGTGAGAAACTCGAACAAGGCAAGAAATACATTCACGAAAAAAAAATTCCAACACCAAGAAATAATTAACGTAGAGCAATGAAAATTCGGGAATACATTTGTCTAGATAACTTATTTCAGGAATAAACGCAAGTCCACAGGTTGATGTAGGTGCGAGATCAGCTGTCACAAATGTGAAATGCTGGTACATTGGAAATGAGCGTTTGTCGTCATTGGCCGGGAGGCTCCTTACGGGGCAGGTCCGGCCGCCTTGGTGCAGGTCTCATTACATACGACGCCTTATTGGGCGACCTGTGGGGATGAAATGATGATGAATACAACACAACACCCTGTCCCTGAGAAGAGAAAATCCCCGACCCAGCCGGGAATCGAACCCGGGCCCCTTAGGACGACAGTCCATCGCGATGACCAGTTTTTTCTTTTCTTTTTTTTCCTTTTTGTTCGGTATTTTTCGTTGCGTTTGGTCTGGACGGACGTCACAAAACATCCGTTCAAGTTGATCGTTGATTCCTTCCCTCAGTTTTTTATTACAGAGGGCGAGCAGCCCTCTGACCAAACACGCTGAGCTACCGTGCCGGCAGAGAAAATGGTTCAAATGGCTCTGAGTACTATGTCCCCTAGAACTTAGAACTACTTAAACGTAACTAACCTAAGGGCATCACACACATCCATCCCCGAGGCAGGATTCGAACCTGCAACCGTAGCCGTCGCGCGGATCCAGACTGAAGCGCCTAGAACCGCTCGGCCACATCGGCCGGCATCCCATTCAGCTATCGGGGCGGACGCTGGTACTTTAATAACTGCCGTAACCGCAGGAATGTGGAATGCAAGGATACAAACGCACATGCATTGTGTCATGTAGGTGCCGGATGTCAGTTTGTGGAACTGAGTTACATGCCAGTTACACTTGGTGGTCAGTAGGGGGACAGTTAACGGAGTTGTCGTCCAATGACTTCCCATACGTCCCCTGTTGGAAACGTGTCGACATGCTGTAGAGCATGTTGAATTACAATGGTAGGTGGGCAAACGTTGTCCTGTTGGAGAACTCCATCTGGAATACACAACAGGTCGAATCACCAGACGCAAATACAAATTTCTAGTGAGAGTGCGCGGGATAGCGAAGAGAGTGCTCCTGCTGTTATCCGAAATCACACTCCGGACAATAAGTCCATGAGTGGGTCCAGTGTGCTTAGCACGCAGACAGGTTAGTTGCAGACGCTGATCTGGCCTCCTCCTAACCAACACAAGGCCATCACTGGCACCGACGCAGAAGCTGTTACGTCAGAAAAACGCAACAAGCCTCTTGTTTGACACCGCTAAAGTCGCAAATGTCGGTGGTTTAAGAACAGTGAAATGCACGCTAAAGGGCGTTGTCTCGGAGCTGTCTTCGAAATAACCGGTTTACGGCAGTTCGTTGTGTCACTGCGAACTGCAGCTCAGATTGGTGAGGCTGAAGCAGTACGATGTGCTACAGCCATGCACCAAACACGAAGCCCTTCTTTCTCGTCAGTGCTACGTGGCCGTCCGGTGCTCGATCTTCTAGCGACCGTACATTCGCGTGACCACCGCTCCCAGCAGTCATGAACAGTGGCAAAGTTCCTTCCAAGTCTTTCTTCAATATCGCAGAAGGAACATACAGTTTCTCGCAGTCTAATTTCACGACGACGTTCCAACTCAGTGACCTGTTGCTAATGGTGCCTTCGCCGTCTTAAATGTATTCTTGACTACTGTGAACTCACCATGTCCAATCTCAAAGCTAACTAACGTTCAGAAGCGTTATTTATAGCAAGCCCGATTTGCATCCTCATAATGGTGATACTAGCGCCATTCTTATGCGTCTGGCACCAAATCTGAATAGATGTTATGTTTCATATGAGGAAACACGTCTACAAGGTTAGGTTTACCTCACACAACTCCTTCTAGCTATTGGTACTTTTTCCGTCGATGTATTTAAATCGAAAAACATTGACGATCTCTCAATGATAGGGAATCTGACGAAATTAAATGTTATACCTTTCAGATGAATGAGTAGAAAATTTTGTACCAAGTACCGAAACCCAGAATGCTGTAAGGTGGGGTGAGACATGGTTGGTCATCTCAACCACAACTCAAGGATTGTTTTCTGAACACCTCATAGACAGACACAAAGATCGACTGTGGTGTTAATCGATAACTAGGTACAGAATTGCATATTTCCAGTAGACATGAGTTAACTAATACACCACAGAACGACGGATGTTACACAGTAAATCATGAAAATTGGTATTGTAACATCCAACTTTGAACTTGAAGTGCCAATATTTTTCGTTAGGCTTCAACATGACTGTTACTGATATCGAATGAAACAAGTTTTCTGTTACCAGTCACTATTTAATTACTTCCACACCACGTTCTGAAGGTTCAAAACTTAATCATCAGATAATGTGGATTGGTGTGGCATGTATATATTGTTAGGAATTTGGAGTAACCTGTCGCACTGTCTCCAGTGGACACAGTCCCATAATCAAGCCAATCAAATGGCATCAGTTGGGTTAAAAAAGTACAAGCCTCGCCAGTTTTACGACGATAAAACATAGCCCACGACGCTGATGATCGAGGTAGTCATCGAAAGCTTGAGATTTTATGCTGATTTCACATGCTAACTGTACCAAGAACTTTTTATTGTTATGTTTACATTTTGTGATAGTATATGTGATGTAATATCGAAGTGGATATAGGTCGCTGACTTTATATGTCGTAAACTACAGGCATGTTATGTAGTGACAATTTTGGCCTGCCAAATAAAACTGCTTTGCAGGGCAGCCTACATGTCAGGAGGGCGAAACGTGGGGGGATGAGATGTTTTACTGGGCCTCAAAATGTTAGCCACACTGCATGGCAGGTGTGTTGTGAGAGTAATATCGGTGTCGTTTATTTAACTGCATTCCAGGAGTTACAGGTGCCGATGATTATTGTTGGGGGCAGTTGGATGGAGGAGAGGATGGACAGAGCGAGGCAGCGGAGGAAATGGACAGAGATAAGCGAGGAGGGGGTCATATCCACAGAGGCAAAGATAAGCCACTACAAGGCAACAGTGAGGAATGCAGTATTATATGCTGCTGAGACGATGACACTAGGAAGAAATTGGGCAGTACAACTAGAGATAGAAAAGAGAAAAATACTGGAAAAAATACTAGGTCCCAAAAGAGTTGGAGAGAGGTGGATACAAAGACCTAGGGAAGGATTGTACTGGAACATAAGCACAATAGCTGGGGAAATCAGACTCAAAAGGGAAGGTTTGCTAGACATGTAGTTAGAATGAGTATGGACAGAATGACGAAGAGAGTGTGGGAAACAACAGGGAGGACAAGATGAAAGAGAGGAACCAAGTGGGTTGTTGAACTTTGGAAGGACTGGTTGGAACTGGGGATCAAGGTCGAAAGGAAAATTGGAGGAACAAATATACACTGACCAATATGCCGCAGATCAACGAGAGAGAATAATACAGGGAAAGATTAGAGTGTCACCAGAGGAGCCGACAGGAGAAAAGCACACTGAAGATCTTGGAAGAAGAGCAGGAGAGAAGAAAATAAAGAATGAAGAGGTTCTGGGAGAAGAAGAGCAAAATGCAGTCCACAAAGTGGCTACCTGCGGTCCTACAGAGGCTGTAACGTAAGAAGAAGAAGAAGGAGGAGGAGGGGGTCATGCATGAGGCAGGTGGGAGGTGGATAGTGGGCAGGTGGACAATAAAGAGGGGGAGACAGAGGAGGAAAGAGGGAGGAGAAGGAGGAATTGGTCAAAGGAATGGGGGAGAAAGATATGGTCAGGATGAGGAGTGAACCAAGTGAGGGGGAGGAGGAGATGATGCAGAGTAGGTGGTAGATAGGGGTGAGAGGATGAGTTGGACAGAGAGTAGAATAGGTGGACACAGAAAGGGAGAGGATAACCTGTGTTCATTATTAGTATGTGTCGAATGCATATGTGGGTGAAGCCACAGGGAAAAGGCTAGTACTGAAATAGAACAAATGTACTCAATTGGGATGGGGGGCCAGCTCAACAGAGAACTTGTGTAAAGTATAAATAAAGTGACACAGTTTCAGCGACTTTACTGGTCTCATGCAGACATGATTTTATGTATATAGATTGAAGTGGTGAGTGAAAATTAGGCCAGCAATCTATGCTGAGTCTTTAGTTGTGGTTGGTTGTGTTTTCAGTTATGTGGCCATTACATACAGGTAGTATCAGCTATTTAATGGATGTGACTGCTTCCAGTGTTTATTCGGGAATCGTGACACGCATTGCGTTACATTTGTTTATGTTGTGAAGGTCAACTGTCAATTCCTGCACGAAGCACAGATCGATCGACCTGCGGCTTCATCTCTTAGAGCATAAGAAGTTGTCCACTGCGTCATATATGTATTGAACTACTCCTTTGCGGCAAGCCAAAGTTCCTTTCACATCTAAAGATCCTTCCGTTGAGAATTGAGAGTGATGCGCTGTATCTTAATTGCAATGAACTCTTCACTCCAGTCACAAAGCTCGTGTTGTATTCCCACCGCACAATTTCAGCGAATCGCGTGAGGAAAACACTGAGCTAAATGCTGTGTGGAAACTGATACTAAAATGTAGACTTTCACGGCCGGAAATGCCATGCCCATTATAATTATCCGGGCTGTTATGCCGTGGTCGGTTGATGAATTCTGTGACAATTCCCAGCGTTTCGTCCCCCTCTGCGGAGGACATCTTCAAGGGGGTCTGTAGCTCGATGGAAGGTCCAACACGCCCACTGGCTCGCTACTGGCCAATTGAGTACCGAGCCAGTGGGCGTGTTGGACCTTCCATGGAGCTACAGACCCCCTTTAAGATGTCCTCCGCAGAGGGGGACGAAACGTTGGGAATTGTCACAGAATTCATCAACCGACCACGGCATAACAGCCCGCATAATTATAATGAACATGTGTGGAAACTGTTAGTTGTACTGCTGCTGGGTCTTATGTCCGACGCCTGCAGAAGGTCAATGCAGCCTTGTGAAAGCGGAAGAAACTTTCAGAAGCAGGCTGTATTTTAGAGAGAAGGTGGTGTCGCAGCAGCAGAGGGGCCACCGCTCAGCGCGCGGCCTTGGCCCTCTGCCTGTGGAGTGCCGGCCGGGCGTGCAGCGCGGCGCTGTGACGCAGCAGGGGCTGCCGGCAGGCTATTCAGCGTGCGTGGAGAGCCCGCTGGCCGGCGCCGCTCTTAAGCCCGCCGGACAAAGCGGCCGCAAACACGGCGCACACGTGCGCGGCCGGACTCGCTGCCTCGCGTGACCGGGCCCAAAACCCACACCGCGCATTACCACTGCACAAATTGCCAGTAATTCCGCACCCTACAACAGTTTAATATAACGATTTATAGCCCGTTACGTGCCAGTTGTCTCCCGGGTCTTTAATGCGCGCTAATGTGCGCCCGTGTAACGACGTGCGCGGCGGACACGTAATGACCGGCATTAGAGAGTCGCAGGCAGGGGCCGGGGCGGCGCGCCGGCCGCTCACTGAGGCAGCGCGCCGGTCAGCCAGTGGCGGGGCGCCGCTGCAGGGGCACGGGGCGCAGGAAAGAGAGGCCGTCATTCCCAGAAACTGTCTCCTTTTAAGTCAACTCACTCTGCACTTCATTTTGTCCAGTGAGTACGTTCTGTACCTGGAGAACAATACTGTCTTCGCTCATCACTCGTGCTAACAATTCTGAAGTATTGTTCCAGTATTTGGTGCGCATATCAGAGTTGCAGGAGCAAGACGACTTCTCGTCAGGTGAATACAGGGTTATAAATACAAAATTAAATAGGGGCAATTTAGGAGTAGGTTTAATAATGAATAAAAAAAATAGGAACGTGGGTAAGCTACTACAAACTGCATAGCGAACGCATTATTGTGGCCAAGATAGATACGAAGCCCACGCCTACCACGCCAGTACAACTTTATACAGGGTGTTACAAAAAGGTACGGCCAAACTTTCTGGAAACATACACTCCTGGAAACTGAAATAAGAACACCGTGAATTCATTGTCCCAGGAAGGGGAAACTTTATTGACACATTCCTGGGGTCACATACATCACATGATCACACTGACAGAACCACAGGCACATAGACACAGGCAACAGAGCATGCACAATGTCGGCACTAGTACAGTGTATATCCACCTTTCGCAGCAATGCAGGCTGCTATTCTCCCATGGAGACGATCGTAGAGATGCTGGATGTAGTCCTGTGGAACGGCTTGCCATGCCATTTCCACCTGGCGCCTCAGTTGGACCAGCGTTCGTGCTGGACGTGCAGACCGCGTGAGACGACGCTTCATCCAGTCCCAAACATGCTCAATGGGGGACAGATCCGGAGATCTTGCTGGCCAGGGTAGTTGACTTACACCTTCTAGAGCACGTTGGGTGGCACGGGATACATGCGGACGTGCATTGTCCTGTTGGAACAGCAAGTTCCCTTGCCGGTCTAGGAATGGTAGAACGATGGGTTCGATGACGGTTTGGATGTACCGTGCACTATTCAGTGTCCCCTCGACGATCACCAGTGGTGTACGGCCATTGTAGGAGATCGCTCTCCACACCATGATGCCGGGTGTTGGCCCTGTGTGCCTCGGTCGTATGCAGTCCTGATTGTGGCGCTCACCTGCACGGCGCCAAACACGCAAACGACCATCATTGGCACCAAGGCAGAAGCGACTCTCATCGCTGAAGACGACACGTCTCCATTCGTCCCTCCATTCACGCCTGTCGCGACACCACTGGAGGCGAGCTGCACGATGTTGGGGCGTGAGCGGAAGACGGCCTAACGGTGTGCGGGACCGTAGCCCAGCTTCATGGAGACGGTTGCGATTGGTCCTCGCCGATACCCCAGGAGCAACAGTGTCCCTAATTTGCTGGGAAGTGGCGGTGCGGTCCCCTACGGCACTGGGTAGGATCCTACGGTCTTGGCGTGCATCCGTGCGTCGCTGCGGTCCGGTCCCAGGTCGACGGGCACGTGCACCTTCCTCCGACCACTGGCGACAACATCGATGTACTGTGGAGACCTCACGCCCCACGTGTTGAGCAATTCGGCGGTACGTCCACCCGGCCTCCCGCATGCCCACTATACGCCCTCGCTCAAAGTCCGTCAACTGCACATACGGTTCACGTCCACGCTGTCGCGGCATGCTACCAGTGTTAAAGACTGCGATGGAGCTCCGTATGCCACGGCAAACTGGCTGACACTGACGGCGGCGGTGCACAAATGCTGCGCAGCTAGCGCCATTCGACGGCCAACACCGCGGTTTCTGGTGTGTCCGCTGTGTCGTGCGTGTGATCATTGCTTGTACAGCCCTCTCCCAGTGTCCGGAGCAAGTATGGTGGGTCTGACACACCGGTGTCAATGTGTTCTTTTTTTCCATTTCCAGGAGTGTATAAAGAAAAGATGTTATGTGGACATGTGTCCGGAAACGCTTAATTTCCATGTTACAGCTCATTTTAGTTTCGTCAGTATATACTGTGCTTCCTCGATTCACCGCCAGTTGGCCCAATTGCAGGAAGGTAATGTTGGCTTCGGTGCTTGTGTTGACATGCGACTCATTGCTCTACAGTACTAGCATCAAGCACATCAGTACGTAGCATCAACAGGTTAGTGTTCATCACGAACGTGGTTTTGCAGTCAGTGCAATGTTTAGAAATGCGGAGTTGGCGGATGCCCATTTGATGTATGGATTAGCACGGGGCAATAGCCGTGGCGCGGTACGTTTGTATCGAGACAGATTTCCAGAACGAAGGTGTCGCGACAGGAAGACGTTCGAAGCAATTGATCGGCGTCTTAGGGAGCACGGAACATTCCAGCCTATGACTCGCGACTGGGGAAGATCTAGAACGACGAGGACACCTGCAATGGACGAGGCAATTCTTCGTGCAGTTGACGATAACCCTAATGTCAGCGTCAGAGAAGTTGACCACGTCACTGTATGGAGAGTGCTACGGGAGAACCAGTTGTTTCCGTACCATGTACAGCGTGTGCAGGCACTATCAGCAGCTGATTGGCCTCCACGGGTACGCTTCTGCGAATGGTTCATCCAACAATGTGGCAATCCTCATTTCAGTGCAAATGTTCTCTTTACGGATGAGGCTTCATTCCAACGTGATCAAATTGTAAATTTTCACAATCAACATGTGTAAGCTGACGAGAGTCCGCACTCAATTGTGCAATCACGTCATCAACATTTTCTGTGAACGTTTGGGCAGGCATTGTTGGTGATGTCTTGATTGGGCCCCATATTCTTCCACCTAGGCTCAATCGAGCACGTTATAATGATTTCATACGGGATACTCTACATGTGCTGCTAGAACATGTGTCTTTACAAGTACGACACAACATGTGGTTCATGCACGATGGAGCTCCTGCACATTTCAGTCGAGGTGTTCGTACGCTTCTCAACAACAGATTCGGTGACCGATGGATTGGTTGCGGCGGACCAATTCCATGGCCTCCACGCTCTCCTGACCTCAACCCTCATGACTTTCATTTATGGGGGCATTTGAAAGCTGTTGTCTACGCAACCCCGGTACCAAATGTAGAGACTCTTCGTGCTCGTATTGTGGACGGCTGTGATACAATACACCATTCTCCAGGGCTGCATCAGCGCATCAGGGATTCCATGCGACGGAGGGTGGATGCATGTATCCTCGCTAACGGAGAACATTTTGAACATTTCCTGTAACAAAGTGTTTGAAGTCACGCTGGTACGTTCTGTTGCTGTGTGTTTCCATTCCATGATTAATGTGATTTGAAGAGAAGTAATAAAATGAGATCTAACATGGAAAGTAACATGTCCACATAACATATTTCCTTTCTTTGTGTATGAGGAATGTTTCCTGAAAGTTTGGCCGTACCTTTTTGTAACACCTTGAACACCAACTAGCTCCGCTGATGACGAAGAGATTGATGAAATGTATGATGAGGCAAAAGGAATTATTCAGATAGTGAAGGTGTGGTGTCACCGCCAGACACCACACTCGCTAGGTGGTAGCCTTTAAATCGGTCGCGGTCCATTAGTATACGACGGACCCGCGTGTCGCCACTATCAGTGATTGCAGACCGAGCGCCGCCACACGCAGGTCTAATCAAGAGAGACTCCCTAGCACTCGTCCCAATTGTACAGCCGACTTTGCTAGCGGTGGTTCACTGTCTACATACGCTCTCATTTGCTGAGACGACAGTTTAGCATAGCCTTCAGCTACGTCATTTCCTACAGCCTAGCAAGGAGCCATATTCAGTTACTATAATTACTTCAAGAATGTATTCTGAACAGATAATATTGTGAATCATGTACAGTCAAGAGCGACGTTCATCATTAACGCATTAAAGTTAAGTAGTGCCAGTGGTGTCGGTGTCGTCGAAACTGCTGCTGCTTCACGTCTGCTGTGCAGCGAGCTACTTTAATTTAAGTATTAACTGTATTTTTCTTACTTGTCACTTCTTCTTCCGTGTGTTTTTGCTTTTAGGAAGCTTTAATTGTCGAGTGCTAGCAATAGTGTCCCATAGATTTCGTGTTTGTTTTGAATACTGTCAGAGAGAGTCCCTTTAGTCAGTCATACTGCCAGTAGTGCTAGTGTTTGTTTTCAATACAATCCAGAGACACTGTAAGTAGGCTGTTTAGGTTTTTTTAATGGTAACGCCATGTAGCGCTCTGTATGAAAATCACACTGGCTGTGCTGTGTGCAGTCTGTGGCTGGGTGGCATTGTTGTAATATTCGCCATTGTAGTGTTGGGCAGTTGGCTGTTAACAGCGCGTAGCGTTGCGTAGTTGGAGGTGAACCGCCAGCAGTGGTGGATGTGGGGAGAGAAATGGCGGAGTTTTGAAATTTGTAAGACTGGATGTCATGAACTGCTATATATATTATGACTTTTGAACACTATTGAGGTAAATACATTGTGTGTTCTCCATCAAAATCTTTCATTTGCTAACTATGCCTATCTGTAGTTAGTGCCTTTAGTAGTTTCAATCTTTTATTTAGCTGGGAGTAGTGGCGCTCGCTGTATTGCAGTAGGTCGAGTAACGAAGATTTTTGTGAGGTAAGTGATTTGTGAAACGTATAGGTTAATGTTAGTCGGGGCCATTTTTTGCAGGGATTTTTGAAAGTCAGATTGCGTTGCGCCAAAAATATTGTGTGTCAGTTTAAGCACAGTCATGTATAATTTTTCTAGGGGACGTTTCAACAGGTAGTGCTATTTTCTACAAGAAGTGCCTAGCAACCACAGTTTAGGCAACTATCAGCCGCCTTTAGTGTATTAGCAGTCTAGTTAAATGTTGATTAACTCTTTACAGTAAATTGATTTCTTAGGATGGATAGGATGTGTGACTGCTGTGTTCGGACGCAGGAGGAGCTACCCACTATTCGCGAACAGCTGAACGTGTTGATGGCCGCGGTCAGCCGCAGGCTGCTGCCTCGGAGTGTAGCGGCAGTGGGGCGTCTGGTGCGTCGCATGGTACACCCCAGGTGTTACATGCTTCACCCACTGTCCCTGCTGTCGAGACATCTTCGCGGGTACCGGGCGCGGTTGGGCCACCCTCTCCCCAAGGGAAGTGGCGGGTTCAGCGGCGTTCGCGTCGCACGAGGCGGAGGATCAATGTGGAGGCTGGCCGTGTGGCATCGCGCGCTCTGCCTGTGAGTGGACATGTGGCCGCTCCTTCAGTAAGGTCCGAGCAGTTACACGGGGGGAGGGGTTTATTAGCTATTGGGAGCTCCAACGTTAGGCGGGTGATGGAGCCTCTTAGGGAAATAGCGGAAAGGTCGGAGAAGAAGGCCAGTGTTCACTCCGCGTGCCGGGGGGTCTCATCCGAGATGTGGAGGAGGCTCTGCCGGCGGCGAAAGAGAGCACAGGGTGCAACCGACTGCAAATTGTTGCTCATGTCGGCACCAATGACTCCTGCCGTCTGGGTTCAGAGGTCATCCTCAGTTCTTACAGGCGGTTGGCGGAATTGATGAAGGCGGAAACCCTCACTCGCGGGGTATCGTTCCCAGAACCGATCGCGGTCCTCTGGTTTGGAGCCGAGAAGAAGGCTTAAACCAGAGGCTCAGACGATTGTGCGGGGAACTGGGGTGCAAATTTGTCGACCCCCGCTATAGGGTGGAGAAATTTACGGTCCCCCTGAATAGGTGAAGCGTGCACTACACGACGCAAGCGGCTACAAGGGTAGCGGAGTACGAGTGGAGTGCACATGTGGGTTTTTTAGGTTAGATAATTCACTCCCTAGGCCCGACAAGACGCCTCCTGAGACGCGGCAAGGTAGGAGTAGGCAAAATGCAACAGGGAATAACAATATTAATGTGCTAATAGTAAACTGCAGGAGCGTCTATAGAAAGGTCCCGGAACTGCTCTCATTAATAAACGGTCACAATGCCCATATAGTACTAGGGACAGAAAGTTGGCTGAAACCATGGGGGAGGCGTGTTTATAGCGATAAGAAGTGCAATAATGCCGAAGGAAATTGACGGAGATCCGAAATGTGAAATAATTTGAGTGAAGGTCACGGTTAAAGCAGGCCCAGTCATGGTAATTGGATGTCTCTATAGACCCCTGGCTCAGCAGCTGTTGTGGCTGAGCACCTGAAGGATAATTTGGAAAATATTTCGAGTAGATTTCCCCACCATGTTATAGTTCTGGGTGGAGAATTTTATTTGCCGGATATAGACTGGGAGACTCAAACATTCATAACGGGTGGCAGGGACAAAGAATCCAGTGAAATTTTTGTAAGTGCTTTATCTGAAAACTACCTTGAGCAGGTAAACAGAGAACCGACTCGTTAGCGTTCTCGCTTCCCACGCCCGGGTTCCCGGGTTCGATTCCCGGCGGGGTCAGGGATTTTCTCTGCCTCGTGATGACTGGGTGTTGTGTGATGTCCTTAGGTTAATTAGGTTTAAGTAGTTCTAAGTTTTAGGGGACTGATGACCATAGATGTTAAGTCCCATAGTGCTCAGAGCCATTTGATCCATTTGAACCGACTCGTGGCGATAACATATTAGACCTTCTGGTGACAAACAGGCCTGAACTATTTGAAACAGTTAACGCAGAACAGGGAATCAGCGATCATAAAGCAGTTACTGCATCGATGATTTCAGCCGTAGATAGAAATATTAAAAAAGGTACGAATATTATTCTGTTCAGCAGAAGACACAAAAACAGATGACAAAGTACCTGACGGCTCAACACAAAAGTTTTGTCTCAAGTACAGATAGTGTTGAGGATCAGTGGAAAAACTTCAAAACCACCGTACAATATGCGTTAGATGAGTATGTGCCAAGCAAGATCGTGAGAGATGGAAAAGAGCCACCGTGGTACAACAACCGAGTTAGAAAACTGCTGCGGAAGCAAAGGGAACTTCACAGCAAATATACACATAGCCAAAGTCTTTCTGACAAACAAAAATTACGCGAAGCGAAATGTAGTGTGAGGAGGGCTATGCGAGAAGCGTTCAATGAATTCGAAAGTAAAGTTCTATGTACTGAATTGGCAGAAAATCCTAAGAAATTTTGGTCTTATGTCAAAGCGATAGGTGGATCAAAACAAAATATCCAGACACTCTGTGACCAAAATTACTGAAACAGAGGATGACAGACTAAAGGCCAAAATACTAAATGACTTTTTCCAAAGCTGTTTCACAGAGGAAGACTGCACTGTAGTTCCTTCTCTAGATTGTCGCACAGATAACAAAATGGTAGATATCCAAATAGACGACAGAGGGATAGAGAAACAACTAAAATCGCTCAAAAGAGGAAAGGCCGCTGGACCTGATGGGATACCAGTTCGATTTTACACAGAGTACGCGAAGGAACTTGCCCCCCTTCTTTCAGTGGTGTACCGTAGATATCTAGAAGTGCGTAGCATTCCAAAGGATTGGAAAAGGGGACAGGTCATCCCCGTTTTCAAGAAGGGATGTCGAACAGATGTGCAGAACTATAGACCTATATCTCTAACGTCGATCAGTTGTAGAATTTTGGAACACGTATTTTGTTCGAGTATAATGACTTTTCTGGAGACTAGAAATCTACACTGTAGGAATCAGCACGGGTTTCGAAACAGACGGTCGTGTGAAACCCAGCTCGCGCTATTCGTCCACGAGATTCAGAGGGCTATAGACACGGGTTCCCAGGTAGATGCCGTGTTTCTTGACTTCCGCAAGGCGTTCGATACAGTTCCCCACAGTCGTTTAATGATCAAAGTAAGAGCATATGGACTATCAGACCAATTGTGTGATTGGATCGAAGAGTTTCTAGATAACAGAACGCAGCATGTCATTCTCAATGGAGAGAAGTCTTCCGAAGTAAGAGTGATTTCAGCTGTGCCGCAGGGGAGTGTCGTAGGACCGTTGCTATTCACAACATACATAAATGACCTTGTGGATGAGATCGGAAGTTCACTGAGGCTTTTTGTGGATGATGCTGTGGTATATCGAGAGGTTGTAACAATGGAAAATTGTACTGAAATGCAGGAGGATCTGCAGCGAATTGACGTATGGTGCAGGGAATGGCAACTGAATCGAAATGTAGACAAGTGTAATGTGCTGCGAATACATAGAAAGAAAGATTCCTTATCATTTAGCTACAAAATAGCAGGTCAGCAACTGGAGGCAGTTAATTTCATAAATTATCTAGGAGTACGCATTAGGAGTGATTTAAAATGAAATGATCATATAAAGTTGATCGTTGGTAAAGCAGATGCCAGACTGAGATTCATTGGAAGAATCCTAAGGAAATGCAATCCGAAAACAAAGGAAGTAGGTTACAGCACGCTTTTTCGCCCACTGCTTGAATACTGCTCAGCAGTGTGGGATCCATACCAGATAGGGTTGATAGAAGAGATAGAAAAGATCCAACGGAGAGCAGCGCGCTTCGTTACAGGTTCATTTAGTAATCGCGAAAGCGTTACGGAGATGATAGATAAACTCCAGTGGAAGACTCTGCAGGAGAGACGCTCAGTAGCTCGGTACCGGCTTTTGTTGAAGTTTCGAGAACATACCTTCACCGAGGAGTTAAGTAGTATATTGCTCCCTCCTACGTATATCTCGCGAAGAGATCATGAGGATAAAGTCAGATAGATTAGAGCCCACACAGAAGCATACAGACAATCCTTCTTTCCACGAACAATACGAGACTGGAAAAGAAGGGAGAACCGATAGAGGTACTCAAGGTACCCTCCGCCACACACCATCAGGTGGCTTGCGGAGTATGGATGTAGATGTAGGTTTAGATGTAGATCAAACTAATTACGTCCGCTTTCTGAATTCTCATTCCTTGTCATGTTCCAGACCTCACGTCAGTACAGTTCTTCCCTCCTCACGCCCGCCTGTGTGAGCTAAAACGCGTGCATTTCGGCCTCTACTCGTAGTACGGTTTAGGCTCTTCCACTAACACAAAGGAAGGGAGACGAAAATTTAACAGTCATGGGTGACTGGAATTCGATAGTAGGAAAATGAAGTGAAGGAAACGTAGTAGGTGAATATGGAATTGGGGTAAGGAATGAAAGAGGAAGCCGCCTGGTAGAATTTTGCACAGGGCATAACTTAATCATAGCTAACACTTGATTCAAGAATCATTAAAGTAGGTGGTATATGTGAAAGAGACCTGGAGATACTGGAAGGTTTCACATAGATTATATAATGGTAAGACAGAGAATTAGGTACCAGATTTTAAATTGTAAGACATTTCCAGGGCCAGATGTGGACTCTGACCACAATCTGTTGGTTATGAACTGTAGACTAAAACTGAAGAAACTGCAGAATGCTTGGAATTTAAGGAGATGGGACTTCGATAAACTGACTGAACCAGAGGTTGCAGAGAGTCTTCACGGTAAATGATAACAGCCAAACAGTTGCAATCTAAAGATTTATTAAAATTCTTGACCACGGTTTCGGTATATTTAAATATACCTTCATCAGAAGTAAAATACACTAAAATCATATCCTGCAGAGGAGATACATAAAACAATTGTGCCAAAGGCGTCGTCAGTAGTGAATAATGTCAACAGTTGCTGTTTAAACCATGTTTAAAATCTTGAAAAGTGGTAAAGAGTTTCAGGGAGAGCATTAGGGAACGATAGACAAGAATGGGGGAAAGAAATACAGTAGAACAAGAATGGGTAGCTTTGAGACATGAAATAGTGAAGGCAGCAGACGATCAAGTAGGCAAAAAGACGACGGCTAGTAGAAATCCTTGGGTAACACAAGATATATTAAATTTAATTGACGAAAGGAGAAAATATAAAAATTCAGTAAATGGAGCAGGCAAAAAGGAATACAGACGTCTCAAAAACGAGATCGACAGGAAGTGCAAAATGGCTAGGCAGGGATGGTTAGTGGACAAATGTAAGGATGTAGAGGCATATATCACTAGGGGTAAGATTGATACTGCCTGCAGGAAAATTAAAGACACCTTTGGAGAAATGAGAACCACTTGTATGGATATCAAGAGCTCAGATGGAAACCCAGCGCTAAGCAAAGAAGGGAAACCAGAAAGGTGGAAGGAGTATATAGAGGGTCTATACAAGGGCGATGTACTTGAGGACAATATTATGGAAATGGCAGCGGATGTAGATGAAGATGAAATGGCAGATATGATACTGTGTGAAGTGTTTGACAGAGCACTGAAAGACCAGTCGGAACCAGTCCCCAGGACTAGACAACATTCCATTAGAACTACTGATAGCCTTGGGAGAGGCAGCCCTGACAAAACTCTACCATCTGATTAGCAAGATGTATGAGACAGGCGAAATACCGCCAGACTTCTAGAAGAATATAATAATTCCAATCCCAATGAAAGCAGGTGTTGACAGATGCGAAAATTACCGAACTATCAGTTTAATAAGTCACGGCTGCAAAATACTAACATGAATTCTATACAGACGAATGGAAAAAAACTGGTAGGAGCCGACCTCGGGGAAGATCAGTTTGGATTCCGTAGAAATGTTGCAACACGTAATCTCTTCATAGGACACGTAGTACATTAGTCGTAGGTGACATAACAGAATGGAACGTGGAACACGAAAAATTTTACTGCTGGAAGCACCAAACTTATTAAAATATTCTGTTACGCGGTGGTCGAATGAATATCTTGGAGAAACCAAACTTTTCGTCCTCACCTGCGAAGGACAAGTGGATTGCAGTTTCTAATAAGGTCCGATTCACACACTGATTAAAATGAATTAAAGTTTCCACATACACCCACGTACAAATAGCGCATCACATGTCAAAAATCAAGTGCAGTTTTCGGTTGTTATTTACACTATCTGGTAAAAAGTATCTGCCCTCCCGCACCCTCCCATATACCACCCGGACTCGAGACGCCGCCAACTTGAAACTGGAGGAGAGTATTGTGTTGTCAGTAGAGAAGCACTGACACCAATATAATTTGTATGTCAGCAGAACTCACTGATTTCAAACGGGGCCCAATAATTGGATGTCACCTGAGTAACAACTGCATCAGAGACATTTCAACACGATGAAAGCAGCTCAAGTCAACCATTGGTGATGTGGTTAGGATATGGATACGGGGAAAGGAAAACCACTGCTAAAACTAGTCAAAGCACAACTTATGTACTGGTGGAGACGGACTGTCGTTTGTTGTGTAGGTTGGGTGTACAAAATCGGAAGAAATCAGCGAAAGTGATCAGTCATGAGCGCCGCCAGCATTCCAGTTAGCACAGTGTCTCTGAATGGCGACGCAAATAATCAAGGTAATACGGCCAGTCAGATCCTCATGGTATAATTGTCAAGCAGCTCCTCGTAAGGAACATATTTCTGTAATCAGTGATCAGTGACGCTTGAGATGGTGTAGAGAGCGACGCGACTCTATAGCGGATGTCTGTAAACGATTCATCTAGAGTGGTGAATAACGCTATACCCAGTGTCATTCCAATGGAAGTGTTTGTACTTGGAGAATAGCTGATGAACGTTGTCTGCCATTACTTGTAGTGCCAACAGTGACGTACGGAGATGGTTGTCCTATGGAAGAGGAGTGTTTCTCGTGATTGACTGCAGTTCCCTTATTGTGTTTAGGAAAAAGCTGATTTAGGAAATATTTCAATGCATTTTACGGAACAGAACAGAGGAATAGTTCAAAACCGATGAGAGTATCAGCTCAGGTTCAGTCAGTTTATCCAGGTTCCATGTCCTTAAATTCCCACCTTTTTACAGTTTCTTCAGTTTTAGGCAGCATTTGTAAGACAATGGTTTAGTTTGGCCTGTGGAGAGTCCCGACCTGACCCCAATGAAAAACACCTTTGGGATGAATAACGTCCCAGCGTTCACCATCACTACGTAGTCTAGTTTCAGCTCTTGAGGAAGAATGCGCTTCCACAGACATTCAGACGTATTATTGAAAATTTCCGCAGTGGAGTTCAAGCCATCATACATATTGATAACCACTGACACACTATGTTCAGCTTCCACTCTCTCTTCCAGGTTTCAATCAGGTGCTGGAAAGTTTCTTCGAGAATGGCAGCCCATTCTTCACGGAGAAGGAGCGATCAATTGTGTCTTCTCGCTATTGGGAATGTGTTCTTAAACAATCCATTGAAATTAGATTATCAAGTAATATTATCAATAGGTTTTCCTCTAAGTAAGATATGGAATCCGATTTTGTCCGACATTAAACAACAACAGTCTTCTTTTCGATCATTGGATTCTTCCAACTAGTGCTGTTGCGATTAATCGTTTCTGCCGCCTTCTCGCACTGGCGCGCTACGTGTCTACTTGCCGCCAGGAGGCCTGCCCATCATCTCGCGCACGCGCGGTGCTCTGTCCGTGGTGTAAAAAGGTTTCCGTCGTTGTGGCTGGAATTCAGTTCCGGCGAGGCAGTGGACGAGCATTGACTCACCTGAAGATGGCGGCCAGTTGGTCCGCCGAAGTATTGTGTCTGGACGACGACATGATCCGGCTGCAAACCCGTCAAGAATATCAACAGTTATTACCCCGAGAAAGTCTACGAAATCTCATTGACGTCATGTTCTTGACTAATGGTGCGAATAAAAGTCAAATGTTGATTGCAAGATGGTGATATTTATTTCTGAGAAGTTAAATAATATTTGAGAATAGCAGACAAATTTCTTAGTCTAATACGCGTATTATGAAGATTTTGCACAAATGATCTATTTTATTTTTGTATGTTGCGACGTCAGATTAAGTCCTTACAGAGTATATTAACGGAGTTAGATGGTTGAATTTGTAAAGAGAATGATCATGTTTCACGCAGCGAGCCCAGTATTAAACTAGAGAAAATACTCCATGGAGCGAGGACGTGACGCAAGACGTCGCGTCCACCACGATAGGTCGGAGTAGGTTGTCAAACCGTTCTACTAAGCTGGAGAAATGAAATTACTTGTTACTGACACTACGTGACTCTGTCTAGGTTTAGTATGCAGTTCGATGAAAGAATCTCACGAAAGTTGCAATCACAAGCAGCCAACACCGTCATGGCTATCTATGCAAAGGCGCCTTTGAGTAGTCCCTCCAGTTCAGTAACGGGCTCACTGATTTCGCGTGAGGTGAGGAATTTATTACTGTGAAGTTTTGGAAATTATTACGTCATATGTACTCATCGCTGATATGAGGCGGTCTGCCGAGCGCTGTTGGCAAGCGGGTTGCACTCAGTCCTTGTGAGGCAAACTGAGGAGCTAGTTGATTGAGAAGTAGCGGCTCTGGTCTCGGAAACTGACATACGGCCGGGAGAGCGGTGTGCTGACCACATGCCCCTCCATATCCGCATCCAGTGACGCCTCTGGGCTGAGGATGACACGGCAGCCGGTCGGTACATTTGGGCCTTCATGGTCTTTTCGGCAGGAGGATCGAACTCTTGGGGGAATCGGCGAAATGCCTTGAGTAATGAGGATAGTGGGCAAGGGGCACTACATCGGTATTGTATGGATAAGTTGAGAATTTGAGTCTGACGGGTGGCATGCTAGTGTAATCCGTGCAGTTGTGATGACGACTGTGTCCGGGTGGTGCAGTGGCGCATCTGCCGAGTAAGCAGGAGACCCGGGTTCGAATGCCGTTGCGGCACAAATCGATTGAAATCAATGGCGACTCTCAGGCAATGGCTGTAATTGCTTTGTGTCTTAATCACCGTTGCCTTTCCTGCTTTCCTATCAGCTTTTCTCACCCGTGATGATAACAAAAGATACTGCCACAACAATTTTTCAATCATCTTTTGTTACATTGGCTTATACATCGACGAAAAGCAAGCTTTGAACAGAGCTTACGTAAAAGAGAGCTGCTGAAATTCTTTGCCGAGAGAAATGATTGTATGTGAAGTTACCAAACTGCACGGCCAGTTAGATACAAATATTTAAAGAAAAACCTCAGTGAGCGAGAATGCGCTGGATTAAGCTACAGAAATGATTCACACACCAACGTGAGGTGACAATTCTCCGTAGTCTCATATGTATTAAAAATATTTTGGAACGTAGCAAGTTGGTCGGAAAAGAGGTGAGGGGAGCATTGTCGGTATAACTTGTATAGCTGCAGAAATGCAAACTTCTGGTTATATCCGGTGAGGTTTATGAAGTCATATGATAGTAATGGATACTGCAGTCAGCATGACAGTCTAAATTACGTCTCTCTATGTTTCCCAGCGTTGACTAATCATTACGCAACGATTCGACCATGGAGCTACATCTTGAAAAATACAAACAAAATGCTTACAGAGTGATTCATTTTTCCTTGAGACGCATTACGCCAAACACAGAGATAATTCTCTAATCACCAGTCGGGGTAACTAATTACTGCTCACATGTCCCCAGAATCCGGAAATATCGTATTCGTTGAATTTACGAGCACTTTCGTCCCTTTAGAGCGGAACAAACCTCTGGTTTAGGGAAATAATATGTCTTAAACTTATCTAATACACTCCTGGAAATGGAAAAAAGAACACATTGACACCGGTGTGTCAGACCCACCATACTTGCTCCGGACACTGCGAGAGGGCTGTACAAGCAATGATCACACGCACGGCACAGCGGACACACCAGGAACCGCGGTGTTGGCCGTCGAATGGCGCTAGCTGCGCAGCATTTGTGCACCGCCGCCGTCAGTGTCAGCCAGTTTGCCGTGGCATACGGAGCTCCATCGCAGTCTTTAACACTGGTAGCATGCCGCGACAGCGTGGACGTGAACCGTATGTGCAGTTGACGGACTTTGAGCGAGGGCGTATAGTGGGCATGCGGGAGGCCGGGTGGACGTACCGCCGAATTGCTCAACACGTGGGGCGTGAGGTCTCCACAGTACATCGATGTTGTCGCCAGTGGTCGGCGGAAGGTGCACGTGCCCGTCGACCTGGGACCGGACCGCAGCGACGCACGGATGCACGCCAAGACCGTAGGATCCTACGCAGTGCCGTAGGGGACCGCACCGCCACTTCCCAGCAAATTAGGGACACTGTTGCTCCTGGGGTATCGGCGAGGACCATTCGCAACCGTCTCCATGAAGCTGGGCTACGGTCCCGCACACCGTTAGGCCGTCTTCCGCTCACGCCCCAACATCGTGCAGCCCGCCTCCAGTGGTGTCGCGACAGGCGTGAATGGAGGGACGAATGGAGACGTGTCGTCTTCAGCGATGAGAGTCGCTTCTGCCTTGGTGCCAATGATGGTCGTATGCGTGTTTGGCGCCGTGCAGGTGAGCGCCACAATCAGGACTGCATACGACCGAGGCACACAGGGCCAACACCCGGCATCATGGTGTGGGGAGCGATCTCCTACACTGGCCGTACACCACTGGTGATCGTCGAGGGGACACTGAATAGTGCACGGTACATCCAAACCGTCATCGAACCCATCGTTCTACCATTCCTAGACCGGCAAGGGAAGTTGCTGTTCCATCAGGACAATGCACGTCCGCATGTACCCCGTGCCACCCAACGTGCTCTAGAAGGTGTAAGTCAACTACCCTGGCCAGCAAGATCTCCGGATCTGTCCCCCATTGAGCATGTTTGGGACTGGATGAAGCGTCGTCTCACGCGGTCTGCACGTCCAGCACGAACGCTGGTCCAACTGAGGCGCCAGGTGGAAATGGCATGGCAAGCCGTTCCACAGGACTACATCCAGCATCTCTACGATCGTCTCCATGGGAGAATAGGAGCCTGCATTGCTGCGAAAGGTGGATATACACTGTACTAGTGCCGACATTGTGCATGCTCTGTTGCCTGTGTCTATGTGCCTGTGGTTCTGTCAGTGTGATCATGTGATGTATCTGACCCCAGGAATGTGTCAATAAAGTTTCCCCTTCCTGGGACAATGAATTCACGGTGTTCTTATTTCAAATTCCAGGAGTGTATTTTACTCTGTAAAACTGAGCTTTCTGGAAAATATGGTAAAATTAATAGCTGTTTCTTCATTTCTTTCTTAGAACGTTTGATTTCAACAGACACAATTCTCTTAACCCTAGAAAAGTAGTACCAGTTGTTTCAGGACGGATTTACATCTCGTCTAGCGTCATTGTCCAAAGATATTGTACCAATACTGCCTTTCTTTCATCTAGGATGGGCGTCGAAACTCGTTTTTTTATTTTTATTTTTTTTTTATTTTTAACATGGGTGACGTTGTTCCGTGCGTTACTAATGTTAAGCTAATGGGCGGGGAACTATCTCCTGTGAACGACTAAATTTTTTCGATGTGTTTGAGCGTCGAAACTCGTTTTTTTATTTTTATTTTTTTTTATTTTTAACATGGGTGACGTTGTTCCGTGCGTTACTAATGTTAAGGTAATGGGCGGGGAACTATCTCCTGTGAACGACTAAATTTTTTCGATGTGTTTGAGCGTACTGTTAGCGTTGCATGTTTCCACTTGAATATTCCCTTGACTCGTCCTCTCAGTTGTCACGTCCAGAATTCAAGCTTTCCTAGTAATAGTGATGCAAGTGACAAAAGACGTTTTGCACCTCTGCTCATGAAGGATATGTATCGATTATCGGCATTACTACAATCGTACACACCCTGTGTCAGGTCATGGTGAAGAATGAGGACTGAATCGTAGTAGTAGTAGTAGTAGCTTTATTCATCCGTAGATCTGTTTTTACAAGGATATAGGACATGTAAAAGTATTTACAAGTTTAGATCAGTTTAAAACAAGCTAATTCGTATACACGTATATTTACAGAATTCTAGTTAGAGACAATCATTAGATCTACTCCTGGCATACAATACATTTTTTTACAAATACCTTACTAAATAATGTAATGTCACAGTGTTCACCAATATCTCACTATCAGTCACTGCACACACTGTACACACATTGTTTCATAACAGTTTCAATGTTGAAGCTTGTCGTGTATCCAGTAAACAAGAATCATGCTCTTTAATTAAAAGAAATACGCAGATTTTTTTTTCCATTTTCCTTTTGCCATTGAGCACAAGAATAGAATGTACTTACTTGCGTGCTAAGGTGTCAGCCTTCCCCGTTCAAATCAAGTAGCGCATAAACGTGATCAAAGAGCTGATTTCAAAAGCGAAATATGTTCCTTAGCACACAATGGGCAGTTACGTTTCTCATTTGTCTCTGGACACGGCTCTCGCTGAAGTCAGCAATTACTGTTTCCGATGTTGACAAAGCGCTCACGATATCTGCCGCCGCAACCGTAAGAGTCGTAAATTATGCGTTTCAAGGTTGCGGGTAACGCAGAACAAAGGCTAAAAATGTGTCGCGGCCTTGTCGTCGGCGCTCGCTGCGGTCGGTCGTTCCGATCACCCACAATGAACCGAAACTAATCAGTGTGGCACATTTAACTTCAAGTTGTAAATATTAACGTACTTGTAAGAACTGAAACGGAAAACCCGGCGATATCATTAGTGGGTCTTTCGCAATGACATTCGCACTACTCTCCGTACGATACCCGAACCGTTTCAATAGAAGTTCACCGCCCTCTGAGCGGCCGGTCTAGATGCGGGAGCGTAGTACCACCACATGTGTAGTATGCCTCATGGTTGTTGAACAACAGCAACAGAAAAGTCACGACAGGGTGGTCTTCCACTCGTCTAAGATTACAGATATACGTTTTTACCCACTGACGCATGTTACACCATTTGCATAGACTCTTCCTTAGCGTTTCCTCAGGAGAACAACTGATATCAGTCGGATATTGTGCATCATCGCCGGCCTCGGTAGCCGAGCGGTTCTAGGCGCTTCAGTCCGGAACCGCGCGGCTGCTACGGTCGCAGGTTCGAATCCTGCCTCGGGCATGGATGTGTGTGATGTCCTTAGGTTAGTTAGGTTTAAGTCCCATAGTGCTTAGAGCCATTTTTTGTGCATCATCTTTCTAAGAATTTATATGTATTTAGTTATTCTCCGGCACGAAACTCCTGCCACATCCGTTCGTAGTCAGGTCCGCGCCTCGTGATCTTGCGGTAGCGTTCTCGCTTCCTGCGCATGGGGTCCCGGGTTCGATTCCCGGCGCGGTCAGGGACTTTCTCTGCCTCGATATGACTGGGTGTTGTGTTTCTCTCATCATCATTTCATCCTCATTCTCTCGCAAGTCACCGTAGTGGCGTTAAAGAACTTGTGGAGCGGAGGCCGAACCGCCCCACGAGGGGTCTCCCGGCCACCAATGCCATACGCTCATTATTATTATCCGTTCGTAAATTAAAAAGAGGGATAAACCGTTATCTTGGTGGCTGATTGGTACCGTTTGTAACATAACTAAAACTCGTCGTTTTCTCCCCGCCACGAGTTTCAAATCTAGGGACAGGTTACGCAAGTAAGACCAACACTGCTTTCCCGGTATTTGCTGTTACTTGAAGATGCGATGCGTAAATTACATTGTACTGTTTTTATGTAAAATATACTCTTGAACTCGTCGCTTTCTCTGTACTTGACTGTTTCTCATAAAATGTGTCTATACCCTTGCACTCCCCCAGAATATGATAAGAGTTACGCGTTGAAAGGATACGACAACCTGTGAGTAGGCCAATATAGGAGACTACAATGAGACTACAGAGAGAAGAATAATCAGCGCAACAGTAGCTTTTATACTGTGCTGCAACTGTTCACTCTGTAGGTCGAAGAGGCTGTGACGCAAATGAAGGATAGATGTAGGAGTTGGATAAAATACAGAAAGAAAGGATACCAATGATAAGGTCTGCAAATGAAGTGATGAAGAATTACAGGATCTGCTGAATGGATTGAAATCGATGAGCATACACTACCGACTGAGACTAAATAAAGAAAAACAAATTAATAAGGAGAAGCAGACATCAGTGATAACCTAATATCAAGCTTGTGACTGACGTAGTAGAGGAATTGAAGAAATAAATTATCTTCGAAGCAAAATAATGGCTGAATCTAGTACTAAAATGGATGTTAAACTGCTCACCAACACTGGATCAGAATACCACTTACAGCGCACGATAATGGCAACTGACTTCAAAACTATCACCTCGCTTCCTATAAGAAGCAGGTAATTAAAGTTTAATATGGAGTTATAAATGGCACATACACCAGTACTTTACAGTGTTAGTATCGAACAGTCCAAATAGGAATTGCTTTTAAACGATGTGTCCATTTAACCTGATTCAGTCTAACTAAAATGGGTAAGGCACGCTATCTGTTTGCGTTTTACCAAGGGCAGACTGTGAGGGCCCCAGGCTCGGCACGAGCATTTTCGAAACTGCACGATTTGTCGGGTGCTCGAGGAGAACTGTTGTGAGTTCTTCAAAATAATGGCTGAATCTAGTACTAAAATGGATGTTAAACTGCTCACCAACACTGGATCAGAATACCACTTACAGCGCACGATAATGGCAACTGACTTCAAAACTATCACCTCGCTTTCTATAAGAAGCAGGTAATTAAAGTTTAATATGGAGTTATAAATGGCGCATACACCAGTACTTTACAGTGTTACTATCGAACACTCCAAATAGGAACTGCTTTTAAACGATGTGTCCATTTAACCTGATTCAGTCTAACTAAAATGGGGAAGGCACGCTATCTGTTTGCGTTTTACCAAGGGCAGACTGTGAGGGCCCCAGGCTCGGCACGAGCATTTTCGAAACTGCACGATTTGTCGGGTGCTCGAGGAGAACTGTTGTGAGTTCTTCAAAATAATGGCTGAATCTAGTACTAAAATGGATGTTAAACTGCTCACCAACACTGGATCAGAATACCACTTACAGCGCACGATAATGGCAACTGACTTCAAAACTATCACCTCGCTTTCTATAAGAAGCAGGTAATTAAAGTTTAATATGGAGTTATAAATGGCGCATACACCAGTACTTTACAGTGTTACTATCGAACACTCCAAATAGGAACTGCTTTTAAACGATGTGTCCATTTAACCTGATTCAGTCTAACTAAAATGGGTAAGGCACGCTATCTGTTTGCGTTTTACCAAGGGCAGACTGTGAGGGCCCCAGGCTCGGCACGAGCATTTTCGAAACTGCACGATTTGTCGGGTGCTCGAGGAGAACTGTTGTGAGTTCTTCAAAATAATGGCTGAATCTAGTACTAAAATGGATGTTAAACTGCTCACCAACACTGGATCAGAATACCACTTTCAGCGCACGATAATGGCAACTGACTTCAAAACTATCACCTCGCTTCCTATAAGAAGCAGGTAATTAAAGTTTAATATGGAGTTATAAATGGCACATACACCAGTACTTTACAGTGTTACTATCGAACACTCCAAATAGGAATTGCTTTTAAACGATGTGTCCATTTAACCTGATTCAGTCTAACTAAAATGGGTAAGGCACGCTATCTGTTTGCGTTTTACCAAGGGCAGACTGTGAGGGCCCCAGGCTCGGCACGAGCATTTTCGAAACTGCACGATTTGTCGGGTGCTCGAGGAGAACTGTTGTGAGTTCTTCAAAATAATGGCTGAATCTAGTACTAAAATGGATGTTAAACTGCTCACCAACACTGGATCAGAATACCACTTACAGCGCACGATAATGGCAACTGACTTCAAAACTATCACCTCGCTTTCTATAAGAAGCAGGTAATTAAAGTTTAATATGGAGTTATAAATGGCGCATACACCAGTACTTTACAGTGTTACTATCGAACACTCCAAATAGGAACTGCTTTTAAACGATGTGTCCATTTAACCTGATTCAGTCTAACTAAAATGGGTAAGGCACGCTATCTGTTTGCGTTTTACCAAGGGCAGACTGTGAGGGCCCCAGGCTCGGCACGAGCATTTTCGAAACTGCACGATTTGTCGGGTGCTCGAGGAGAACTGTTGTGAGTTCTTCAAAATAATGGCTGAATCTAGTACTAAAATGGATGTTAAACTGCTCACCAACACTGGATCAGAATACCACTTACAGCGCACGATAATGGCAACTGACTTCAAAACTATCACCTCGCTTTCTATAAGAAGCAGGTAATTAAAGTTTAATATGGAGTTATAAATGGCGCATACACCAGTACTTTACAGTGTTACTATCGAACACTCCAAATAGGAACTGCTTTTAAACGATGTGTCCATTTAACCTGATTCAGTCTAACTAAAATGGGTAAGGCACGCTATCTGTTTGCGTTTTACCAAGGGCAGACTGTGAGGGCCCCAGGCTCGGCACGAGCATTTTCGAAACTGCACGATTTGTCGGGTGCTCGAGGAGAACTGTTGTGAGTTCTTCAAAATAATGGCTGAATCTAGTACTAAAATGGATGTTAAACTGCTCACCAACACTGGATCAGAATACCACTTACAGCGCACGATAATGGCAACTGACTTCAAAACTATCACCTCGCTTTCTATAAGAAGCAGGTAATTAAAGTTTAATATGGAGTTATAAATGGCGCATACACCAGTACTTTACAGTGTTACTATCGAACACTCCAAATAGGAACTGCTTTTAAACGATGTGTCCATTTAACCTGATTCAGTCTAACTAAAATGGGTAAGGCACGCTATCTGTTTGCGTTTTACCAAGGGCAGACTGTGAGGGCCCCAGGCTCGGCACGAGCATTTTCGAAACTGCACGATTTGTCGGGTGCTCGAGGAGAACTGTTGTGAGTTCTTCAAAATAATGGCTGAATCTAGTACTAAAATGGATGTTAAACTGCTCACCAACACTGGATCAGAATACCACTTACAGCGCACGATAATGGCAACTGACTTCAAAACTATCACCTCGCTTTCTATAAGAAGCAGGTAATTAAAGTTTAATATGGAGTTATAAATGGCGCATACACCAGTACTTTACAGTGTTACTATCGAACACTCCAAATAGGAACTGCTTTTAAACGATGTGTCCATTTAACCTGATTCAGTCTAACTAAAATGGGTAAGGCACGCTATCTGTTTGCGTTTTACCAAGGGCAGACTGTGAGGGCCCCAGGCTCGGCACGAGCATTTTCGAAACTGCACGATTTGTCGGGTGCTCGAGGAGAACTGTTGTGAGTTCTTCAAAATAATGGCTGAATCTAGTACTAAAATGGATGTTAAACTGCTCACCAACACTGGATCAGAATACCACTTACAGCGCACGATAATGGCAACTGACTTCAAAACTATCACCTCGCTTTCTATAAGAAGCAGGTAATTAAAGTTTAATATGGAGTTATAAATGGCGCATACACCAGTACTTTACAGTGTTACTATCGAACACTCCAAATAGGAACTGCTTTTAAACGATGTGTCCATTTAACCTGATTCAGTCTAACTAAAATGGGTAAGGCACGCTATCTGTTTGCGTTTTACCAAGGGCAGACTGTGAGGGCCCCAGGCTCGGCGCGAGCATTTTCGAAACTGCACGATTTGTCGGGTGCTCGAGGAGAACTGTTGTGAGTTCTTCAAAATAATGGCTGAATCTAGTACTAAAATGGATGTTAAACTGCTCACCAACACTGGATCAGAATACCACTTTCAGCGCACGATAATGGCAACTGACTTCAAAACTATCACCTCGCTTTCTATAAGAAGCAGGTAATTAAAGTTTAATATGGAGTTATAAATGGCGCATACACCAGTACTTTACAGTGTTACTATCGAACACTCCAAATAGGAACTGCTTTTAAACGATGTGTCCATTTAACCTGATTCAGTCTAACTAAAATGGGTAAGGCACGCTATCTGTTTGCGTTTTACCAAGGGCAGACTGTGAGGGCCCCAGGCTCGGCACGAGCATTTTCGAAACTGCACGATTTGTCGGGTGCTCGAGGAGAACTGTTGTGAGTTCTTCAAAATAATGGCTGAATCTAGTACTAAAATGGATGTTAAACTGCTCACCAACACTGGATCAGAATACCACTTACAGCGCACGATAATGGCAACTGACTTCAAAACTATCACCTCGCTTTCTATAAGAAGCAGGTAATTAAAGTTTAATATGGAGTTATAAATGGCGCATACACCAGTACTTTACAGTGTTACTATCGAACACTCCAAATAGGAACTGCTTTTAAACGATGTGTCCATTTAACCTGATTCAGTCTAACTAAAATGGGTAAGGCACGCTATCTGTTTGCGTTTTACCAAGGGCAGACTGTGAGGGCCCCAGGCTCGGCACGAGCATTTTCGAAACTGCACGATTTGTCGGGTGCTCGAGGAGAACTGTTGTGAGTTCTTCAAAATAATGGCTGAATCTAGTACTAAAATGGATGTTAAACTGCTCACCAACACTGGATCAGAATACCACTTACAGCGCACGATAATGGCAACTGACTTCAAAACTATCACCTCGCTTTCTATAAGAAGCAGGTAATTAAAGTTTAATATGGAGTTATAAATGGCGCATACACCAGTACTTTACAGTGTTACTATCGAACACTCCAAATAGGAACTGCTTTTAAACGATGTGTCCATTTAACCTGATTCAGTCTAACTAAAATGGGTAAGGCACGCTATCTGTTTGCGTTTTACCAAGGGCAGACTGTGAGGGCCCCAGGCTCGGCACGAGCATTTTCGAAACTGCACGATTTGTCGGGTGCTCGAGGAGAACTGTTGTGAGTTCTTCAAAATAATGGCTGAATCTAGTACTAAAATGGATGTTAAACTGCTCACCAACACTGGATCAGAATACCACTTACAGCGCACGATAATGGCAACTGACTTCAAAACTATCACCTCGCTTTCTATAAGAAGCAGGTAATTAAAGTTTAATATGGAGTTATAAATGGCGCATACACCAGTACTTTACAGTGTTACTATCGAACACTCCAAATAGGAACTGCTTTTAAACGATGTGTCCATTTAACCTGATTCAGTCTAACTAAAATGGGTAAGGCACGCTATCTGTTTGCGTTTTACCAAGGGCAGACTGTGAGGGCCCCAGGCTCGGCACGAGCATTTTCGAAACTGCACGATTTGTCGGGTGCTCGAGGAGAACTGTTGTGAGTTCTTCAAAATAATGGCTGAATCTAGTACTAAAATGGATGTTAAACTGCTCACCAACACTGGATCAGAATACCACTTACAGCGCACGATAATGGCAACTGACTTCAAAACTATCACCTCGCTTTCTATAAGAAGCAGGTAATTAAAGTTTAATATGGAGTTATAAATGGCGCATACACCAGTACTTTACAGTGTTACTATCGAACACTCCAAATAGGAACTGCTTTTAAACGATGTGTCCATTTAACCTGATTCAGTCTAACTAAAATGGGTAAGGCACGCTATCTGTTTGCGTTTTACCAAGGGCAGACTGTGAGGGCCCCAGGCTCGGCACGAGCATTTTCGAAACTGCACGATTTGTCGGGTGCTCGAGGAGAACTGTTGTGAGTTCTTCAAAATAATGGCTGAATCTAGTACTAAAATGGATGTTAAACTGCTCACCAACACTGGATCAGAATACCACTTTCAGCGCACGATAATGGCAACTGACTTCAAAACTATCACCTCGCTTTCTATAAGAAGCAGGTAATTAAAGTTTAATATGGAGTTATAAATGGCGCATACACCAGTACTTTACAGTGTTACTATCGAACACTCCAAATAGGAACTGCTTTTAAACGATGTGTCCATTTAACCTGATTCAGTCTAACTAAAATGGGTAAGGCACGCTATCTGTTTGCGTTTTACCAAGGGCAGACTGTGAGGGCCCCAGGCTCGGCACGAGCATTTTCGAAACTGCACGATTTGTCGGGTGCTCGAGGAGAACTGTTGTGAGTTCTTCAAAATAATGGCTGAATCTAGTACTAAAATGGATGTTAAACTGCTCACCAACACTGGATCAGAATACCACTTACAGCGCACGATAATGGCAACTGACTTCAAAACTATCACCTCGCTTTCTATAAGAAGCAGGTAATTAAAGTTTAATATGGAGTTATAAATGGCGCATACACCAGTACTTTACAGTGTTACTATCGAACACTCCAAATAGGAACTGCTTTTAAACGATGTGTCCATTTAACCTGATTCAGTCTAACTAAAATGGGTAAGGCACGCTATCTGTTTGCGTTTTACCAAGGGCAGACTGTGAGGGCCCCAGGCTCGGCACGAGCATTTTCGAAACTGCACGATTTGTCGGGTGCTCGAGGAGAACTGTTGTGAGTTCTTCAAAATAATGGCTGAATCTAGTACTAAAATGGATGTTAAACTGCTCACCAACACTGGATCAGAATACCACTTACAGCGCACGATAATGGCAACTGACTTCAAAACTATCACCTCGCTTTCTATATGAAGCAGGTAATTAAAGTTTAATATGGAGTTATAAATGGCGCATACACCAGTACTTTACAGTGTTACTATCGAACACTCCAAATAGGAACTGCTTTTAAACGATGTGTCCATTTAACCTGATTCAGTCTAACTAAAATGGGTAAGGCACGCTATCTGTTTGCGTTTTACCAAGGGCAGACTGTGAGGGCCCCAGGCTCGGCACGAGCATTTTCGAAACTGCACGATTTGTCGGGTGCTCGAGGAGAACTGTTGTGAGTTCTTCAAAATAATGGCTGAATCTAGTACTAAAATGGATGTTAAACTGCTCACCAACACTGGATCAGAATACCACTTACAGCGCACGATAATGGCAACTGACTTCAAAACTATCACCTCGCTTTCTATAAGAAGCAGGTAATTAAAGTTTAATATGGAGTTATAAATGGCGCATACACCAGTACTTTACAGTGTTACTATCGAACACTCCAAATAGGAACTGCTTTTAAACGATGTGTCCATTTAACCTGATTCAGTCTAACTAAAATGGGGAAGGCACGCTATCTGTTTGCGTTTTACCAAGGGCAGACTGTGAGGGCCCCAGGCTCGGCACGAGCATTTTCGAAACTGCACGATTTGTCGGGTGCTCGAGGAGAACTGTTGTGAGTTCTTCAAAATAATGGCTGAATCTAGTACTAAAATGGATGTTAAACTGCTCACCAACACTGGATCAGAATACCACTTACAGCGCACGATAATGGCAACTGACTTCAAAACTATCACCTCGCTTTCTATAAGAAGCAGGTAATTAAAGTTTAATATGGAGTTATAAATGGCGCATACACCAGTACTTTACAGTGTTACTATCGAACACTCCAAATAGGAACTGCTTTTAAACGATGTGTCCATTTAACCTGATTCAGTCTAACTAAAATGGGGAAGGCACGCTATCTGTTTGCGTTTTACCAAGGGCAGACTGTGAGGGCCCCAGGCTCGGCACGAGCATTTTCGAAACTGCACGATTTGTCGGGTGCTCGAGGAGAACTGTTGTGAGTTCTTCAAAATAATGGCTGAATCTAGTACTAAAATGGATGTTAAACTGCTCACCAACACTGGATCAGAATACCACTTACAGCGCACGATAATGGCAACTGACTTCAAAACTATCACCTCGCTTTCTATAAGAAGCAGGTAATTAAAGTTTAATATGGAGTTATAAATGGCGCATACACCAGTACTTTACAGTGTTACTATCGAACACTCCAAATAGGAACTGCTTTTAAACGATGTGTCCATTTAACCTGATTCAGTCTAACTAAAATGGGTAAGGCACGCTATCTGTTTGCGTTTTACCAAGGGCAGACTGTGAGGGCCCCAGGCTCGGCACGAGCATTTTCGAAACTGCACGATTTGTCGGGTGCTCGAGGAGAACTGTTGTGAGTTCTTCAAAATAATGGCTGAATCTAGTACTAAAATGGATGTTAAACTGCTCACCAACACTGGATCAGAATACCACTTACAGCGCACGATAATGGCAACTGACTTCAAAACTATCACCTCGCTTTCTATAAGAAGCAGGTAATTAAAGTTTAATATGGAGTTATAAATGGCGCATACACCAGTACTTTACAGTGTTACTATCGAACACTCCAAATAGGAACTGCTTTTAAACGATGTGTCCATTTAACCTGATTCAGTCTAACTAAAATGGGTAAGGCACGCTATCTGTTTGCGTTTTACCAAGGGCAGACTGTGAGGGCCCCAGGCTCGGCGCGAGCATTTTCGAAACTGCACGATTTGTCGGGTGCTCGAGGAGAACTGTTGTGAGTTCTTCAAAATAATGGCTGAATCTAGTACTAAAATGGATGTTAAACTGCTCACCAACACTGGATCAGAATACCACTTTCAGCGCACGATAATGGCAACTGACTTCAAAACTATCACCTCGCTTTCTATAAGAAGCAGGTAATTAAAGTTTAATATGGAGTTATAAATGGCGCATACACCAGTACTTTACAGTGTTACTATCGAACACTCCAAATAGGAACTGCTTTTAAACGATGTGTCCATTTAACCTGATTCAGTCTAACTAAAATGGGTAAGGCACGCTATCTGTTTGCGTTTTACCAAGGGCAGACTGTGAGGGCCCCAGGCTCGGCACGAGCATTTTCGAAACTGCACGATTTGTCGGGTGCTCGAGGAGAACTGTTGTGAGTTCTTCAAAATAATGGCTGAATCTAGTACTAAAATGGATGTTAAACTGCTCACCAACACTGGATCAGAATACCACTTTCAGCGCACGATAATGGCAACTGACTTCAAAACTATCACCTCGCTTTCTATAAGAAGCAGGTAATTAAAGTTTAATATGGAGTTATAAATGGCGCATACACCAGTACTTTACAGTGTTACTATCGAACACTCCAAATAGGAACTGCTTTTAAACGATGTGTCCATTTAACCTGATTCAGTCTAACTAAAATGGGTAAGGCACGCTATCTGTTTGCGTTTTACCAAGGGCAGACTGTGAGGGCCCCAGGCTCGGCACGAGCATTTTCGAAACTGCACGATTTGTCGGGTGCTCGAGGAGAACTGTTGTGAGTTCTTCAAAATAATGGCTGAATCTAGTACTAAAATGGATGTTAAACTGCTCACCAACACTGGATCAGAATACCACTTACAGCGCACGATAATGGCAACTGACTTCAAAACTATCACCTCGCTTTCTATAAGAAGCAGGTAATTAAAGTTTAATATGGAGTTATAAATGGCGCATACACCAGTACTTTACAGTGTTACTATCGAACACTCCAAATAGGAACTGCTTTTAAACGATGTGTCCATTTAACCTGATTCAGTCTAACTAAAATGGGTAAGGCACGCTATCTGTTTGCGTTTTACCAAGGGCAGACTGTGAGGGCCCCAGGCTCGGCACGAGCATTTTCGAAACTGCACGATTTGTCGGGTGCTCGAGGAGAACTGTTGTGAGTTCTTCAAAATAATGGCTGAATCTAGTACTAAAATGGATGTTAAACTGCTCACCAACACTGGATCAGAATACCACTTACAGCGCACGATAATGGCAACTGACTTCAAAACTATCACCTCGCTTTCTATAAGAAGCAGGTAATTAAAGTTTAATATGGAGTTATAAATGGCGCATACACCAGTACTTTACAGTGTTACTATCGAACACTCCAAATAGGAACTGCTTTTAAACGATGTGTCCATTTAACCTGATTCAGTCTAACTAAAATGGGTAAGGCACGCTATCTGTTTGCGTTTTACCAAGGGCAGACTGTGAGGGCCCCAGGCTCGGCACGAGCATTTTCGAAACTGCACGATTTGTCGGGTGCTCGAGGAGAACTGTTGTGAGTTCTTCAAAATAATGGCTGAATCTAGTACTAAAATGGATGTTAAACTGCTCACCAACACTGGATCAGAATACCACTTACAGCGCACGATAATGGCAACTGACTTCAAAACTATCACCTCGCTTTCTATAAGAAGCAGGTAATTAAAGTTTAATATGGAGTTATAAATGGCGCATACACCAGTACTTTACAGTGTTACTATCGAACACTCCAAATAGGAACTGCTTTTAAACGATGTGTCCATTTAACCTGATTCAGTCTAACTAAAATGGGTAAGGCACGCTATCTGTTTGCGTTTTACCAAGGGCAGACTGTGAGGGCCCCAGGCTCGGCACGAGCATTTTCGAAACTGCACGATTTGTCGGGTGCTCGAGGAGAACTGTTGTGAGTTCTTCAAAATAATGGCTGAATCTAGTACTAAAATGGATGTTAAACTGCTCACCAACACTGGATCAGAATACCACTTACAGCGCACGATAATGGCAACTGACTTCAAAACTATCACCTCGCTTTCTATAAGAAGCAGGTAATTAAAGTTTAATATGGAGTTATAAATGGCGCATACACCAGTACTTTACAGTGTTACTATCGAACACTCCAAATAGGAACTGCTTTTAAACGATGTGTCCATTTAACCTGATTCAGTCTAACTAAAATGGGTAAGGCACGCTATCTGTTTGCGTTTTACCAAGGGCAGACTGTGAGGGCCCCAGGCTCGGCACGAGCATTTTCGAAACTGCACGATTTGTCGGGTGCTCGAGGAGAACTGTTGTGAGTTCTTCAAAATAATGGCTGAATCTAGTACTAAAATGGATGTTAAACTGCTCACCAACACTGGATCAGAATACCACTTACAGCGCACGATAATGGCAACTGACTTCAAAACTATCACCTCGCTTTCTATAAGAAGCAGGTAATTAAAGTTTAATATGGAGTTATAAATGGCGCATACACCAGTACTTTACAGTGTTACTATCGAACACTCCAAATAGGAACTGCTTTTAAACGATGTGTCCATTTAACCTGATTCAGTCTAACTAAAATGGGTAAGGCACGCTATCTGTTTGCGTTTTACCAAGGGCAGACTGTGAGGGCCCCAGGCTCGGCACGAGCATTTTCGAAACTGCACGATTTGTCGGGTGCTCGAGGAGAACTGTTGTGAGTTCTTCAAAATAATGGCTGAATCTAGTACTAAAATGGATGTTAAACTGCTCACCAACACTGGATCAGAATACCACTTACAGCGCACGATAATGGCAACTGACTTCAAAACTATCACCTCGCTTTCTATAAGAAGCAGGTAATTAAAGTTTAATATGGAGTTATAAATGGCGCATACACCAGTACTTTACAGTGTTACTATCGAACACTCCAAATAGGAACTGCTTTTAAACGATGTGTCCATTTAACCTGATTCAGTCTAACTAAAATGGGTAAGGCACGCTATCTGTTTGCGTTTTACCAAGGGCAGACTGTGAGGGCCCCAGGCTCGGCACGAGCATTTTCGAAACTGCACGATTTGTCGGGTGCTCGAGGAGAACTGTTGTGAGTTCTTCAAAATAATGGCTGAATCTAGTACTAAAATGGATGTTAAACTGCTCACCAACACTGGATCAGAATACCACTTACAGCGCACGATAATGGCAACTGACTTCAAAACTATCACCTCGCTTTCTATAAGAAGCAGGTAATTAAAGTTTAATATGGAGTTATAAATGGCGCATACACCAGTACTTTACAGTGTTACTATCGAACACTCCAAATAGGAACTGCTTTTAAACGATGTGTCCATTTAACCTGATTCAGTCTAACTAAAATGGGTAAGGCACGCTATCTGTTTGCGTTTTACCAAGGGCAGACTGTGAGGGCCCCAGGCTCGGCACGAGCATTTTCGAAACTGCACGATTTGTCGGGTGCTCGAGGAGAACTGTTGTGAGTTCTTCAAAATAATGGCTGAATCTAGTACTAAAATGGATGTTAAACTGCTCACCAACACTGGATCAGAATACCACTTACAGCGCACGATAATGGCAACTGACTTCAAAACTATCACCTCGCTTTCTATAAGAAGCAGGTAATTAAAGTTTAATATGGAGTTATAAATGGCGCATACACCAGTACTTTACAGTGTTACTATCGAACACTCCAAATAGGAACTGCTTTTAAACGATGTGTCCATTTAACCTGATTCAGTCTAACTAAAATGGGTAAGGCACGCTATCTGTTTGCGTTTTACCAAGGGCAGACTGTGAGGGCCCCAGGCTCGGCACGAGCATTTTCGAAACTGCACGATTTGTCGGGTGCTCGAGGAGAACTGTTGTGAGTTCTTCAAAATAATGGCTGAATCTAGTACTAAAATGGATGTTAAACTGCTCACCAACACTGGATCAGAATACCACTTACAGCGCACGATAATGGCAACTGACTTCAAAACTATCACCTCGCTTTCTATAAGAAGCAGGTAATTAAAGTTTAATATGGAGTTATAAATGGCGCATACACCAGTACTTTACAGTGTTACTATCGAACACTCCAAATAGGAACTGCTTTTAAACGATGTGTCCATTTAACCTGATTCAGTCTAACTAAAATGGGTAAGGCACGCTATCTGTTTGCGTTTTACCAAGGGCAGACTGTGAGGGCCCCAGGCTCGGCACGAGCATTTTCGAAACTGCACGATTTGTCGGGTGCTCGAGGAGAACTGTTGTGAGTTCTTCAAAATAATGGCTGAATCTAGTACTAAAATGGATGTTAAACTGCTCACCAACACTGGATCAGAATACCACTTACAGCGCACGATAATGGCAACTGACTTCAAAACTATCACCTCGCTTTCTATAAGAAGCAGGTAATTAAAGTTTAATATGGAGTTATAAATGGCGCATACACCAGTACTTTACAGTGTTACTATCGAACACTCCAAATAGGAACTGCTTTTAAACGATGTGTCCATTTAACCTGATTCAGTCTAACTAAAATGGGGAAGGCACGCTATCTGTTTGCGTTTTACCAAGGGCAGACTGTGAGGGCCCCAGGCTCGGCACGAGCATTTTCGAAACTGCACGATTTGTCGGGTGCTCGAGGAGAACTGTTGTGAGTTCTTCAAAATAATGGCTGAATCTAGTACTAAAATGGATGTTAAACTGCTCACCAACACTGGATCAGAATACCACTTACAGCGCACGATAATGGCAACTGACTTCAAAACTATCACCTCGCTTTCTATAAGAAGCAGGTAATTAAAGTTTAATATGGAGTTATAAATGGCGCATACACCAGTACTTTACAGTGTTACTATCGAACACTCCAAATAGGAACTGCTTTTAAACGATGTGTCCATTTAACCTGATTCAGTCTAACTAAAATGGGTAAGGCACGCTATCTGTTTGCGTTTTACCAAGGGCAGACTGTGAGGGCCCCAGGCTCGGCACGAGCATTTTCGAAACTGCACGATTTGTCGGGTGCTCGAGGAGAACTGTTGTGAGTTCTTCAAAATAATGGCTGAATCTAGTACTAAAATGGATGTTAAACTGCTCACCAACACTGGATCAGAATACCACTTACAGCGCACGATAATGGCAACTGACTTCAAAACTATCACCTCGCTTTCTATAAGAAGCAGGTAATTAAAGTTTAATATGGAGTTATAAATGGCGCATACACCAGTACTTTACAGTGTTACTATCGAACACTCCAAATAGGAACTGCTTTTAAACGATGTGTCCATTTAACCTGATTCAGTCTAACTAAAATGGGTAAGGCACGCTATCTGTTTGCGTTTTACCAAGGGCAGACTGTGAGGGCCCCAGGCTCGGCACGAGCATTTTCGAAACTGCACGATTTGTCGGGTGCTCGAGGAGAACTGTTGTGAGTTCTTCAAAATAATGGCTGAATCTAGTACTAAAATGGATGTTAAACTGCTCACCAACACTGGATCAGAATACCAATTACAGCGCACGATAATGGCAACTGACTTCAAAACTATCACCTCGCTTTCTATAAGAAGCAGGTAATTAAAGTTTAATATGGAGTTATAAATGGCGCATACACCAGTACTTTACAGTGTTACTATCGAACACTCCAAATAGGAACTGCTTTTAAACGATGTGTCCATTTAACCTGATTCAGTCTAACTAAAATGGGTAAGGCACGCTATCTGTTTGCGTTTTACCAAGGGCAGACTGTGAGGGCCCCAGGCTCGGCACGAGCATTTTCGAAACTGCACGATTTGTCGGGTGCTCGAGGAGAACTGTTGTGAGTTCTTCAAAATAATGGCTGAATCTAGTACTAAAATGGATGTTAAACTGCTCACCAACACTGGATCAGAATACCACTTTCAGCGCACGATAATGGCAACTGACTTCAAAACTATCACCTCGCTTTCTATAAGAAGCAGGTAATTAAAGTTTAATATGGAGTTATAAATGGCGCATACACCAGTACTTTACAGTGTTACTATCGAACACTCCAAATAGGAACTGCTTTTAAACGATGTGTCCATTTAACCTGATTCAGTCTAACTAAAATGGGTAAGGCACGCTATCTGTTTGCGTTTTACCAAGGGCAGACTGTGAGGGCCCCAGGCTCGGCACGAGCATTTTCGAAACTGCACGATTTGTCGGGTGCTCGAGGAGAACTGTTGTGAGTTCTTCAAAATAATGGCTGAATCTAGTACTAAAATGGATGTTAAACTGCTCACCAACACTGGATCAGAATACCACTTTCAGCGCACGATAATGGCAACTGACTTCAAAACTATCACCTCGCTTTCTATAAGAAGCAGGTAATTAAAGTTTAATATGGAGTTATAAATGGCGCATACACCAGTACTTTACAGTGTTACTATCGAACACTCCAAATAGGAACTGCTTTTAAACGATGTGTCCATTTAACCTGATTCAGTCTAACTAAAATGGGTAAGGCACGCTATCTGTTTGCGTTTTACCAAGGGCAGACTGTGAGGGCCCCAGGCTCGGCACGAGCATTTTCGAAACTGCACGATTTGTCGGGTGCTCGAGGAGAACTGTTGTGAGTTCTTCAAAATAATGGCTGAATCTAGTACTAAAATGGATGTTAAACTGCTCACCAACACTGGATCAGAATACCACTTACAGCGCACGATAATGGCAACTGACTTCAAAACTATCACCTCGCTTTCTATAAGAAGCAGGTAATTAAAGTTTAATATGGAGTTATAAATGGCGCATACACCAGTACTTTACAGTGTTACTATCGAACACTCCAAATAGGAACTGCTTTTAAACGATGTGTCCATTTAACCTGATTCAGTCTAACTAAAATGGGGAAGGCACGCTATCTGTTTGCGTTTTACCAAGGGCAGACTGTGAGGGCCCCAGGCTCGGCACGAGCATTTTCGAAACTGCACGATTTGTCGGGTGCTCGAGGAGAACTGTTGTGAGTTCTTTAACATATGGGGAAAACAGATCCAGACTTTAATGATGGGGATAGTACAAGTGTGTCTGAACACAGAGTGTGCCGAACGCTCCTAATGACGAGCCTCCGCAGACGACAGTCCACGCATGTCCCAATTTTAACACCACAACATCGGCAACTACGACTGACACGGGCAAGTGACCATTGGCATTGGACGTTGGTGCAGTGGCAGAGCGTTAGTTGGTCGAGTCATGCTGATGGGAGGGCACGAATCCGTTGTCATCCAGGAATCAGCACCTTGACACCTGTAGTGCGGGACGGAGACAAGCTGGCGGCGGCTACATTGTGCTCTGCGGAGTATTCACTTGGGCATCCATGGATCCAGTGGAGCTTGTGCAAGGCACCATGACGGCCATGGAGTATCGTACACTGGTTGCAGACCACGTACACCCCTTCATCACTTTCATATCTCCCGTGTGATGGTGTGGTTCGAGGGACACAATGGCCAGTTCCAATTGATGTGCTGGCCCCCCATCTCGCCAGATCTGAAGCTGATCGAACACATCTGGGACGTGACTGAACGCGGTTCAGAGCTCATCACGTCCCTCCCCGGAATTCACCGGGAATTAGGTGACTTGTGTGTGCAGTTTTGGTGTCAGCTCCCTCCAGCGACCCTCCAAGGCCTCACTGCTTCCGTGCCATTGCGCGTCGCCATTTTTATATGTGCCAAAGGCGGAAACACCGGCTATTACGTAGGTGGTCCTCATGTCCTGGCTGATCTTTATAAAGGAAAGTGAGATCGTATTTTGTTCATTTGGGGCTTATGGTAAGATTTCATATAACGGAGAAAGTTTTTCAAGGCGTTAAAACTAGAGCTATAGCATGTTATGAACTGAGAGGTTAAAATTTATTATGTTGATGGGCATTCACAGTTTAGAATATATACAGGGCTATTACAAATGATTGAAGCGATTTCATAAATTCACTGTAGCTCCATTCATTGACATATGGTCACGACACACTACAGATATGTAGAAAAACTCATAAAGTTTTGTTCGGCTGAAGCCGCACTTCAGGTTTCTGCCGCCAGAGCGCTCGAGAGCGTAGTGAGACAAAATGGCGACAGGAGCCGAGAAAGCGTATGTCGTGCTTGAAATACACTCACATCAGTCAGTCATAACAGTGCAACGACACTTCAGGACGAAGTTCAACAAAGGTTCACCAACTGCTAACTCCATTCAGCGATGGTATGCGCAGTTTAAAGCTTCTGGATGCCTCTGTAAGGGGAAATCAACAGGTCGGCCTGCAGTGAGCGAAGAAACGGTTGAACGCGTGCGGGCAAGTTTCACACATAGTGATGTGAAAGATTCAGTGTTTAAACCTCCTCTACCAAGAAACGTGCCAGAACTGCGAGCTCGCATCAACAATGCTTTCGAACTCATTGATGGGGACATGCTGCGCCGAGTGTGGAGGAACTTGATTATTGGCTTGATGTCTGCCGAATCACTAAAGGGGCACATATCGAACATTTGTGAATGCCTAAAAAAACTTTTTGAGTATTTGTATGTGTGTGCGAAGCATTGTGAAAATATCTCAAATAACAAAATTACGGTAGAGCTGTGAAATCGCTTCAATCATTTGTAATAACCCTGTATATATATATATATATATATATATATATATATATATATATATATACTCCTGGAAATGGAAAAAAGAACACATTGACACCGGTGTGTCAGACCCACCATACTTGCTCCGGACACTGCGAGAGGGCTGTACAAGCAATGATCACACGCACGGCACAGCGGACACACCAGGAACCGCGGTGTTGGCCGTCGAATGGCGCTAGCTGCGCAGCATTTGTGCACCGCCGCCGTCAGTGTCAGCCAGTTTGCCGTGGCATACGGAGCTCCATCGCAGTCTTTAGCACTGGTAGCATGCCGCGACAGCGTGGACGTGAACCGTATGTGCAGTTGACGGACTTTGAGCGAGGGCGTATAGTGGGCATGCGGGAGGCCGGGTGGACGTACCGCCGAATTGCTCAACACGTGGGGCGTGAGGTCTCCACAGTACATCGATGTTGTCGCCAGTGGTCGGCGGAAGGTGCACGTGCCCGTCGACCTGGGACCGGACCGCAGCGACGCACGGATGCACGCCAAGACCGTAGGATCCTACGCAGTGCCGTAGGGGACCGCACCGCCACTTCCCAGCAAATTAGGGACACTGTTGCTCCTGGGGTATCGGCGAGGACCATTCGCAACCGTCTCCATGAAGCTGGGCTACGGTCCCGCACACCGTTAGGCCGTCTTCCGCTCACGCCCCAACATCGTGCAGCCCGCCTCCAGTGGTGTCGCGACAGGCGTGAATGGAGGGACGAATGGAGACGTGTCGTCTTCAGCGATGAGAGTCGCTTCTGCCTTGGTGCCAATGATGGTCGTATGCGTGTTTGGCGCCGTGCAGGTGAGCGCCACAATCAGGACTGCATACGACCGAGGCACACAGGGCCAACACCCGGCATCATGGTGTGGGGAGCGATCTCCTACACTGGCCGTACACCACTGGTGATCGTCGAGGGGACACTGAATAGTGCACGGTACATCCAAACCGTCATAGAACCCATCGTTCTACCATTCCTAGACCGGCAAGGGAACTTGCTGTTCCAACAGGACAATGCACGTCCGCATGTATCCCGTGCCACCCAACGTGCTCTAGAAGGTGTAAGTCAACTACTCTGGCCAGCAAGATCTCCGGATCTGTCCCCCATTGAGCATGTTTGGGACTGGATGAAGCGTCGTCTCACGCGGTCTGCACGTCCAGCATGAACGCTGGTCCAACTGAGGCGCCAGGTGGAAATGGCAGGGCAAGCCGTTCCACAGGACTACATCCAGCATCTCTACGATCGTCTCCATGGGAGAATAGCAGCCTGCATTGCTGCGAAAGGTGGATATACACTGTACTAGTGCCGACATTGTGCATGCTCTGTTGCCTGTGTCTATGTGCCTGTGGTTCTGTCAGTGTGATCATGTGATGTATCTGACCCCACGAATGTGTCAATAAAGTTTCCCCTTCCTGGGACAATGAATTCACGGTGTTCTTATTTCAATTTTCTGGCCACCGTAAATGCAACACCAAGAAAGACAAGAGGTAGCACAACAAGATTTATTTTGTAGATAACATGTTGACCAAGTATCAGATGATTACTTGTACAGACGTCTGTGACATGTAGTTCCTGCCAGAATCAGTAGCGAGAGTAAGCGCCATTGTTGGAGATCACCGCTGCCACACGTCTCGGCATTGAGTCAAAGAGACGTTGGATGTGTTCCTGGGGTACAGCAGCCCAAGCAGCTTTCACACGTTGCCAAAGATCATCTGGTGTGGCAGCTGGGGATGTAATCTGGGTCACTCGTTGAGCAACCATGGACCGCATGTTTTCTATCGGCGAAAGATCCGGAGATCGAGCCGGCCAGGGAAGCAATCCAATCTGGTTATTGACGAAGAACCTTTGGACAATGCATGCCACGTGTGGTCGCGCATTATCCTGTTGAAATATGGCTGTGGCTGAGCCCTGAAGGTAAGGAAGAACAACTGGCTCCAGCACCTCGGATATGTAGCGCCGGCTATTTAAAGTACCGGCCATGCGTACTAGAGGCGTGCGAGAGTAATATCCAATACCGCCCCATACCATAATACCCGGTGCAAGAACAGTGTGGCGGTGCATAATGCAGCTGTCCAGCATCCTCTCTCCACGGTGTCTCTGTAGTGGACTGTTAAGGCAGCCAGTCCACAGTGAAGTAGCCGAAAGGGCACGCGTCAACTCACGCCGTCTGGCGTTAAGTCTGGAACAGGATTCGTAATGAATGTGATAAAGAAAATAATGTAGCTACTAGAACACTTAACTTTTATATTGTCCTTTGGTATACAGCATTCTGGATGATACAAGTGAGACTCTTTAGATTCAGGAAGTAATTAATGGCGCCTTGCTAGGTCGTAGCCATGGACTTAGCTGAAGGCTATTCTAACTGTCTCTCGGCAAATGAGAGAAAGGCTTCGTCAGTGTAGTCGCTAGCAATGTCGTCGTACAACTGGGCGAGTGCTAGTACGTCTCTCGAGACCTGCCTTGTGGTGGCGCTCGGTCTGCGATCCTGACAGTGGCGACACGCGGGTCCGACATGTACTAATGGACCGCGGCCGATTTAAGTACCACCTAGCAAGTGTGGTGTCTGGCGGTGACACCACAGTCTCCACACTCGAATCCGACCATCGTGGTGCTGCAGACAGAAGCGTGCCTCGTCAGTAAAGACAACGTCATTCCATTCTGCCGTCCACAGCCGTCGGTCATCACACCATTGGCGACGGAGACGTCTGTGGTTCTGCGTCAATGGTAGACGAAGCAATGGACGTCTTGCGGACAGACCACTCTGCTGTAAACGGCGTCGAATGGTACGCGCAGACACTGGATGATGCGTTACAGACGCAATGTGCTGTGCTATGGTTCGGGATGTCACTGAGCGATCCGTCACTACCATGCGCACAATCTGCCTATCAGCACGTGCAGTGGTGCACCGAGGTGAATGCGATCGACCACGTCGGTCCGTCGTACCCTCCTGCATCCAACGGTCACATATCCGCATTACAGTTGTTTGGTTTCGTCCAACACGACTAGCGATTTCTCTGTATGATAATCCACAATCTCGGTAAGCCACTATCCTTCCTCTGTCGAACTCGGATACTTGATCAAAAGATGTTCGCTGTTGTCTACGAGGCATAACTGATCGTCTTGTGAAACAACCACAAGGTAAACACACGTGCCGAACGTACACTCGTCGAAATCGCCAAGCCTTAAATGGCGCTATGAGGTGGCGCCACAGGCGCGCGTGATGTGCGTCTGCGCTGAAATTCTAATCAGTTGCATATCTCATCGCTGCAAACCCATAGTGTAAATTTCACTTGATTCGGATGCTTCCTTCGGGGTGTTGCATTTACGGTGGCCAGTATATATATATATATATATATATATATATATATATATATATATATATATATATATATCTTTGCCTCTTCATTTATGGTTAACTTCAGTCTCCCGTCACCTTCTGTGTTGGATTTTCAAAATTCTTCTGTCATGTAATTCGTGGTTCTTGTCTTTCTTCTCACCTCTAAAATTTCACCTCCTGTGATTCCTCTAGTGGTGTATCAAATTTCGGAATTAGATTTCTTCATGAAATTTCGGTTTCTACTGCAGCAATCGTTTTCTGCAAAGTTCTGTCTTCTTCTCATTTCCACACATTAATACTGCGGTGTCCATCTCGAAATGCAGTCCCTCTCTGATGTTCTTGAATTTTCCATTTTAAACTTACGCAAAAGCTACTTATGTTTCCTCTAAAACTAATCGGATTTTTCACTAACTACTATACTGACTACTGTACTGACATTTTTCCTCTAAAACTCATCGGTTTTTTCACTAACTACGCGCTTGCACTGGTTCATCAATATGCATTTTAGTCCCGACCAAGTACGCTCTACACTTCAAAATTTTGTGTTCTCTTCACCACATAGCTTCTTCTGTTCATTGCTGTTAAGAAAACAATTCCTCCTTTCAAAATACAACACATTTTTTTAGTACTATTCACACATACCGCCAACGGCCTTCCCGCGGTGGTAATACCGGTTCCCGTCAGATCACCGAAGTTAAGCGCTGTCGGGTAGGCTAGCACTTGGATGGGCTGTTGGCAAGCGGGGTGCACTCATCCCTTGTGAGGCAAACTGAGGAGCTACTTGATTGAGAAGTAGCGGCTCCGGTCTCTGAAACTGAAATACGGCCGGGAGAACGGTGTGCTGACCACATGCCCCTCCATATCTGCATCCAATGACACCTGTGGGATGAGGATGACACGGCGGCCGGTCGGTACCGTCGGGCCTTCATGGCCTGTTCGGGAGGAGCATTTTTTTTTTTTTTAGTTTAGTTCACACATACCACTCCCACACATCTCAGCACTTCAGAGGCGTAACTTAGACTTTATTCGTTAGTCCTTCTCTTTCCACAAAATTTTACGGACTTGTTAATTATTTACAACTAGACCAAAATGTCATTACACATAGATTATGACATTACACACAGATTACATAGAAATGACATACAGATAAATAAACAGAATAACACAACAAAATTATACAACATACACTCCTGGAAATGGAAAAAAGAACACATTGACACCGGTGTGTCAGACCCACCATACTTGCTCCGGACACTGCGAGAGGGCTGTACAAGCAATGATCACACGCACGGCACAGCGGACACACCAGGACCCGCGGTGTTGGCCGTCGAATGGCGCTAGCTGCACAGCATTTGTGCACCGCCGCCGTCAGTGTCAGCCAGTTTGCCGTGGCATACGGAGCTCCATCGCAGTCTTTAACACTGGTAGCATGCCGCGACAGCGTGGATGTGAACCGTATGTACAGTTGACGGACTTTGAGCGAGGGCGTATAGTGGGCATGCGGGAGGCCGGGTGGACGTACCGCCGAATTGCTCAACACGTGGGGCGTGAGGTCTCCACAGTACATCGATGTTGTCGCCAGTGGTCGGCGGAAGGTGCACGTGCCCGTCGACCTGGGACCGGACCGCAGCGACGCACGGATGCACGCCAAGACCATAGGATCCTACGCAGTGCCGTAGGGGACCGCACCGCCACTTCCCAGCAAATTAGGGACACTGTTGCTCCTGGGGTATCGGCGAGGACCATTCGCAACCGTCTCCATGAAGCTGGGCTACGGTCCCGCACACCGTTAGGCCGTCTTCCGCTCACGCCCCAACATCGTGCAGCCCGCCTCCAGTGGTGTCGCGACAGGCGTGAATGGAGAGACGAATGGAGACGTGTCGTCTTCAGCGATGAGAGTCGCTTCTGCCTTGGTGCCAATGATGGTCGTTTGCGTGTTTGGCGCCGTGCAGGTGAGCGCCACAATCAGGACTGCATACGACCGAGGCACACAGGGCCAACACCCGGCATCATGGTGTGGGGAGCGATCTCCTACACTGGCCGTACACCACTGGTGATCGTCGAGGGGACACTGAATAGTGCACGGTACATCCAAACCGTCATCGAACCCATCGTTCTACCATTCCTAGACCGGCAAGGGAACTTGCTGTTCCAACAGGACAATGCACCTCCGCATGTATCCCATGCCACCCAACGTGCTCTAGAAGGTGTAAGTCAACTACCCTGGCCAGCAAGATCTCCGGATCTGTCCCCCATTGAGCATGTTTGGGACTGGATGAAGCGTCGTCTCACGCGGTCTGCACGTCCAGCACGAACGCTGGTCCAACTGAGGCGCCAGGTGGAAATGGCATGGCAAGCCGTTCCACAGGACTACATGCAGCATCTCTACGATCGTCTCCATGGGAGAATAGCAGCCTGCATTGCTGCGAAAGGTGGATATACACTGTACTAGTGCCGACATTGTGCATGCTCTGTTGCCTGTGTCTATGTGCCTGTGGTTCTGTCAGTGTGATCATGTGATGTATGTGACCCCAGGAATGTGTCAATAAAGTTTCCCCTTCATGGGACAGTGAATTCACGGTGTTCTTATTTCAATTTCCAGGAGTGTATTACATCACGTTTCATTTATATTGTCTCATAACTTAAACAAAATAAATGAAAATGAATATCTGGTTACATATTTTATTAAGCATTCTGGACTAAACATTAGACTGGCGTTAAGCTGCTTGATGATAAAAGAAGGACTAAGCATATGGCCGTTGTAGTAATACGAGAGTCGTTCTACGTTTCTTAACATCCACTGATGAGCTAAAACTGCCTACCACGACCCTGATTACCGCTTGGTGGCGTTTCGGGCACGTGACGTGATAACAAAAGTATGTGAGCCGAGAATACATGAACAGGGTATCAACTTAGCAAAAATATGGGCTACAAATGTGGAAATCAATTTATATGAGCGATTTTGATAAAGGAGAGATTATTATTACGCAGAGCCTGTGTACGAGTATTTCGAAAAAGGCGATGCTGGTCGAGTGTTCACGTGCTACGGTCGTGAGCATCTACGGCACCGAGTGAGGTGGCGCAGTGGTTATCCCCACTGGATAGCTTCAGGCAAATGCCGGGACTGTTCCTTTGAAAGGGTGCGGTCGAGTTCCTTCCCTATCCTTCCCGACACCTGAGGGACTGATGACCTTTCAGTTTGGTCCCTTCCCCCATATCAACCAACCAACCATCTACGGAAAGAGGTAGAAGGGCACTGGAGCTACCATTAGGCATTCACACAACACGGGGTTCGGAGCCTTGTCTGCTCTGTAATGTAGGACAGATGGCAATGCCTGGCATCTCTGTCGAAAGAGCACAATGCACGTGCACGCACAAGTCTTTCGGAGCACACAGTTCATCGTACAGTGCTGAACATGGAGCTCTGCAGCAGACCACGCTTACGTGTTCACATGTTGACACAACGACATCGTCAGTTCCGATTGCAGTGGCTACGGGACCAACGGGACTCGACAGTCGATCAATGGAAATGTGTCTTTTCATTCCGTGAACCACATTTCTGCTACACTGGGCCGCTGGTCGTGGCTACAATCGCCGTCATTGAGGTGAACGGCCGCTCGCCACGAATGCAGGCTAGTGGGAGCAGTTTTACTCTATGGGAGACATCCTCCTGTGCTCACATTGGATCTGTGGCAGTAATCGAAGACACGCTGATAGCTGCGAACCACCTGCATTCCTTCATACCTGATGTTCTTCCGGACGGCGATGTCACCTTTCAGCAGAATATTTCAGTGTCTCAGAACCACACTACCGGTCATTAAAATTGCTGCACCAAGAAGAAATGCAGATGATAGACGGGTATTCATTGGACAAGTATATTATACTAGAACTGACATGTGATTACATTTTCACACCACTTGGGTGCTTAGATACTGAGAAATCAGTACCCAGGACAAACACCTCTGCCCTTAATAACGGCCTTGATACGCCTGGGCATTGAGTCAAACAGAGCTTGGATGGCGTGTACAAGTACAGCTGCCCATGCAGCTTCAACACGATACCACAGTTCATCATGAGTAGTAACTGGCATATTGTGACGAGCTAGTTGCTCGGCCACCATTGACCAGACGTTTTCAATTGGTGAGAGATCTGGAGAATGTGCTGGCCAGGTCTGCAGTCGAACATTTTCTGTATCCGGAAAGGCCCGTACATGCGGTCGTGCATTATGCTCCTGAAATGTAGTGTTTCGCAGGGATCGAATGAAGGGTAGAGCCACGCGTCGTAACACATCTGAAATGTAACGTCCACTGTTCAAAGTGCCGTCAATTCGAACAAGAGGTGACCGAGACGTGTAATCAATGGCACTCCATACAATCACGCCGGGTGATACGCCAGTATGGCGATGACGAATACACGCCTCCAACGTGCGTTCACCGCCATGTCGCCAAACACGGATGCGACCCTCATGATGCTGTAAACAGAACCTGCATTCATCCGAAAAAATGACGTTTTGCCATTCGTGCACCTAGGTTTGTCGTTGAGTACACCATCACAGGCGCTCCTGTCTGTGATCCAGCGTCAAGGGTAACCGCAGCCATGGCTGCTGCAAACGTCGTCGAACTGTTCGTACAGATGGTTGTTGTCTTGCAAACGTCCCCATCTGTTGACTCAGGGATCGAGACATGGCTGCACGATGCGTTACAGCCATGTGGATAAGATGCCTGTCATCTCGACTGCTAGTGATACGAGTCCGTTGGGATCCAGCACGGCGTTCCGAATTACCGTCCTGAAACCACCGATTCCATATTCTGCTAACAGTCATTGGATCTCGACCAACGCGAGCAGCAATTTCGCGATACGATAAACCGCAATCGCGATAGCCTACAATCCGACCTTTATCAAAGTCGGAAACGTGATGGTACACATTTCTCCTCCGTACACGAGGCATCACAACAACGTTTCACCAGGCAACGGCGGTCAACTGCTGTTTGTGTATGAGAAATCGGTTGGAAACTTTCCTCATGTCAGTACGTTGTAGGTGTCGCCACCGGCGCCAACCTTGAGCGAATGCTCTGAAAAGCTAATCATTTGCGTATCACAGCATCTTCTTCCTGTCGGTTAAATTTCGCGTCTGTAGCACGTCATCTTCTTAGTGTAGAAATTTTAATGACCAGTAGTGTAGAATCGTGTTTCAGTGGTTTGAGGAGCATTTTAGTGAACTCAGGTTGATGCCTCGGCTACCAGATTCACCTGTTGTAAACCCGGCAGGAACCATCTGGATCGCTATCGGACGCCATCACTGCTTACGTAAATCAGCGGTCCGTTATATACGCGAATTACATTATGTGTACGTAGACATCTAAAGCTACCTATCAACAAACTGTCGGATCTCTGCTATGCAGAATCAGTTATGTATTTCGTTCCAAAGACGAAGAAACAAGTTATTAATCAGGTGATCATAAAGTTTTGGCTCGTCAACGTATACCGCATAACCTTGTCCTTTCTTATAGTTAGTTTTTCAACAGACCGTACTTTAATTCCTTAAAATACTGTCCTCTTTCCCCCAGAAGTACTTTCTCAGAAATTTCTCAAATCAAGTAATATATTTCATATTAGTAGGTTCCTCTTGGTCAGGAGTACCCTTATCGCTTTGTTAGTCTGGTTCCAGGGCACAGAAATTCATTCTCTTCGTCTTCTACGTGGACCCACATTTAAATTTATTGTTAATATCAGTGCTGCTACGCTCCTGTATGTTTGCTTTCCTTTAATTTACTCTCAGTCGATTCTGTGGTCAGAATACAGTTTACACCATCAAAGTTCTTAGAAGTTCTTTCACTCAACATAGCACTGACATCATCGAATATTGTCTTTAATATTCTTTCACTCTAAATTATAAATTTAAATTATTAATTCTCTTCTGAATCTTTCTACTAACTCATTTATGGCTTCTTCTGTACAGAGAGTGATCAGCAGAAAAATAATACACCTTTACTACCCATTTTCTTTTTTTACTGGTTTGATGTGGACCACACCAAATCCCTCTCCGTGCCAACGTCTTCATGTCATTTCCAACATCAATAGTTCCCTGGATCTGGATCAAACTCTGTCGCCATGTAAAGTTCTCCATCTACAGCTTCCCCAATTACCATGGATATGATTCTTTGACGTATTAATAGTTATCCTATTACCCTGTCGCTTCTTCTTGTTAATGTTTTCCACAAGTTCCTCTCGTCAGTGATTCTACGAAGAGCCACCTCATTTCTTATCAGACCACCTAGTCTTCAACATCCTTCTACACCAATAAATCTCTGACACGCCTATGATCTTTTTTCCCAGTTTCCCCGTAGTCCATGATTCACATCCATGCACTTCAACCGTACATTTTCAGAAATTTCATCTTCAAATTAAGGCTTACGTCCGATACTACCAAACTTCTTTTAACTAGGAATGTCCTTTTCCTTTGCTTGTCCGTTTTTTATGTCCTCCTTCCTTCTCAATCAAGTATAGTTTTGCATCAAAAGTGGCAGAATCCTTCTCATCGTTTAGATCGTGGTTCCAAATTTTGATGTTCAGTTTGTCGCTGATCTCATATCTTCTACGTCTCATTACTTTCGTCATTCTCCGGTTTACTAAGCTATAGAGTGTGCACAATAGTTTCTTCATTCTATTCAACAGTCCAGCAGTTTTTCCTTGCTTTTACTGAGGATCACAACTAAACAACGAATCTTATCATTGATATCCTTTCACATGAATTTTAATCACACTCGTGCCCCATTCTTTTATTTTTGTCATTGTTTCGTATAGATCGAACAGTAGGCGAGAAAGACGGATACCTGTGTTACACATTTTCTTATCCCCGCACGTGCTTGTTGTTCTTCAGTCATTACTTTTTGCTTTTGGTTCTTTTACGTATTTCATTATCCGTCTTCTACTATAGCATACACCTATTTTCCTGAGCTATTCAGACATCTTGAGCCATTTTAAACTGAGGAAATCTTTTTCCAATGAGTCTTAATTTTTAGTAAGTCTCTTCTATTATACAGCACAACGTCAGAACTGCCTCGCTGGTGGATTTACCTTTCCCAAAGCCAAAGCGATCGCCACCCACCTGATTCTAATTTTTCTTTCTCATTCTTCAGTATACTATTATTATCAGCAATTTGGATGCCTGAGATTGTAAACTAAATGCCCAATGGTTCTGACACTTATTTGCACTTGCGTGTATGGTATTTTTCCGAAAGTCTGATGGTATGCCTCCAGTCTCACAGATTCTACAAACCAACTTGAGTGGTCTAGTTGCCTTTCCTACAATGCCTTTAGAAATTCCGAAGGTATGTTGACCATGATTTCCGCCTTATTTCGACACATCAGAATGTTCCTTCCCCTATTAGAGGCATTTAGTGTAACCTTTGCACCTACCCTCTATCTGCTCTACGTTGAAGAGTGTGACTTATTTTGCGCTGTTAGTATAAACGTCTTTGGTTTTAGTTGTACTGAAGGTTGTTTTGACTTTTCTGTACGCTGAAGCAGTCTTTCGGAGACCATTTGTTCTTCGGATATCTTGCATTCCTAAGTGACATATTTGTTTGGTCGCGTATTTTCCGGAACATTTTGTAATTTCTTATTTCATCGAACAATTGAAGTATTTCTTCTGTTACATGAGGCTTCTGCACAACTTCTGTGAATATTTTAGAGATGTCCATTTCTCTTCTACCAAAATGACTATTGTGGTATTAACCAGAGCCGTGCATCGCGCCCCATTTACCCGCTCGAACCAGGCTGCAGCCAACCGCTACGTCCTGTTGCCCGCACCACGGGTCGTGTGTCAACAGGGCTCAGTGCAACCGGAAAACAGGCAGCGCTGGGAAGGCAGGATTGACTGGGCACCCATGTGCGGAACGGAGGGCTGCTTTCTGAATGGTATAAAATGATAGATATAACAGGAAAAAAGTAGTTACTGTAACATGGAAGTAATTGAATGCAAAGCAAATGGTTTAATAGCCGTAAAGCTTTTATAACGCTTTGCATTTCACCTGTGCCACATCATAAGGACTGATGAAGCTTCTGCACAATGGCTAGCTCTCGTATGAAATTTTAAGGTATTTCACATTTTTCTGTTAATTTAAAAGTTTTCATTATCGAACTGACTGTCTCAACCCTTCTTCGGAATTCGTTGAGGAGGATCCGCGATGCTCTGCAGGTGACATATCTTTGGAATCAGGAACCACAGAATGTGTTTCAGATTACTTTCGCTGTGAAGTTTGTTTCTGGATTTATTTTTTTACATACGTGTAAGAAGGGTACGCCGCCCGGTCAGCCGTGCTGTCTGACGCACTGCTATCCGGGTGGGAAGGTGTGCCAGTCCCCGGCCCGGCCGATTAATGTCGAGGTCCGGCGCGCCGGCCAGTCTGTGTATGGTTTTAAGGGCGGTTTCCCATCTGCCTCGGCGAATGCGGGCTGGTTCAGCTTATTCTGCCTTAGTTACATTATTTCGGCGATTGCTGTGCCAACACTTTCTGCACGTACGGGTACACTATAATTACTCTACCACGCAAACATTGGGGTTACACTCGTCTGGGGGGGGGGGGGGGGTCCACTAGGGTCCGACCCGCACAGTAACCCTGGGTTCGGTGTGGGGCGGCGGTGGGGAGGGTGTACTGCTGTAGCCTGTTACAGGGTAGTGAACCACTGAGGGCTCCAGCGGGGACAAAACCTCTACGTCTTTTCTAGGTCCCCAGTTCCATACAATACAATACAAAGAAGGGAAAGCCTTTACGCAATGATATGTGGACGAGACAGGTAATAAACTTCTTACCGTTTTATTTGATAGCATTGGAAACCCCGTCTTTAAACTTAACCTGAAACCTACCGGCGACAAATATTTATTTTCTGTAACTTAGTAACTGGAAGTTTCGAGTAGCTGCTCATTTCAATTTACACTTCATGTGGAATCCAAAATTATTGTCTTTTCCAAGCGATTGCGAATCCAGTTGCAACTACTAGATGGAGCAGGGAAACAGTGTTTGAAATTTTTCCTAATCCCTTCAAATGTTCCTTAATTTTATGTTCTTTAATTTTATTTCTTCCTAAGTAAGACGAATTTTTACTAGGAAATCGTGAAGCACATCGAAGCACCCAATTTGATTGAACTTTAGACAGACTTTCCAAACTGCAAGGCTTTTAATGAGCTATTCATACGGTCTTGCACATTACACAGGTTTGTGTTTGGTCCTTGAAGTAATAAATTTCAAATGTTAATTTTTTTAACAAAATTTCTGTGAAATAGGCAACAGTCATAAGCGAGACTTGGCCTAGGAATACGTGTACTTGGTGAGAAATAGATAAACGTCATATAATACGAGAAAAAGTTGTGCTGTGATATAACCATCTTACATCCTCATTACTAAATAAAAGCTTCTAAATGCCTAGGTTAGTATTAGAGAAATTGGCTAATTAGTAGTACAGTAGGATGACCATTAATAAAATTAAAGTACAGAGGTTTTTCTCATGTACCTAACAATAAGTTATTGATTGGCGACTCCATGTTGTTCATAGAATTATTATCATTCTGCTTAAAATATAACTACTTCACATTTAACGATAAAGTTTATGTCCAAAAAGACGGACTCAGCATGGGAAACTCTGTATCAGGGATTATGGCAGATATCTTTATTAACTATCTTGAATTGAAATTACTAAAAGATTTTCCAACAGTAGCTAAAAAGATCGTATACTACTATAGATATGTAGACGACACGCTATTGCTTATTAATGGTAGTCAATCTGATATTGACGAAGTCGTCAGTACATTTAATAGCTTACACAACAAAATTGCTTTCACAGTTGAAAAAGAACAGAATGGAGTCATTAATTTTTAGATCTAACCATTGGAAGGGAAAATGGAAAACATACATTTGACATTTACAGAAAATCAACATTCACAGATATCGTCTTAGATTATCGTTCACAACACCCAGACCAACACAAAAAAGCGTTTTTCCACTTTGCATTTCATCGTATGTTCCGACTACCATTATCTAAGGAAAACCATGAGAAAGAGTTAAACATAGTTAAACAAATTGCAAGAAATAATAATTACCCGTTGAAATATGTCATGAACATTTATGAGATGACATCCAAAAAATATAGTAAAGACAATTTAAGGCGGAATGAGACAAGCGAAATTAAAAATCAAAAATTTATCACATTGCCTTTCTATGGTCCCATTAGCAATAAAATTGCCAGTGTATTCAAGAAGAGAAATATTAATGTAGGTTTCTCGACGGCGAACAGACTGGGCGTGCTTTTAAGGAATAACATTCATGAATGCAAAGTCTTACATGAATCAGGTGTTTACAAACTTGTGTGTGCCACGTGTAATGCAGGTTACATAGGGCAAACAGGACGAAAATTAGAAACAAGGTTCCGTGAGCACGTAGCACTTGAGAGGAAAGATATTGCTGAAAAATCGAATTTCGCAGCCCATCTGGTAGCAACTGGTCATACAACTCCAGACTTGACATCGCAATTGAAATTGTTGCACAAGGGTAAAAAAGGTCGCCTTCTCGACCTTATGGAAGAGATGGAGATCTTTTGTCATAATAAAGCTCCAGATATCACGCTGCTCAACGAGCAAACGATATCGAGAAGCACACATTTTTGGGAATGCTTCTCCGATTTACTATGAAATAGGGTCGACTTTTGGTCATTTATCACAATTTGCATTTCATAGTCAGCTGCTTGTTATCCCTTATATACAACGCCTCAGTCATAGTCGCTACGAGAACACGTATAATGGCCGCTATTTCAACTATCTCAACACATTGACGCACATGTTTTCAGTTTGTTTTAATAACATTACTAATTTCGCTTTTTAAAAGATGCTTCTTTCTTTTTTGTTCTGTAATTTACAGAACTTATGGACGCCTACTGAACATAATTTTACGACAGTCGACATCTCGTAGGCGTTGACACAAAGTAATACAAACCGGTTATCACTTAACGTAATTATTTTTAATGTAGGTCAACAATTCTATTGCTATTTGAATAAGTGCTGGTTATCGTGCATAGTCTATGTTTAATTTCTCTAAAGTACGATGTACATTTTGGTATAAGTGACACTGTTACTTGTCCTTCCTCATGTTGGTTTCTCGATGATTGATGTATACTACTTGTTCGCACCTTACATTTGCACGGCATTTTAATTATTAAATTACGGCAGTTTCGTACTGTGATTATTTTTTATATATTTGACTCCTTGGTATTAACGTTATTATTTTTTTATATATTGACTCCTTGGTATTAACGTTTGTTACATAAATTACGAACGTTGTACTTTTGACTTCCCACGCCAGATGGCGGGTGTTACGTTTTTTAAGAAAGACCTGTGTTGCGCCTCTTTTTATGTTGTTCATTTATTATTCTTTGGCATTATCTTTTGCTTTTTACATGTTCTGCACTCTAACAACTTATCATCGATCTATTTTATGTTTTTATAGTTTATAAAAAACAATATGCCAATGTATTTTAGATATTTTCCTGCGTCTGCTATGTGTTGTACGTACATTTTAAATTTGAATTACTACACCATTCACAAAAGTACAAGAGTTATTTAGTGTTAATAATTCGCAAAACCAATAATACTATGTCTTCACGTGACACATGTCACATAGAGGGCGTGTCAAGCCCCGTCACACCGAGGTCTGCTGAACAAGTGCAGGTAAACAGCGACCTCAGTCTATGTGGTCGCCGTAAGCTTAGTGACAACAGTGCATCCCAATTTAAGTTATACAATATAGGTTTGTTTCTAACAAGTGTTATGTTCATATGCAGATGTAATTGTGATTTTCTATGTTGTACTCTCTGATCGTAATGTGAAAAAAAAAAATTTAACTTCTAGCACTGAAGATGGTCACTCAGTGACAGAAAATCGATTTTGCAATAGTAAAAAATATACGACCAATGCTGTCTCTCTTTTTTTCAAGTAACAATAAGTTGATTCAGTAATTACAAGCAACGGTGCAGATTTGATTATCCATCTTGTTGCTGATGTTACAGCCATCAGTTATTTTAGCGTAAGACAGGAGGTGAAGCAGTGTGCCGGTGAATACTGTGCGACGTAAAACAACTGGTTGCAAACGGGCCACAGAGATTCGGTTTCGTGCCCGCGACAGCGTGATGCCTGCCGGACGCGCGAATCGACGAGCAGCCGAGTCGCACGGGGGCCCGGGCGGACTCGGGTTCTGGAGGGGCAGCACTGAACGCGGCGCGGTGGGCCCCACAGCGGCTGACCGGCAGCGCGAGTCGAGGTTCGCCCGGGAGTCAGTGCTATCATACCGGGCGGGCTGCGCTGGCTCGGCGCACGCCCCTGGTATCAGCCCTCGCAAAACCCAGGAAGGAGGGGGAACCTAATGACAACGTTTTGAAAATACGGTTGTGGTGTGCGTACTGTAAGACCTTCGGTACACACACCATCAGATTATTTGACTTGTCGCTCTAACGAAGTAGGCGAGTGTCAGCAATATGTCTCGTGGTCTTATCGTGGCGTGTTTATCTTCTGCCGTTAGGTCAGACGATAGAAATGCCACTTGCACGCTTAGAGTAGCACATTGACGGTGTCCAACTTTAAACAGAACTTGATTAATTTTCACACACATTTATTAAAGTAATAAAAAGCATAGACATTACGTAACTTGATTCTGGATGCTGTTTACAACTGACAATCTGAAGTTCCTTTGGTCTTGGTACGTTAATCTTATTCTCACGTATCTCTGATACTTGACAAAGTGTCTATTCATTTATCTTCATGGCTATGTACAGGAATATGGTAATCTTATTAGGCGCAAACTGAAACTTGACTGTAGAGTGGTACAGACTAATGCAGACTGGTACACACTGGTGCAGACAAATGCAGACTCGTACAGACTGACTAATCGGAGGTCTGCACACTCGTTATAATACCTCGCGCGTTCGGGTATATCTGCGCGAGTGTGATCCGCGAGGAGGAAAGGTTCTACATTAGCAGCAATCTCATTGGCTGCATTACATATTAATACGTGCCATCTCGTAGTGCGGAGACTGACGAGCGCTGCGCCTGCGCTATTCTGCTTAGCGGAGCGCGCTCTAGTGGGAAAGTTGTGTACGCGCTGACTACGCGGAACTATGTACACAACAATGGTAATCTAGTCAGCTGACAAACTGCCTATTTGCTCCTATCTCGGGTTCTTCGGCCGACGTTCGTCTGATGATTTTACCCCATTTTGCCAGCACGAGTGGCTGGCATTGACAAAGCTTCACCCTCCATTGGTTCACCACCGGCAATGGAGGGTGAAGCTTTGACTATGCCAGCCACTCGTGCTGGCGAAACGTCAGTAAAATCATCAGACGAACGTCGGCCAAAGAACCCGAAACAGAAGCAAATAGGCAGATTGTCAACAAGTGGCCACGAAAACCTTAACAATTTCGTTACCTAGTCAGTTGTTTTATATCATAAAATTTTGAAAGAAATATATATATATATTGCCTTTAATGAATTCTTCTACAAATGTTTCAAGTATTCATTTAAATTTAACCATAAAATTTAAGTCTTAATAGTATATGCCGTTTTCCACAATGAACAACATGTTAAATATTTTCAAGTTCAGTACACTATAACCCTACCACCACTATCGTAATTTAGTATGCTTTTAACCAAATAACAGAAAACCCTGTCTCTATGTTGCCACATATAACCCTCTTACTAAATTTACTTCAGCTTCCAAAAAAAGTACACGATGGGAGGATAGTCCTGTTAATACGAAAAGCAAATCAATAGAGTAACCCTTTACAAAGGATTTCACCGTCTGTTGTGTCTAATGGATAATACTGAACATTTCACTTCAAGAAAACCCCTTTCTTACTGGAATTTAATTTCGAAAGCTATTACACTCTGAACTAACTGTGTATACTTATTTACACTTCTTTTCCTGAGATCTTACCCAGCGCTTAGATAGAAACGCGGTATGAATATTATTATATCGAACATAGGACAGCTCAGTTCCGAGTTCATTTAGTGCTTTTAAAACATGTACTAATGGTCGCCAGCCTACGCAGGCTATGAAACAGTGAAGTATTGGAAAAGCCGAAGTATGGATTTTACCTACTTTCTTCCTCCTGTTTAAGATGCTTCTTCAAATAAATACTATTCCAAGTTAACCATGTTGGACTGCACCCTTACACATTACGTTTTTAAAAGAGAAGGAGCCCAGTAGATAATTTCAAGGAAGCTAAAAAAAAAATTGCCCGGGGGAAAACTTTAGAAAAGCACTTTCCATAATCAACCTACTTATATATTAAAATACTTAGATACTAAAGTACACACATTTTATACTGAACATTTCATTTCAAGAAAACCTCTTTCTTACTGGAATTTACTTTCGAAACTTATTACTCTCTGACCTAACTCTGTATATTCATTTAATAGATTTTAGTAGCTCTGCTTCACTCTGACTGAATTTTTCGTAAGCAAACTTTCACTATAACACTTTGTACGAGTTAAGATAACTTTCTCATTATTTACACAAAAACAATTTAAATGGTGCCTCTTTATATTAACGTGGCCCTTCATAAGTCTGTAAAACAGGATACTCGGATTAATTAACAGGGTGAACCAGTTTCTTTAAAGTTCAAGAATGATTATTAAAACACAGTTTAAATGAATGTTCCACGCTGTACAGTAGTAAAATACAAATAAATCTTATCTGGTGGCTGTAGGCTTGGGTGTGGCGAACAATTATAGCGGCTACACTCCCATAGTACGGCCTGCTAGTATCTTGCTGTATGGGCTCAATTTCTCTTCTTGGCGTCGTTCAATTTTACTTAGAGTAACCCAACACCTCGTAGCTATGCCGTAAGCCGTTTGCAATCTTCATCCGAGGCAATTTTGTGCAAATTTCCAGACAATGCTTGTCCTGCTCTACAAAGGTGTTGCCTCAATCACTACTCTCTACAGACTGAGTGACTTACTTCCCGCTCTTGCTCTAGGTACTGCGCGAATTCGCCCTGGCCACCATCTTCACTCCGCAAAGCCACTTTCGTTTCAAACACAAGCACACTGGCTTTTTCATAACACCTATTTCTTACATTGTTCCTTAGCGTGATCATTTGTTACAATTGTCAACTTACAACAGCATGAATGGTTTATACACACAAATATTTTTAGAAACAAAATGTCATCAGAAAATTATTTAACGTAATAAAAAATTCACATAGTATTTTACATACATTACTCACATACAATGCAAAGAACTTCAACTTATAGTGTAGTACACTTTACATATACAGAAAATGCAGTACCAATACGCGCACATCTTAAAGCAAAAAAAATTATAAAAATTCAGATGAACCATAAGCAAATAGTGTTATAACATTACTTACTAATCAATACCTCTCTAAAAAGAATATTGTGTGTAAAAATCAACAATTAACGGAATTTGTATTTTAATTTTTTTTGTGTTTATCATAAAGTACCTCCAACTTCGTAGCATACGTTATTACATTATAGAAAATGCGTTGATAACGCTAAGAGTGTGCTAAAAGAGATTTTCAGGTTGTGCACCCTACCTACACATCAGTACCACTTTAAAAACCATTTTGTTGCACTAAGTCAACAACAAATAACGATTTTTTTAAATGTGAGATTAGCATAAAGTACAACGCCCCCCCCCCCCTCTCTCTCTCTCTTGATAAGACTCGTCATGGAAAATGTGTTGGTATTGCTATGGTTAACTGTCGCGCAGTATCTACAGCAGGGATGGACAAGAATTTGAAGCACGACCACGACTCTCCCTCATGTGCTAGAGCTCTCTCGCCTGGCTGCACGTTCCCCTACCGCCACGCCATGTTGTCTGAGCGTGAGGGGGAGGGGGGAGGGGGGAGGGGAGGGAAACGGGGGAAACTGTGAAAGTGCCACATTTTCATGGAAAACGAGTCGCACTGCATACGGCTGCATTTCATATTCCTCAAGAACATGAATTACAAACAAAATAATTTTTAGTATTATTTAATTATTTTTGGAGCGCTAATGACACTTTCATCCGTTGAAAACGGTCACCATACGGAAGACGCACACCATTTCACAGAATTTCACTCTCATGGTGACGTATAGTAGAGACTTATTTAATGTAGTAATCGAAAAAGGCCTTTCACTCACATGTACTAAAAAATATTTTTCGTCGCGTTTGTAACAGTATTATGAAGCTGTGGATACTCTTCCTGAGGAGAAAGAAGGTAGACCTCCTGGACAATTTGAACTTGAGAGAAGTTGTCTTACAAACGAGAATTACATTTCAGATCCATCAGTTCCAGCTGCACACGCACAGGGGCTCTTTCAACAGAAATGGCAAACCGTTTCGAAAACATATGTAAGGTAGGCGGTGTCCTAAAAAGATCACAATGAATTCTTCAAACCTCGCCAGGAGCTTAGGGAAACAGACGGTGATTCTGGTCTGGATTTTTTCCTTCTACAATGCAATTTCATTTTTAAATGCATCCTCAGTACACCAGAAATAAGTTAATTCTTAACTTGCAATGTTAGCGTGGTCAGTGTGCAGTCAATTCCAGTTAAAATGCGAAGTCTGCAATGCATTCCGGTTGTTTAAATTTTCGTTCCTGCACTCCTTTTTCCTTCAAGAATTCAACAATAGCGCGTTTTGAAGCGAATGGTCCTTTCAGGCACGTCCCTTGACTTGACCAACATTCTTTGAGGTAATATACGAGGGTTCGTCAATACGCAGCAAACGCCATAATAACGAATATAGTTCTAAATTTCGCCATCGTACGCATCTAGAAGGTGGCAGCACAGGTAGCTGATACACAGTATTTCGCCACCAATGCTTAAGCTGCAGTTAGAAAGCTAGCAGCAGTGCTGTGAGTGTGTACCCGACTAGAGCAATACTATTTTCGTGAGCCAAGGGACTGTCTGCAGGCCATGTCCACACCAAAATTCGTTCCCTACACGGAGAACTGTGTTTCATGGAAATTTGTGCTCAGTTGTATACAGGAATTCACCAAAGGACACTGCTTATTCGGTCATGGCACATTGTTTCCCCGTATACGGGGATTTCACTACTACCAAGCCACGTCGGTCCTGCGGGTTGCAGTAACTTAAGGAACCAAAATGAGTTTTTATATTCCGAGAGATCAGACGTTAAATGCCCACGCTGCAAACTTTTAACGAGTCGTCGAACGTTGAGATAAGTGTTTAACTTTGCAAGCGGGGAGGGGGTATGTCAGAAAGGAAAATAAAATTGGTATACATGGCTCTGATATTTCTATCACAGTTTGCAACTTACGAGGGCTATTCCGAAAGTAAGGTCCGATCGGTCACGAAATGGAAACGACTATGAAAATCCGATAAAGCTTTGCACAGATGTGTTGGGTAGTGTCTCTAGTATAACCCCAGTTAGCATCACGTCGCTCTTCTCATTTCTGAGCTCGCAGTGAGTGCGTAAAGATGTCTAGAAAATAGTGTCTGCCGCCAAGTACGGGGGCCTGGTGAGAAATTTCCCCTGAAGCTATGCAGCTAACATTACATAACTGTCGTGCTGTTTCGTCTTCAAGACAATTCTCAGCCGCATTCTGCAGGGGCAATGAAGATGCTCCTGCATCGTTTCCAAATGGAAATGTGAGATTACCCACAATACAGCCCGTAATTGTCTCCCTCTGAGTTTCAGCTCAGGTCACATGAACCGCTGGTTATGAAGACAACGTTTCGGCACAAGACAACGAGCCGTAGGCCAGCGTAGAGAATTGGCGGAGAGCACTGGCGGCTGCCTTCTATAGCGAGGGTATGGGAGAGGAGAGTTGGTACAACGCTACGATACACGTCTAAGTCGGGTCGGCGACTATGGAGATAAGTAGCTGCAAGGTGTATCTAACTGTTGCAAATAAAACATTTTTGATTTTTACCGTGGTTTACATTTCGCGACCTATCGGACCTTACTTTCGGAATAGCCCTCGTATTTATTGATTCACTCTTGTGTAAAATCTCCATAGTCTTCATTCAATAATATTGACAACTTTTGTAACTGATAGTGGCACAGTGCGTGCTACTTCATAAAATCTACTATTTGTGGCTACCACCAATTTGATCACATACTAACTGCAAATTTAGCACAAATTGCTTATTGATGTACAGAACATTTTTCATTCTGTCCATCGTTTTTGCCCTTTCAGCCTCAACTCAATCTTTAAATTCTTCCTGGATGCTGTAGTAATGTTCACAGCAAATTTGTGGTATCCATCAATTATATTTTTTATGTGATATTGAGAATTCTTAAACCTCTCATTCCCATTCTTTTTAAAGATACGTGACTATGGATCGCTAGCTGCCTCTTTTTCTTCAAACAGCCGCTGGATCTGTGAACTTCCTTTATAACAAAATCAAACAGCAAAGGGGAAACAGCGCCGCCTCTACGATTCTGCCGAATTGAAGAAAGTCGTAATTGCCGAAATATGCCGTACCGTAACGATAAATGAAATGTCTCGCTACACAGAGTGCTTCCGAGAAGGACCGAGCATAGGCTACACAGGCCGAGGCTCGGGCAGTATGCGGAGTGCACATCATGGTCTACAGCCTTAGAGTTCTTCAGACGTACCTCGTAACTCCTCAGTAACTCACCATCGCACTTCTTTCTACACAGATTAATCCAGACAGATCTCTTAAACGTTAGTGCAGTCTTCATCGTTACTAAATTGTGATCTGAAACTGCATATGCTACTGTGTACGCTTACAATCCAATATCTGTTTTTAGAATCTCAGTCGGACCATGATGTATTCCATCTAGAATCTTCTGGTAACTCAAGGCCTTTTCAAGTATACCGCTTCTTGTTGTGAGCTTTGACCACTACACTCGCTATTATTACCAAAAATTCATTGGAGAACGTAGTATTTCTCTTCACTCATTCCTACTACCGAGTCCATATTGTCCCGTAAACTCTGCCCCCTATTCCGCCTCTTACTATAGTGTTCCATACACACACTATTCAGCTATCTGTCAATACTGAATTACACGACCATTATCTTGATAAACAAGGTGATTTTAAAAAGCAAGCTACACATTGTCATGGCAGGCCCACTAATTTTATTGTATGCTGCACTACACTTGAAAATGACCAGATAAATGACACTGCATTTCAAGATAGTCACCACGTCTCCGTAAACAACGAGCGCAACTTTCTACCATTCGTTCAGTCCATCGGCGATAGAAATTTGTTTCTTGGTCGTGGAGTCACTCGAGAACCGCTGTGTGAAAGTGCACACCCTTGGAAAATCTACTACTCTCCCAGATGTTCTTTCAGCCTGTCTAAAAAATGGAAATTGCGTGGTGCAAGATCTTCCATTCTTCCCGATCAGCGTCAGTCATATCTGTGCTTTCTTGGTCAAATTGATTGCACTACCACTGGACGCAGCACTGAATTTCGTCTATGTACCTCCAGAATTTCGCGGTTATTCTATGTACAATCTAGATCTTTTTTTCCCCACAAAACCCGTACTGGCGAGTGAAATTCAACTTTGGAAAACGTTTCCAGTTGGCATGTCATCTCAGTTGCACTCCGTGAAGCATCTGTTATGTGTAACGCAGCAGAGTTGTGCTAGCAGGAAACCTGGAATATGTGCCTCTTCTGATAATGCGTAATACTCTTAGTGTGGGACGAGATGTGTAATTTACTTTTAGTAATCCCTGTGTATTTTCTCTATCTTCAAATCCTCTTCCTGCAAAGTTTCGCACGTAAACCTGCTGTGTTTTTGTTTGCGTTGTTTTATTGTCGACGCTGATGAAAACCGCACTATTACTGAACTGCTCGCATTAACTCACTCTATCCCAACCTACATATTCAGAGAGAATCCTACTCCCACTTCACCACTTTCTGCTGCTGTTGATATTACCGCATATTCGTGTGACCAGAAATCTGTATCTTCATTCCATTTCATTTTACTTTACTCCATCTTATCCAGATTGGGTCTTAGCATTTCAGATTTTATAGCTTCCCTACTCCTTTCAGGCTTCCGACATCCCACGCCACAATTCGTTAAACATCAGCGTTTCGTTGGTTCTTTAGTCCCTTTCTCATGGTCACCTCCCCCTTGACAATCCCATCCAGAGATACGAGATCCGAATACAAGACTAGACCGGAATTTTTTGCCATTGGAGAGATCATTAAGACACTTTCTTTTCATTTATAGATCACATATCCTTCCATATCATCTACATTGTCAAGGCGTTGATCATCGATGATTCTCCTGCCTCTTTGGGGACAGTTTCCCACCCCAATGGCAACAGAGTGCCCTACACCTCTGTCTTCTCCTCCGCCCACTTTCACAAGGCTTTTGGCAGAAAGAGTTTGACCTCTTATGCCGGGTGTCCTCAGCCGCCTTTGCTGATTATTTTCATTCAGAATTCAAGCAGTGATTAGGAGTGGAATCGGGACCCAAGACTTTGTTTGTATTAACCAACCAAAGACATTGCCTATAGACCACGCTGATCCCTGCATCACAGCTTTTCTAGTCCGATCAATTGTCTCTAGATCTTATATTAGTTTTGTTTCCTCCTGATTGCATTTTACTATCACCACCATGGCGTAATTCGGGATAACCCGTTTCCACAGTCGTGCATTCAAGTGAGTGGAATCAATATTAACTTCATACAGATATGATGGGACGAATGTTTCCTAATTTTCGTACACTGGCAAACCACTTAATTGCCAAGTACTTTCAGTATTTCGTACAGTCGGAGAAGTCAGCTAAAAAAAGTGACATCATGTCAAGAAACCACTGCTGAATAGCAGAGATCAACTACATTTGTCGTGAAGTGTTTAGAAGGTATGGGGTGCAGTTAAAAAGCCCTACATCAAGCTGCAGACTCACTTACTTTGTCCACCTACTATACATTCAAAGTGTCAGTGATAGGTTACACAAGCTATTTCCCCTCAAACACGACGCTCGACGGAGACCTAACGATATTTTTGGTCCAACGGAGGCTGCTACACGGCAAATTCGAACGAACCTAAATAATTTCTGACTTACGAAAGCCGAAGAAAGTTCTAACAAGTGTGAGGACAGCTATGCGGGAACCGGTCAATGACTCGAAAGGAAGACCTTTCCTCCAGAGGTGTGAAAGAAAATCGCTTAAGGGTTCAGACTTATATCTCCAGACGTTCGTCGATCATTACGCCAACGACGCAAAAGCTGATTGACCTCGATCATCTTCAGCTCCACAGCTGTTTCTTGTTAATATTGAGAAGAAGCCATCAAAGCTGCACTGATATATATTTATTATGTCTCGATGCGTCTGAAACTGAGACATCTGTGTTAGCTGCGTTGCATCTATCGCTTGCAGCAGTTACTGGCAAACACTGCGCGCCCAACAGAACAACAAGCAATAACTGTAGCTCCAAGTGCTATACCGCCTTTTAGTTCAAATGTGTGTGAAATCTTATGGGACTTAACTGCTAAGCTCATCAGTCCCTAAGCTTACACACTACTTAACCTAAATTATACTAAGGACAAACACACACACCCATGCCCGAGCGAGGGCTCGAACCTCCGCCGGGACCAGCCGCACAGTCCATGACTCCAGCGCCTAAGACCGTTTGGCTAATCCCGCGCGGCACCGCCTTTTAGTCAGTTTAATTAAAAAGAGGAAAGGCTCGAGTGGTTGCAACGGTATGAAGACCACACCATTGCTCAAAACGTACCAGGCACTGTGAAGCTACATTGTTTTCTGTCAAATTCTGCTTCTTAACGGATCACAAGCCATTGCAGTCCTTGTTTCATCTTATGAAGCGGGTTGCTGTGCGAACTGCCCAAAAGTTGGAAAGACGGGCTTTGTCGTTGTCTCAATGCAAGTACGAGATTGTGTATCGTCCGACAGCTCACCATGGTAATGCGGATGTACTTTCACATCTTTCCATTGTCCCTGATACTGACTGACACTTCTGCTGCATCTTGTTGTCATATCGATGTTCACGATTCTGAATTGCTTCAATCCTTTCCTTTAAACTACAGGAAAACTGCACAGAGCACGGAACATTTTGCTACAGTACATTCGCACATCTTGGCCTCGCTCATTGCACAGCATACATAACTCTGTAGTGCGCCGATGCTTTGCACGTCGGCATAGCCTCGCTATGGGGGGGGGGGGGGGGAGGAATGTTACTGCGTAAAGTCAAGTGCTGGCACGCCAGTCGGGAACGACAAAGCAGAGAAGGCTGTGAGAAGAAGTCATCCAATGGCACGCTGACCGGACCTCCCTCCAGGACGACAACGCGACAGCAGTGGCCCCTACTTGAAGAGGACATAAGCGCCGTGACCGACTGGTGACGACCGGTTCTATAGCAGCGTCAACGATACCCAGTTCAGTAGCAGCGTCAGCTCTAGTTACTTCGCTTGTACTCTCTACGTAGCAGAGACTTGGAATTCTCTAAACTGAAGGAGATAGATTATTTTGTATGTCATCCATTGCTTGTGACAATCTGTATAATTGGAAAAGATAAGTATTGTAATTTTCTGTATGTAATAAAACTCATTTGTACGACTATTTGATTGTTTGTCTAGCGAACCGAGTATGCAGGCTTCTGAGACACCACAATCAATCTTCTGACTGCTTTGACGCGGTGCACCAGGAATTCCTCTTCATAGGCAACCTTTTCATAACGAGTATCATTTGCGACCTGTGTCCTGAAGTAATTGTTGGATGTTCCAAACTACGTCTTCCTGTACCGTTTCACACTCTACATCCCCCTCTAGTAGCATGGAAGGCCTTCCCAAATATCGTAACACGTGTTGTATCATCCTTCCATTCTTCTCGTCAGTATTTTCAATATATTCCTTTCCACCCCGATTATGAGGAGAACCTTGTCATTCCTTACATTATACATTGGCTTTGCTACATCATTTGCACCCGAATCAGTTTATACACCCTGGCCAGAATGGATGCAACGTCATACTGATAGATGGGCTCCTACTGCCAAGATCTTAGTAAATTTGTAATCACTGAAATAACATCACATACTCTCACGAACCCTGAAGTTTCACTTCGTTTCTTCCTCCCCTTATGTGTGCTTAAAATTTTTGTCAGTCAATATACATTGTGCTATCGCCGCTGCCACAGCCGCTAATTTATTACAGGGCAATTCCGTTTTCCGCCTTCGCTATGCTACGCTCATAATGATTTATTCCCACGATCAGCTGTTTCTTGCAATGTACCGTTCGTGAGCGTTTACTCACATCACGTACGTCATTACAAGGTGGGACTAAAGTGTTTGTACAATTATCAATAGTTACACTACTGGCCTTTAAACTGCTACACCACGAAGATGACGTGCTGCAGACGCTAAATTTAACCGACAGGAACAAGATGCTGTGATATACAAATGATTAGCTTTTCAGGGCATTCACACATGGTTGGCGCAGGTGGCGACACCTACAACGTGCTGACATGAGGAAAGTTTCCAACCGATTTCTCATACACAAACAGCAGTTGACCGGCGTAGCCTGGTGAAACGTTGTTGTGATGCCTCGTGTAAGGAGGAGAAATGCGTACCATCACGTTTCCAACTCTGATGAACGTCGGATTGTAGCCTATCGCGATTGCGGTTTATCGTATCGCGACATTGCTGCTCGCGTTGGTCGAGATCCAATGACTGTTAGTAGAATATGGAATCGGTGGTTTCAGGACGGTAATTCGGAACGCCGTGCTGGATCCCAACCGCCTCGTATCACTAGCAGTCGAGATGACAGGCATCTTATCCACATGGCTGTAACGCATCGTGCAGCCATGTCTCGATCCCTGAGTCAACAGATGGGGACGTTTGCAAGACAACAACCATCTGTACGAACAGTTCGACGACGTTGGAGCAGCATGGAATATTATCTCGGGGACCATGGCTGTGGTTACCCTTGACGCTGGATCACAGACAGGAGCGCCTGCGATGGTGTACTCAACGACGAACCTGAGTGCACGAATGGCAAAACGTCAGTTTTTCGGATGAATCCAGGTTCTGTTTACAATATCATGATGGTCGCATCCGTGTTTGGCGATATCGCGGTGAACGCACATTGGAAGCGTGTATTCGTCATCGCTATACTGGCGTATCACCCGGCGTGATGGTATGGCTTACCATTGGTTACAGGACTCGGTCACCTCTTGTTCGCATTGATGGCACTTTGAACAGAGGACGTTACATTTCAGATGTGCTACAACCCGTGGCTCTACCCTTGATTCGATCCCTGCGAAAGAATACATTTCAGTAGGATAATGCACGACCGCATGTTGCAGGTCCTGTACGGGCCTTTCTGGATAAAGAAAATGTTCGACTGCTGCCCTGGCCAGCACATTCTCCAGATCTCTCACCAATTGAAAACGAGCAACTAGCTCGTCACAAGACGCCAGTCACTACTCTTGATGAACTGTGGTATCGTGTTGAAGCTGCATGGGCAGCTGTAACTGTACAAGCCATCCAAGTTCTGTTTGACTCAATGTCCAAGCGTATTAAGGCCGTTGTTACGGCCAGAGGTGGTTGTTCTGGGTCCTGATTTCTCAGGATCTATGCACTCAAACTGCGTGAAAATGTAATGACATGTCAGTTCTAGTGTAATATATTTGTCCAATGAATACCCGTTTATCATCTGCATTTCTTCTTGGTGTAGCAATTTTAATCGCCAGTAGTGTATTTTACAAAAACTACAGAATTTACAAATAAGTGGTTTGTAGTAAATGAAAGAATAAATCACCATTTCTCTTACGATGTCAGTAATCGTCGGCTGCGTACCTTCTGCTGCTCAAAGACTGTCTAACCTACATTCAATTTCACGCCAAATGTTTGACAACGTTTCTTATGTAACACCAGCGACAGCATCTGTTTTCCTTCTTCTTAATGTATCCCAATTAGGTATTTGTGTAGCCTGAAGACTGTCCTTCACGTTAGCGCAACAAAAATGAATCTAAAGGCGTTAGGTGTACATGATTGTTAGGTGTACATGACTACATACGTGGTCTATGGCTAGCGACCTTATTAGCAATCAAGAAGTCCTCGGTCTACTGCTCGAATGGCGCAACCGCTTAAATTCGTAATAAAAACCAACAGTAACGGCAGCCGAAGACTTGCGGCGGAAGAAGTCACCCTTATATTGCCAATGGCATTATCAGAGAGGACGGAGGAGCACACATAGGTTCACGGCTCTCTCTTGCCCTTGTGATGGGAAACTTCCCCTAAAGGCGGAAGAAACAGCAATGATGAAAGGCATGAGGATGTTCAAAAATGGTTCAAATGGCTCTGAGCAGTATGGGACTTAACATCTGTGGTCATCAGTCCCCTAGAACTTGTATCTACCTAAATCTAACTAACCTAAGGACAAACTGCCTATTGGCTTCTGTCTCGGGTTCTTCGGCCGAGCCCGGGTTCGATTCCCGGCGGGGTCAGGGATTTTCTCTGCCTCGTGATGGCTGGGTGTTGTGTGCTGTCCTTAGGTTAGTTAGGTTTAAGTAGTTCTAAGTTCTAGGGGACTGATGACCATAGATGTTAAGTCCCATAGTGCTCAGAGCCATTTTTTTCTTCGGCCGACGTTCATCTAATGATTTTTCTGACGTTTCGCCAGCACGAGTGGCTGGCATTGTCAAAGCTTCACCCTCCATTGCCGGTGGTGAACTGGAGCCGAGCTCGCGGGCGCAGACTATATGTACCTGGCGCGCCAACGTCCGAGGGCTTCTCCGCGGTCATGTCCGGTGCGGTTCTCCTCTTGCTACCTGCGACGGTCGTTCGCTGCAGTACGGAAAGCCAAGATCCGTTGACCTTAAGGCTTTCTTCTTTCTTGTTCAAACTGTTCGCGTGATTTTGTATTTCTACAGCTTCTCTGAACAAGAGCGTGTGATAATGCTTCTCTACATCCAGAACTTCCGTGTCGGCGAATTTTATTACGTGGTCGGTCTCATTCAGTGCGTACTCTGCCACGGCCGATTTCTCCACCTGCCCCAACCTGCAATGTCGCTTATGCTATTTGATCCTGGTGTTGACGGATCGTCCAGTCATTCCGATATAAACTTTTCCGCATGTGCATGGTATACGGTATATTCCCGACATTGCAAGTGGGTCTCTTTTCTCCTTCGCCGATCTAAGACACTCTTTGATCTTCCTTGTCGGTTTGAAAATCGTCTTTACGCCATGTTTGCGCCATATGCGGCCGATTCTGTCCGTCACTCTGGGAATGTATGGCAGAAAGGCCGTACCCGACATTTCTTTTTCTGGTTCCTTACTTCGCCGACTGTTTGGCTATGTTACACTTCTAATATAATTTGTGGAGTACCCATTGCTCCTCAGGACAGTTTCCAGGTGTTGCATTTCTCGTTTGAGGTGTTGCGGCACACATATTCGTTCATTAGATGAACGTCGGCCGAAGAACCCGAGACAGAAGCCAATAGGCAGTTTGTCAACAAGTGGCCACGAAAGCCTTAACAATTTTGTGTAACCTAAGGACATCACACACATCCATGCCCGAGGCAGGATTCGAACCTGCGACCGTAGCGGTCACGCGGTTCCAGACTGAAGCCCTAGAACCGCACGGCCACACCGGCCGGCCATGAGGATGTAGAAGGCAATGGAAGCAGTGCGTTACAGATACAAAATGTGTATACACGGAATATGTGGCCTGTAACTGAAGAATTGTCATGATGATCTCTCGGACGATTTCCGCATTCCGATCTTCGGGAGGGGACTGCCAAGATGGAAACGACCATGAGTAAAAAACTAAATAAACAACGTATGGATAACGTTGTATGAGACAAAACGTGGACTGTCAGATGTATGAAAGGAGTAGAGAGCCTTGAAAATCCGAAAAAGGAAATGCTAAATCTCAATCTAGGTGCAGTATGGTTCAGTGAAGTGCAATGGAAAAGATTCAAGGGTTTCTAGTCAGATGAGTATAGGGCAATATCCACAGCAGTAGAAAATGGTTTATCGCGAATAGGATTCGTTATGAATGGGAAGATAGGGCAGAGAGTGAGTTACTGCGAACAGTTTAGTGAGAGGATTATTCTTACCAGAACCGGCAGTAAACCAACACCTACAAGGATAGTTCAGATACACCTGCAGACGTCGGAAGCCGAAGGTGAAGAGACAGAGGTAGTTCAGTACTTAAAGGGAGATAAAAATATACTACTCAGTGGAATACGGCTGTAGTGGAAGAAGTAGAAGAAAAGGTTACAGGAGAATATGGACGTGGTAGAAGTAATGAGACAGGAGTAAGACAAACTCAGTTCCGCAGTAAGTATATCTTAGCACTAGCGAATACTCTGTTCACGACTCACAAGACGAGGAGGTATACTAGGGAAAGACCGGGAGATGCGGGAAGAATTCAGTTAGGTTATTTTGGTCAGGCAGAACTTCCAAAATCAGATACTGGATTGTAAGGCGTATCAAGGAGCGTATACAGACTCATATCACAATTTAGTAGTGATGAACAGTCAGGACGAACCAGTACGCAACGATGTGGAATACGGAAGTATTAAAAAATGAGAAGGTACGCTTGATGTTCTCTGAGGCTATAGACACTGCGATAAAGAATAGCTCAGTAGGCATTTCAGTTGAAGAGGAAAGAACGTTTCTAAAAAGGGCAATCACAGCATTTGAAAAGAAAATCATGTGTACACGGAAGGTAGCTGCGAAGAAACCATGACTAAGGGAAGAAATACTTCAGTTGATCGAAGACAGAAGTAAGTACAAAAATCTTCAGACAAATTCACGAATACAGAAATACAAGCCTCTTAGGAAGAAATTAATAGGAAGTACAGGGGAGATAAGGCGAAATGGTTGCATAAAAACGTGAAGAAATCGAAAAAGAAATGATTGTCGGAAGGACTGACTCAGCATACAGAAAAGCCAGAACAGCCTTGGCTGAAATTAAAAGCAAGGATGGCAAAATTAAGAGTGAAATGGAAATTCCACTGTGCAATACAGAGGAGAGAGAGCAGATGTGTGTAAAAAGTACATACAAGGCCTCTATGACGGAGTAGACTTGTCTGATGACGTGATAGAAGATGAAACAGGTGTTGATTTAGAAGAGACAGGGGATCCAATATTAGCATCAGAATTTAAAATGGCTTTGGAAGACTTAAATGGATTAAGGCAGAAAGAACCGATAACGTTCCATCAGAATCTCTAAGACAACTGGAGGAAACTGGCAACAAAGCTACTAGTCATGTCGGTGACTAGAATATATGAGTCTGGCAATTAACTGTCCTACTTTCGGAAATACATCATCCACACAGTTCCGAAGACTGTAAGAATCAACAATTGCGAGAATTGTGGCACAATCAGCTTAACAGCTCGTGCCTCCAAATTACCGATAAGAACAGAAAAGAAAACTGAGCAGTAAATTGGTAAAAAGCCAGGCTTTAGTGACATTTTTAATTGAAGGCAAGTTGTTCACACAGGGATGTTTGTAATTCAGGAATTTAATGAGGATTTTGTTTTGGGTAAAAGTACATACAGCATTTGATTGGGGTGGAAGAAAACTTTTGATAGAATCCAATGAAAGGGAATATATTCAGACAAAATTTGTGAAGACACTTGGGGATCAGAGTAATGGAAATTTTGACAGCATCAATTTACTAAAAAAAATAGGTTGGAGAACATTGAAATTCATAGGTTTGATACTGATGAAGTTGAATTTGGGATTTAATAAATTTGAAGGTTTCAGAAACACAAAATTTATCTGAGGAGCAAAAACAACAGTTAGAAAATCTGCTGTGGGAATACAGTGATGTTTTCAGTGACATACCTGGTAGGGTAAAGGGTTATCAGTGTGAGCTTCAGGTAAAACCTCATGAACCATTTTTCATAAAACCATACAGTATTGCAATATCAAAAAGACCTGCTGTTGAGAAAGAGCTGAAAAAGATGGAAGGATGTAATATAATAGAAAGGAGTATCAGTGCATATAATAATCCTTTAGTAGTTGTTTCGAAAAATGATGGTGGAGTAAGATTGGTTTTGGACTCTACACACTTAAACAAAATTTTGTTCAGACAGACAGACCATCCCGAAAATACTGATGACTTACTCTATAAATTTACAGATATAAAATATATGTCAAGTTTGGATCTAGCTTCGGGTGTTCATCAGGTACCACTTTCGGTTAATTCTAGAATATATACCGCTTTCTTGTACAATGGTAAGAGTTACCAATATTGTGTTAGATGACGATCAGTTTGGCATTAGGAAAGGTAAAGGCACCAAAGGCCCTACTGTGACGTTACGTTTGATAAAACAAGCGGGAACGAATGAAAATCAAGACACGGCTATAGGATTTGTCGACCTGGAAGAAACGTTCTACATTGTCAAATGGTGCGAAATATTCAAAATTCGGAGAAAAATGGGGGTTAGCTATAGAGAAAGACGGATGCTATACAGTATGTATAAGAATCAAGAGGGAACAATAAGACTGATAGACCAAGAACGAGGTGTTCGGATTAAAAAGAGTTTTGGACAGAGATTTAATCGTTCGCCCCAACTATTCAATCTATACATAGAAGAAACAAGGACGGAAATAAAAGAACGGTTCAAGAGTCGAATTAAAATTTCAGTTGAAAGGATATCAGTGATAAGATTCACCGATAATATTGCTTTCCTTAGTGAAAGTGAAGAAAAATACAGGATCTGTTGAATGGAATGAATAGGCTAATGAGTAAAGGGTATGGATTGAGGGTAAATCGAAGAAAGACGGAAATAATGAGGAGTAGTAGAAATGAGAACAGCGGGAAACTTAACATCAAGAAGAAATTTGTGGGAATGTACGTTCGGAGCACAGTATTGTATGGTAGTGAAAACTGTTGGGAAACAGAAAAAGAAGAGAACCGAAGCAATTGAGATGTGGTGCTATACCGAAGAACGTTGCAATTTAGGTGGACTGATAAGGTAAGAAATGTGGAGTATCTAAAAGACGTGGTGATTTTGCAGGCCAGGCAGAGGGATCAATCCACCTGGAAGGAAATATTTCATTCAGAAAACTTCTAACATGGGATCCTCAATGTGGGATTGTTGCATCACCTTATAGGAAAATCACATCAGGCTGCAAGTCCCTCAGTTGTTGCTCCGCAGACTGTTCTAGCATATCCAGAGAAATGTTAGCTGTATAGTTTTTCGACAAAAAAGGAGGGGCCACTGACTCTCTCGCGCATTGAACCGCACCATGCATACGTTTTAGGGGAATCCCTAACGTGATCTAAGGCAACGTGTGGACTTTCAGAATCCGATATCGCCACATTGTGCTTGTTAGCTGTACCTGATAAGTGAAAAGTGGCCTCATTTGGAAAACAAATACGTTGAAGATACTCATTGCTGGTGTCTATTCGTGTCAGTATCCCAGTCGTAAAAACTGCTCAAGAAGTTCCACCATCTGGTTGTAACAGGTGTCTTATCCGGACCTGATATGCATGCAGGCACAATCTGTTGTGTAGAATTCTTCACACTGCGGTCCTAGCAATCCCTGATTCACGAGATGTGCGTCGAGTAGGTTTCGAAAGGCTTCGTAAGGACACCGGCTGCATAGCTCTGACACATTATTCACTGGCCGAAGGCCGCGTTGTCGGCGGATGACCAAACATACTGCGGGTTCGTTCAAACTTCACGTAGCACGCAACAATACTCCTTCTATGAAGTGCTTGCCTTCCGCATTGTCTTCAAAAATTTAGCCGCACGTCTCGTGACAGAAAATACTGTGCGTTCTCCTCGCGTGACATTATGTTATAACATGAGCGATTACAGTGCTTTAAACTCTGTTTCTACCTGCAACAAAGATATGCTTACAGGATAAATGATTTATCCCTTCATTTGTCACAAATCACAGGTTTGTAATTTCTATAGCTTTTGTACAATAAGTGTTGACAATTAATAAAACTTTAGGCCCACTCTGTATAGCAGCAATGTTTACATAAATCGCTTACTTATATGCAACGTTGCAAACGTTCGAGTCTTCTACGACAACAGTTACACAATACATTTAAATGATAGACACACATTTTAGCAGTAAGCACTTAAAATGACACATCGCCGAAATCAGGTGATCGTGAGAAACAAATAACTAATTGTAACACAGCCTATGTCGTAAACGAAATTCGCTCAGTTCGTAAATGGAAAAGGAAAAAAAGTGACACTGTTGATATGGTGCTGCCTCCGCCATGCACTGTACATGTACCGCATAGATTAACGGGTTCATGAGACAGCCTTGGAGGAAACTGGATGTAACACGTTTGCTTGTAGTGGGTGTCAAATTGCCATCTGTCTATTTCGACAACATGAGTGGCTTTATCTGCAATACCTCCAGAATGATAAATTAGCAGTGATGATGCAACTGTGCCACTCTAACTCACGGGCCGGCCGAGCGGTTCCAGGCGCTTCAGTCTGGAACCGCGCGACCGCTACTGTCGCAAGTTCGAATCCTCCCTCGGGCATGGATGTGTGTGATGTCCTTAAGTTAGTTAGGTTTAAGTAGTTGTAAGTTCTAGGGGACCGATGACCTCAGATGTAAATTTCCATAGTGCTCAGAGGCATTTGAACCATTTTCTAACTCACGGTTGTCTCCCAGACCTCCAGATGTGACACTCAGATCGGTACCAAACGTTGTATGTCAATTGAGTATCAACCAAAACTCCGATTCAGTTCGTATTATGTGCTGTTGTCCAGCAGAATGGAAGTAAATGTTGATTAAAATGTTGCACCAGAGCCATGGAGCACAGGAAAAGCGTAACTGTGAAAACATAATACGAATAGCTTCCGTAGGAAGTTAAAAGTGGTTCAAATGGCTCTGAGTACTATGGGACTTAACTTCTGAGGTCATCAGTCCCCTACAACTTAGAACTACTTAAACCTAACTTACCTAACGACATCTAAAACATCCATGCCCCAAGCAGAATTCGAAACTACGACCGTAGCGGTCGCGCTGTTCCAGACTGTAGCGCCTAGACCCGCTCGGCCACACCGGCCGGCCGTAGGAAGTTAGTAGAGCCTTAAATCTTCACACCAAGGGTCATGAGTTCGTATCCAAATGATAATAATTTTTTAAGTGTATTATGCGTGAAAATGTTATGTGGGACTATTAATACTTCCGCACGTTTGATGCAATTCTTTCTACATTCTAATGTTCCGAGGGCTTAGGTTTATTTCGTGAAACTACAAATGCACTGGCTACTTCATCACAAGGGGTGTCTGTTGTGTCGCAACCGTCGCATATGTCCGACAGAACACCACACGTGTCTACACAAATGTACTCTAATAGATTTGCTACTTTCATCTAAAGAAGCGAAAGCACACTGCCAAAAGAACATTGCTACAAACTCCGAAAAGTCCATGTCAGGAAAAAGTTCTCCCCTATTACAGTTTGACGCGTGAACAGTTAAAACAAACTATCATAAATGGGGTGTGGATGCGCAACCTTTGGCACGACGATCTAACACTCTACCAACTGACCCACGTGAGATCTACAGAAGTATCACTAACAGATATGCTTTGCCTGTGCTCCGTATTTCTGGTGTTTCGATTATTTACCGTTTACGCATGTTCTGCTGGACGACAGTACATAGCATGAACTGAACCGGTGTTTTGGTTGATAATTTATCTACATACAACGTTTGGTACCGATCTGTATGTCTGACATTTGGAGATTTTCGTGTAAATGCAAAATCCCCTGCGATGGGCTAAATATGTGGCAAAGTAAGATAATTATACTGTTTGTTTATCAAAATAGTTCCAGTTGACTCAAAAAATTTATGCTACTGTTAGCTCACTGATAAAAAATCGCTTAACATTAAGCCATGTCTATGCAGCCCATGAGGCACTGAGTAGTATTGTATAAAGTTAACGGAATATTCCGTTAGTTCTGAAGGGAACATATTGTTGTTGTTCTTGTATTCGTTGTGGCCTTCAGTCCGAAGACTGGTTTGATACAGCTCTCCAAGCTATTCTATCTTGTACGAACCTCCTCATCTCCGAATGACAACTGCAGGCAACATCTTTCTGAATCTGCTTACTAAATCTGATCTTGGTCTCCCTCTACGATTTTTACCGTCCACATTTCCCTCCAATTTTGAAATGGTGCACCCTTGAGGTCTCAGAATTTGTCCTTATTAACCGATCAGTTCTTTTGGTTAAGTTGTCCAAAACATTCCTTGTCTCCCCAGTGCTGTTCAGTATCTCCTCATTAGTTATGTAATCGATCCATCTAATCTTCAGCATTCTTCTGTAGCACCACATTTTTGAGGCTTCCATTTCCTTTTATCTAAACTGTTTATCGTCCATGTTTCACTTCCATATGAAGAGCTTATTTCAATAGTGGTACAAGTCCATTGCATCCACTTTTCTGCATATAATGCTTGTGCAATTAATGATCCAAACAAACAGAAAGAAAGGTTCATCTCTAGCAAGAAGCCACATGTTTGAATATTTCTGGTATCTCAACTGCAGATTTTTCAGCGCTCATTTAACTCACAATGAACAAAATGGACTTGCAACACTATTGAAATAAGCCCCTCATATATGGCTACACTCCAGACAGATGCCTTCAGAAAAGACTTCCTAACACTTAAATCTGCAATCGATGTTAACAAATTGCATTTTATATATTCTCCCTACTTCGACCATGATCAGTTAGTTTGCTGCCCAAACAGGAAACTCATCTACTACTTTAAGTATCTCGTTGTCTAATCTAATTCCCGTAGTATCACCTGCCTTAGTTCGACTACATTTCAGCATCCCTGTGTCGCTTTTGTTCATGCTCATCTTATATCCTCCTTTAAAGACAATGTCCATGCCGTTCAGTTGCTCTTCCAAGTCCTTTGCTGACAATATTACGATGTCATCGGGAAATCTCAAAGCATTTCTTCTTTTATATCTCCGGCCATTTGACCATCTTCTTCTGTGTGGATGCACAAACAGTGCCCGAACTCTTAAGGGAATCGGCAAAAAGCCGCGGGTAATGAGAATAATGGGCTGGGGTGCTATAAATATAGTGCGGGGCAATAAGTTGGGAATGTGGGTCTCACGGGAGGCGTGCTAGAGATAAATCCCTGCAGTCGCACTATCGCATGTTCCCTCGGTGGCTCAGATAGATGCCGGCAGAGTAGCTCAGCGTCAGAGGGTTAGCTACCCCCTGTAATAAAAAAAAAAACTGAGTGAACGGATTAACAAACAACCTGAACGTGTTTCATCGGACGTCCGCCAGTAACAAATACAACAAACAAAATAGAACAAAATGGGAAGAAAAGATGGATAGAGAGTCTTCCTTGTAAGCAGGAGATCCCGGGTTCGAGTTCCGGTCGGGGCACACACTTTCAACTATCCTCGGTGACTTATATTAACGTCTGTATGCAGCTAGGGGTATTCATTTCATAGTAATTTATTTCTTCTCCCTGAACTTTAATTCCTGCTCCAAATTTTTCTTTGGTTATCTTTACTGCTTGTTCCATGTACAGATTCAATAACATCAGAGATAGACTACAACCATCTCTCACTCCTTTCTCAACCACTGCTTTCCTTTCTTGCCCCTCGATTCTTCTAACTGCTGTCTGGTTTCTGTAGAAGCTGTAATATCGTTTGCTTCCTGTATTTTACCCCTACTACTTTCAGAACTTGAAAGAGTATATTCCAGTCAACATTGTCAAAAGATTTCTCTTCCCATAAATGCTATGAATGTAGGTTTGCCTTTCCTTAACGCACCTTCTAAGATCGTCGCAGTGTCAGAATTGCCGGCCGGTGTGGTCGAGCGGTTCTAGGCGCTTCAGTCTGGAACCGTGCGACCGCTACGGTCGCAGGTTCGAATTCTGCTTCGGGCGTGGATGTTTGTGATGTTCTTAGGTTAGTTACGTTAAGTAGTTCTAAGTTCTAGGGGACTGATGACCTCAGATGTTAAGTCCCATAGTGCTCAGAGCCATTTGAACCATTTGCGGTGTCAGAATTGCCTCGCGTGTTCCTACATTTCTCCTGAATCCAAACTTATCTTCCCCAACGTCTGCTTTTACCGGTTTTTTTTCGTTCTTTCACCTTTCGTGTTAGTTTTGTGCAACCATGACTTATTAAACAGATTGTTCAGTAATTTTCACTCCTGTCATCAAATGTTTTCTTGGGTGATTCTTGAGTTTCTCCCGGCGTATTTGATAATCAAAATATCCACGGGTGTGCTGCCGGTCTATAGTGTCCAACGGGCAGAATATTTCGGCGATCATACATGTCGCCATACCTGATGATGGCGACATGTATGATCGCCGAAATATTGTGCCCGTTGGACATTATAGACCGGCAGCACACCCGTGGATATTTTGATTGTTTTCTTAGGAATTGAGATTACTACGTTCTTCTTGAAATCTGAGGCTCTTTTGCCTATCTCTTACGTCTTGAACATCAGATGGAAGAGATCTGTCATGGCTGGATCTTCCAAGGCTATCAGTAGTTCTGACGGAATATCGCCTTCTCCCGGGGTCTTGTTTCGACTTAGATCTTTCAAAGATTTGTCAAATTCTTCTCGCAGTATCATATCTCGAATCTCATCTTCGTCTACGTCCACTTCCCTTTGTATGATATTACTTTCAAGTTTATCTTGCTTGTGTAGACCCTCTGTATACTCCTTCCACCTTTCAGGTTTCCTTTCTATGCTTAGGTCTAGTTTAGCATCTGAGTTCTTGAAATACACACAGTGCTTCTCTTTTCTTCAGAGGCCTCTTCGGTTTTCCTGCATGTGTTATCAATCTTTCCCCTAGTCAAATGTGCCTCTAATTGTCCTCTAGTTATTCCTGCTTAGCAATTTTGCACTTCCTGTCAATCTCATTTTTTACTCTGAAACCTTCCGGTGCCTCCAAGCCTCTTCCTCGTATTCAGCCTTTTATGATTCTTATACCAAGTGTTAGCGATGATTAAATTATGCTCTGTGCAAAATTTTACCAGGTGGCTTCCTCTTTCATTCCATTCCACCAGCCCGTATTCACCTACTATTTTCTCTTTTCCTTTTCCTATATCGAATTTCAGCCCTCCATCACGATTAAATTATGTTCTTCTTTAACTATCTGAATAGTTTCTTTTATCTCATCTTACATTTCTACAATCTCCTCACCAACTGCGGAGACAGCTGGCATGTCAACATATACTATTTTGATAGGCGTGGCTACGATAATGCGTTCACTACACTGGTAATGGTAGCTTATCCGCAATACTACGCGGGACATAGACATATTGAAAAACTGGGAATTAATGTTCCATATAGACATTATCGTGGACCATCACGTGTAATAATGTGTACTCAAGTTTCTAGTATTTTATTATGTTTCTGTGTCCTTTCAGAATAATGTTCATCCGATTTTTTCATGAAGTTTGCTCTTAACATTATAAATACTTTCAGGGGAAAAAAGAAAAGAAAAACAACGCATCACGAAGGAATCATCCGAATGGGACGGCTATATGTAGATGCGATGTACGTGTACTGACAAACAAAAGACTATAATTTCAGAAAGATATGATGATTTATTCAAGAGACAGCGCTTCACAAACTTAGTAAGTCAGTAACGTCTTCATCCACCTCTGGTGCTTAAGCTAAAGGTTATTCGGCTTGCATTAATTGATAGAGTTGTTGGATGTCCTTCTGAACAGGAGGGATCAGATAGTGGTACCGAAAGTACCCCCAGCCACACACCATTAGGTGGCTTGCGGAGTATGATCTAAATGTAGATGTAGATATCAGGCCAGATACTTTCCAACTGGCGCATTATATCGTGAAAATGGCGAGCTGGTTGGAGAGCTCTGCCCATTATGCTCCAAACGTTCTGGACTGGGAAGAGATCCTGCGACCTTGCTGGCGTTGAATCTAATTGACTGGAGTGGAGCTGTCTTCAGTGGTGAGGCCCGTTTCCAAACGACGCCCCGGACAGTTGGAACTATTTTGTTAAGCACACGGTATAATTATCTTAGTTTGCCATGCATTTAGTCAGTCGTAGGGGGTTTTGCACTTACACAAGCGTGAGGCTCATACTGTTGGAAAAGGAAGATGAAAATTGCACCCATATTTTTTTAAATTGTAGTTTATGTTTCTAGAGAGTGCTGTATACACTCCCAATACACACCAGCACTGTAAATGGGTTGCCGCCATCATATCGTGACATTTAACAAACGTAGGTAGAAAATACTGTTGTATTAATATTTTATCTATGACAATGAGTGACTGTAGCATATGACTTAAGCACAAGAACTTTAATCTGATCTCATTACCGGTAGATGTTTGAGAACTTGCAACATATAGTATACGAGTAATGTTAATACACTCCTGGAAATTGAAATAAGAACACCGTGAATTCATTGTCCCAGGAAGGGGAAACTTTATTGACACATTCCTGGGGTCAGATACATCACATGATCACACTGGCAGAACCACAGGCACATAGACACAGGCAACAGAGCATGCACAATGTCGGCACTAGTACAGTGTATATCCACCTTTCGCAGCAATGCAGGCTGCTATTCTCCCATGGAGACGATCGTAGAGATGCTGGATGTAGTCCTGTGGAACGGCTTGCCATGCCATTTCCACCTGGCGCCTCAGTTGGACCAGCGTTCGTGCTGGACGTGCAGACCGCGTGAGACGACGCTTCATCCAGTCCCAAACATGCTCAATGGGGGACAGATCCGGAGATCTTGCTGGCCAGGGTAGTTGACTTACACCTTTTAGAGCACGTTGGGTGGCACGGGATACATGCGGACGTGCATTGTCCTGTTGGAACAGCAAGTTCCCTTGCCGGTCTAGGAATGGTAGAACGATGGGTTCGATGACGGTTTGGATGTACCGTGCAGTATTCAGTGTCCCCTCGACGATCACCAGTGGTGTACGGCCATTGTAGGAGATCGCTCCCCACACCATGATGCCGGGTGTTGGCCCTGTGTGCCTCGGTCGTATGCAGTCCTGATTGTGGCGCTCACCTGCACGGCGCCAAACACGCATACGACCATCATTGGCACCAAGGCAGAAGCGACTCTCATCGCTGAAGACGACACGTCTCCATTCGTCCCTCCATTCACGCCTGTCGCAACACCACTGGAGGCGGGCTGCACGATGTTGGGGCGTGAGCGGAAGACGGCCTAACGGTGTGCGGGACCGTAGCCCAGCTTCATGGAGACGGTTGCGAATGGTCCTCGCCGATACCCCAGGAGCAACAGTGTCCCTAATTTGCTGGGAAGTGGCGGTGCGGTCCCCTACGGCACTGCGTAGGATCCTACGGTCTTGGCGTGCATCCGTGCGTCGCTGCGGTCCGGTCCCAGGTCGACGGGCACGTGCACCTTCCGCCGACCACTGGCGACAACATCGATGTACTGTGTAGACCTCACGCCCCACGTGTTGAGCAATTCGGCGGTACGTCCACCCGGCCTCCCGCATGCCCACTATACGCCCTCGCTCAAAGTCCGTCAACTGCACATACGGTTCACGTCCACGCTGTCGCGGCATGCTACCAGTGTTAAAGACTGCGATGGAGCTCCGTATGCCACGGCAAACTGGCTGACACTGACGGCGGCGGTGCAGAAATGCTGCGCAGCTAGCGCCATTCGACGGCCAACACCGCGGGTCCTGGTGTGTCCGCTGTGCCGTGCGTGTGATCATTGCTTGTACAGCCCTCTCGCAGTGTCCGGAGCAAGTATGGTGGGTCTGACACACCGGTGTCAATGTGTTCTTTTTTCCATTTCCAGGAGTGTATGTTCTATATGCACGCCGGCCGGAGTGGCCGAGCGGTTCCAGGTGCTTCAGTCTGGAACCGCGTGACCCCTGCGGTCGCAGATTCGAATCCTGCCTAAGGCATTGATGTGTATGATGTCCTTAGGTTAGTTAGGTTCTAGGGGACTAATGACCTCAGATGTTAAATCCCATAGTGCTCAGAGCCATTTGAACCATTTAATAATATTTTGTTATGTAAACAGGCGTATCTGAAGATGCAATAAAGGAATTATAACTCATGGTTGCAGCGAGAGGGTAACTTATTTATATTTGCAGTGCACTGTACAAGGTCTTGCAGAGTAAATGCAGACGTATCTTACACAACGTTCCTTACGTGGTGTGGGACTTTTCAGTTGCTGGAAAACGTCAGAAAGCTCTGATAATCTAAACTGTGTGCAAGGTGATTACGTGATACTGTTGCAGACTTTCAGGAGTGGTAGAGAAGGGTAAATGTATCAATGTGAGGTAAGGACCCCCACTGCGGAACTGGCCCAACCGAAATTTGTAAGCGAAAATCGTTCTGACAACTCTGACGGTGGTGCGTGTGCCGATACCGTTGTTGCTAAGATTGTAGGGAAAGTAACATTCAGAGATGGTAGTATGGGTCAAAACAACAACAAAAATACCAAGTAAATATTGGCAAAGTAATACTTAGTTTAAGACAGACAATCCTGTCGGAGGAACATCCGCAGCTGAGCATTGTATCAGAGGTTGAAAATATCGCTACACTTGTAAGGTTCTTTTATTTAGAACACGACCGGTTTCGGGGTCTTATACGCCCATCTTCAGGTGTCGTAACTTGGTGCTGTGACCCCGAGCGCCACGGTGGACGACTACAAGACGCGGTGTGCTTCTATCGAGCGCAGAGCTCTGTAGCGGTATCTTCAATCTCTGGCATACATCAAGAGTTATAGCTACTTGTTCACTAGAAGAAATCTGTTTCACTACAGCAAAGATGAACAATTTCTCTTAGCTCCTAAGGTATGTATTTTAAAAGCCATGTTTTCTACACATTTTTATTTCTTGTTTTGGTCCACACTACCATCCCTAAAAGTTGCTTATGCTATAATCTTATCACCAACATCAGCGGTACATTTATTCCACTGTTACAGGAATCAGTACGATTATCGCTTGCAAATTTCGGTCTCGATCGTCCCTTACCTCAGATTAATTCAGTTTCGTTTCTCCATCGACTCTGAAAGTTGTAACATCACCACAAAATCACCCAGCAAATTTAAAACTGAGCGCCATTGGCTAGAACGAGAGGGGGAGGTGGAAAGAAGGGAGGGGAAGACGACATACACAGTCCTTGCCTAGGGCGCCAAAATGCCTACAGCCATTACTGCCAAGCTGAAGCATCTAGATTTACAATTTAACCTTTGCGACATGACATGTGATTCACCGGCGCGGACCAAACCGACACGATACATCACTGGTGACCTCAGCGATGACATGTTGACGTAAAGCGTCGCTCAGTCTTCCGCAGCTGCGGTCTGTAAATTGCAGCTCGGCGGCAGGTGAGTCCGCCGTCTTCGCTAATTTATGCAAATGGTGGCGCCCACGCGCCGTGTCACCGCTTGACACTCGCGGGCCGCTGATTGGCCGGCGCCGCAGCGCTGGCACGCCATTGGCCGGCGCGGCTGCCGCTCGCGCGCCCCGGCCGGGCAAACGTCAGCCCCCGGGCGCCGCGATTGAATTACAAATTGGTAGGTTGACGCCCACCGCGGCCACGGGGGTACCGCCGGTCGCGCTATTATCTCTCGACCGATTTCGAAACAGAAGGCACGGCGCCGCTGAAATATTGCGTGGTTCTGCACCGACCTGTGACCTCTGCCGGCGGCTGTCTGAACCGCTACCCCACGCCAGTCCTGCGATCCCAGGCTCACTCCTCGCCACAACCGCTAACGCTATTCCCACAGTAGAAGCACTCGCTCGTAGCACTCAATTTTGCCGTCACGTAACGAGCAGGAAAAGCTTAACGATTGTTGTAACCATTACCGTTACAAACCTTCTGCACATTTTTCATTTGTACCAACACACTAGCATGGCGTATCCTTGGCTGGTTCCCGCTGAGAGAGTTTTAACTTCTGAATCATCTTGACCACATAGCGTTCTCCTCGAGTAGTGTCTTGAAGTGAAATCGCTCACCCTCTAGAACAGTGGTTTGCAACTTCTTAGACCATTATTCCCGTTTTTTAATAGAGGTGGAGCCTCTCCACGCCCACACCGGCATGATAGTCAACTCAAAACGTCTACTGCCGTCTCTGTACAAGGTGAGGCGTAGCACCTTCGCATCGCTCCTGTCACTTGTTTGGACGATATCGTTATAGGCATGAGTCATCGACAGATGTCACCAGCTGACATGGACCTGAGTTACAGAACTGCACGTAGTTGAACTAGTAGGCGGCAGAGGTCAGCAGTTGACGGACAGTGCTAGCAGTCGTAGTTAAAACAATGTTGTAAAGTTATGTTTGATTAATATTGCATGATTATAATAATTTTATATGTGTAGTAATTAGCAGTGTGAGTGTTGTATGAGTGAAGAAGAACAGAAGTAAATGAAAATTGTTTTGTTTACTCGCGAAGTACCAGTTTAACTATACAGGGGATTTACTATAATTAAATGTGCAGTCAGTTTATGGTACTAATAAATCGTGAGTAGAACACAAAATTAATCGGTAATTTCAGAAGGAGTAATTTTAAATTTGATACTTTTCTAAATTTATTTATTTAGCAATTGCCATAGAAAGAAATGTTTTACTATGATTGGTCATTGAAGTAAAGCGCGGGTTAGCGTGGGATTATACTACAACCTGATTTGCTGTATGTGATATCAGGCAATCAGAAAAATGCAGGCTCGCGACAATCCATGCTGGGAACAAAGCCGTTGGTGTGATCTAAGTAAGTCGGAGCTGAAGGTTCGAACTAGTAACATCTTATTGAAAGCAGCTCCGACGAAAGTACTGTAAAATCGCAGAAAAATGCTAATTACCAGTTCGCGAAGTAGTACAAAGTGTATTTAAGTGAACGGTATAGTGGAGTCGTGTGGAATTTCGGACGGAATATCAAAATTATTGCTTTTGACTGTTAGTTAAAACCGCGTGGCGTGTTGTGCGATCTAAGACTGGAACAGGTATTACGTCTAGAGCAGAGTGCACAAAATTTGAGCGAGCATTTTCATAACTAAACGATCCGGTGAACTCTATTAACTTCGGTAACAGGTGTAAATACCATAAACTGGCAACGTGTGTGATTGTGGTGTGCATGTGAACTTTACATTGTGAAGGCACTTAGTACGGACTTGGCAGTATTAACTGTGATCTTTATCGTAAAAATACACCTGAAAATTTACATTGCCAAGTCAAAACTTTTATTTCAGTAGCTAGCCACATCCCGTTTACCGGACAGTTCTATGTATGTTGCGACCTGCAATAGACAGTAGTGGTCTAGTACTTTCTACTACAGCTTTTAGCTAGACAAATGAAAATTGCTGGACACTGGCAGGGCGGTAAAAAGTAACGTGCCGCGCCGCAAAGGGTTAGTTTTCACTGAAGTGAGGTGTCGCAGAATGTGGGTACTGCGATGTTTGCGTACGTCTGGTTAAGGTTAATCATTAATAAGCGCTCATCTAGAGATAGATTGGGTCGAAGTCGAACGAAGGGTAGCGGTTTGAAGGGCAGAGGAGAAAAAGTGCCAAGGCAAGAGCCAAGTTAAAAAAACCTCTGCAATAGTTAGGTCGGGTGGTAAGAGCAGTAGCGGATGTTTTGCTACCTGTGATTGATCGTGCAAGGGTAGGCTTTGTTAGTAGTTGGTATCATGCAGGTCGATGCCTTTGACGTTGTGCGGTGCTGTTGCTTGGCTGTTGCCACTGGGTGCCGGTGTTGAACTCTCGATCAGCGTCAGCAACCTGCAACAGTCAGGTTCATCATCGTTTTGTGTCCGATGGTCATATATCGGATGCACAGTGTAGGGTGATGTCGGCGAATTGTTTGTGCGTCAGTGGGTGAGCTCGACGGTTTCCCTGCTGTGGCCTTTTGGCCGGCTCTAATAGCAGCTGGTAATTACCAGTCAGTGTTGCTGATATACAGGGGCTTACCGACGTTTGTCGCTTGATGGTGTATGTTAGCTTTCCATAGGTGGCTATGCCCAAGCTAGTAGTGTCTTTGGCCGCTTGTGCTTATCCCTGAGTGCAATTAGGTATTAAGTAGTAACCTCCCCCCCCCCTGCCCTCTCCCCATCACCCACCTACCTGCCGTCTGTTGTTCCAACCCTCCTCCACATTATCGCCAGCTTTATCACCTAACTGAACAGTAGAATGATTAAAGATGAACAATATTTAGTTTGTGTGTGTGTGTGTGTGTGTGTGTGTGTGTGTGTGTGTGTGTGTGTCAGAATGAACGACGAAGGAATTCGTGGAGCATCGCAAGTGCTACCCACAACTCCTTCTCAGACAAGAAAGCTGAAACACTTGTTACAAAACGTGCTTCCCTTTCCTCTCCATTGCGGCATTTCCTTGTCTTGCACATTGCAGACCCATTTAAAATCAGACAAGATGAGATGTTTGAACTATACTTATTGCTCGTAAATCACTTGATTGCTGCACTCCTTCTTCTCAACTGGCAGAAATTGGAAGACTTCAGGTTGTTAATGTTTTATGTCTGACCACAACCACTAATTGTAATAGTAATAATAATAATAATAATACAGGGTGGCGCACAAAATGTGTTACTAATTGTTTCTTTCACAATTTACGACGCACATTAGATATCCCGCTGGGATCTCTGCAGCAGTACCAGCAGAGCTTGGAGAAACAAATGAGTTACGAAATGACGTGTAATTCACGATACTGCCGCTAGCAGACTAGTAAGCAGCAATTTCTGACAATGGAAGACTGACGACAGAGCAACGATCGGCAGTTGTGTCACTTTTTCATGAAACGAAAAGCCTTGTTGTGACTCAGAGGCGTTTTCGACAACAGTTTAACACACGATGGGTCCCTTGCAAGAAGACCATCCACAGGTTGTACGATAAATTTGTACAAGAAGGAACAGTATTGGAAGCGAAGTGACCTCGGCCTAAGCCTGTTTGTTCGCCGGAGAATATTAAAGGGGTACGGGTTGCTGTACAGAGAAGTCCCGGGAAATCGTGTAGAAAGGCAGCAGTGCAACTGGGAATATCCAGACGCTCCGTTCAACGTATTGTTAAAAGTGACCTCCATATGTACCCATACAAGATGACCTGTGTACAGAAGCTCACTGAAGAACACAAGCAGCAGAGACTACTGTTTGCTCGGGGGCGGAGGATAGGGAAGAAACTCTCAACAACGTTTTGTTTTCAGACGAGGCGCACTTTCATTTAGACGGTGTGGTTAACAAACAAAATGTACGCTTTTGGGCCACTGAAAACCCACAAGTGCTTCATGAACGACAACATTATGCTCCGAGGATTACAGCGTGGGCAGCAATTTCCAGTCACGGACTTATTTGACCCTTTTTCTTTGAAGAAACTGTGAACAACGAGCGTTATTTCAGCATGCTTCGCAATAGCTTCATTCCACAGCTTCTTGCTATTGCCTTACGCTTCAACAGGCAGTGGTTCATGCAAGATGGAGCAAGGCCACATACTGCAAACACTGTATTGGAGTTTTTACACGAGCATTTCGACATGCAGATCATTTCACTCAGGTTTCCAGGTCGCTTCAATGACGGACAAAATTGGCCCCCCAATAGTCCAGGCCTCAATCCATGTGCCTTTTTTCCTTGGGGGTACCTAAAGGAAAAAATTTTCCCGAAGCGTCCACGTGATTTAATGGAGCTCAGAAGACTTTATTCTTCAAGCTTGCAGTGAAATTACTGAAGACATGTGCCGTAGGGTAGTCACTAACTTCAGTGTTCCTTTGAAGGATGTTAGGAAACGAAATGGTGGACATATTGAGCATGTGCTGAGTTATAACAAATCTCCATGGACGGCTCTTCATTGTAGTATATGTTCCTTTCAGATTGTATTGACAATAAAGTTTATATTCAAAAACAAAATGGTAACACATTTCGTGCGCCACCCTGTAATAATAAAACTGTGTACAGCACTGTAGTAGCCCTTATGTAGTTGCTGCTGTTTCTTGCTGACAGTTAATTCATTTCTCTGTTCAGAAGCGAGTAATGAAGCAATTTCTGGACTACTGTAGGTACTATCTACAACTTGGAGAAGACATTTCCTTGAGATGTTTAGCATTTGTTACGTATGTCTCTCATGTTTATCTTCAGTAATGTGCGAGACAAAGCACAACATATGTGTGTAGTGGGTGGACTATATGAGGAACCTGTAACCTCCATCGCATTAATGCTACTAATTGAGAAAAAGTAATTATTGATAACTTTTACAATCACTATTAGAGACTTACAAAATTTTGATAATAGTAATGCTCTTTTGAAAATAATTTAGTTTCATGACAGACAGAATCGAATCGTTTAGTTTTTATCGCTCAGTAAATTTCATTTTACCCCTTAGGGGGTAATTACCCCAGGTTGGGGACCACTTCTCTAGCAGCTCAACCAAAAGCTTGTTGTACGACTCGCTTAAGGCAGGTTTCTGTAAGATCGAATAGAATTCCCCATGTTGAGAATTACGAGATTTCTTTTTTCATATGGTAGTAACTACATAACCAAATTATGAATAGTAGCTCATGACTGAAACCGGAGGATTAAAACTGTATGCCTGTCTGGTGGTCGAACCAGAGACCTTGCGTTTCGCAGGCAGTGGTATTACGGAATGAGTTATTCAATTTACCAAAGTTCAAAGAAGTTCTGCTTGCGCTTACAGGAGAAAGTATTAGTATACTGCGGGGAACTTTGCCAGGAAGTTTCAAAACGAAGTAGTCTCCACTCTGGAATCAATCTCTGGGCCAGTGGTCGCCAAATAGATGCTTCTTTGCTGCCGTACGGTTTTTAAATCCTCTTGTGAGCTACCAAAAGAATCTAGAAAAGAAATAACAACACTTTTTCAAAAAAAAAAGTTTGTCTATTACCTATAAAGCTACAGTTCTAGTAAATATGAAATGAACTTCAGTTAAATATTGTTTTCACCTATCAAACAGGACTAATAAATCCGCAGCTTCTGAGGATTCAGTTTTGACTCATTCACCGTCATCGTACAGTTTCTTATTGCGTGCAACAGTTTTCAAAACACGGAATGGAATCTCAGTTGCCGCTTTATTCTTGTCTAACGGTTATAACCCCCCACGAACCATGGACCTTGCCGTTGGTGGGGAGGCTTACGTGCCTCAGCGACACAGATAGCCGTACCGTACGTGCAACCACAACGGAGGGGTATCTGTTGAGAGGCCAGACAAACGTGTGGTTCCTGAAGAGGGGCAGCAGCCTTTTCAGTAGTTGAAGTGGCAAAAGTCTGGATGATTGACGTATCTGGCCTTGTAACATCAACAAAAACGGCCTTGCTGTGCTGGTACTGTTAACGGCTGAAAGCAAGGGGAAACTACAGCCGTAATTTTTCCCGATGGCATGCAGCTCCACTGTACGGTTAAATGATTATGGCGTCCTCTTGTGTAAAATATTCCGTAGGTAAAGTAGTCCCCCATTCGGATCTCCGGGCGGGGACTACTCAAAAGGATATAGTTATCAGGAGAAAGAAAATTGGCGTTCTACGGATCGGAGCATGGAATCTCAGATCCCTTAATCGGGCAGGTAGGTTAGAAAATTTAAAAAAGAAAATGGGTAGGTTAAAGTTAGATATAGTGGGAATTAGTGAAGTTCGGTGGCAGGAGGAACAAGACATCTGGTCAAGTGAATAGAGGGTTATAAATACAAAATTAAATAGGAATGCAGGAGAAGGTTTAATAATGAATAAAACAATAGGAGCGCGGGGAAGCTACTACAAACAGCATAGTGGCCGCATTATTGTAGCCAAATAGACACGACGCCCAAACCTTCCAAGTTTATATGACAACTAGGTCCGCAGATGATGAAGAGATTAAAGAAATGTATGATAGCGATAAAAAAATTATTCAGACAGTGATGGGAGACGAAACTTTAGTAGTCCTGGGGGCCTGGAATTCGATAGTAGGAAGAGGAAGAGAAGGAAAAGTAGTGGGAGAATAATGAATGGGACTAAGGAATGAAAGAGGAAGCCGCCTGGTCGAATTTTGCGCAGAGCATAACTTAATTATAGCCAACACTTGGCTTAAGAAACATGAAAGAAGGTTGTATGCATGGAAGACACCTGGAGACACTAGAAGGTTTCAAATAGATTGTATAATGGTAAGACAGAGATTTAGGAAGCAGGTTTTAAATTGTAAGACATTTCCAGCGGCAGATGAGGACTCTGACCACAATTCATTGCTTATGAGCTGTAGATCAAAACTGAACAAACTGCAAAAAGGTGGGAATTTAGGGAGATGGGACTTGAATAAACTGAAAGAACTAAAAGTTGTAGAGAGTTTCAGAGAGAGCATTAGGGAACGATTGACAAAAACGGGGTAAAGAAATACAGTAGAAGAAGAATGGGTAGCTTTGAGAGATGAAATAGTGAAGGCAGCAGAAGATCAAGTCGGTAAAAAGACGAGGGCTAGTAGAAATCCTTGGGTAACATAAGAGATACTGAATTTAATTGATGAAAGGAGAAAATATAAAAATGCAGTAAAAGAAGCAATAGGAGCTCGTGGGCCCCTACCACCACGGCAAAGCGCTTCCCCAGGTTGCGGATAGGGGATACGGCCTTCAGATATGAAGGGTAGCTGCGAATACAAAAAATAAGCAGTCGCGGACAGCCGGTGGGGAGCAGGCGATGGCGTGATGAACCATCCCTGTTTCTTCTTCTCTTACTATCAGGTCTATTCATCAAGAATCAGCAACATTAATGGGCATGGGTCCCTTAGAAGTGAAACATTCCGGAGGTAAACTAGGTTCCCATTCGGATCTCCGGGCGGAACCTACTTCGAAGTGATTCAGGCCGAAAGGAACTTTCAGGTTGGGAACGTGGAACGTTAAAAGTTTGAACAGGCCAGGAACATTCCAGACATTATTAGACGAATTAGATAGATACTATTACATTACAGCTATTCGAGAAACTCGGTGGCAGGATGAGGGTAGCATAAAGAGGGGTAACTATGCATTTTTGTACGGAGGTGCGGAAGCTCACAGTTTCGGAACAGGTTTCGCAGTACAGAGAAAAGTGCTTCACGCAATCAGAGATATAAGGTTCATTAGTGACCGACTATCAGTTATAGTGTCGTCCGGCAGGTGGAATAGACTAGTAGTAATTAGTGTACACGCACCAATTGAGGACACTGAAAAGGTTGTTGAAGATGGCTTTTATGAAGAACTAGATCAACTGTGGGATGAGTTCTCCTCGTATGATACAAAATTAATCATAGGTGATTTTAATGCGAAGATAGGGAAGGAGGAAGCATTCCGGCCTGGGAAAGAAAGTTTGCAAAACATTTCAAATCATAATGGCACAAGGGTGGTTAATTTTGCTGTTTCAAAAGACATGATTGTTGAGAGCACATATTTCAAAAGGAAGGACATTTACAAAGCAACTTGGGTCTCTCCGGATGGACACACCCGAAACCAAATTGATCATGTTCTTGTAGATCGGAAATGGCACACTAGTATAGAAAATGTTAGGACTTTCAGGTTAGCAGACTGCGATTCTGATCATTTTCTTTTAGTTACCAAAGTTCACCAACGGCTATCTACAGTAACATCAAGGTGTCACAATGCAGAACTTGTTAGGTTCGACACTGACAAGCTAAATGATGAAAACTTTAGAAGAAGGTACATGATAGAAATTACAAATAGGTTTGATGCTCTCAGGACATACGAAGATCAAGACGAAGATGTAAATAAACATTGGATCACTGTGAGGAATAATATCAAAGAGGCAGCGAAGGTCACAATAGGTACAATTTAGAAGAACAGGAGGAAACCGTGGTTTGATGAGGAATGCAAGAAATTGGTAGAGAAAAGGAGAAAAGCGCGATTAGATTGGGATAGAATGGGAGACAGAAAACGAGAGGAGTTCTTGAACTTGAGAAGGGAAGTTGGTCGTAGGCTACGGGCAAAGAAGAGGGATTATTTGAACAATCAAGTTACAAAAATGGAAACAAACAGTAAAACAAAAAACATTAGGGAACTTTACCTAGACATAAATGGGTATAGGAAGGGCTTCAAGGCTAGGACAAATGGACTTAGAGGGGATGCTGGGGGAATGCTGACAGACCCCAGTGCTATACTAAGTAAATGGAGGGCGTATTTTGAGCATCTATTAAATGTACACCAGGAAGCAGGAAATGAGCAGGCGTACGAAATATATACAGTAGAACCCCAGATACCTGATCCAACGTTAAAGGAAGTAAGAGATGCAATCAACAAATTGAAAAACCATAAAGCACCAGGATCAGATTGGATAACTGCAGAATTAGTTAAAAATGGGGGACAGAAATTGGTGTAAGTAGTTCACAACGTGATAACTAAAGTATGGAACTCAGAGATGATACCTGAAGAGTGGCAGGAGTCGATTCTGATCCCAATTTTTAAGAAGGGCGACAAAATGGATTGTAGTAATTATACAGGGATATCGCTATTACCAGTATGTTCCAAAATTTTCTCGAATATTCTACTAAGCAGGATTACACTATATGCAGATGAAATTGTGGGGGATTACCAAGCCGGCTTTCCGAGGAACAGATCAACTACAGACTAAATATTCACCCTGCGTCAAATTTTGGAAAAGAAATTGGAATACGATAAACCAGTTCACAATCTTTTCATAGATTTTACAAAAACATATGATTCAGTATTGCAGTCAAAATTGTATAGAATTCTTTTGGAACTTGAAATACCAAAGAAGTATGTTAGACTTATAGAAGCGAGGTTGAAAAACACAAAAGGTAGAGTACACGTGGGTAAATTGGAGTCAGAAGAATTTGTAATAAAGAACGGACTTAAGCAGGGAGATGCCCTGTCTCCGCTACTTTTTAATTTAGTCCTAGAATATATTGTACGAATGGCAGCAGATAATTCAGAGGGTGTGGAGTTAAATGGAAATATTAAGATATTAGGGTATGCAGATGATCTAAACATCATTAGCGATAAGAAAGAATCTGTAACAGCAAATGTGAATGCGTTAATCAAGGCTAGTGAAGATGTAGGTCTAAGGATAAGTGAAGACAAAACTAAATACCTGGTTACTACTAGAATGCCAACAGCAGTACATCAGGAAATGTTAAGAGTTGGAGACATGCAGTGTGAAAAAGTGAACACATTTAAGTATCTAGGCGTGGACAACACTTCGAGGAATGAGATTGAATCCGAACTGAAGAAGAGATTACGGGCGGGAAATGCGTGCTACTTCTCACTGAATAGATTACTTTCATCACGGATATTATCTAGGAATTTAAAGATTAGAATATACAAAACTATTATTCTACCAGTTATGCTGTATGGGTGTGAGACTTGATCTCTCACTGTGCAAAATGAAAAGCCGTTTCGAGTATTTGAAAACAAAATTTTGAGGAAAATTTTCGGAGCAAAAAGGGATGACATTAGCGGAGAGTGGCGAAAACTGCATAACGAAGAGGTTCACGAACTCTATTCAAGACTTGACATAATCAGTACTATTAAACCACGTAGGCTGCGATGGGCGGGTCACGTAACTCGAATGGATGAGGGCAGGGCAGCGCTCAGAGTACTGGTAGGGCACCTAGAGGGAAAACTTCCTGTGGGGAGACCGAGGCGTAGATGGGAGGACAATGTGAAGACTGATTTGAGGAGCCTAGGTATTGAAGGTGTATGGAAGGAAATAGCCCAAGACAGGGTCAGATGGCGAAAATACGTTGCTGTGGTAATGGACTCTCGAGCCCGGTATGACCAGTGAGTAAGTAAGTAAGTAAAAGAAGCAGGCGAAAAGGAATACAAACGTCTCAAAAATGAGATCGACAGGAAGTGCAAAATGGCTAAGCAGTGATGGCTAGAGGACAAATGTAAGAATGTAGAGGCATATATCAGTAGCGGTATGATAGATACTGCCTATAGGAAAGTTAGAGACCTTTGGAGACAAAAGAACCATCTGTATGAATATCAAGAACTCAGATGGAAAACCAGTTCTAAGCAATTGAGGGAAATCAGAGAGGTGGAAGAGAACGTAGGTGAAGATGAAATGGGAGATATGATATTGTGTGAAGAATTTTATAGAGCACTGAAAGACTTAAGTCAAAACAAGGCCCCGGGAGTAGACAACATTCCCTTAGACCTAGTGATGGCCTTTGGAGAGCCAGCCAAGAGGAAACTCTTCCATCTCGTGAGCAAGATGTATGAGACAGGCGGAATACCCTCAGACTTCAAGAAGAATGTAATAACCTAATGGAACCGTCTTTGCGCCGCCAAAATCTTGAAGATTCACTAACACGATTTCATTACAGACGAAAGGAAAAACTGGTAGAAGCCGACCTTGGGGAAGATCAGTTTGTATTCTATAGAAATGTTGGAACACGGGCGACAATACTGACGCTACGACTTATCTTTGAAGATAGATTAAGGGAAGGCAAACCTACGTTCTAGCATTTTTAGGCTTAGAGAAAGCTTTTGACAATGTTGTCGGAATAATCTCTTTCAAATTCTTAAGTTGGCAGGGATCAAATACAGGGAGCGAAAGGCTATTTACAATTTGTACAGATACCAGACGGCAGTTATAAGACACGATGGGCATAAAAGGAAGCAGTGGTTGGGAAGGAAGTGAGACAAGGTTGTAGCCTCCGACGTCTAAAAATGTGTGGATTCCTAAGGGGCCAAACTGCTCAGGTCATCGGTCCCTAGACTTACACACTACTTAAGGTAACCAATACTAAGAACAACACACACACCCATGCCCGAGGGAGGACTCGAACCTCCGGCGGGACGGTACGCGCAGTCCGTGACGTGGCGCCTCTAACCGCGCGGCCACTCCTCACGGCTATCTCCGGCGTTATTTAATATGTACACTGAAAAAGCAGTAAAAGAAACAAAAGAAAAATTTGGATTAGGAATTAAAATCCATGGAGAAGAAATAAAAACTTTGAGGTTTGCCCATGGCATTGTAATTCCGGCAGAGACCGCAAAGGACTTGGAAGAGCAGTTGAACGGAATGGACAGTGTCTTGAAAGGAGGATATTCGATGAACATCAACAGAAGAAAAACGAAGATAATGGATTGTAGTCGAATTAAATCAGTTGATGCTGAGCGAATTAGATTAGAAAATGAGACGCTTAAAGTAGTAGATTAGTTTTGTTATTTGGGGAGCAAAATAACTGATGATGGTCGAAGTAGAGAGGATGTAAAATGTAGACCGGCATGGCAAGGAAAGCGTTACTGAGGAAGAGAAATCTGTTAACATCTGTTATAGATTTAAGTGTCAGGAAGTCTTTTCTCAAAGCAGTTGTATGGAGTGTAGCCATGTATGGAAGTGAAACACTGACGATACGTAGTATAGACAAGAAGAGAATAGAAGCTACAGAAGAATGCTGAAGATTAGATGGGTAGATCTCGTAATTAATGAGGAGGTACGGAATAGAATTGGGGAGAAAAGCAATTTATGGCACAACTTGACTAGAAGAAGGATACGTTCTGAGGCATCAAGGGATCACCAATTTAGTATTGGAGGGAAGCGTGGAGGGTAAAAATCGTAGAGGGAGACCAAGGGATGAATACACTAAGAAAATTCAGAAGGATGTAGCTTGCAGTAGTTACTCGGAGATGAAGAAACTTGCACAGGCTAGTGTAGCACGGTTATAAAAAGTTGATTGTCAAGCAATAACCCTCGTATTTCCAAAAAGACGGGTGACAGTGGGATGAGTGGAGGGCGGGGGTGGGTGGGAGGGAGGTTTTTTATGCCCAACTTTTGAAAATATTGGTTACTTTATACTCTAGAATTTTGAAAAATATTTATTGTTTATAATAAATTGTTCTACCCGGTTCTTAGTAATAGATATCGGTTCCCTTAGCGAATGTCATATTCAGTATCTTCAGGCTCAGGATATTCGATACGGTATCTCTTTAAAAGCTATGTTGTATGTAAAAGTCAACAACAGTTCACAAAATTGTATTTTTAAAAATTTTTCTGGTGGTGTTCGTAAAGTAGCCCCATCTTGGTGGTATACGTTATTAAAAACGTAGTCATATTGCTAAAAGTGTGCTAAGAGATATTTTCAGGTTCTGGACCCCAGTTACATATAAGTGCTTCTTTATACAGGATGTTGTTAATACAAGCCATCAACAGTTAATGATATTTTTTAATTCTCTCTTAGGGTGGGCCTAAAGCAACCCCCCCCCCCTCCGCTTTGGTACCGCGCGTTATGGAAAGTACGGTGGTATTACTAGAGTTAAGTACGGATTTTAAATACCTTATTCTTCTTTCCTTAGAGCAGAATCCAATGGGATGCCCTTTTCAACCGTGAGTGAATGGCTTTCAACTGACATTTGAGGGCCGGCCGAAGTGGCCGTGCGGTTAAAGGCGCTGCAGTCTGGAACCGCAAGACCGCTACGGTCGCAGGTTCGAATCCTGCCTCGGGCATGGATGTTTGTGATGTCCTTAGGTTAGTTAGGTTTAACTAGTTCTAAGTTCTAGGGGTCTAGTGACCTCAGCAGTTGAGTCCCATAGTGCTCAGAGCCATTTTTTTGACTTTTGAGGGCCCTATCTTACCACCTGATACTCTTAGCACAGTAAACACATGCATTTGTCCTTTATCTGGGTAAAGGAGTAATTAGTTTCCCATGCTGAATGAAAGCGACAAGTTTGATAATGCCACCATTAAAATAAACGTAGCTTAGTACCAAAGCGTAAACAAATTATCCACATTCCACATTCTGATATCCACACGAAACATGTAATGTGCACAACCTCACCTATACAGTCACCTAGGAGGTTGACAATGTAATATTATTGACTGACAATGGCACTTGCGGGGGAAAGAGAAGCAGTTATTTCAGTGAGCGCGATCTAAACTCAGTGGAGCAATCGATGTTAGCCAAGCTCGGCGTTGCCACGATCTACAGAAATGTACTCACGAGCTACTGGTGGCTCGCGACCGTAGGTTCTGCGTTCACTGCTCCAGGCTGTGGCTAACAAGGAACCCCTGGAGTGCTATGCTGCAAAAGGCCAATGACGTTTACGGCATTCGACGCCCTACATACTGTCTACCATGCAACGACAATATTGGCTGCTAAAGGCAACAGAGGGCTGGATGAACACAGCATGAGGCGACGGAGATGGGTTACTCCAAACTCACAACAATGCTACAGAGCTAGTGGTATTGATACAAAACAGAGCAATCGCAACGATAAACGAAGTAAATATTGCACTATAACTACAACAGCAGTTGCCGAAGTTCACATTTCGTCAGAAAGGAACCCAAGGAATTTTTCAGAGTGAGAAAGAATTGGCAGATGAAGTATTAGCGTTCCTGCGAGATGAGTCAGTGGAATATGTGGTGTCGTATACGCTCGATTGTGCGGACAATGTACACGAGGAGTACAGTGATGACGATATGTGCTTAGTAAGTGCAAGGGAGCCAAAATTCCCTTCTCCTGTGAAATGTAGTAAAGGACAATCGCTGTCCAAGGGGCGACTACTAAACATAGTTACATACATGGAAGATCATCCGCGGCATAGTAAAAAAACAATTATGAACAGGATCTCGAAAAAGTCCGCATCAATGTGTCCATGAAGCGCATAGGAAAAACTACGGTTATTCAAGGGACGCCAAGGCACACTTGTTACAAAAACTGATGTTTGCGCGTTTCAGTGATGCTCGGTACAATTTACAGGATGTGCATGATAGTAATCTACTACGTTATGCCTATCAAACTGCGAGCGACATAGATTACAGTGACTTCATAGGAAGCAGTACATGGTTGGATAGCTTCTAACAGTGCTAGAGAATTGAGAGAAGTGAGATAAGGAATTTCAAACAGAGCGTCAACTTGACGACGCACAGCAAAGAGCGGAATCGGCCAGAAAATTTGTAGATGAGGTAAACAAACTTATCCCACCTTTCAGTAAAGAATTTGTTCCCAACTCCGACAAATCGGGACTTGAAGAGGAAATGCATGTAAAAGGAACCCTGGAAGTTGGAGGCAGCAAGAGAGTTTTAGCAAGTTCAACTGACATCAATACCTTAACGCGTTCGTAATTAGTGATTCCGACTGTTAATCTGGATGGTTAATTGGCTGAAAAGCCATTGTTGTACTGCGAGACTCTGCCCCCCATCGATTCTTTCTCGTGTTCAAGGGAAGTTGGGAATATTTACGTCGCAGCAAGCAAGAGTGGGAAAATGGTCATATGGTATCACCACTGCTTTTGGACAACAGCTGGTCAAAATAATTTGCTTTCCTTTGATTTCTGATCTTCGTATAAAAATCATACTCGCTCTTGAAAAGGGTGCGACATTGCAGTTCACCCACATGGAACCGCTGGACAGATTCAGCCTCTGTATGATTGTGTTTTTCCGTGAGATACGTCTGAAAGCAATTTCACATTTTTGCTAGACACAATTCTACATGGCGAATCCTGAAGTTAAAATCTGGATTATTAGGCCGCTTCATATTTCCTCTAAAATGATCGACGTTTCGACCCCTCTTATGTATCTTCCTCAGGATCTTCCGGTGTCCACTACTGGTTCTAGCAGTAGTGGATCCGGAAGACGCTGAGGAAGATCCCAGTAGAGGGTTAGAAACGTCGCTCATTTTAGAGGAAATATGACGCGGCCTAATAATCCAGACGATTTTAACTTCAGTGACAACGGCCACGAAAGCCTGCAAACTTACATATGGCGAATCTTCCGTGAATTCATAGTGCCTAAAACAAATTATGGAGGAAAAGCTGTAAATATGGACACCTTCTTCTGTAGAAATTCTGTATTTTATACCTTCCCTATGAGCTACGAAGGTTGGAACTTAAATAGTGGCAACTATTTATTCACAACTGATACAAAAGAGTTACATGTTTGCACCTGTTACTGTCCTTCAAAGTAGTCACCAGCGTTGTGTAGAACCCGTTGCCAGCGATGTCGAAGCCGTAGTATACCGTTAGCAGAGCCTGTTGTGTTGATGGTGCGAATGGAGCGGTCTAAGGTTATGGTGATTCTCGTGTACGACTGTGAGGTGTTTAACGCATTACGTTCCTCCACGGCAGACCATCAATGCACAGTATTACCGTTCGTTTTTGGAGCATCACCTGCGACCATCTTTGCGAAATAATCGGCGACGCTTTCTGCGCAACCCACGTATCAAGAGCAAGAAGATAGTCTTGGCCAAAAACCTCCATAAAGTCGTAAGGTGTGAGATAAAGCCCATTTTGATGCTACCATATTCTCACTGCCTCGCTGTAGTACGTTTTCAGAGGTCCCATGAACGTCTTATCTAGAGGCTGCAGTTTGTGGGTGCAATGTGGGGGAAGTGAGATGATCGTCACATGGTGTTCTTCCGCCAAGTCAGTCACATCTGGATTTCGAACGTGGCTATAATGACCATCCAGGATGAGGAGAACAGGCCTTTGTTCAGTCGGACATATTTTCTCAATGAAGTGAACGAACCATTCGGTGAACAAATTGTTTTGAACCCATTGAACCCATCGTGAAGGATGAGCTGTACCAATTGCACCAGGAGGGGGGGGGAGGGGGCAGCCTCTCGTTAGAACTTGGGACATGTTGGTTCTAGAAAAAACTATCATTAGTGGGACATAATGTCCCGAAGCGCTCATGCATGCGATAACTGTGATTGTAGCCCCTCTTTCTGCAGACGTTAGAGTTGCAATTTGTTTCTTTCCTTTGATCCCTATCACTTTTGGAATTTTACTTTGGACAGTGGACAGGCCTGTCTCGTCCACGTTATACACTCGGTCTGCTGTATAAGAGTGTTTGTTGAAAGCGTCTGACAATAAATCAAAGAAAACCATCAAATTCTCTTTTTTCAAGCCTAAGGCTCTGGCATACGAAGTTCCACAAGGTTTGCGAATTGACAGCTGATCCTTGCGTCTCTCAAGAAAAAGGTCAGCCCAAACTTGTTCTGATTCTCCTCTTTTAAAAGGGTTGTCAAATTGTTTCTCTGGGCAATTAAAAATGCCATTCTTCTCAGATCCGTCAAAGTGCATCCAAATAATTTTTGCTTCATGTCAAGGAATAAAAAACTAGCTGTTTTTCGAGGTCTGCATTTAAGAGCGATTTTCTTCCAAGCTTTGTCTCTTGAACCGCTTGCTCAGGAATTTTTATCAAGTTTAAGAGTTTAAGAAATCTCTTAATCTCTGCAAAGTGGTACGAGACATTCTGACTGTTCTTGCAACACCTTTCACACAAGCCTCCTTTGCTTTCAAAGCTTCTATGGAACGTACCATCTAAGATTTATCCCATTGATGCCTCTGGTCCTTACATTCATAGCGCTTCTTCGTTCTCGGCATTCTGAAAGGACGAACAAAAGCACTAGGGTCTATCATCGAAATTTGAAAATTCTATTTGTTTGTTTGTTGCTGTGTGAGTTGTGTGCATGAATTTTAAACAAAATTCGACTAACCATATCCCCACAAAATTATTTAAATGTTTTACATTGTTTAAGAGGAGAGATGGTGTAATTATGGACCCTCCTTAAATACGATCCAATTTTTACACCAACCCAGTGGGCCCGTATTTAAGCCAACCATTCTCAGGCAACATCGTCACTATCACATCTAACCTAAAAGCGTGTGTAACGTAACACGTGCTTCTAAAACTAGCTTAGGATTCCTTTATTCCGGATATCACTGAGAAATTGTTTTACACTAATCAGAAGGATACAAAAAGAAAACTAATTCACATACCTGCCAAACGTTTGCAGTCCTGAACAAACACCAATTCACACAATAACCGACGTTGTAACTACACTGTTTGGAACGATGCTTCCAACTGTTCACTGTTACCGTCTATCAACAACAGGTACCGTTTTCAGTCCTGGTCGCCAGACTGCAGCACTTGCCATACCCTCTTCGTCAGGGGTGCACATAATTACACGTGTGCCCATTATTACACCTTTTCTTCTGTTCCTAAATAACACCCAAATATTGGCCTAAAATGAAATAAATTTATATGAAAACTACATTCTGTCCAAGTGGTTTGATTTCGAAACCACTCATAGAAGCAGTAGTACAAACTCTAATTTACGTTGCAAAAACTTCAGATATATTTACTCTCACTAATAATGGTCTCCTCAGTACGATCGCTAAGAAAAATGATCCTGCGATTTATCTAAAAAAGAAGGTAAGTTAAGGGAAGGTGAACTTAGGTTTTTAGCGTTTGTACAGCTAAAGAAATCCTTCGACAATTTCATCTGAAATACACCCTTTAAAATTCTGAAGAGAGCAGGGGTAAAAGACAGGGAGGGGACGACTATTTATAACTAGTACAGAAACCAGACGGTAGTTATATGAACCGATGGGCATGAAAGGGAAGCAATGGTTCAGAAGAGAGTGAAACAGGGTTGTAGCCTATCCCCGATCTTATTAACTATCTACACTGAAAAAGCATTGAAGAAAACGAAAGAAAATTTGCTGTGGGAATCAAAGTTCAAGGAGCAGAAATAAAAACTTTGAGGTTTGTCGATGACATAGTAATTCTGTAAGAGACAGCAAAGGACTTAGAAGAGCAGTTGAACCTAATGGGCAATGTCTTGAAAATAGGATACAAGATGAACAAAAACAAAAGCAAAATATGGATAATGGATGTTATCGAATTAATTAGGTGACACTGATGGACTTGGAGTAAGATAAAAGACACTAAAAGTAGTAGATGAATTATGCTATTTGGGCAGCAAAATAACTGATGATAGCCGAAATTGGGAGAGTATAAAATGTATACAGGTAATAGAAAGAAAAGCGTACCTGAAAAGGAAAAAAAAATGTTAACATCGAACATAGAATTAAGTGTTAGAAAGAATCTTCTGAAAGCACTTGTATGGAATGTAACCCTGTATGGAAGTGAAACATGGATGATAAACGGTTTAGACAAGAAGAAAATAGAAGGTTGTGAAATGTGGTGCTACGGAAAAATGCTGAAGATTTCTACATCTACGTCTACATCCATACTCCGCAAGCCACCTGACGGTGTTTGGGGGAGGGTACTTTGAGTGCCTCTATCGGTTCTCCCTTCTATTCCAGTCTCGTACTGTTCGTGGAAAGAAAGATTGTCGGTATGCCTCTGTGTGGGCGCTAATCTATCTGATTTTATCCTCATGATCTCTTCGCGAGATATACGTAGGACGGAGCAATATACTGCTTGACTCCTCGGTGAAGGTATGTTCTCGAAACTTCAACAAAAGCCGGTACCGAGCTACTGAGCGTCTCTCCTGCAGAGTCTTCCACTGGAGTTTATCTATCATCTCCGTAACGCTTTCGCGATTACTAAATAATCCTATAACGAAGCGCGCTGCTCTCCGTTGGATCTTCTTTATCTCTTCTATCAACCCTATCTGGTACGGATCCCATACTGGTGAGCAATATTCAAGTAGTGGGCGAACAACTGTACTGTAACCTGCTTTCTTGCTTTTCGGATTACATTTCCTTAGGATTCTTCCAATGAATCTCAATCTGGCATCTGCTTTACCGACGATCAACTTTATGTGATCATTCCATTTTAAATCACTCCTAATGCCTACTCCCAGATAATTTATGGAATTAACTGCTTCCAGTTGCTGACCTGCTATATTGCAGCAAAATGATAAAGGATCTTTCTTTCTATGTATTCGCAGCACATTACAATTGTCTACATTTCGATTCAATTGCCATTCCCTGCACCATGCGTCAATTCGTTGCAGATCTTCCTGCATTTCAGTACAATTTTCCATTGTTACAACCTCTCGATGTACCACAGCATCATCCGCAAAAAGCCTCAGTGAACTTCCGATGTTATCCATAAGGTCATTTATATATATTGTGAACAACAACGGTCCTACGACACTCCCCTGCGGCACACCTGAAATCACTCTTACTTCGGAAGACTTCTCTCCATTGAGAATGACATGCTGCGTTCTGTTATCTAGGAACTCTTCGATCCAATCACACAATTGGTCTGATAGTCCATATGCTCTTACTTTGTTCATTAAACGACTGTGGGGAACTGTATCGAACGCCTTGCGGAAGTCTAGAAACACGGCATCTACCTGTGAACCCGTGTGTATGGCCCTCTGAGTCTCGTGGACGAATAGCGCGAGCTGGGTTTCACACGACCGTCTTTTTCGAAACCCATGCTGATTCCTACAGAGTAGAGATCTAGTCTTCAGAAAAGTCATTATACTCGAACATAATACGTGTTCCAAAATTCTACAACTGATCGACGTTAGAGATATAGGTCTATAGTTCTGCACATCTGTTCGGCGTCCCTTCTTGAAAACGGGGATGACCTGTGCCCTTTTCCAATCCTTTGGAACGATACGCTCTTTTAGAGACCTACGGGACACCCCTACAAGAAGGGGGGGGGGGGGGGAAGTTCCTTCGCGTGCTCTGTGTAAACGAACTGGAATCCCATCAAGTCCAGCGGCCTTTCCTCTTTTGAACGATTTTAATTGTTTCTCTATCCCTCTGTCGTCTGTTTCGATATCTACCATTTTGTCATCTGTGCGACAATCTAGAGAGGGAACTACAGTGCACTCTTCCTCTGTGAAACAGATTTGGAAAAAGACATGTAGTATTTCGGCCTTTAGTCTGTCATCCTCTGTTTCAGTACCATTTTAGTCACAGAGTATCTGGTCATTTTGTTTTGATCCACCTACCGCTTTGACATAAGACCAAAATTTCTTAGGATTTTCTGCCAACCCAGTACATAGAACTTTACTTTCGAATTCATTGAACGCCTCTCGCATAGCCCTCCTCACACTACACTTCGCTTCGCGTAATTTTTGTTCGTCTGCAAGACTTTGGTATGTTTATGTTTGCTGTGAAGTTCCCTTCGCTTCCGCAGCACTTTTTTAACTCGGTTGTTGTACCACGGTGGCTCTTTTCCATCTCTTACGATCTTGCTTGGCACATACTTATCTAATGCTTATTGTACGATGGTTTTGAACTTTGTCCACTGATCCTCAACACTATCTGTACTTGAGACAAAACTTTTGTGTTGAGCCGTCAGATACTCTGAAATCTGCTTTTTGTTACTTTTGCTAAACTGAAAAATCTTCCTACCTTTTTTAATATTTCTATTTACGGTTGAAATCATCCATGCAGTAACCGCTTTATGATCGCTGGTTCCCTCTTCTGCGTTAACTGTTTTAAATAGTTCGGGTCTTTTTGCACCAGAAGGTCTAATATGTTATCGCCACGAGTCGGTTCTTTGTTTAACTGCTCAAGGTAGTTGTCAGATAATGCACTTAAAAAAATTTCACTGTATCCTTTGTCCCTGCTACCCGTTATAAACGTTTGAGTCACCCAGTCTATATGCGGCAAATTAAAGTCTCCACCCAGGACTATAACATGGTCGGGAAATCTACTCGAAATATCTTCCAAATTTTTCTTCAGGTGGTCTGCCACAACAACTGCTGAGCCAGGGGGCCTATAGAGACATCCACTTAGCATGTCTGAGCTTGCTTTAACCGTGACCTTCACCCAAATTATTTCATATTTTGGATCTCCGTCAATTTCATACGATACTATTGTACTTTTTATCGCTATAAACACGCCTTCCCCTTCACCGTCCAGCCTGTCTGATGGATAGTTCCCGTAATTAATCAAGAGTTACTGCACAGAATGGGGGAGGAAAGAAGTTTGTGGCACGATATAACCAGAAGAAGGGATAGGTTGACAGGATACATTCTGAAACATCAAGGATCATCAATTTAATATAGGAGGAGAGTGTGTGGGTAGGGGGAGACCAAGAGCTGAATACAGTAAGCAGATTCAGAAGGATGCAGGTTGCAGCAGTTATTTGGAGATGAAGAGACTTACCCAAGATAGTGTAGCGTGGATAGTTGCGTCAAACCAATCTTTGGAGTGATTTGATGCAACGACACACCATAAAGTAATCGCGTCAGAATCTCTCGTAACTCAATCACCGCACCGACTGTTGCTCTCAACGCTCCTAGTTACTGCTACAATGCAGTACTTTCGTATAAGTACTTCAGTATACCAATAGATATCTCTGTTTTGCAGTAGAATCGATACTTTAATGCGAAAGGCACTGGTACTTCAAACCAAAGTTAATAAATCGGTGGCTTGAGGTAGGGGGTAAGCATCACAAATTGGTTTCTGTGTGTTGTTTGGGCCTCTTAACGGACACAAAAGAAGTTTTTCAAATTGTCCTTATGGTATAGGAGAAAACACGTCTATTAAAGGTAATATTTTACAGCATGGGAGGTGCTAATGCCAAGTGCAGAGAAATTACCAACAATACGTGTATTTTGTTAATATCTTTGTTTCCAGTAAATTTAGTTCTCTTCCACAGATTATGGGTGGCTCCCTTACCGTCGCCAGTGTGACGACTGCCCGCGGCCTACCCCAGGAAAAGGTCAGGTTTAAAATGGCGTATTTATTAGCCATTGGGCAGTCTAACGAACGGGCGCTGCGCGCACCGAGTACTTACGAACTGCTGCTGCTCGTTAACTGAAAACGCTGGCGATCGTAAATCCGGCAAGATCGCAGCGGATGCACCTAATTGGCAGCGGTCTCTAATGCCGACACCGGACGTCATCTGACGGACCCGTGAACCCGTAACTTGCCTCCAACACCCGCCTATAATTGAACAGGACTCGACCTCGGACGTATGTTACTCGTCCCTTTCTCTTCACCCCACCAACAGTCCTCTGAACTTCTCGATTGCCGCTGGTTTCACTTTAATGTCGCTCCAATTCTCTTGGTCAGTCTAGTCAACATATATATCTACATCGTCCAAATACTAGGGTCGTCATTATCTTACTGCTGCGGTTACCAGAGAGAGTCCTCTAGAAGAAGGTAGCCCACAGTTACTTCACGTCCAGTTAAAAGTCGTCTTCTCCGGACACCTTTCATGCTGTGTGTTCAAAAACGTATCGATTAGGACTTGCATGTCTCAGAGAAACCTTAGCAATCTTCTATCTGCCATAGTAACTTTGTATTTGGTTTGGAACAGGAAAAGTATGTCTTAAGCAAGTCGTTAAAACAATCAATCTACACACCTAATACTATTACTTGACGTGGAGAAGCAGCAAAGCTCACACGGCCTGTGCTACGGTCGCAGGTTCGAATCCTGCCTCGGGCTTGGACGTGTATGATGTCCTTAGTTAGGTTTAAGTAGTTCTAAGTTCTAGGGGACTGATGACCACAGATATTAAGTCCCATAGTGCTCAGAGCCGTTTGAACCTCACACGGCCTGTGAATGACAGTGTTGTGACATCAGAATTTTTAGAGGTAATTATGGCTTCTTTTTAATACCATTTAGCTGCAAATGAGTGATTTAGCTGGAGCCCGGAAAAGAGGGTTTTTTGCTTAATCATTTCGATTTTTTCTTGTTTTCTTTCTCTTGGCTATAGGAAAGGATTAAAATCCATGTTGATTAAATCGAAATGATTTACACTGAACTGAGATTTCAAAACAGAAAATCCCAGGAAAATTTACTATCGCACTAGATTAAAATGCACAACAAAGCAGACTAAAGCTGTGTTGCTGTGCGTTCGAGGCCCGTCCGGATACATATACACAAGAGTAAAATCGTAATTAGAAAATATAAACTCTTGAGAGCATCACTGGAAATGCTGTTGCAGCACATCTGACGTCACAATAATGAAGGAAGCTGTTCTAAGCAAAGTAGACTTTAATTTATGTAGGATGAACCAGAAGAGGTTCGCTTCACAGTTTCAATAAATAACATGTCAGATACTTAGGAGAGGAACACTGAACTTCTACTCAGTGAAGTGTGCTTGCTACGGTGTCAACCTCACTACAATACACAGACTATCAGGAACAAGCAATACTGGATGCAAAGTAATGTTTAAATTAGTATCTTTAGTGATGCATATCATCCGTTTCTAACTTTTAACAGTGCCGGTCTATTGTTTCCGTATTATCAAGGGTATGTAAGTCAAATAATGTTACACATTCATAGTTAACTGTTTGTATTACTGTAATGACAACAGTTCCAAATTAAGAAAGTAAAGTCAGGCTAGTCTGTTACACAGTATAACTATTGCAAAAATAAAACGGCACATAATACACCTTATTTTATTTCAAATGTTTTCTTTCTTATTTTTTTAGACACATTTAGCTTACTTTGTTGTGGAAAGTTGGCGACACTGAAGGGTCGTGGGACGCTTCCGCTTGCTGAGTTGAACCTGCCCTGCTTTCAACATCTACATCTACATCTACATCCATACTCCGCAAGCCACCTGACGGTGTGTGGCGGAGGGTACCCTGAGTACCTCTATCGGTTTTCCCTTCTATTCCAGTCTCGTATTGTTCGTGGAAAGAAGGATTGTCGGTATGCTTCTTTGTGGGCTCTAATCTCTCTGATTTTATCCTCATGGTCTCTTCGCGAGATATACGTAGGAGGGAGCAATATACTGCTTGACTATTCGGTGAAGGTATGTTCTCGAAACTTCAACAAAAGCCCGTACCGAGCTACTGAGCATCTCTCCTGCAGAGTCTTCCTCTAGAGTTTATCCATCATCTCCGTAACGCTTTCGCGATTTCTAAATGATCCTGTAACGAAGCGCGCTGATCTCCGTTGGATTATCTCTATCTCTTCTATCAACCCTATCTGGTACGGATCCCACACTGCTGAGCTGTATTCAAGCAGTGGGTGAACAAGCGTACTGTAACCTACTTCCTTTGTTTTCGGATTGCATTTCCTTAGAATTCTTCCAGTGAATCTCAGTCTGGCATCTGCTTTACCGACGGTCAAATTTATATGATCATTCCATTTTAAATCACTCCTAATGCGTACTCCCAGATAATTTATGGAATTAACTGCTTCCAGTTGCTGAACTGCTATTTTGTAGCTAAATGATAAGGTATCTATCTTTCTATGTATTCGCAGCACATTACAATTGTCTACATTTCGATTCAATTGCCATTCCCTGCACCATGCGTCAATTCGCTGCAGATCCTCCTGCATTTCAGTACAATTTTACATTGTTATAACCTCTCGATACACCACAGCATCATCTTCAAAAAGCCGCAATGAACTTCCGATGTCATCCACAAGGTCATTTACGTATATTGTGAACAGCAACGGTCCTACGACACTCCCCTGCGGCACACCTGAAATCACTCTTACTTCGGAAGACTTCTCTCCATTGAGAATGACATACTGCGTTCTGTTATGTAGGAACACTTCAATCCAATCACACAATTGGTCTGATAGTCCATATGCTCTTACTTTGTTCATTAAACGACTGTGGGGAACTGTATCGAACGCCTTGCGGAAGTCAAGAAACACGGCATCTACGTGGGAATCCGTGTCTATGGCCCTCTGAATCTCGTGGACGAATAGCGCGAGCTGGGTTTCACACGACCGTCTTTTTCGAAACCCATGCTGATTCCTACAGAGTAGATTCCTAGTCTCCAGAAAAGTCATTATACTCGAACATAATACGTGTTCCAAAATTCTACAACTGATCGACGTTAGAGATATAGGTCTATAGTTCTGCACATCCGTTCGACGTCCCTTCTTGAAAACGGGGATGACCTGTCCCCTTTTCCAATCCTTTGGAACGTTACGCTCTTCAAGAGACCTACGGTACACCGCTGCAAGAAGGGGGCAAGTTCCTTCGCGTACTCTGTGTAAATTCGAACTGGTATCCCATCAGGTCCAGGGGCCTTTCTTCTTTTGAGCAATTTTAATTGTTTCTATATCCCTCTGTCGTCTATTTCGATATCTACCATTTTGTCATCTGTGCGACAATCTAGAGGAGGAACTACAGTGCAGTCTTCCTCTGTGAAGCAGCTTTGGAAAAAGACAGTATTTCGGCCTTTAGTCTGACATCCTCTGTTTCAGTACCATTTTGGTCACATAGTGTCTGGACATTTTGTTTTGATCCTCCTACCGCTTTGACATAAGACCAAAATTTCTTAGGATTTTCTGCCAAGTCAGTACATAGAACTTTACTTTCGAATTCATTGAACGCCTCTCGCATAGCCCTTCTCACACTACATTCCGCTTCGCGTAATTGTTGTTTGTCTGCAAGGCTTTGGCTATGTTTATGTTTGCCGTGAAGTTCCCTTTGCTTCCGCAGCAGTTTTCTAACTCCGATGTTGTACCACGGTGGCTCTTTTCCATCTCTTACGATATTGCTTGGCACATACTCATTTAACGCATATTGTACGATGGTTTTGAAATTTGTCCACTGATCCTCAGCACTATCTGTACTTGAGACGAAACTTCTGTGTTGAGCCGTCAGGTACTCTGTAATCTGCTTTTTGTCACTTTTGCTAAACATTAAAATCTTCCTACCTTTTTTAATATTTCTATTTACGGCTGAAATCATCGATGCAGTAGCCGCTTTATGATCGCTGATTCCCTGTTCTGCGTTAACTGTTTCAAATAGTTCGGATCTGTTTGTCACCAGAAGGTCTAATATGTTATCGCCACGAGTCGGTTCTCTGTTTACCTGCTCAAGGTAGCTTTCAGATAAAGCACTTAAAAAAATTTCACTGTATCCTTTGTCCCTGCCACCCGTTATGAACGTTTGAGTCTCCCAGTCTATATCCGGCAAATTAAAATCTCCACCCAGAACTATAACATGGTGGGGAAATCTACTCGAAATATTTCCAAATTATCCTTCAGGTGCTCAGCCACAACAGCTGCTGAGCCAGGGGGCCTATAGAGACATCCAATTACCATGTCTGAGCCTGCTTTAACCGTGACCTTCACCCAAATTATTTCACATTTCGGATCTCCGTCAATTTCCTTCGACACTATTGCACTTCTTATCGCTATAAACACGCCTCCCCCTTCACTGTCCAACCTGTCTCTGCGGTATACATTCCAATCTGAGTTTAGGATTTCATTACTGTTTACGTCTGGTTTCAGCCAACTTTCTGTCCCTAGTACTATATGGGCGTTGTGACCGTTTATTAATGAGAGCAGTTCTGGGACCTTTCTATAGACGCTCCTGCAGTTTACTATTAGCACATTAATATTGTTATTCCCTGTTGCATTTTGCCTACTCCTACCTTGCCGCGTCTCAGGAGGCGTCTTGTCGGGCCTAGGGAGGGAATTCTCTAACCTAAAAAACGCCCATGTGCACTCCACACGTACTCCGCTACCCTTGTAGCCGCTTCCGGCGTGTAGTGCACGCCTGACCTATTCAGGGGGACCCTACATTTCTCCACCCGATAGCGGAGGTCGAGAAACTTGCATCCCAGATCTCCGCAGAATCGACTGAGCCTCTGGTTTAAGCCTTCCACTCGGCTCCAAACCAGAGGACCGCGATCGGTTCTGGGAACGTTACTACAAATAGTTGGGTCTGATTCCACCCCGCGAGCGAGACTTTCCGGCTTCACCAATTCCGCCAACCGGCTGTACGAACTGAGGATGACCTCTGAACCCAGACGGCAAGAGTCATTGGTGCCGACATGAGCAACAATTTGCAGTCGGGTGCACCCAGTGCTCTCTACCGCCGCCGGCAGGGCCTCCTCCACATCTCGGATGAGACCCCCCGGCAAGCAGACAGAGTGAGCACTGGCCTTCTTCCCCGACCTTTCCTCTATTTCCCTAAGGGTCTTCATCACCCGCCTAACATTGGAGCTCCCAAAACTAATAAACCCCTCCTCCCGTGTGCCTGCTCGGACCTTGCTGAAGGAGCGGCCACATGTCCACCCACAGGCAGAGCGGGCGATGCCACACGGCCAGCCTCCACATTTACCCTCCACCTCGTGCGCCGCGAACGCCGCTGAACCCGCCACTCCCCTTGCGAAGAGGGTGACCCAAACGCGCCCGGTACCCGCGAAGATGTTTTAAAAAGAGATGGGGCCCCTCCACGCCCGCACCAACGTGGTGACCAAACCAAAAGTTCTACTGTCACCTCCGTAAACATGTTAGTTGTCTAGTAAGTGGATCACAGGATGCTGGGTTGTGATGTTGTCCTTGCGTCTGGGTAAGGCTACGCATTAACACGGTCCAACAGGTGATAGATAGTGGACGAAACGCGAGTGAGGGTAGCGATTTGAAGAGCAGAGGGAAAAAAGTGCCATGGCTGGTGCCGTGGAAAAAAACCTCTGCGACAGTGGGATGTGTAGTAAGAGCAGTAGTGGCTTACTAGCTGCGATAGCTTATGCAAAGTTGGATTTGTTAGTATAGGTATCATGCATCATTACCGTGACAAGCTACATTCCTGGAACAATCAAGATCGTTATACAGCAGTGGGAGATCGGCCATAGATCATCTCACTGTGTGGGGGATGTGTGGAGCTTGTTTGCATGCAGTGTACGGTACGGCTTCCCTGCGTGGTGCCAGTTATTCGGCAGTGTATTTCAGCTGGATATCCAGTAATGGCGTCTGATTAACAGGGGCTCCCCTGTGCCGTTATGTTTGCGTATGCTTAGCCATAGATGTTATGTCCTTACAAGTATGTCTTTTGGTCTTTTATGTTTCCATCTGTGGTTGTGGTCGTAGTTCCCCAGATTCAGAATAAACGGGTTCTGCGAATGTCTGGAGTTTCTGTATAGTCTTGTGGTGAGTTTGTGGATTACCTCCGTGAGAGTCTCAAGTCGGTATTCCAGGTGAAGGTCCGCGATGCGTGTGTATCTTGGAGCATTGCTTATGATTTTCAGTACTTTGTTTTGTATGAGCTGCAGACGGTGCAGGCGTGTAGGCGCAGCGTATACCCAGACAGGAGCTGCGTACGTCATCAGGGGTCGGATAAGTGTCATGTACATGGACCTCGACACCCTTCTGTTCAGTGTGCTACGCCTGTTGAGCATAGGACAGAGCTGTTTGAGCCTCGCGCTAGCTCGGTTGGTCATGTGTTGTATGTGGTCCCCCCAGAGTAATTTCCGGTCCAGCCAGACACCGAGGTATTTGACTTTCTCGCGGAAACGTATTGGACGTGCATGTAGAGTTATTGGTCTGCAGTAGCGGTGTTTGCGCAGTTGCTTCGGTCTTATAGTGAACAGAACGGCTTCGCACTTGTCGATGTTTACTCTAACACGCCATTTCTCCAACCAAGGCTCGGCCACTCTGGGTGCAGTCTGTAGGCGTGACGTAATGTTTGATGGTTTCCAATCTTGCGCAAGGATGGCTGTGTCATCCGCGTAGATTGCCATCATTGTGTTGTGTGTGGTTGGGAGATCGTTTATGTAGAGGTTAAACAGTAGGGGCCCTAGGATGCTTCCCTGGGGTACTCCCGCGTGTATACCGTGTCGTGTTGATTGTTTTCCCCGCACGTCAGTGTTGAAACTCCTGTCTGTGAGGTACGAGTGTATTAGACGCAGCAGCCCGTCGGGGAATCCCGCGTCACTGAGTTTTCGGATGAGGCCGTTGTGCCATAGACGGTCGAAAGCCTTTTCGATGTCCAGGAACACTGCCCCTGTAGCTTTGTTTATGTTGAAGCCATGTGTTATATGTTCAACGACCCGTAGGAGTTGTTGTGTTGTGGAGTGGTGATTCCTGAAGCCCAATTGCTCCGGTCTCAGGATGTCATTTGTTATGCAGTGCCTAGTGATGCGTTTGAGAATCACCTACTCAACAATCTTACTGAGCGAGCTCAGAAGGCTGATGGGTCGGTAATTTTGTGGGAGGCTGTGGTCTTTCCCCGGCTTCCTGAACATCAGGACCTTTGCCGTCTTCCAAAAGGCGGGGAAGTGTTGGTGTTTTAGTATGGCATTCGTTATGTGTGTTAGGTACTCAGTTGCTTTATCCGTGAACTCCTGGAGGACACGGTTTTGAATGCCATCATGACTAGGGGCTTTCCTAGCAGCGGAATGCATTATAGCCCAGGAGACTTCGGCTGTGCTAGCATGTCGAATGTCGTCGCGCGATGGTTGGGCTAGAATGCGTGTAACCTCTTGGTCAGTAGCAAGTGTGAACACTGGATCTGATGGTACCAGGTTCGGTGTGAATGACGCTGCGAGTGTTCGAGCCATTAGTTCTGCTTTCTCTTCCGCTGAGTATGCAAGTCCGTCAGGCCCTTGACGCGTTGGGGTGTATATTTTCTCCCTGGTGAAGTGTAGGGCTAGTTGCCACACGCCAGGTCGTGCGGTGTCCAGCCCTTCGAGTTTTTGATTCCACTGTTGTGTTCTATGTGTTTGTATTTTATCGTGTATGATGCCCTGTAGTCTGTTAATGTGCCGTTTGAAGTACGGACGCCTGGTGCGTTGCCATTGTCTCCTGAGGCGATTCCTCATTGAGATTAGGCCCAGGATTTTCTGGGGCAGGGCCGCACTGCGTTGTTGTGAGGTGCGATCAGGTATGGTGCCTGCCATTGCGTCCCGGACGGCGTTAGTGAGGGTTTCTACTGCCTCGTCAATTTGTCCTGTTTCGTTAATTTCGTGTATAGTGGGATGTGGCTATCAAGCGTTTGCTTGAACAATGTCCAATTCGCACGCCCGTAGTCCAACATCTTGCGTTGTTCCGTGTGCTGCAGTGTTTTCTCAATGTATAGTATTACAGGTTGGTGGTTTGAGGGCTGATCGTTTTCAACGGCAACGTTGAGTGTCGCTGTAATGCCCTTGATGAGGGCCATGTCTATCACGTCTGGCCTGTGTCCCCTCTGATAGGGAATGTGCGTCGGTTCAGTCGGTGCTAGTATAATGTAGTTTCTGCCTAGCGAATGTTCGTACAGTTTTTTGCCGTTGGGATTTCGTATGGGTGAATTCCATTCTGGGTGTTTTGCGTTCAGATCTCCAGCGACTATTACTCGCGGTGAAATGTTGAGTAATGTGCTGATATCGCGTGTTAAGATGCCTACAGGGCTGTTGTATACCGATATCAGTGTGGTGTAGGCTCCGTTGAACTTGACTCTGACGGCCGTAGCCTCGATTTTTTCCAGTTCAGGGAGCTCTATGTTTGTGTGCTCAATGTCTTTGTGTATGACGATTTCAGTTCCACCTGCCACGGCGTCGCCCGGTCGGTCGGTACGATAGACACAATAGCCAGGAAAGTTTAATTGTTTGTGCGGTTTAAGTTTAGTCTCGCTCAGTAGCGCGACAAGGATTCCCTTGCGCTCCATGAACGCGGCAAATTCTGCCCTTTTGTTGTGGATCGAGTCTGCATTCCAGAACAGGATCTGTGATAGTGTATGCGGGTCTGCGTTATGGGCCGGGTGTGGTATATTGTTCATGTAAGAGTGTGAAAGAGTGTTGTGATGGCAGTGTGTATGACAGCCCAGTATTGCCCGGGTTCGGCGCTCATGAGCTGGGTGATGAGTGTAGTGACGGCCGTCAGCACCTTGGTAAGGATTTGAACGGTCGTGTGTCGGGGGAGTAGTGTTTCCAGTATTCCCCCAGGTGGTGTGTTGGTGTTGGGTGTGGCAGCCTAAGGTGCTGTTGTGGAGTTAGCGGCCGCTTGTTCGGGTATTGGTGTGTTGTTAGGAGCGGCATTTGTGCTTTGTGACAGAGGTTGTGGCGCCTGTGTTACTTCTGTGGTGAGGGGGATGGTAGTGTGAGTTACAGTCTCGGTGTCTTGTTGACTGTTTTCCTGTGTGTTGCTGTTCCGTTGTTGCTGTGTGGCCTGTTGTGGTGCTTTCGTGTTCCCCGCCCTGTGTTTGCGTGTACGTCTATTCCTCCTCTGGGCTTGGGGTTCGGGGGGTTCTTGTGTGGGTGTGTTTTCCTGTATATGGTGCGTTTCTTCGCAGCACGTGATTTCCGGGAGCGGGGTCGTGTTGTTACCCGCGAAGATGTCTCGACAGCAGGGACAGTGGGTGAAGCATGTAACACCTGGGGTGTACCTTGCGACGCACCAGACTCCCCACTGCCGCTACACTCCGAGGCAGCAGCCCGAAGACGACTGACCGCGGCCATCAACACGTCCAGCTGTTCGCGAACAGTGGCCAGCTCCTCCTGCGTCCGTATGCAGCAGTCACACATCCTATCCATCCTAAGAAATCAATTTACTGTAGAGAGTTAATCAACTTTTAACTAGACTGCTAATTTACTAAAGGCGGCTGATTGTTGACTAAACTGTGGTTGTTAGCCACTCCTTGTAGAAAACAATGAAAATAGCACTACCTGTCTCTGGACTGTATTGAAAACAAACACTAGCACTACTGGCACTATGGTTGACTAAAGGGACTCTCTCTGACTGTATTCAAAACAAACACGAATTCTATGGAACACTATTACTAGCACTCGACAATTAAAGCTTCCTAAAAGCAAAAACACACGGAAGAAGAAGAGACAAGTAAGAAAAATACAGTTAATACTTAAATTACGGTAGCTCGCTGCACAGCAGACGTGAATCAGACGGCAACCACATGGAGGTGCCGGACTGTATAGCACAGCCCTTTTGTCTTGATGTAGGGTTTCTACACTGTGAGAAGTGACATTTCTATTAGTTACAATTGCCACAGGGCGCTTCTTTGTATACCTGAACACATGGGTGATATGTAACTCTTTGGTTGTCAAACGTTGTGTAGGGAGCAGATTACATTACTGTCATTCTGACGCGAGTAGTAGTCTGTCGTTGGTGGTCGGTGAGTGAGCAGCACGGATGGCGAACATGGGGAACAGCCGATGATCTTTGAGATGCTTCCTAGTGCGAATGTTCATCCGTGGACAAAACGAGCGAGACCCCTCGCTTTACGTTATGCTGATACGCACAGCTTTAAAGTCTGCTACACAGCATAACCGGCAAGGCGACGATGTACTACCAACATACTATGCAAAGGCGTGAAATTGAAAACACATCCGAACTTTGTCAGACTTTTTTCAATCGTGTGTAAGACTATATTAATGCTGATTAGTCTGTTAAACACAACACGTAAATATACGATATAAATGAAAGAAGAAACGCTAATTAGTATGAACTGTACTAATAAAAATGCATTACAGCTTATCGACATAACATAACTGTTTTGCTAAGACAAAGTACCCCAGATCGTTACGAATTAGCAAAATATTATGCGCATTCGGCCGCGAAACGGTCTGTGCCAGCGTTCAGACCAGTCATACTGGATTACCGTTGCTGACCTACCATCAAAGTGTGCAAATTTAGCAATGCGTGAAGATTCATAACGAAATTCAGTTAAAAATCATTCAGTGCCACACTTAAGTCAATTCAGTAATTGACAGAAGCGGAAAAAGTAGGCAGTGACAAGTATGAAATTCTACGAGAGTTTCATACTGCTAGCCAGAGGGCACTGGTACAGAATAAAGGTAGCAATAAAACGTATTGGGGGCTCAAGAATTTCTTAAAATTGCTTTACTGACATTCTATCTGCCTCCATCGAGATCCAGGAGGAAGAAAACGTTCGCTCAGCTGATGTATTGAGATAAGTAGCACTGGCGAAGCTCGCGCTTCGAAGACGCCACAGCATCGCCTGCCACCGCTTCCTGAAAACGAAATAGCTCAGGTATAAGCCAATGTGTTGTATTCGTATATCTGTGACTATGACTTGGCGCTAAAGCGTGGCTATGGATAGTAAGTATGCTCAGATTGCGAATCTAACATCATAAATGAAGACAAGGGGAAATGAATTAGGCGTCCTTCCTCTTCCGTAACATCAAATATATTCTAGTTATTCTATCTTAAATGATCTGCGCAGAAAATCATTCACCAGAAGTGAATAACGTTTTAGCAAAACCAGATAATATGAACAGCTTGCCTGCGCGGGTTATCCGTGCGTTCAACGGCGCCATATCGCGGACCGCGCGGCTGCTTGCGCCATCAGTTCGAATCCTTCCCCGGGCATGGATGCGTGTTAGGTTAGGTTGGTTTAAGTAGTTCTAGGTCTAGGGGAATGATGACCTAAGCAGTTTGGTCGCATAGTTCTTAGAGCCATTCTTTTGACCTTTCGCGTAAATTTTCTTTACCTAAACGGCCGTATCTATACATTGCGTCGACATAGAGGCTCACTTTATTACACCACCAAGGGACCGTATACGGCAGGAAGTGCGATACATTTCCGCTTATTATGTCTGCCCGTACTCGAGGTAAGTGGGTTTTAAGGGTTGGGTAGACAGATAGACGGTCAAGAAAGCGAGACTAGTAGCGTTAAATTTTTACCGATTTAGGTGACAAAATCCTAACAACGAAAACAGCTACGACAGTTACCGAAGATGAGGGCCGTATAAATAATTCCGGTACTATTTATTCGGAATGTTCTATTTGCAGTCGAAACATCAGAATATTAATCGTAGCTACACTTGCGATCCAAATCTCGTTTACAGGAATGCAAATAAAATCCATTTGCCTATACACGTGGTAATGCGGATCCCAGTATTAATGCCACCGCGTTTTAGAAGTGCGAGCATTCCCTTTGCTTGTTAGCTTATGAAACACTTGGGCTAGTGAACGTTTTCTGGCTGGCGAGTTTAATGGAGAATTCGAAACATTGTAGAACACGTTTGGCATCTATGTCGCTGCTTATTTCCTGGGGTGGTGCAGAAGTATCCTACTAAATTTACTCTCTAATAACAGCATTTTGTTATTTCGATAAACATCCCGAATGATTGTCACATAAGCGGTGACATAAACGTAGAAAATTCATGGTTTAGAGTCCAGAAAGCTCTATGCAACAGAAACTGCAGATTAATTTGCCATTTTCATTGCGAAATTGCCGGCTTATTCATGTCGGGGGTAATAATAGAGGGCTGTTTGTCTGGGTTGTCTGCTAGCGTAGTGAAAGGTGTTTGCTACTGCAAGGGGGTCTCGTTTGTTTTCGGTTCTAATCTCGATGGAGGCAAATAGACTACCAGTAAAGCAATTTTAAGATATTATTCCACCCCCAATACGTTTTATTGCTACCTTTATTCTGTACCGGCGCCCTCTCGATGTCAGTATGAAACTCTCGTAGAATTTCATACTTGTCACTGCCTACTTTTCTGCTTCTGTCAGTTATTGAATTAAGTGTGGCAATGAACGATTTTTAACTGAATTTCGTTATGAATCTTCACGCATTGCTAACTTTGCACTTCGTGATATGTCAGCAACGGTAATCCAGTATGACTGGTCTGAACGCTGGCACAGACCGTTTCGCGTCCGAATGCGCATAATATTTTGCTAATTCGTAACGATCTGGGGTACTTTGTCTTACTAAAACAGTTATGTTATCTCGATAAGCTGTAATTCATTTTTATTAGTACAGTTCATACGAATTAGCGTTTCTTCTTTCATTTATATCTTATATTTACATTTTGTGTTTAACACACTATTAAGCATTAATATAATCTTACACATGACTGAAAACAGTCTGACAAAGTTCGGACAGATTTTCAATTTCACGCTTTTGCATAGTATGTTGGTAGCACTTCGTCGCATTGCCTGTTATGGTGTGTAGCAGACTTTAAAGCTGTGCGGATCAGCATGACGTAAAGGCGAGGGGTCTCGCTCGTTTTGTCCACGACTGTACATCTGGAATGAAGACACATGGGCAAAGTTTTTATTTGTTGCAGGAGCTAAGCGTAGCACCTGCGCCACCTACCTAAGTATGTGTATTCACTCTGCAAACTATTACGATAATGTAAATACGAAATTCTGATCAACAATCTATACCTTGCTACCCATTTGAAAACAGTCATGTGTTCAGGGTACTGGTGGGACACCGTAGTTGTCCATATACAGTACATAAATGTAACCATTATGAACTGAAGATGCGGCCACACTGACGTGAAGCCGTTAGTTGCAAAAAAGCACGTTCATACAGTTGTGTGGCTTTTGGAAGCACCTCATCATTCTTGACTTTTTGCCACACTGACGTGAAGCCGTTAGTTGCAAAAAAGCACGTTCATACAGTTGTGTGGCTTTTGGAAGCACCTCATCATTCTTGACTTTTTAATGGTTGTAATTTTTATGGTAACTGAATGGGTATTGAGGGTTGAGTGTTCTTAATGTTATTCATAACATCTTTGAGCTGTGGTTACTCTCCCCGGAAAGTTGTTTGTTTACTGGCATGAATTATAGCGTGATCAACCAGCTGCGCTCTTGGCAACAGACCAGGCCTTTTGACAAGCAGCTAAAGTAAATCTTAAGACCATCAAACGGGTAGTGATATCTTTCAGTGACATACAGCTGAGCGCTTTAGTTCAGATATCAAAGCAGAGCAGAGCAGGGTCTCACACTGTGCAGGCAAGGATCAACTGTAACTCAAACTTTATAAGGAAGAATCACAAAACTTTATCCATTTGTATGTTTTTCACACAATCCAGAAGCTGCATTTTCTAACAGCATTACAGATTTAGTAGGCGACATTTGATCATTGTAGTTTTTGATTGCTGATAAGGAAGTTATTTTGTACTTCACTGATACTTACTCTTTACATTGTATTTTTAATCGTTTATAGGTTGCCAAGCTTAGTATACAATAATTAAATCACACGTATAAGATGAAATTTACACGTTAATGCTGATATTCAAAAGTGTTAGAGTTCACTTCTAGGTCGTGGCATACTAGCGACATTGTAATCAGAACCTAGAACACTTCCTTCTTCACTCAAAATAGCATATGAAGTTACATTATGTTGACCCATACTGAACAGGTGAGAAAGCTGCTGGCTTGCACGGTCTTTGCATAGTTATTCGTTTTCAGATTCATTCAGGTGAGATATTTTGCAGTTGTATTTCAAGGGACCAATGTTAGTTGTTTGTTCGGGTTCACAATTTAGTTGAAACACGTGGGAATCAAAATTAATTTTCTGTTCAGTAATCTGGGTCTGAAAGTCGCTTATCTCATTGATTTTTCACTCATTAGGTAATATTATGAGCCCAAATATGAATACAGGATTATTTTCCTGCCTTTTGTAAATATATGGTCGTGTTGATCCGTTGAAGGACTCTTGTTATGAGGCACAAAACTTGGCAATTCTTTTGTGTCAATATGACCACGCTTACTCAGCATTCATATAATCTGCGACTCTTACAAAGTTATTTTCTCCCCTCTGATCTAAATATTAAACGTCTTACTTAAGAAATAAGTTCACAAGAGAACTACGTTCGGTTTCATTACATCAAACGAGGAAAGAGAATAAACTGCCTTCACCAGAGATGATACTTTTTTTTTTAATTTTTGAATGATATTTATAATTAGCAAGGTAAGTGCATGATGCACTGGAGCTTCAAGGCACATGTTTTCACAGTAACGACGACTTCGGTATTTAGCTACCACACGAACTCATTTCAGTTTATTAGGTCTTACAGGATGCAGTGTGCAAGTGTGCCTACAAGAAGTGGCTCACTAATACAGATAGACAGTAACTACATGAGTTCTCCAGAATGAGATTTTCACTCTGCAGCGGCGTGTGCGCTGATATGAAACTTCCTGGCAGATTAAAACTGTGTGCCCGACCGAGACTCGAACTCGGAACCTTTGCCTTTCGCGGGCAAGTGCTCTGCCATCTGAGCTACCGAAGCGCGACTCACGCCCGGTCCTCACAGCTTTACTTCTGCCAGTATCTCGTCTCCTACCTTCCAAACTTTACAGAAGCTCTCCTGCGAACCTTGCAGAACTAGCACTCCTGAAAGAAAGGATACTGCGGAGACATGGCTTAACCACAGCCTGGGGGATGTTTCCAGAATGAGAGTTTCACTCTGCAGCGGAGTGTGCGCTGATATGAAACTTCCTGGCAGATTAAAACTGTGTGCCCGACCGAGACTCGCACTCGGGACCTTTGCCTTTCGCGGCCAAGTGGCCAAGTGCTCACCCCTGTGTGTAGAGCACTTGCCCGCGAAAGGCAAAGGTCCCGAGTTCGAGTCTCGGTCTGGCCCACAGTTTTAATCTGCCAGGAAGTTTTACATGAGTTCTGTTGTTGAAGGTCGTGGTTTCAGTTTCTTTTGAGTTAGCTGAAGCTGAACCTCCCTTTCATTATTCTGTTGCACTGTGGGAAAGTCCCTGGTCACTACAGCATATAAACTGATCAGCCAGAACACTATGACCACCTACCAAGTTCAAAATGGCTCTGAGCACTATGGGACTCAACATCTTAGGTCATAAGTCCCCTAGAACTTAGAACTACTTAAACCTAACTAACCTAAGGACATCACACACACCCATGCCCGAGGCGGGATTCGAACCCGCGACCGTAGCAGTCCCGCGGCTCCGTACTGCAGCACCTACCAAGTATCAGCATAAACCCGTCCATATGACAGCAGTGTCACCTGGCGAGGAGTGATTGCCAGTCACGCACGCACGGTGCATGTAGTACCAGTGAGCGTGCTGTCCGTGTGTAGAATGGGGAAGGCGCGCGATCTGTCTGAGTTTGACCGGGGGCAGACTCTGATGCTTCGGAGGCTCGGCACGAGCATTTCGGGAATACCACGACTTGTCTTTTTAAGTGTTCGAAAAGTGCTGCGGTGAGTGTCTTAAGCACGTCGCGAAACCAAGGCGTAAGTAATTTGTAGGCAGACCAGTCGCAGAGGTACTCGAAACATCCTTCGTCCAGCACTGTAAGACACTTGCGGGATTCTAATATCTACTTTCCTTAAAAAAAACTGTAGATATAAATAATTGGCAACTGATGTAATTACATTGGACGAGAACATTACAAGAGCTCCTTTTACATTCCTAAGTCAAAGCATCTGTAGTGAACCGTCACCCGTTTAATTCCGAGCGATTTTTCCTTTGGGAAAACGAAGACACTGCAGCAAGTTATTACCGCTGAAAATTGTGTGGACGAACACAAAATTTTTCCTTCTTCGTAATCATTTTAAAATTGCTGTCGCTAGCGTTAACAGCGGCAGAGGTGGAAAATATCGATATAACAACTTTTCGATCAATTATCAAAAAATGGTTCAAATGGCTCTGAGCACTATGGGACTTAACATCGGAGGTCATCCGTTCCCTAGAACTTAGAACTACTTAAACCTAACTAACCTAAGGACATCACACACATCCATGCCCGAGGCAGGATTGGACCCTGCGAATGTAGCAGTCGCGCGGTTCGAGACTGAAGCGCCTAGAACCGCTCGGCGACCGCGGCCGGCGATCTATTATCAATAAGATGTTTTCAATGTATCAGAGTTTTGGTATTTGAAAAAAAGTTACTGTTATTTGAAAAAAAAGTTGTTATGATTGAAACAGGGAATTCTTACAACACGGTGACTTCAAAAAAGAAAGTTACACATTCTTCCAGCTGGCCAAGTATCTTTTATTGAATTTTGCACTGCATTTTAAAGTGACACAAATGGATGACACTGTCTCAAACATACAGTAGTCATCACATCTTTTAAACAGAGGGCGGAACGTTTGTCCGACACTTCAGTTCCTCAGCAAGAGATATCGGTACGAGACAATTCGAAAACCGCTGTGTGAATGTAGTCATAGTTGGAAAATCTCTTTCCCTAGACGTTCTTCATCGACTGCTTAGACAGTGTCATCTTTCATCTAAGTCGATGGTCTTCCCTACCAGCATCACCTACGTCAGTGCGGAATTGGTCAAATTGTTGAGACAGTTTCTCTACATCTGGATGCGCCATTGCTTTTGGTCTGTATACAGTCAGAGCAAAATACCATGGGCAGTAGATGCGCAGACGGCAAGGCTCTCACGGGGAGAGTGGTAGTGGCGGGAGGTGGGCGCAGGTGCAGCGCTTTGCACGAAAATTTGTCACTGCGCATCTGCCAACTTATCCTGCGCGGACCCTACCTCCAGAGTTTCAGAGGGCAAGCATCGCGCTTTACTGCTTGCTTCACCTATGGAGAACGTTTCCATTTGCCATGCCTTTTCAGCTGTACTCTGTGAAGGAGCTGCCATTCGTACCACAGGGGAACTGTGTCTGCAGAAAACTCGGAACATGTACTCTGGTCAGGCAATCTGCCACTTTTGAACACATGCATAACTTACTTTTTGAAATTCCTGCGCATTTAAATTTGTTGTACTTACAAACAGGTTTTGTAAAGGAAACCAGTGTGTTTTTCATCAAAAATATATCAAACTTCATTACTTTTAAACTTAAAAATTCTCAACATGTACTCGGTTATTCAAAACGAAGGAACAGATTTCAAACATTTATTACTTCCAAACTACCAAAGATTGAAAAACAATTCCGATGTTCCTGGAAAAGAAAAGTTCAAATTAATATCCATTCAGTGTGAGCACCATGTATTCCATGACAAATATCTAACCGGTGGCTCATTTCCTGCCACAAACGAAGCAGGTGGTCTCTCGTTATCGAATTCACAGCTTCAACTGTGCGATGTCATAGACACTCAAGAGTGTCAGGCATAGGGGAAAACACGATACCTTACGTAACCCTACAGATAAAAGTAACAAGGTTATGGAGACTGGGAGGCCACCGGATATGAAGTTCATCATCTGCTCCTCCTCTTCCGATCCAGCGTCCTGGAATGCTGTCATTAAGGTAACGTCCGACAAATTTAGAGAATTTCTGTACCTGAATGACACCATTCCAGGACGTTGGATTGGCAGAGGAGGAACAGAAGATGAACTTCATAGCCAGTGGTCTCCCAGGTCTCCAGACCTCACACCTTGTGGCTTTTAGCTGTGGGTTTACGTAAAAGATCGCATTTACATCACCCCTATGCCTGACTCTCCTGAAAGTATACGAGATCGCATTGTTGAAGCTGCGAATGCGATACCGATAGACCAGTTGTTTCGTATGTAGCAGGAAATGAGCCACCGTTTTGATACTTGTCGTGTAACTCGTGGTGCTCACATAGAGTTCGAACTTTTCTCGTTCCAGGAACTTTGGAATTGTTTTTCTATCTTTTGTAATTTGGAAGCAATAAATGTTTGAAATTTGAAAAACCCTGTGTTAATGCAGATAACAGAGAGATAATAATCCCTTTAAAACGAAAACAGCATCCAGAAGCCAGCAACATTAGCGTTTTCTTATATTCTACTTAGAATCGTAGATCAATGATAGCTAAAACGATACTGAAATGTGATGTCAATTAGCATAAAATTTTCACTTGAATAATAGTACCATTAGTAATAAAAAAGAGAAGGAACAGCCAGAAATCCGTTTCTTCTGTTTTTACAAAATACCCGTTTGCCTCTGTTGTAAACGTGAGGATTACACCACATAACCTGAATTTGAATGGCACTTGACTACAATGGTAGTCGGCCGGTCGGTGCATTCGGGAGAGACGATGGTGAACCAGAAGATATATCTGAAGCTCCCAAAGTTTCGCCGTTTCAAATTCTTGATAATGACCATGAGACAGATGTAGATCTACAATCGTCGCAGTGCGTGGATATATGCCGGTCACCAGTCTGCAGATATTGTCCCACTTGATGTGATTGCTGTTGATCTGTAAGCGTGCGACACTGTGCGCTACCTAACGTGTTCCTAAACGCCGCGCACGAAACGGGATTTTTCCGGGGTTCATACCACGAGCTGTATTGGTCATAGAAAGTTAGGGCCAAGTATTGTGTACACCCAACAGGAGGGTCGCCTTTCAGTAACTATCCTGCAGTATAGGGTCAAAATTTTAATGTTACACTCTTCTACCGCACTAGGTAAATGTAATAAATCTTTTGGTTGTTTCTGCATTACATGTGGTCTATGCTGTGTCTCAAAGGACCTGTGTAGGCACCACTTAGTTCGTTGGCGGTTCCTGAGATAACCCCAAAAACAGGCTTTTGGTATCAAAACCGATCCGCGGGTTCCTAGATGGCGATATAAGCAAATGGCAGTAATTTTTGTTTTACTCCTTAGATCCCGATCTCTAACAACCTTGAAAGTTTTCTTGATATCTTTATCCGCTTCTGTGATACAGATATCCAAAGTTACCCTACTCGTACATGTAAAATGCGCACGTAAAATCCGACTTGAGGTGAATATGTAGTTTATGAAGTGACTAGTAAGGAGAAATATGCTGTAAAATGTTTCCGTTGTCATCAGAAGAGTTCTGGGAAACCCACGTTGTAGTACTGAAGTATATGAAAAATTCTAGTGCACGTGAAATCCTGTCTGAGGTGTAAAATTAGTTTTCCGTTACTTCGGGTTCATATAAGGACACTATCAAAATTCTATTGATCCATAAAGTTCTTTGCATAGGAGCGACATGAGAAGAAGGGAAGCAGCGGGAAAACGCAAGCATCGGAGCATAAAAAGGCTGATACGCTCCTGCTTTAAAAGACTCTCGCTGAACACTGGGGCACCACCTGCCTCCTTCTATCTTCCTCAGAACCTTTAAAAATTCTCCCAAAAAATTTGGCATGCGAACATCACTTTTTTAAACTGAAAGAGGAGACAGCGACAGTGGGAAAGATAGGGAAGATAGTAGATAGTGTTTGTGATATACGAAGATACAGAGAAAGCAAAGCAGGCAGTGGCATTGTGAGAGAAAGAACGAGACACAGTTGCAGTGGAACGTAGCAGACAGTTTCAGAAAAATGCTACGAGTGAAGGAGACAGTGCCGGTGGGAGAGGATTAAAGAAAGTGGAAGTGGATGAGGGCCAGAGATAATGAGAGACAGAGTCGATGATAATAACAACAAGGAAGAGAGAGATAGTGGCAGTGAGAAGTAGCAGTGGGAAGCAGTGAATGAGATATTATAAGTAGAAGAGAGCAGGAGGGAGAGAGTGACAGTGAGAGGAGACAGCAGTAGTAGGACAGAATCAAAGAGACTGCGGAGTTGAGACAGGAACAGTGACAGAGAGACACGAAAAGGTAACGACAATGAGTTGGACTGAAGGAGTGAGTGAGAATGTGAAGGTGGGAGTGGATGGGCACGTGCGCCTTGTAAGTAGGCTGTTTATGTTTTCTTATTGGCAACGTTACGTAGCGCTCTGTGCTGTGTGCAGTCTGTGGCTAGTTTGCATTGTTGTCTGCCATTGTAGTGTTGGGCAGCGGCAGCTGGATGTTAACAGCGCGTAGCGTTGCGCAGTTGGAGGTGAGCCGCCAGCAGTGGTGGATATGGGGAGAGAGATGGCGGAGTTTTGAAATTTTTAAAACTGGATGTCATGAACTGATATGTATATTATGAGTTTTCAACATTATTAAGGTAAATACATTGTTTGTTCTCTATCAAAATCTTTCATTTGCTAACTATGCCTATCAGTAGTTAGTGCCTTCAGTAGTTTGAATCTTTTATTTATCTGGCAGTATTGGCGCTCGCTGTATTGCAGTAGTTCGAGTAATGAAGATTTTTGTGAGGTATGTGATTCACGAAAGGTATAGGTTATTGTTAGTCAGGGCCATTCTTTTGTAGGGATTATTAAAAGTCAGATTGCGTTGCGCTAAAAAAATATAGTGTGTCAGTCTAAGCACAGTCATTTGTAATTTTTCTAAAGGGACGTTTCAGCTTTAACGGTGATGGAGTAGAGGGTATGAACGAGTTACAGTTATGTGAGCTTTTGGAAGTGCGAAGCGAGATGCATGTTAAAAACAGCGCGAATACGTTGGCATCCCAATTTTATTTGGAAAATTGTTAAAGGTCATGAAGAAGGTAGAATGGCGCAGCTCGTACTCCACTTTCAGTCACGGTCTTTTGAAGCAGGAGCATATTAGCCTTTCTTGTGCTCCGATAGGAGGACTTTTTCCTCTGGTTTATGATTTACGTGAACCATCACCGCTTATAATTTGTAAATTTGTAATTATAGATTCATGTTTGAGGTATCACCGTAAGTTTTCAAAATCTTATGGTAAAAGTAACACTTATTGTCAGTTCTTAACTTTGTATCGCTTTATGAGCCTTGTCTCACTACATTATATATGTAATTCACACCAGACACTGTAAAACATTACTGAAAGATACAGTCCACTCCAGCAGAAAGCCAGCAGTCACACACATCACACTAGGTGGATTTGATTCGACCGACAAACTTTAATTGATGCGGACATAGTTCAAATGGTTCAAATGGCTCTGAGCACTATGGGACTTAACATCTGTGGTCATTAGTCCCCTAGAACTTAGAACTACTTAAACCTAACTAACCTAAGGACATCACACACATCCATGCCCGAGGCAGGATTCGAACCTGCGACCGTAGCGGTCGCGCGGCTCCGGACTGGACTGAGCGCCTAGAACCGCTAGACCACCGCGGCCGGCTGCGGACATAGTGCTTACTTCAATAATAGGTTATTTACCGACTCCATTGGTCGAGAGAGACAAGTTTATTGATAATGCAGTTCCTTATACAGTGGACTTCCCACACCTGGTCAAGATTTATAATAATTAACATTAATATGTGACATACATATTGTATCGAGAGTGCTAAGAAGTCAACGTAGATTCATTAAAAAAAATGAAGTTTCTACCTTAAACAAAGAATCTTTTCGAAGTGTACGAAAAATCAAACGACGTACTGTAAATGGTGATGGGAATAAAAGAGTTATGTACCATTCTTTACGCAAAACATGTTTACATTGTTGTCGCTAAATTTCTGTGCCTTACAGAACATGTAATTATTTATTACGTAAAATTATCACATTAGAAACATTCATGAAACTGATTCGTCTAAATGAAACATGTTGCCCAGAAAATGCATGAAAAATTTCGATAGTGAAAGGAGCGAAAGGGTGTCATAACTTAAGAAATTTTTCTTACAAGTATCCGCCACGTATACTATCTGATCAAAAGCATCCAGACCCTTACCTAATAGGAAACTGACGACGAGACGTCACGAGAGACGGATCCACATTGTTGTTAGAAGAGAAGCAAACATCACAATGGCTCGGGCACGACAGCTCATTGACTTCGAAAGTGGACTGGTCTCTGCATGTCACTTGCATAACAATGAATCGAGGGACATTTCAATCCTTCTGCAGCTATGTCGACTGTTGCTGATGTCATTGTGAAGTGGAAACGCGAAGGAACAACCATAGGTAAACCAAGAGTCCAGGTAGCAGAATAATTGTGTGTAGTTAGTTCAAATGGTTCAAATGGCTCTGAGCACTATGGGACTTAACATCTGAGGTCATCAGTCACCTAGAACTTAGAACTACTTAAACCTGACTAACCTGAGGACATCACACACACCCATGCCAGAGGCAGGATTCGAACCTGTGACCATAGAGGGTGAGCGGTTCCAGACTGAAGCGCCTAGAACCGCTCGGCCACACCAGCCGGCTCTATAGGGAGTTAAAAAGGATTGGATTCAATGGTAAACTAGCGCTAAGTGGCTCTTGACATGGTCTCAAAAGCGATTCCACAGGACAATCTATGACTGGAAACGAATGACTGGAGGTGACGAATCACGCTGTACCCTGTGGCAATCCGATGGAAGAATAATGGTTTGACGAACGTCTGGAGAACGTCGTGTGCTGTTCCGTCAGTGAAGTACAGAGGATGTGGTGATATGGTATGGTTATGTTTTTCGTCGTTGTGGTGTGGCACTATAATTGTGCCTAAGAAAAACGCTCAGCGCCGAAGGATATGAACACATTTTACGGAATTGTGTACTGTGTGCAGTAGATGAGGCAATGATCTGTGGACAGTAACAATCCTGAAATGGACAAGCATGCCTAGTGTCGAGTGCCCACTGAATCCACTCAAGCACCTTTTAGGACTTCGCTCCAGACGCTACAGCGTCCAATGTCACTATCTCTTTCTGTGTCGGATCTTGAGCACGAAAGAGCTGCCATTCTTTCACAGTCAGGCAAACACCTCATTGAAAGTGTGCCCAGCAGATTTAAAGCCGTGGTAAAGGCGAAGTGTGGACACACACCACTAACAAGTGTTCGGGTGTTTTTGATCATGTAGACCTTCGGTTTGCTGCTAACTCTGTACAAGTCTGAATTTTGGCTGCACTTTGTGAGAAAATAAAAGCTTCAGCCACCTGTGCATTTTCTGTGTAAGCCTTTCCCATATCAATCACAAAAATGTTTAGATAATTTTGTTTAAATTAATAGGCATCTGACTAAATGTTTGTGACAGCACAGCACAGAACGACAGGCTTACGGCCAAAGCGCACACGTAAACTACTACAGTCGCTAAATGCGCACCTACTGACACGTGCCCTGTCAGAACTTCTACTGGTTCTGTTCACTGTTTCCCACAAAATAGTAAAAGTATGATGAAAATATTTTCTTACAAATGTACATAGTTTAAATAAACACTGAATTTCATTGTTTTTTAGGCACCATGCGTATTACGGTCATATCCACGAATATTTCACAATTTCTTCTGAGATTGCCACTTATGGCCGGTTCTGTACTGCCGCGTTCTATTAACTGCGCTTTCGTCAAACATGAATCCATCTTCAGTTAATAGATTTTCACATGCGATAGCGCACAGCGCGCACACAGGCGACCTGACATTAATATTGCAACAAACTACACTACTGGCCATTGAAATTGCTACACCAAGAAGAAATGCAGATGATAAACGGGTATTCATTGGACAAATATATTATACTAGAACTGACATGTGGTTACATTTTCACGCAATTTCTGTGCATAGATCCTGAGAAATCAGTACCCAGAACAACCACCTCTGGCCGTAATAACGGCCTTGATACGCCAGGGCATTGAGTCAAACAGAGCTTGGATGGCGTGTACAGACACAGCTGCCCATGCAACTTCAACACGACACCACAGTTCATCAAGGGTAGTGATTGCCGTATTGTGACGAGCCAGTTGCTCGGCCACCATTGACCAGATGTTTTCAGTTGGTGAGAGATCTGGAGAATGTACTGGCAGGGCAGCAGTCGAACATTTGCTGTATCCAGAAAGGGCCGTACAGGACCTGCAACATGGGGTCGTGCATTAACCTGCTGAAATGTAGGGTTTCGCAGGGATCGAATGAAGGATAGAGCCACGGGTCGTAACGCATCTGAAATGTACCGTTCACTGTTCAAAGTGCCGTCAATGCGAACAAGAGGTGATCGAGACGAGTAACCAATGGCACCCCATACCATCAGGCCGGATGATACGCCAGTATGGCGATGACGAATACACGCTTCCAATGTGCGTTCACCGCGATTTCGCCAAACACGGATGCGAACATCATGATGCTATAAACAGAACTTGGATTCATCCGAAAAAAACACGTTTTGCCATTCGTGCACCCAGGTTCATCATTGAGTACACCATCGAAGGCGCTCCTATCTATTGCAGCGTCAAGGGTACCCGAAGCCATGGTCTCTCTATGCTACTGCAAACGTCGTCGAACTGTTCGGGCAGATGGTTGTTGTAAGTAGCCTGTTTATGTTTTTATTTTGGTAACGCCATGTAGCGCTCTATATGAAAATCACTGGCTGTGCTGTGTGCAGTCTGTAGCTGGGTGGCATTGTTGTAATATTCGCCATTGTAGTGTTGGGCTGTTGGCTGTTAACAGCGCATAGCGTTGCTCAGTTGGAGGTGAGCCGCCAGCAGTGGTGGATGTGGGGAGAGAAATGGAATTTTGAAATTTGTAAGACTGGATGTCATGAACTGCTATATATATTATGACTTTTGAACACTAATAAGGTAAATACATTGTTTGTTCTCTATCAAAATCTTTCATTTGCTAACTATGCCTATCAGTAGTTAGTGCCTTCAGTAGTTTGAATCTTTTATTTAGCTGCCAGTAGTGGCGCTCGCTGTATTGCAGTATTTCGAGTAACGAAAATTTTTGGTGAGGTAAGTGATTTGTGAAAGGTATAGGTTAATGATAGTCAGGGCCATTCTTTTGTAGGGATTTTTGAAAGTCAGATTGCGTTGTGCTAAAAATATAGTGTGTCAGTTTAAGCACAGTCATGTATAATTTTTCTAAGGGGACGTTTCATATGTCGACCCTTAACCGAAGATACCTCACTGGAATCTTCTGATTTTTTCTTGTAGTTTGTGTAATTAGTGTAGATTTTGTTTATTGTTAGCGCGTAATTGTAGAGAGAATCTCCTTTGTAGTTGCAGTCTTTCATTGTTGTACATTAAAACAGGTAAATTTGCACCAAGTATTTCGCAGCTGCGCTTGCAATTAACTAGATATTATTTTCAGTGCTATGTTAATGTGTTTTCTTATTTTTGCTCTTCAAATTGTGTTTTTCTGTGTTGTATGAATTATTGTGACAATAATGGCGTGTGAAAAACGTAATACTAGGCTCCAAAGTAAACTGAGAAATGACAGTGAAGACGAAAGCAGTATGTTAGCGCCACCATGTAATGAATTAACTAATGTTCAAAGCAGTAATTTGGTAATTGTGCATAGGGAAATGGAGCGAGCTGCAAATAATGGTATAGGCAGTGAAACAATTAGTGAACAGGGAAGCATTATCGATCGATCGGACGGCAACAGCTCGCCTCAGGATTCCGAAATGACAGGACACAATCTTGCAAATACTGTAGATTCAGGTTTTGCGTCCTCACCGTTTTCTCAAATAAATCAAGACACATTTTCTGCTTTTCAAAATGCGAATATTGCCGGTTCAAATGCACTGCCGAATAGCACTGAGTAACATGTTTCAGACACCAGTGCACTGTTATTACAGTTAATGCAACAAATGGGACAAAGGCTACATAAGTTAGACACAACGCTTGAACAAAATCAGAAACAAATGGGATAAAATCTTCAAAAGTTAGACACAATGGAACAACACCAGAGACAAACACAGCAACAGTTTGACACAATGGAACAAAATCTTCTGAAGTTAGACACCACATTGTAGCCCCTCCGAACGGATTATGAAAGAAATCAATAAGCTTTGCAGACTTTATTGTCACAGAAAGCATCAGCATTGGGACAGATATTTACACTTATTTCAAAACGTGCTGAATGAAATGCCTCATGACTCGACTGCTTTACCACCTACTCTTGTACTGAAGAATGAAGAACCACCGAACAGAATCAGAGAGCTTGTACCTTTCCCGAATACACGTAAACTTCGACACAAAGACATAATTGATTTGGCTATTATAAATATAAAATCTGCAGCAGACAAAAGGAGAAAACTACACGGTAAAGCAAATGCAAAGAAATTATATATTGGTCAGAAAGTTCTCATTAAAGCTCATTCATTGTCACATAAGAAGAAACACTTGAGTCATAAATTCTTTCTAGTTTACAATGGACCTTACAGAATCCGACGTATACCACATGATAATTGCGTTGAAGTTGAAACTCTGCGTACTAGGAAGAGTAAAGGTTTACATCACATTTCACATGTAAAACCGTTTGTTGAAAGATAATCTGCTTTTTAACTTTGTATTTGCCATAAAACTTTTCACTTCACATTTCTAGTATGCTTCGTCAGACTTAAGAAACTGTTACCATGCAACAATGTTTGAAGTTAAATATGCAGTCAAGAACCTGGGCAACTTATTTAGACAGTAATTACGAATGCATTGTTATAGTGAACAGACGACACAGTGTTGTACATTCTTGCAACAAGTTGCACGATTACGTAACGGCTATCAGGCTTACATTCTTAGAACTTATACTGCTAATGAGATTTTAATGCAACATTTTGGTTCACTTGAAAAGATACTCTTTATTTGAAGTACATTCGGTGAGATTAAAGATGACTTAGCATTTGGTTTCTTTGATAGCTACACGACTATATCGCGACGCTATTAATATGTGACACAATTTACATTGTTGGTTTTGCAGTGTATCTGTTTTATATCTGCACAGTTTTTCTGTGTTATTCTGGAAAGTAAAACATGTTTTAGTAGTAACTTTTGTGGTATAGATACAATGAGACAGCCTTTTTCGTAGCACAACAATACGTCACATCATAGTACTTTCTTGATCACAGTAAGGTACGTAATAACTACGATATCTATACGCAAAGCATTTCACTTTCTTTTATGATGAGGTAAGTACATTGACTTCAGCAGAACTTTGCTTACAGAGCACGATAACTACGACACTTCTACAGAATTATCTTACAGCAAGACGCACATTTAGCGCTACAGGACACGCATTTGAGTGATTAATTTTGTACTTAAAACATTTATTTTTCAAGATTTTTGAATTACAAAGAAAGTATTCCGTGATACATTTCATTCCATTGCTGTAATCTGTAACACCTGAGGGTATAATTACATTAATCATCAAGGGGATTCACGCTTACTTTGTGTACCATGTGTTTGGCAAGAACAAGGAGCCCTAGCTAATATGGTATTTGCTTATACAACTTTACACATCGGTGCCATATTCCTCTAACACATAAATTACACAGCTATCTGATCATTTAACTGGGAGAGACAAACATTTATTTTACTACGTCAGTGACAAATGTTTACGCAATTACACAGTTGGATAACTTCATACTTATGGAATTGTATTTTGTCTATACTTAGTGAACTGTTCATATTTTTTGGAACCATTGTGATACTATGAGAGCTTTCAATGTCGCATTTGGTATGGGGTCATGATTTTTAAAGTACGTTTGAGGTAGATGACACTATTGAAATGAGCAGAGAATTTTTTTTTCAGTTTTTAAATTATTGCAGAAAGCTACGACGTTTTTGAGATTTGACTGAGGTGTTATGATGTTATTATTACGATGACAATGTGTATTATGCTGTTGAGGTATGTTTATGATCAATATGCTGATGCTATAGGAGGAATTTGATTATGCTACATATCTGTTATGATGAAATATTGTAGAAATGTCGACGATATGTATATATATAATAAAGTAAGGAATAATGAGTAGTGGTTAGGGACTCTGATTTGTGGAAAAGGTTGTTGGAAACCAAGAATCGTACTTTAAGTGTTATGAAATGTATGTAAATGCGTGAGTGTATTACAATGCCGACGAAAATTTTTTGGACACTGTTATATCAATATGATTTTGTTTCTACACATTTGTTACGCAATTTCTCAACCTGTGAACTTTTTTATATGAGACTTCCACTGTAGCGGAAACTGCTGTCGTAAATATTTCAGTAAGAAAGGTAAGTGACCTTGAGGTAATGCGTTTTGGGCGCCCAGCTGAGAGGTAGTCGTCTGACAAAAGAAAGCCATTAGGTGCAAAAAAAAGAGCCCATTATCCTCGCTATTGACATTTCTTTGTCGAAAGCATCACAAATACGACACGCTCAAACTTGAAAACATATGATTACACTGTGGAGCTCTTAATTTATGATATTTACTAAAATGCCTAATGAAATGATGAGAACCATTTTACATCTGTTGTCTTTCTAGTTGAGAGATTGCTCATTTTGTTTAATATCTGGTTTCCAGCTGTGTTGCAGCATTGGCTTCATAAAATAAAATTAAGTGCATTTGCTAATGTGAAAATCTTCTGCCAACAGATCTATTAAATAATAATTTTATGATCCATATTCTTCGAAAAAGGAGCACTTGGAATGGAAAGAACAGTAAGAAGGGATTAATAACAGTAACTGCATACATAATTTTCTTTTCAACTACTTGGTAATTTTTTTGGTAGAGTAAGTTATCGTGATGCATCCCTCTAGCGTTAAGATGTGACATAGGTATTAGACATGGCCATCTTTTCTGTAATATTTTTTTATGCTTGAGCTTTTTCATAATTAGATATAAGTTATTGCATTTGCTGCTGCTGCTTGCTTTGCCAATTTCCATTTTTTTGTCATTGTTGTTTATGTTAATTGTTTTGTGCTGCTGTATTGCCTCATCCCTTAGTATATATATCTGAGCTCAGTAGATTTAAGTTAGCTTAAAATGGGGTAGGCTATATAAGAGAACGAGTTGTGATGAATTGGAAGAAATGCATTGAGAAGCTATAAGAAAATGGTTTGGCCAAAAAAGTATTTTGAAAGAGGAAATGAACAAAAAAGTAGGGTTTAGAGACAACAAGTTTAGGTAGGATTTTCTTGGAAATAAATGATGTAAGATAATGGAAAATAAATAATGAGGTAAGAAATATGTGAACATATAAATACAGTAAGCATGCTTGGATAGGATGTTTTGGTGAAAACAAATGTTGAAATAAGACGAAAGATCTATGGAATGAAGTTTTGGGTTGGACTGCAGTACCAAATGTTACACTGAAAACGAACCCTGTCCTTTCCATTGTGTTATCCCCCTATGTGTTTGTGTACTCTTGTATATTTGTGTTTTTCCTGTCTTTATGTGTTTAGCTAATAAGAGTTATGTTGTAGAATTTTTCTAATAATATGTTATTTACTTTGTAAAGATATTTAGACATTATCTATTCTGTTCTGTTTTAATGCTCATGTGTGAAGTTGATGTTTCAAAAGTTATTCTGATCTTTTATGTATGTACTTATGTCATAATTCTTGTAACACTGGTGTACATGTTTATTTCTATTCTTTTGTAAAGCCTGCATTACCACAAATGTTATCTCTATTGTTATGTTCTTTAATGATGTGTTTTGCATCTTTGTTATTGTATTCTTATGTTATAAAATTGTAATTGACACCAGTTCATCAAATTAAGTAACTTGTAAGTTACATTTCACTGCACACATTTCTGTTGGTCATGCTATATGGACAATATGTGAGAAGTAGGGACTGTTAGTGTTTGCACGTGTGTTGATAATTCAGCAAGGGACTGGATAACAGCATTGCTGGTTCTAAGGACATTCCAAAAAGTTTTGTGAGTACACAAGTGGTGGATTTCTACAAGGAGTACAATGGATCTGTACCTCTGATGGCCCACCAATACCGTAATCTCTACCAGGACTACAGTGGGTCTGCTCTGTGATGACCTACCTACTGATATTCTTCAAAACTTCGACTGACTCTGCTGTGGGTTTGCTCTGTTGTGGCCCATTACCTGTCTGCATGTCAAGAGTCAGCACTGTCTTTCCGTTGGAAGGACAACACTACTTCTTCAAGACTGCATGGAAATCCACTACTTCCGTGTGCATTTTCTTTTACTGCTCAGACTTTGAGAAAAACACTGCTATTTTACTGTGATGAACGATCAGGACTGTCTTTATGGACTGTGAGAAAATTTTATCTTTTGACCAACATTGTATCAATAAGTGTGTGCATTTGATTTCTCTGTTATTGTAACTGTGCAAAAATTTTAACAAATATGTATTGGCCAGTGCCCAAAACAATTTGTAAAAATTTTTTGTGGGACCATGGGGGCTATGTAAGTAGGCTGTTTAGGTTTTTATATTGGTAACGCCATGTAGCGCTCTATATGAAAATCACTGGCTGTGCTGTGTGCAGTCTGTGGCTGGGTGGCATTGTTGTAATATTCGCCATTGTAGTGTTGGGCTGTTGGCTGTTAACAGCGCATAGCGTTGCGCAGTTGGAGGTGAGCCGCCAGCAGTGGTGGATGTGGGGAGAGAAATGGAGTTTTGAAATTTGTAAGACTGGATGTCATGAACTGCTATATATATTATGACTTTTGAACACTAATAAGGTAAATACATTGTTTGTTCTCTATCAAAATCTTTCATTTGCTAACTATGCCTATCAGTAGTTTGTGCCTTCAGTAGTTTGAATCTTTTATTTAGCTGGCAGTAGTGGCGCTCGCTGTATTGCAGTAGTTCGAGTAACGAAGATTTTTGGTGAGGTAAGTGATTTGTGAAAGGTATAGGTTAATGTTAGTCAGGGCCATTCTTTTGTAAGGATTTTTGAAAGTCAGATTGCGTTGCGCTAAAAATATAGTGTGTCAGCTTAAGCACAGTCATGTATAATTTTTCTAAGGGGACGTTTCATTGTTATCTTGCAAATGTCCCCATCTGTTGACTCAGGGACCGAGACGTGGCTGAAAGATCCGTTACAGCCATGCGAATAAGATGCCTGTCATATCGACTGCTAGTGATACGAGGCCGTTGGGATCCAGCACAGCGTTCCGTATTACCCTCCTGAACCCACCGATTCCATATTCTGCTAACAGTCATTGGATCTCGACCAACGCTAGCAGCAATTTCGCGATACGATAAACCGCAATCGCGATAGCCTACAATCCGACCTTTATCAAAGTCGGAAATGTGGTGGTACACATTTCTCCTCCGTACACGAGGCATCACAACAACGTTCACCATGCAACGCCGGTCAACTGTTGGTTGTGTATGAGAAATCGGTTGGAAACTTTCCTCACGTCAGCACGTTGTAGGTATCGCCACCGGCGCCAATCTCTTGCGAATGCTCTGAAAAGCTCATCATTTGCATATCACAGCATCTTCTTCCTGCCGGTTAAATTTCGCGTCTGTACCACGTCATCTTCTTAGTGTAGCAATTTTAATAGCCAGTAGTGTATTTCACTTTTATACGCGATCATGCAGGGCACGCGCATCCGCTAGGCATGCTGACTAAAGCCGCACTGAATTTTTTGCCTCCCAAATACTGGCTGGCGACAAACACCGCTGCGCTACCTGTAAGGGAAATCCCCTCGTCATCGATGCTGCTACACCTGACCAAAGATGACTGAGAGCAATTTCAACAAGTTAAATACCGGACAGTTGCACAACTACGTATATTATATCTATATAACTAATGTGAATCGATTAAAGTGTATTATAAAGTCCGAGAGTTGAGCGACTCAGCAAAACGATCACAATTACGTATCAATGACAATACCATACTATTACTAATAATTGATATACACTCCTGGAAATGGAAAAAAGAACACATTGACACCGGTGTGTCAGACCCACCATACTTGCTCCGGACACTGCGAGAGGGCTGTACAAGCAATGATCACACGCACGGCACAGCGGACACACCAGGAACCGCGGTGTTGGCCGTCGAATGGCGCTAGCTGCGCAGCATTTGTGCACCGCCGCCGTGTCAGCCAGTTTGCCGTGGCATACGGAGCTCCATCGCAGTCTTTAACACTGGTAGCATGCCGCGACAGCGTGGACGTGAACCGTACGTGCAGTTGACGGACTTTGAGCGAGGGCGTATAGTGGGCATGCGGGAGGCCGGGTGGACGTACCGCCGAATTGCTCAACACGTGGGGCGTGAGGTCTCCACAGTACATCGATGTTGTCGCCAGTGGTCGGCGGAAGGTGCACGTGCCCGTCGACCTGGGACCGGACCGCAGCGACGCACGGATGCACGCCAAGACCGTAGGATCCTACGCAGTGCCGTAGGGGACCGCACCGCCACTTCCCAGCAAATTAGGGACACTGTTGCTCCTGGGGTATCGGCGAGGACCATTCGCAACCGTCTCCATGAAGCTGGGCTACGGTCCCGCACACCGTTAGGCCGTCTTCCGCTCACGCCCCAACATCGTGCAGCCCGCCTCCAGTGGTATCGCGACAGGCGTGAATGGAGGGACGAATGGAGACGTGTCGTCTTCAGCGATGAGAGTCGCTTCTGCCTTGGTGCCAATGATGGTCGTATGCGTGTTTGGCGCCGTGCAGGTGAGCGCCACAATCAGGACTGCATACGACCGAGGCACACAGGGCCAACACCCGGCATCATGGTGTGGGGAGCGATCTCCTACACTGGCCGTACACCACTGGTGATCGTCGAGGGGACACTGAATAGTGCACGGTACATCCAAACCGTCATCGAACCCATCGTTCTACCATTCCTAGACCGGCAAGGGAACTTGCTGTTCCAACAGGACAATGCACGTCCGCATGTATCCCGTGCCACCCAACGTGCTCTAGAAGGTGTAAGTCAACTACCCTGGCCAGCAAGATCTCCGGATCTGTCCCCCATTGAGCATGTTTGGGACTGGATGAAGCGTCGTCTCACGCGGTCTGCACGTCCAGCACGAACGCTGGTCCAACTGAGGCGCCAGGTGGAAATGGCATGGCAAGCCGTTCCACAGGACTACATCCAGCATCTCTACGATCGTCTCCATGGGAGAATAGCAGCCTGCATTGCTGCGAAAGGTGGATATACACTGTACTAGTGCCGACATTGTGCATGCTCTGTTGCCTGTGTCTACGTGCCTGTGGTTCTGTCAGTGTGATCATGTGATGTATCTGACCCCAGGAATGTGTCAATAAATTTTCCCCTTCCTGGGACAATGAATTCACGGTGTTCTTATTTCAATTTCCAGGAGTGTATTTATACTAAAGTATTTATGTATGCTCTTATTAGCAGACAACACAACACTTCACTCATCGCACAGTGTTTTTAAGCTACTTGCAAGCTTATCACTTAATCACAATCAGCCCTATCGTCGTATTTCATACCTACTCGCCATTCGCATATTCCTTCTCATTCACCCCCTACCTAATGGTAATGTTTCTTATACGTGTATGTATGTCTCTAATATCTTCTTTGCTTAGATATATTCCTAGATATATTATATGCGCCAATGTTCAGTAACTTGAATGTGTCAGCATTCACAGCTAGAAACGGCATTTGCCTTAAGAGGAGTTCATGTCTTCTATCTTCCACTTGGAGTGGGTGCGTGAACACCACATGCCCAGGCGATGCTACATTATCAAGGTCACAGAATACTGATAGTCTCTTTCCTTTTCTTACATATTACAGAGGGATACTGACTTCGTTTTTCAGGCAATCAAATGGGAAGCTTCGATACGTAAAATGGAAATCAAACTTCGTCGGTATTGTCCTGATGTCAACTCATAGCATGTGTAAAGTTACATTGTGAAAAAAAAGTGTGTAAAGTGTGGGTAGTGATTAAGAAATCAATAAACAGTGTGGCGCGATTAAAGAACGTCTCTGCGAAAGATTATTGTCCACTAGCGATAAACCAAATAAGTTCGCGCTGTTTTAAACAAACTGAGCTTGTATTCAGCAGGATTGAGAGTCCAATCTACAGTAAATCCTGCTTTCGGTTTTCCGGTGTTAACTATTAAATTGGTTGTTACTTATCAGTGAAGTGCACCAGCGGTATTTTCTGCCTTGTGGCCGTTAACGCCCCAGTTACCTGCCCTGGTCGTTAGCATAGTTTTCCTGCAGTGTGTTTTCCCTGCCGTGTTGATGCTGTCCGGCATGCAATATGGTTCGACAGCCTTTTAGTTGTTTGTTCATATTATTTTTTTCTTAAGAGTGGTTATTGTGTTTTGGCTGTTTTAGATGACAATTTTGAAGACGTAGAGCGGCTAGTATCTTCGTCTTCGGCTGATATCTTCCGTTGTCATACCTTCGGTCGCCCCCCCCCCCCCCATGAACCATGAACCTTGCCTTTGGTGGGGAGGCTTGCTGCGTGCCTCAGCGATTCAGACAGCCGTACCGTAGGTGCAACCACAACGGAGGGGTATCTGTTGAGAGGTCAGACAAACGTGTGGTTCCTGAAGAGGGGCAGCAGCCTTTTCAGTAGTTGAAAGGGCAACAGTCTGGCTGATTGACTGATCTGGCCTTGTAACACTAACCAAAACGGCCTTGCTGTGCTGGTACTGCGAACGGCTGAAAGCAAGGGGAAACTACAGCCGTAATTTTTCCCGAGGGCATGCAGATTTACTGTATGGTTAATTGATGATGGCGTCCTCTTGGGTAAAATATTCTGGAGGTAAAATAGTCGCCAATTCGGATCTCCGGGCGGGGACTACTCAAGAGGATGCCGTTATCAGGAGAAAGAAAACTGACGTTCTACGGATCGGAACGTGGTATGTCAGATCCCTTAATCGGGCAGGTAGGTCAGAAAATTTAAAAAGGGAAATGGATAGATTAAAGTTAGATATAGTGGGAATTAGTGAAGTTCGGTGGCACGAGGAACAAGACTTCTGGTCAGGTGACTACTGGGTTATAAACACAAAATCAAATAGGGGTAATGCAGGAGTAGGTTTAATAATGAATAGGAAAATAGGAATGCGGGGAAGCTACTACAAACAGCATAGTGAACGCATTATTGTGGCCAAGATAGATACGGAGCCCATGCCTACTACAGTAGTACAAGTTTACATGCCAACTAGCTCTGCATATTACGAAGAAATTGAGGAAATGTATGATGAAATAAAAGAAATTATTCAGATAGTGAAGGGTGACGAAAATTTAATTGTCATGGGTGACTGGAATTCGGTAGTAGGAAAAGGGAGAGAAGGAAACGTAGTAGGTGAATATGGATTGGGGATAAGAAATGAAAGAGGAAGCCGCCTGGTAGAATTTTGCACAGAGCACAACTTAATCATAGCTAACACTTGGTTCAAGAATCATAAAAGAAGGCTGTATACATGGAAGAAGCCTGGAGATACTGACTGGTTTCACATAGATTATCTAATGGTAAGACAGAGATTTAGGAACCAGGTTTCAAATTTTAAGACATTTCCAGGGGCAGATGTGGACCACAATCTATTGGTTATGACCTGTAGATTAAAACTGAAGAAACTGCAAAAAGGTGGGAATTTAAGGAGATGGGTCCTGGATAAACTGAAAGAACCAGAGGTTGTAGAGAGTTTCAGGGAGACCATAAGGGAACAATTGACAGGAATGGGGTAAAGAAATACAGTAGAAGAAGGATGGGTAGCTTTGAGGGATGAAGTACTGAAGGCAGCAGAGGATCAAGTAGGTAAAAAGACGAGCGCTACTAGAAATCCTTGGGTAACAGAAGAAATATTGAATTTAATTGATGAAAGGAGAAAATATAAAATTGCAGTAAATGAAGCAGGCAAAAAGGAATACAAACGTCTCAAAAATGAGATCGACAGGAAGTGTAAAATGGCTAAGCAGGGATGGCTAGAGGACAAATGTAAGGATGTCCAGGCTTATCTCACTAGGGGTAAGATAGATACTGCCTGAAGGAAAATTAAACAGACCTTTGGAGATAACAGAACCACTTGCATGAAAATCAAGAGCTCAGATGGAAACCCAGTTCTAAGCAAAGAAGGGAAAGCAGAAAGGTGGAAGGAGTATATAGAAGGTCTATACAAGGGCGATGCACTTGAGGACAATATTATGGAAATGTAAGAGAATGTAGATGAAGATGAAATGGGAAATACGGTACTGCGTGAAGCGTTTGAGAGAGCACTGAAAGACCTGAGTCGAAACAAGGCCCCCGGAGTAGACAACATTCCATTGAAACTACTGACGGCTTTGTGAGAGCCAGTCCTGACAAAACTCTACCATCTGGTGAGCAAGATGTATGAAACAGGCGAAATACCCTCATACTTCAAAAAGAATATAATAATTCCAATCCCAAAGAAAGCAGGTGTTGACAGATGTGAAAATTACCGAACCATCAGTTTAATAAGTCACAGCTGCAAAATACTAACGCGAATTCTTTACAGAAGAATGGAAAAACTAGTAGAAGCCACCTCGGGGAAGCTCAGTTTGGATTCCGTAGAAATGTTGGAACACGTGAGGCAATACTGACCCTACGACTCATCTTAGAAGCTAGATTAAGGAAGGGCAAACCTACGTTTCGAGCATTTGTAGACTTCGAGTAAGCTTTCGACAATGTTGACTGCAATACTCTCTTTCAAATTCTGAAGGTGGCAGGGGTAAAATACAGGGAGCGAAAGGCTATTTACAATTTGTACAGATACCAGATGGCAGTTAAAAGAATCGAGGGGCATGAAAGGGAAGCAGTGGTTGGGAAGGAGTGAGACAGGGCGGTAGCCTATCCCCGATGTTATTCAATCTGTATATTGAGCAAGCAGTGAAGGAAATTCGGAGTAGGTATTAAAATCCATGGAGAAGAAATAAAAACTTTGAGGTTAGCCGATGACATTGTAATTCTGTCAGAGACAGCAAATGACTTGGAAGAACAGTTGAACGGAATGCATAGTGTCTTGAAAGGAGGATATAAGATGAACATCAACAAAAGTAAAACGAGGATAATGGAATGTAGACGAATTAAGTCAGGTGATGCTGAGGGAATTAGATTAGGAAATGAGACACTTTCAGTAGTAAAGGAGTTTAGCTATTTGGGGAGCAAAATAACTGATGATGGTCGAAGTAGAGAGGATATAAAATGTAGACTGGCAATGGCAAGGAAAGCGTTTCTGAAGAAGAGAAATTTGTTAACATCGAGTATAGATTTAAGTGACTGGAAGTCATTTCTGAAAGTATTTGTATGGAGTGTAGCCATGTATGGAAGTGAAACATGGACGATAAATAGTTTGGACAAGAAGGGAATAGAAGCTTTTGAAATGTGGTGCTACAGAAGAATGCTGAAGATTAGATGGTTAGATCACATAACTAATGAGGAAGTATTGAATAGGATTGGGGAGAAGAGAAGTTTGTGGCACAACTTGACTAGAAGAAGGGATCGGTTGGTAGGACATGTTCTGAGGCATCAAGGGATCAGCAATTTAGTATTGGAGGGCAGCGTGGAGGGTAAAAATCGTAGAGGGAGACCAAGAGATGAATACACTAAGCAGATTCAGAAGGATGTAGGTTGCGGTAGGTACTGGGAGGTGAAGAGGCTTGTACAGGATAGAGTAGCATGGAGAGCTGCATCAAAGCAGTCTCTGGACTGAAGACCACAACAACAACACCTTCGGTCGGGTGGAAGGGAGATGATTATATTATTGGTCGGTCCTTCAGCCGTCCTTGGGTCGGGTTGCTATCCAATTATTTAACCTTACTCTTGGCTGCCTGTCTCACCTCACCTTACGTTAGACCTACCGCCTCAGGCTGACCCTCTGAACACTTCTGAGCATGACTGTTCTGTTGGTTTTAGATTGTGATTTTCATTTTAGTCTGATGTACTGTGTGAGGTCTTCAGCCGTCTATTAATTTTAAGATAGCTAAAATTTTGAAAATTTGTTCTATCTGAAATTTTTGTTATCCAGGCCCTAATTCCTGAGTTGTTCAGTGTCCAGTGGGTGCCCTTCAGCCGACCTTTTATGTGAAGTTTTTAAGATAAGGCCTTCAGCCGACTAAAATTAAAGTTTGAAGATTGATTCGTTTAACAACTAAAATTTTGAAAGTTTGTTCTCTCTGAAATTCTTTTTATCCAGGCCCTAAGTCGTGAGTTGTTCAATGCCCAGTGTGTGGCCTTCAGCCGAGCTTTTACGTGAAACATTTTTAAGATAATGCCTTCAGCCATCTTAAATTAAAATTTTGAAAATTAATTTGTTTAAAACTAAAAATTTTAAAAAATTTGCTCTAGCTGAAATTCTTGTTATTCAGGCCATGAGCCCTGAGATGTTCAATGTTTGTGTGTGGCCTTCAGCCGAGTACTTTCATGATTTTTTTATGTAAGATCTTCAGCTGTGTGTATTCTTTAAAGCAATTTTTATAACTTGTGTTCAGGCTTTCAGCCGTTCGTGTTTTCGGTGTGGTTCCGGACCTTCAGCCCAGGAGGTATCACAAGTTTTCTTAATTAGGTTTTCAGGCGTATTGTTTTAATTTGACCGTTTTTAAGGCAATATGTAATTAAGTGGTTCTTAGGAAAATAAAGTTTGTGTGTTTTGTGCAACTGACAGTGACTGATTACGGGCCCCTCCACAACCATAACCAGATCCGCTCTTTCTTGCGAAACCAGATTTCAGACTGTGCATATAAGACTCGCGAATGACGAGCTGTGCGCTGACGTTGTGCGGCGACACGCTAACTATCTCAAGTTCCGATACTCTAACGGACTTACAGGGAGTGTCGTGGTTGATCACGCTGGTTTGGCCTCCGAACGTTGCGGGTTTTCGAACTCCCATTTGAAGTACCGTCGGACGCTGTGGTGGCCGCTTTTAAACCTTACGGCAACGTCGACATTGACGTGGCTGAAACTTGGAAGACCCTCGAAACGTGCCGTGTCCTCAGTGGTGTCCGTCAGATAGAAATTGAACCACGGAGACACTTGCCTTCCTACTTGGATATTGCCGGCTGCAGGGCTGTCGTCATGTACGATGGCCAGCCGCGCACCTGTTGAGATTGTGGCCAGGAAGGCCGTGTCCGTTCTGAATGCTCCGACGTAGGCCGTTCAGACGCTGATCACAGACGTCGCTCCTTCTGCGGCGCTCACTGTATTACCTCTGCCTTACGCGTCTGCGACGCTGCTGCCTGCTACGCCGTCTCTAAATCAGTCGGTACCCGTGTCGGCTTCTCTCGACGACGCGACGTACGTCTTGCCTTTTCTCCTACACCCCTGCCGGACGCTGTACAAATGAACGACGACCGTCAGCACGCACAAGCTGTCTGTCCCGACCCCATGGCTGTACCTACCTCTGCCTTTCTGCCATCTGGCCATATGTCGGACGATAGCCGCCCGCCATCCGACACGGAACAGCATGTTAGGAAGCAACAGTCGCCGAGGAAACGGAAGAGACAACGCCGTACCACTTCTGACGACAGCGTCCGTCGGATGTGTGCTCAAGACGACGACCCTGCTACTGACGGTGCGCTGTCCTCTGACGCCCTAACACCTGACGAGGCGACGTCCTGCCCTACCTCCATCTCAAGTCAGTGTTAACCTCCGACACCGACCTCCACCCGCTTGAGTCTGATACGGTTACCTCCCTTTGTAGGTCTGACGCTACCTGCGGTCGCAACTGTGATAATGTTCCACTTAACCGGCCCGGTGACACGTCTGTCTCCTGGGCTGACGACGCCGGTACTGAGGATGGACGTTCTGGAGGTGTGCAGAATGATGGACCCCCCCCCCCCACCTTGATGGGGTCGGCTCCCTCACCATCACAGTGATGTGCCCTTCCTTGGGGGCCTAACATGGAGTCCCCTGTCCTTCCCCCGTGTTGAATCGCCTGTCCTCCTGGCGCTGGCAGCTTTCCAGACTTATAGCACAGCCACTGTCAATGAGAACACTATTCGCGTACTTCACACTCTGGCTTTACTTCATGAAATGCTGTACGAGGTGCGGCTAGAAAAAAACCGGACTGATGCTGGAAAAAACATTTATTTACAATTATTTACAATTTCATGTTATCTCCTTCAATGTACTCTCCTCCTCGGTCTCTACACCGCTCCATACGAATTTTCCACTGTTCATAGCAATGCTGCAGATCATTTTCGGTAAGTCCATACATTACTTCCGTCGCTTTTTCTTTTACTGCTTCAACAGTCTCAAATCTAGTTCCTTTCAAAGCTGACTTGACTTTAGGGAAAAGAAAAAAGTCAGAGGGGGCCAAATCAGGTGAGTAGGGTGGATGATCTAAGATGGGAATGTTGTGTTTTGCCAAAAACGTCTTCACTGAGAACGCACTGTGAGCTGGGGCATTGTCTTGGTGAAGGATCCATGACTTTTTTCTCCACAAATCGTTCCGTTTTCTCCGTACTCGCTCACGTAGGGTAGCCAGGACGCTAATGTAGTAATGCTGATTCACTCTTTGTCCCTCTGGTACCCAATCAATGTGCACAATCCCTTTGATGTCGAAAAAAAACAATCATCATTCCCTTGAATTTCGATTTTGACATTCGTGCTTTTTTTGTCGTGGAGAACCAGGAGTTTTCCAATGCATCGATTGGCGTTTAGTTTCGGGATCGTAAGTAAAAAAACACGATTCATCGCAAGTAATAACATTTTGTAAGAAGGTGGGATCACTTTCAATGTTTTCCAGGATGTCAGAACAAATCATTCTTCGGCGTTCCTTCTGTTCAATTGTGAGACACTTTGGAACCATTTTTGAACACACTTTGTTCATGTTGAAACTTTCATGAAGAATCTGCCTAACACTTTCCTTGTCAACTCCTGTTAACTCAGACATTGCTCTGATTGTTAAACGGCGATCTTGTCGAACACGTTTACCGATTTTTTCAATGTTTGCATCAGTTTTTGCTGACAATGGTCTGCCAGTGCGAGTGTCATCACTGGTGTCTTCGTTTAAACCACTCAAACACTTGTGTTCGCGATAAACAATCATCGCCGTACACTTGTTGTAACATTACAAACGTTTCACTTGCAGATTTTCCTAGTTTGAAACAAAATTTGATGTTAACACGCTGTTCTTTCTGTACACTCAACATTTTCCGACGCACAGACAAAACGTCAACTACTTAAAACAGACGCCACGGGCAGACTGAGTGCAGGAGGCAGATGAAACTCGAGCAGTAGGCGGAGCGAGAGTCACGTGACAGGCCACGCGACTTTCAGCCTTATTGCATTCGTTTTATTGTTTCACCAGTACTAGTCCGATTTTTTTCTAGCCACACCTCGTATGCCGCGGACTTCGACGTAGCTCTCCTTCAGGAGGTGCGTGTTGCAACTTTCTGTGTTCCACATGGTTTTACAGCGCATGTCTCTCACGCTTCCCCTACTGGTAGTGGAGAAGCGATCGTCTTCCGTGACGGTATCCTCGTTGATGCAGTTGCCTATCTCCATAGTGCCAGAGATATGGCTCTCAGTCGAGTGGCGTCAGGATCGACAACGCCTATGCGCCATCCGGTTTGGATCGCCGCCGTGAACGTTCCACTTTCTTGTCAGAGACAGTCACGCCTCTCTTCCTCTGTCGGCAGGATGCATTGATAATGGGAGGCGGTTTCAACTGCACCCAGGCACTCTCCGTGCGCTGCGCTAGCGACAATCCTCCATCATCTCAACCTAACGGATACTTGGGAGCATATTCTCTGCGATCGTCCGGGGGGTTACACATTTCACTAGCCATTCTTCAAGCCCACTCTACCGTGTTTACATCTCCCACGATTTTACCAGTGTGGCCCACTGCGTTCTCTGACCATGACACGTATATCTGTGCCATCAAACTCAGCCGCCAAGGGTTGTGGCGCAGCCATGGAAACTGAACACGATCCACCTTACTTCAGCCGACTGCCGACAGCTCATCGAGACCACGTGGGCAGCTTGTCATCGACGCCGTGATGCCTATCAGTCTGCCGTGTCATGGTGGGAGCTCTGTGTAAGGCCTGCTCTCCGCAAGGCCTTGAATGGTTACGGATGGGAGATTGTGGAGTGGCGGCAACGGGCTCAGGAATTCTGTTTCAGCATTCACCGGGAGTGTACTCTGATGCCGTATTCGCCAGAGCGCCAGGAGATGGCGAATCGTGCCAAGACACAGCTCACGCCCATCTCTCACCGCTACCTGAAGGAGCTATGGTAAGGGCGCACACACACGATGCGTTAGTGCTAGAGCGCCAGTCTATCTACATCTACATCTATACTCCGCGAGCCACCTTACGGTGTGTGGCGGAGGGTACTTATTGTACCACTATCTGATCCCCCCTTCCCTGTTCCATTCACGAATTGTGCGTGGGAAGAACGACTGCTTGTAAGTCTCCGTATTTGCTCTAATTTCTCGGATCTTTTCGTTGTGATCATTACGCGAGATATATGTGGGCGGTAGTAATATGTTGCCCATCTCTTCCCGGAATGTACTCTCTCGTAATTTCGATAATAAACCTCTCCGTATTGCGTAACGCCTTTCTTGAAGTGTCCGCCATTGGAGCTTGTTCAGCATCTCCGTAACGCTCTCGCGCTGACTAAATGTCCCCATGACGAATCGCGCTGCTTTTCGCTGGATCATGTCTATCTCTTCTATTAATCCAACCTGGTAAGGGTCCCATACTGATGAGCAATACTCAAGAATCGGACGAACAAGCGTTTTGTAAGCTACTTCTTTCGTCGATGAGTCACATTTTCTTAGAATTCTTCCTATGAATCTCAACCTGGCGCCTGCTTTTCCCACTATTTGTTTTATGTGATCATTCCACTTCAGATCGCTCCGGATAGTAACTCCTATGTATCTATGTATCTTGTCATAGCGGAACGGCACCACCGTGGGAGGAATATGATTAATGGTCTTACGAATGATGATGGGCAGCGTTTTGATACCAAACAGGATATCGGGTGTGCCCTCCATGCACATTGCGTTACACTGTACTATGAACAACGTCACCACCCTGCCAACATTACGGCGCTATCTAGCCTCTCCTTGGCTCTGTTCCCGTTAATGCGACGATTGATCTGATTGCTAACGTCACGGACATGATTCTGTCCAGGCGAGTTCTACGAACAGGTCGCCTAGCCCTGACCACCTCCTACTACTGTTTTATCGGACATTTCGTTCCCTTCTGGCGCCAGTGTAGGCGGAAATTTGTCAGGACCTTATGTCACCGTGCCGATTCCAGGCGGTTTCCTCGATGGTTTCTTTATCCCCATCCACAAGCCTAAGAGTACCTCATGGATATGCGATTACCCCCTGACGTTACTCAACAGCGATACAAAGATGTTTACCCAGCTGTTGGCTTCGCGGCGCCGTACGTGGTTTCCCCCGATCAGAATTCCTGAGCAGGTACCAATAACATCCGCACAGCCCTCTGCCGCTAACGGGACATAATCGTTCTTGCTCACGTACGTCGTATGCCTGGACTTTTGGCAGCTCTTAACTTCAGCCAGGCGTTCGATCGGGTCGATGAGGACTTCCTGGAAGGGGTGCTCCGCAATATGGGCTACCCTGATACTACGGTCGACGTCCTAATGCGTCTCCTCCGTGGAGCTACGTCTTGCGCACTCTACAGTGGCCGTCTAACTCTTCTCATATCGAACCGTCGATCAGTGTGTCAAGGCTGCCCGCTCTCAACACCGTCGCTCTGCAGCCTACGTCAACGCCTCTCTGGAATGTCTCTTCCAGCTGCAATGCATATGCAGACGATCTCGCCATCGTTCTTCGTAGCCCCTGGCATCAGTTACCACCTACGGCGAAGCTTCTGGTAGCTCCCTTAAAGTCCGCGAATCGAGCGCCATGGCTGTAGGTGCGGGACTCCTGCGGACAGTGCTTCTCCTTTGCGTGTAGCTGATACTCTTCGATGCTTAGGATTCGATTTCGCAAGTAATCTGCGGTAATCTGCGGCGGAAAATAAAAAGCAAGGGCAGTAACATCAAGATTGCAACGGGAATTCGACTGTTAAATGCAGAGGAGAGAGCAGGGAGATGGAAGTAGTACATTGAAGACTGCCGACGTCTACTTTCCCAGCTACGAGCTGAGCTCTTAGATCACAGTTTACGAGCACTCGATCTTCTGCAACGCACACAACACGTAAATGTATATCCTGCGTCACGTATCCCCCACGTGGTACAGAGACTTCCTATTCCACCATTCTCGGTCCACCTCATGCTAGCGACATTGGGTTCGTTTGTTTGCCACGGCTTGCTATTCAAGATAAGTTACGAAACCTTCACCCTCCCGCGGTGCAGGGGTGTTTTAGGTCTGTATCATGTGCCTGACAGAGTAGTAGCCCTTTGCATTGGTTCTGACATGACGTTGTGGAGCCGTAGTCCTACGTGCCTTCGCAGCCTATTGCTGGAGGCCCTTGCACCACACTCTCTCGCAGCGCTCATCCAACTTTCTGAAGTGCCGCGTTCTTCTTTTATTTCCGCTACTTTTTTCTTGAACTGAACTACGTCCGTATTGTGATACTGCCGGTGCAGTTGATATCCACGAAGGCGATCTATGGTGAAGCAAGTATGCCGGTCACGCCTTCACAGGATTCACCTCGCAGACACCCCGTTGTGTGTCGACTGTGATGTTGTGGACACAGACGAGCACCGCCTGGTGTACAGATCAGCGAGGGGTGTCTGGTTCTTGGTGCGACAGATGTTGTCCCTAACTCCGCGTGCGACTGCTCATCAGATACCTACCCAACTGCTCCTCTTTCCGGACGAGGGATACTTCCCGCAAGTAAAGACGAACTCTGTGAGGTGGATTTGTTTGCTGATGGCGAGAAATGTGTCATTGACTTTTGGGAGTTCCTTTATGAACGCCACTGTGTAGTTGTCCGCAATCCAAAAAGCAAACAATTTTTCTCCAATTTCCTCTGCAGTGTCTTCCTTAACCCACCCCAGACCTCGGGGGTTCCTGTCATGGAGAGTTGATTCCTGCCTCTTCCACACTTAGAGCGCATATATTCACTGGTAATCGGAATGTTCTTCTTAGTCTGAGGTCTTGCTGCGACCTCCTGCTCGCGTGACGCCGTTTCCTGATATTCTCGGTGGTATTAATGGCAAGAATAAACAAATAAAAAAGAAGAAAAAACGAAAAGGAAAATAAATAAATAAAAAATATTCATTGTACCTCTGTTCCATGCTTCCTACGCTTTCTTTGATTCCTAGAGGGTGCCAATTCGCCCCCCCCCCCCCCCACCACCACACACACCTCCCTTTGGGCACCAGGAAGATTGCCTTACAAATGAAGCGTTGCGGTTTGACGTGCTTGCACCCCGCGTTCAAAATCTGATTATTGTGTTTATTTTTGTTTTTCATTTATCTTCCTGTATCCGTAGATGATTACTAAGTTTTCCAATATATGTTGAAACAATGCTATACTTATTCGTCTACTAATTATCTGTCCGATGAACCTATAAGAGATACAGTAAATGAATGATAATAACACCAGCTGAAGAAGGATAACCTATAGTAACAGATGTTAACAGCAGCTGCGGCAGATGGCCACGCAAACAAACGTATCATTTGAAATTGTCTACGGTGAACGTCCTGTAGTATCTTGAGTCATTATCAACTGCAAGGACCAATTTCGGAAAAATTATCCTTTTCTCGTCGTTTGCAGCGAAATTATTGCCAAAGCCTGAAACCATCAGCAATGTTAAACGACGTTTATTTCTCGAGTGACATTCATGCGAAGAAATGTCACTGTGGCGAACTTGTCTCCTCGTAGTGTTCATGGTGTTCGGACTTTCTGTGTTTGGAATGTTTCTTTGGTCGGTATCATTCAAGTGAATGCACCAAATCTTTCTGAAGAATAAACGTAAGAATAAAAAATAAGAATTAATATAAGAACGAAATGTAAGAAACTGAGAATTTAAAAAGATTGTAACTCGTTACTTAACTATGAATTACAGTTCTTGCGAAATATACAATTTTACAGTATGACACCTTTACATCCCCTGAATTGATAAAAAAATCATTCGTTTAGTAATCGTCTACGGGCATGGGTAGATAAATGAAAAATAGAATGAAAATAAATACTCGGATTTCGAACACGGGACGCCTAAGTGTAAAGCCGCGATCCTGTCCACTACGGCACCACTTCGGTTGTACGAGGGTGAGTCAGATGAAAACCTTAAATTTGTGATAACAAATCGAAATTTCGCACCGTTATCCTGTCAGTTGGTAAGCGTGCTACAAACAGCGTGCAGAATGGCCTGTAGCTTGCAGCATAGTGCAGATGCACACATACCGTCGCAGTATCAGTATAAAGATGGCCGCCCCACTTGCGACTTGCACCAGGGAAGAACAGCGTTCTGTTATTCGGTTTTTGCGTAGTGAAGGTGTGAAACCTATTGAGATTCATCGACGAATGAAGGTTTAGTACGGTGACGCATGTTTCTCACAGCAGCAAGACTACGAATGGAGTAGGACGTTCGCAAATGGTGTGACTTCAGTGGAAGATGCTCCTCGTCCAGGTCAGGCACAACGAGTTGTGACTCCACAGAACACTGCAGCAGTTGAAGCCATAGTGAAGGAAAACCGCCGAGTGACACTGAATGATATTGCAGCATGTTTACAGAATAGTCATGGGTCGGCACACCACATTGTGCATGATGTGCTCCAGTTTCACAAAGTGTCTGCAAGATGGGTGCCTCGGCAGCTGACTCCTGAAATGAGAGAACGATGCTTGTGAAGAACTTCTTCGGTGCTCTGAACGAGAAGGTGATGGCTTCCTTGCAAGAATCGTTACTGGGTACGAAACCTGGGTTCACTTCCACCAACCGGAAACGAAGAGAGCGTGCAAGGAATGGCGCCATTCCTCATCACCAAAACCAAAAAAGTTTCGAACCATGAGCAGGGAAGGTTATGCTGACTCTCTTTTGGGGAGAAAAAGGCGTAATTTTGGAGCAGTTCATGCCTAGAGGGAGCACTGTCACCAATGCACCATACATAGATCTCCTAAAAAATCATCTGCGGCCTGCAATCAAATGAAAGCGACGTGGATTGCTGTCAGCAGGTGCCCGTACAACAGATGCAACAATCACAGACCTGCATTTTGAGTGTCTTCCTCATCCACCTACTCACCAGACCTTGCCCCAAGTGATTTCCATATGTTTGGACAACTCAAAGACACAATGGGAGAAAAGAAGTTCCGTTCTGATGAAGAGGTACGCCACGCGATGCATGAGTGGTTGCGCGGACTACCAAAAGAATTTTTTTCTAAGTGAATTTATGCACTTTGTAAGCGCTGGAGGACTTGCATTGAGCGTGGGGGAGATTATGCTTAAAAGTGATACAGCTTTGTATCACTACTGCACAGTAAATAATATTTAAAAAATATTTAAAGTTTAATTTGACTCACCCTCGTATTTACAGCTTGCTAAAATCATTTAAATTACTGCGATAACTCTGACCGTCATTTTCTTAGAAAAAGTCGAGTGTCGATCGACAAGCCGAGACACCCTTTCGCTAATTTTGATTCCTCTTGCGTTCATAAAACTTTCTGGGAAATCTGGTGATGCCACTTGCCCTGTTATTATGAGAAATCTCCGATTTGACACCGCCTTGCTGGTACTAGGGTACCCCCCGTCCTTCCTCCCTCCCTCCAAGGCACTTGTAGGAACTGTGTGGAACCGAGCGGCCGTAGCACAGTGATTAGCACAATGGACTCGCTTTCGTGGGGGGGGGGGGGGGGGGATCAGGATCAAAACCGAGTCCAGTCATCCCGATTTATATTTTCTGTGATTATCTTAAATCGCTTAAGGTAAATACCGGGATGGTTCGTTTGAAAGTGTACTGCCGCTTTTCTTCTCCAACTTTCCTTACTCCGAGCTTGTGCTCCGTCTCTAATGACCTCATTGTTGACGGGACGTTATGGGGAGCCGGAGGTGCCTATGCTGCCCATGTTAAAATCACTAAGTTTGAGGAACATTTATGAATAAACTACCGAATAGAAAAATTTGAATTTTTTTTTACATATAGAGTGGTTTAGTATTGCAGTTATGACAGAAGGATTTTGGAGTATCTTTTCTAGTTTCCTTCCAATTATTTTTTTATTAATGACCCAAATTTTTTTACAAATAATTGTTTTATAATTAAACTGAAATGAAACTACTGAACATATTGACAAATGGCTGTGTTACAATGTAAGTTTGACCACTAGGAGTGCTGTATAAAAATTTCGTCTCTCTAGCTTGAGTGGATTTTGATAAAATGTTCCTTATATTCGAAAAATTCTAATTTACGGGAAATGGCTATCAAAGTTTCTCAATACATTCCTGCACTATAGGATGGATTATCAGGGTCTTCTTCTTCATCCTCCAAAAGCTTCCTCTTCTGTCTTCTTTTCTGGTCTGTTGTTCCATCATACTTCATATGCCCTTCTCTTCTTTCTTCTCCTCTTATCCTTTCTCTGTCAATATTTCTTAGTGCTCGTACAGTGTTCACCCCAGCTGTAAATCCTATTGCCTTCAGAACTTCACACTTCACACTGTTCCCTTGGTTGTAGGTTGCTATTGCATCATAAATGACAAAGTGCAGTGTTTTTATGCTTACAAACACCCTCTTAGGAATCACTTTCCAAATCAAATTGTTTACGCTCTCATTAGGATTCTGCGTCTTTCCGTGTAGACATATGTGTAACAATTCTGGCTGCGCTAAGTCAAGAAAAATTGGTTTTATTGTTCCCTCCTGATTCTTGTACATACTGCGTATTACACGCTTTACACAAGAAGTATAATACTACCAACATCAGGCGCAACACTGAACTAATTCGAAACGGTAAACAGCAAAGAGACGATGTTCCGCGCTCTTATTCATTGTAGTATCGCAACTTGGTATTAGTGTTAATTTTCTTTTCCATACGTTCTTCCTCTTCTACGGTTACTAAAACGTGGCATCGTAACCAGAACAAAAGTGTACGACAATATTAAATGGAGCAAGATGTTCGAAATTCGGAGGAAAATAGGAGTAAGCTGTAAGAAAATACGGGTAATATTTGTCACAGAAAACAATGTAGCCAACCATTGCACACTCGCTGTATGCGTAACATAAGACGCTGTATGCGTAACAGGCCGAGAAAATCGCAAGCAGTTCGCCAGGAAGTCACGAGAGGGTGTTAGATGCATTTAGCGGCCGCCCATTTCCTCTGCAGGAGTGGGGGGAAATGGTAGGGCGAGTAGAACAATAATTCAAAGTTTACATTAAAGAGTAATGTTCCAATTAATTTTCGGTAGCAAAAAAAAAATATCGTAATTTTTTGGATTTTACCACCTCCGGCTCCCCTTAAGGGGGCTCAAAATCATGAAAAGTTCAATTTTTACTTTTTTGCGTTTTCTGAATCTGCAGACTATTACCTTTTAATAGATATATAATTTATTCAATTCCGAAGGCTACAACTATTTTTAAATTTTTTTGAAATGTGTTCTACATGGGCGTGACCCACTGTAGCGCTGTTAAACTGCTGTCAAATGGTGTTATTATTAACGTCCGTGTTCATCAGGTACATTTTAGTGATGTGAGATAAAGTATGTGTTGTGGCTAACCTGTGATGGTTCAATATATATCGCTGGTGTGATTGTCGATTGTTTCATGTTTATTTACTCTGTCGTTATCTCGAAAATATTCGTAATTAATTCTGTTTCTTGAGTCTCTGTTTTGTTGAAGTATAATAATGAGTAAAAGTAAAGTTATTAGAAATCCTGTGAAGGCTTTTAAGAAAAGGAGAAATGTTGGAAAGCCAAAGGTACGTGTTATTACTGTAAACAATAAAGACGATAACCAAGTGAGTGAACCTAACCTCTCAAGTACACCTGCCCATAGCAGTCAAAGTGGGAAAGAAAATACTTCACAGAAGCAGCTTGGTTCAATGAGTGAAAACTATGAATGTTTTATGGGCGAATCGGGTGTGAATGAAATATTTGATATGTCGGTTCTCAAAGGAATTTTTTCAAACTGTGTAAGATGTATTCATTGTAGTGAAGTTGGTCTGGAACTCTCCATAATAAAGCACGTAGGACTTGCTAGTGAAATACAACTGAAATGTGATAAGTGTTCATACATGACCACCTTTTGGAACAGTGTTGCAGTAACTGCAACTGAAGAAAATGGTAGCAAAATCTACGAACACAACATTAGATTTGTTTATTCCTTGCGTTCAGTTGGTAAGGGTGCTACTGCAGGTGCAATTTTCTGTGGCATCATGAATCTTCCAAATCCCCAACCAAGTTTACGACCTATAATAAATTAATAGGGTCTAAAGTAGAAGATGTCTGTATAGAATCTATGAAGAACGCTGTGGAAGAGGCAGTAATGGAAAATAATGGTAACAGAGATTTGACTGCAGCGTTCGATGGTACCTGGCATAAACGGGGACACACATCTCTTCATGGTGTAGTATCTGCCACCAGTATGTATACAGGGAAAGTTTTAGATGTAGCAGTAATATCAAAGTATTGTAGATGTCCACAAAAATATAAAGGTACACATGAAAATAATTGCAAAGCTAACTATAGTGGCAGTAGTGGAGGAATGGAAGTGGCTGGTGTTGCCAGTATATTCCAGCGTTCTGAGGCGTGTGATAAAGTGCGATATGTTAATTACCTTGGTGACGGTGATTCTAAAAGTTTCAAACATGTTCAAGGACTGAAGCCCTATGGTGATGATGCTGTAGTGCAGAAATTTGAGTGTATTGGACACGTACAGAAGCGAATGGGAACAAGACTTCGGCGACTGAAAGCTTCGTACAAAAAAAAAACCTCAGTGATGGTAAAGGGTTGGATGGGAAGGGAAGGTTAACTGACAGTGTAATTGACAAAATACAGAACTATTATGGAATGGCTATTAGGCAAAATACACGAAGTGTCGACGAAATGAAGAAGGCTGTTTGGGCTCTTTTTTTTCATACTTCTTCAACCGATGAAAATCCCCAACATAGCTTGTGTCCCAAAGAAGAAGACAGTTGGTGTAAATATAACAAAGGATTGCTAACTGGTGAAGTGTACACTCATAAGCATAGTCTGCCTCATGCAATAATGGAGGTGATAAAACCTATTTTCAGAGACTTAGCAGCACCTGAACTGTTGAAAAAGTGTATTCACGGAAAAACTCAAAACCCCAGTGAAAGTGTAAATAGTGCTATATGGTAGAGAATCCCCAAGACTGTATTTGTTGGAATAGAAACACTTCACTTTGGTGTGTATGATGCTGTTGCGACTTTCAATGATGGCAACATTGTAAGGTGCAAGGTATTTAGAAATATGGAAATGAAGATAGGTTCTAACATGGTACGAGCGATGCTTGCTTTAGACAAGGAACGCCTTCGGGCTGCAGACAGGGCTGTAAAGAGTCTAGAAATACAAGCAAGAGTAAACAGGAGGAGGAACAAGAGGAAGCTGGAGGAGGAGTTTGCAGAGGATGAACATAATCCATCCTATGGACCTGGAATGCACTAAAAAGTTAATCCAATCTTTGTCGCTCGATTCCCAAAACTTTTATTTTCTCATACTAATTACATGTTTTCTAAGGATCTTCCAAACATATTTGTTTCAAACTTTCAGTAAATGTTACATAGTACCTTCTGCACAATTTAACACAGCCTTTTTCCAAAAAACTGTATATTTTTGAATATATAAATAAAAAATTGCAAAAAATGTTGTGAATTTTCATTACAATTGAAAAAAAAATCATCTTTAATAACTGAACTAAAATTTTGTAAAATCCCTGTGTTAAGTTGTAGCCCATATTCCAATAAATACGAGGGCAGTTCAATAAGTAATGCAACACATTTTTTTTCTGAAACAGGGGTTGTTTTATTCAGCATTGAAATACACCAGGTTATTCCCCAATCTTTTAGCTACACAACACTATTTTTCAACGTAATCTCCATTCAATGCTATGGCCTTACGCCACCTTGAAATGAGGGTCTGTATGCCTGCACGGTACCATTCCACTGGTCGATGTCGGAGCCAACGTCGTACTGCATCAATAACTTCTTCATCATCCGCGTAGTGCCTCCCACGGATTGCGTCCTTCATTGGGCCAAACATATGGAAATCCGACGGTGCGAGATCGGGGCTGTAGGGTGCATGAGGAAGAACAGTGCACTGAAGTTTTGTGAGCTCCTCTCGGGTGCGAAGATTTGTGTGAGGTCTTGCGTTGTCATGAAGAAGGAGAAGTTCGTTCTGATTTTTGTGCCTACGAACACGCTGAAGTCGTTTCTTCAATTTCTGAAGAGTAGCACAATACACTTCAGAGTTGATCGTTTGACCATGGGGAACAGAATAACCCCTTCAGCGTCCCAGAAGACTGTAACCATGACTTTACCGGCTGAGGGTATGGCTTTAAACTTTTTCTTGGTAGGGGAGTGGGTGTGGCGCCACTCCATTGATTGCCGTTTTGTTTCAGGTTCGAAGTGATGAACCCATGTTTCATCGCCTGTAACAATCTTTGACAAGAAATTGTCACCCTCAGCCACATGACGAGCAAGCAATTCCGCACAGATGGTTCTCCTTTGCTCTTTATGGTGTTCGGTTAGACAACGAGGGACCCAGCGGGAACAAACCTTTGAATATCCCAACTGGTGAACAATTGTGACAGCACTACCAACAGAGATGTCAAGTTGAGCACTGAGTTGTTTGATGGTGATCCGTCGATCATCTCGAACGAGTGTGTTCGCACGCTCCGCCATTGCAGGAGTCACAGCTGTGCACGGCCGGCCCGCACGCGGGAGATCAGACAGTCTTGCTTGACCTTGCGGCGATGATGACACACGCTTTGCCCAACGACTCACCGTGCTTTTGTCCACTGCCAGATCACCGTAGACATTCTGCAAGCGCCTATGAATATCTGAGATGCCCTGGTTTTCCGCCAAAAGAAACTCGATCACTGCCCGTTGTTTGCAACGCACATCCGTTACAGACGCCATTTTAACAGCTCCGTACAGCGCTGCCACCTGTCGGAAGTCAATGAAACTATACGAGACGAAGCGGGAATGTTTGAAAATTGTCCACAAGAAATTTCCGGTTTTTTCAACGAAAATTGGCCGAGAAAAAAAATGTGTTGCGTTACTTATTGAACTGCCCTCGTAATCTGTAAAAAGTTCAACTTCCTACCTCAAATACTTTGTGAGGAAAGATGTAATTTATAAGCGTTATTTTAACATCGCAAGTATAGGGCGTTCCGGAGCCCCTTAAACACTAGTCTACTCCTCCAGAGGGGAAACGCTGCACGTGACGCCTCGAACACTGGACACGCAGACACTGCCGAGGGCTTTTGTAAGCGTGGCCTGGAGCAACGGCCCGGGGCGATGGGCTGCTGCAGGTGGAGGACAAGACAAGCAGAGCGCGCGACAAGGGCTCCATTCAGCCGGCCGGCAGCTCTGATGCGCAGCGCCAGCAGAAGCTCCTTGCTATCTGGGCGGAGGTCGGCCGTAAGACGGCTGTCCAGATAAGCTGGCCGGGCTCACGTCTCGCTGCCGTCAGCACGCCGCTGTGCCCCGTCAGCCCTCCAGTTATGTTCCACGAGGGCCATTACGAAGTAGTAACACTGGTATCTCACCATCAATACGCTTACAAGCGACGCAGCTTGCGGAAGACGAAATCAATAGAAAAACAATTAAAATCGCTCAAAAGAGGAAAGGCCGCTGGACGTGATGGGATACCATTTCGATTTTACACAGAGTACGCGAAGGAACCTGCCTCACATCTTGCAGTGGTGTACCGTAGGTCTCTAGAAGAGCGTAGCGTTCCAAAAGATTGGAAAAGGAACAGGTCATCCCCGTTTTCAAGAAGGGACGTCGAACAGATGCGCAGAACTATAGACCTATATCCCTAACGTCGATCAGTTGTAGAATTTTGGAACACGTATTATGTTAGAGTATAACGAATTTTCTGGAGATTAGAAATCTACTCTGTAGGAATCAGCATGGGTTTCGAAAAAGACGATCGTGTGAAACCCAACTCGCGCTATTCGTCCACGAGACTCATAGAGCCATAGACACGGGTTCCCAGGTAGATGCCGCGTTTCTTGACTTCCGCAAGGCGTTTGATACAGTTCCCCACAGTCGTTTAATGAACAAAGTAAGAGCATATGGACTATCAGACCAATTGTGTGATTGGATTGAAGAGTTCCTAAATAACAGAACGCAGCATGTCATTCTCAATAGTGAGAAGGCTACCGAAGTAAGAGTGATTTCAGGTGTCCGCAGGGGAGTGTCTTGGGTCCATTGCTGTTCACAATACATATAAATGACTTTTTGGATAACATCGGAAGTTCACTGAGGCTTTTTGCGAATGATGCTGTAGTATATCGATAGGTTGTAACAATGGAAAATTGTACTGAAGTGCAAGAAGATCTGCAACGAATTGACGTATGGTGCAGGGAATGGCAATTGATTCTCAATGTAAACAAGTGTAATATGCCGCGAATACGTAGAAAGAAAGATCCTTTATCATTTACATACAATATAGCACGTCATCAACTGGAAGCAGTTAATTCCATAAATTCTCTGGGAGTAGGCATTTGGAGTGACTTAAAATGTACTGACCATATAAAATTAATCGTCGGTAAATCAGATGCCAGACTGAGATTCATTGGAAGAATCCTAAGTAAATGCAGTTCGAAAACAAAGGAACTAGGTTACAGTGCACTTGTTCGCCCACTGCTTGAATACTGCTCGCCGGTGTGGGATCCGTACCAGATAGGGTTGATAGATGAGGTAGAGAAGACCCAACGGAGAGCAGCTTTTGTCGAAGTTACGAGAACATACCTTCACCGAGGAGTCAAGCAGCATATTGCTCCCTCCTACGTATATCTCGCGAAGAGACCATGAGGATAAAATCAGAGAGATTAGAGCCCACACAGAGGCATACCGACAATCTTTCTTTCCACGAACAATACGAAACAGGAATAGAAGGGAGAACAGATAGAGGTACTAAAGGTACCCTCCGCCACACACCGTCAGATGGCTTGCGGAGTATGGATGTAGATGCAGATGTAGATCAAATACATAATATCGGTACCAGTTTTCACTATTGTGTTTACATGTTAGGGCTGAAACGATTTTGCCAGTCCGGCCTAGGGGTTACGCTCCTTCTGAGTTACTATCCTGACCTCTTGCAATCACAACAGTTACGGAACACTAGCTGCTTGAAGTTGATACCTACACCTATGTCGATATTCTGCAAGCCACCTTACGGCATTATTAGGAGAGTATTTCGTGTACTGATGTCATTTCTCCCGCCTTCCAGCACCAGCAGCGATTGATGTTCGGAAAGAACGATTGTGGTGAGTAACCTTGTGAGCTCGGATCTCTACAATTTTCGCTACATATACGTAGGAGGAAGCAGTATACTGGTAAACTCCCCTAGGACACACTCTCCGCTGATCAAGATAGTACGAAGGTCCGCTAACTGCGCGAAACGCGTCGTTATTGATTAAAACACTTGGAACAGAGATTGTTTCCTATTCTTGGAACACTGAAACACTGATGCTGCATCAGACCACAATGGCTTTTAGGATGGTGCTTTCACGGAATGTTAACAACGAATTACACCGTGGTGTATAACGCCTCTCTTACAGTGTCTGCCACCAGAGTTGTCTGAGTATCTGCGTGAAGCTTTCGCTTTTGTTACATAAACCCGTGACGAAATGCGCTGCTATGTCTGTCATTTCTGGTAAGAGTCCCGCACCGACGAAGAGTACTGGAGATACGAGTGAACTGTCTACGCCTCCAATGAATCTCAGCCTGCCATTTACCTTTAACGCGATGTGTTTTATGGTATCGCTGCATCTTGAATCGCCCAGTACGTATGCTCTCAATTCTTTAATGGGTGTAACTGTTCTCCGAACAATACAGTAACGAGTATTCCCACGTGTTGACGAATATAGCGTTGCACTTGTTGATAACATGTGTCAAGTAGCAGTCCCTGCAGTAAGTGTCAATCCTTTGTATGGCGATGCTGTTTTCTAGCACCATGACATCTCTGTATACAACAGCATCACAAAATCAACGTACGCTACAACACAACAACCTATTATACTATGAAGTTAATGTTAATTACAACTGATACATTACAAGATACATTAGATTTCAATGCTGTAACTTCCAAAACGCAAATTCAGAACGATGTTGTGTGTTAATAACAAGTTGTTAAATGACTAATAGCAGCCTAAAAAAACTACGTTTGTCACTATTAAGGCCCCAAAAAATTAAGGCCATGTGATCCGGGAAGATTTCAGTTAAGTTAAATCGTAGTCAGACAGAAATTCCGACATCAGATACTGGACTGTAAGGTGTACCCAGGAGCAGATATAGACTCAGATCACAATGTAGTAGTGATCAAGAATAGGCTGAATTTTAAGAGATTAGTCGGGAAGAATCAATGTGCAAAGAAGTGGGAAGTACTAAGGAATGACGAGATACGCTTGAAGTTCTCTAAAGCTAAAGATACGGCAATGAGGAATAGCTCAGTAGGCAGTACGGTTGAAGAGGACTGGACATTTATAAAAAGGGCAATCACAGAAGTTGGAAAGAAAAATATAGGTACTAAGAAAGTAACTGCGAAGAGATCATAGGTAACAGAAGAAATACTTCAACTGATCGATGAAACAATATAGTACAAAAACGTTCAGAGAAATTCAGGAATACAGAAATACAAGTCGCCGAGGAACGAAATAAATGGGAAATGCAGGGAAGCTAAGACGACATGGCTGCATGAAAAATTTGAAGAAATCGAAAAAGAAATGATTGTTGGAAGGACTGACTCAGAATACAGGAAAGTCAAAGTAGCCTTATGTGAAAACAAAAAGCAAGGGTGGTAACATTATGATTGCAACGAGAATTCGACTGTTAAGCGCAGAGGAGAGAGCAGAGAGATGGAAAGAGTACATTGAAGACCTCTATGAGGGGAAGATGACCTGATAGGAGACGAAACAATAGCCGATACAGAAGAAGTCGGGGATCCAGTATTAGAATCAGAATTTAAGAGAGCTTTGGAGAACTTAAGACCAAATAAGGCGGAAGGGATAGATAACATTCCATTAGAATTTCTAAAATCATTGGGTGACGTGGCAACAAAATGGCTATTCACATTGGTGTGTAGAATGTTGAGTCTGGCGACTTACCATCTGACTTTCGGAAAAATATCATCCACACAGTTTTGAAGACTGCAAGAGCTGACAATTGCGAGATATTAACAGCTCATGCATCCAAGTTGCTAACAAAAATAATATACAGAAGTATTGAAAAGAAAATTCTGGAGGTGTTAAATGACTATCAGTTTGGCTGCAGGAAAGATAAAAGCACCCTGAGAGGCAATTCTGATGTTGCGGTTGCTCATGGAAGCAAGACTAAAGAAAAATCAAGACATATTCATAGGATTTGTCGACCTGAAAAAAGCGTTTTACAGTGTAAAGTGGTGCAAGATGTTCATAATCCTGAGAAAAATAGGGGTAAACTATAGGGAGAGACGGGTAATATACAATATGTACAACAGGCCAGAGGGAATAATAAAAGTTAGAAACCAAGAATGAAGTGCTCGAATTAAAAAGGCAGCGTGAACATTTCATTTCTGAATTGTGTTAATTTTCATGTGCCCTGACAGACTGTCTGTTTTGGTAATTCTAATATTGGCTTGAAATTTTAGGAAGCAAGTACACCATGGTCTCACGAAGTTGTCCGGGATTGGTTCCCGGGTTCGATTCCCGGCGGGGTCAGGGATTTTCTCTGCCTCGTGATGACTGGGTGTTGTGTGATGTCCTTAGGTTAGTTAGGTTTAAGTAGTTCTAAGTTCTAGGGGACTGATGACCATAGATGTTAAGTCCCATAGTGCTCAAAGCCATTTGTACCACTTTTTTGTCCGGGAATCTCGCCCCTTCGACGCGAACACCTTCTCTACAAATTATGTAAGGAACGCGCCGACGGACGATAGTGTCGTCGAATTGGCCGCCCGTCTTCGCACAGCTATTGGCACCCCGGTTTCACTGTCGACTAAAACATCTCAAGAGGTAGGGGAAATTTTCGCTCGTTTGACTACTTCAGTCGAGGAAGTTCGAAGTACCGTTTCATTCCTTGAGTCAGTCCAGCCCACAGACAATCAAATTGTTCGTGTACAAGCCCATAAGAAGCACTGTTTCAATTCTCTTGGATTTATGAACCATCCAACATACTGAGGCTCAGGCAAATACCCAATCGGTTCTTACCAGTAAAATTCAACAATCAGTCTCGCGTGGTTGCCTTAAGTTTACAGGGGGGAAGTATGGGTTGTGAATCCAGTGTGAATAATCCACCCGTTGAGACACGAGGAAATTCTAACTTTATGAATGATTTTGGGAAATTGCCCAATCCGATAATGGTGTTGTTCCGTCATATAAAGGAATTGATGGTTGATCAACTACATCAAATTCAATCGGGTTGTGGTTATTAGTGCGGTTGCAAAATTACTCAGATGCTTTCAAGGTAGAACATCGCGTTATTGGCACTGTTACTAAAGGTCCCCTCATTGAAATTACTTCTGAAATATTGCGAGCTCAAGGCTCACTGGAACAGTTACGTAAACAAATAGTAGCGCGAAAGTTATCTGTGCGTATGCGTCAGCGTTTGGAATCTGAATTTTATTGGAAGATGCAGGGGCAGGATGAATCACGGCGACAGTATTTTGATCGTGTCAGGGTTGCGTTAGTGGCTTTGGATATGACAGTCTCAGAAGGGGAGGCGATAGGCCATATGCTGAAGGGAATGTTTCCCCAGGATAGGTCGCGTTAGGCCTTTGTGCAGCGTCCTGATTCGTTTAGACAATTTCAACAAACGATTGATTCAATAGTCAGTAGCCTTATTGGATGAACAGTGCCTGGCTATGGTTGAGAGGGAAAGGACAGTCGGGGCAGTGCTTGATAAGGAGATTGGTGCCAATAATTCAAAGAAAGATGGACTGTTTTGTTTTCGTTGCCGGGAACCGGGTCATTTCGTTCGGAAATGCTCGATTCCGAGAGAGCGGCGTCGTGATACCTGAAGCCAGAGGAAAAGGCGCTCTGGTAAGAGGACCTGGCCTTTGAATTGTAAGACAATCAGAGTACCTTCAGTTGCACCTCTCCCATATATCTGTACTTGTGTTGGTCAGGAAGCTGTTTGTGCCCTCTTGGACTCCGGGAGTTCAGTTCAAATGGCTCTGAGCACTATGCGACTCAACTTCTGAGGCCATAAGTCGCCTAGAACTTAGAACTAATTAAACCTAACTAACCTAAGGACATCACACACATCCATGCCCGAGGCAGGATTCGAACCTGCGACCGCAGCGGTCGCTCGGTTCCAGACTGTAGCGCCCAGAACCGCACGGCCACTCATGCCGGCCCGGGAGGTCAGTGTCCCTGATAGATCGGCAATGGTATCTCGAATTTAGACATCTATGTAATTTTTCCATTCTACTTCAGCCTAAACAGAGATGTCGGATCGCGGATGGACACGAGTTACCTCTAATGGGTGCAGTGCGAGTGTATGTACAAATTGGAAAATTTTCGTGGCCTCACCGTTTTATGATCGCGCACGATTTACACATTCCGGTCATTTTAGGGTGTGATTTCATCAAAAGAACTGGACTGATTTTGAATTACACTAGTGGCATGTACTATTTTCAGTTTTCGCCCTCTCTGTGATTGCAGGAGATGGGCCGGTGTTAATGTAATTTGTGAGAAGTCGAGTGTTTATAAAGTGGATCATCTGCCACCCGAGCAGGGTGAGCGTCTTCTCCGGTTGCTTCGGCGCTATCCGGAAGTTCTGTCGAACAAATTGCGGGTGACACATTTGAGTATAGTATATAACTGTCTGATCAAATTCATGTGCGCCGGGCGCCGTATCGGTTGTCTCCTCCCAAGATGTGCATCCTAAGACAAAAGATTGAGCGAATGCTACAGAATGGGGTCATAAGACGTTCGACACCTCCGTATGCTTCTCCTAACTTCCTTGTTCCGAAAGGCACTGGTCAAGATTACCGCGCAGTGGTGGACTACCGGATGCTGAATAAGAAAGTCGTTTTGGAGTCGGTACCGTTGCCAGATCTGCATAATTGCTTTACATGGTTTTCCGCCGCTTTACGGTACTCGACTTCAACTGTGCGTATTATCAAATTCCCTCGCGGAATCTCCCAAGTCGGTGACTGCCTTCTGCACCGACTGGAACTTCAATCGTGTGCCCTTCGGGTTGTCTACGGGTGCCGCGGTATTTTCCAGGTTATTGGATGCGGTGTTAGGAGACATGAAATTTGTGTGTGTCTACAACTATCTAGACGATGTGATTTACAGTAGGTCCGTTGAAGAACATTTACAACACCTTGACCAAGTGTTTTCTAGGTTGCGTTCGGCGGGACTCACCGTGAAACCTTAAAAGATAACCCTATGGGGGCCACGAATCTCGTTTTTAGGGCATTTAGTTTCCGGGGAGGGGATCCAGATAGATCAGGACTTTGAAGGATTTCCCACGGCCACGCAGTAAGAAAGAAATAGCGCGTTTTGTAGGAATGGCAAATTTTTTCGCGAGTTTGTTTCTAACTTTGCGCAGATGGCCACCCCTTTGAACGACTTAAGCACGAGCTGTGTGTTTTCTTGGGGTGATAGCCAACAGGCAGAATTTGAGTCCATAAAATTTGCCATTGCTAATGCACCGGTCTTGGCTAACCCGGATTTTAATAACGCCTTTGTCCTTCAAACTGATGCCTATCATGGCAGGATAGCAGCAGTCTTACTACAGAAATCCGAGGGGGAGAGACGCCCTTTGGTGTTCGCATCTCGTCGTTTATCGGGAGCCGAGGTTAACCATTCGGTGTACGAGTGCGAAGCGTCGGCCGTTTTATTTGCCCTCGAGAAGTTTAACTTCTACCTGGAACATAAAAAATTCCTGCTGTAGACTATCAGGCCCTGAGTTGGGTATTGGTCAGGCCTAGAAAGACCGGACACATTGCCCGTTCGGCGGTCCGCATTTTCGCCTATCAGTTCGAAGTCAAGCACATTCTGGGTTCAGAGAACTCCGTGGTTGATGCTCTCAGCCGCATGTTTGCGGAAGGAAGTGAATATCCGAGTGACCCCGGGGAAGGCATCTCGTCCAGTAATGTTGTGTTGGTAGAGCTGCCGGGCCTGTTCGTTGATTTAAGGGAGAAACAGGCTCAGGACACCTAGGGGCGTTATTAGAGAAAAATTGATCGCTGGGAAAACCATGAAAGCCATGGTTTGGTCCACCCAAGGTCCTAGTCAGTGACAAAGCACTTGCCTTTACATTGCTTCGGGCAGCGCATCAGACATGTTACAACCACCCCTTATTACTCCAAAGCGAAGTTTGTGGAGCGGGTGAACCGCAAATTTGAAATCAGCCCTTATAATCTGTCACGCGAACGCTCCCGGCAAGTGGGACTCGACGTTGCCTTGGTTACATGAGGCCTTCAATTCGGCCAAGCATGAACCCAGTCGCGTGTCTCCTGCGGAGCTAATTTACTCTTAAGAGCAGAATACGCCGTTATATAACTTATGGGAGATTAACCACCTATTGCCTAGCTCCATAACACCAGAGACCATATGCGAGAATTGGAGGCGGGCGAGGAATAATATCCAGATAGCGCATAACCGACAGGCACCGCGTTATAAAAGAGGGAGGACACCCTTTACTGGCAAGGTGGGGGACCGCGTGTACGTTAAAGCTCTAGTGGGCGGCCATGACAAGGCAGCTAGCCGCAAGCTGACACCACGTTTCCGGGGACCGTACCGGATAATCAAGGTTTTGAGCCCGGTAAACTTAGATGTTAAAGAGATATCCTGAGGCAAGCGTTTCCGGGTTCACATAAATCAAATAAAGGATGCTTGATCTCTACCTCGGTTCATGGTTCCTTCCTTGTCAGTCTTGCTAGAAGACGTTCTGGGCGGAGGGAGGGGGGTATGTTCACGTTTTGGGGGGCAGATTGAGCCGTGGCGTGACCGGCGCCATTAGTATCTCTGACATGAGTACGATCGATTTCCTAGTACAGAGGTTTGTCTTGCGGCTTGGGCCGGCTCTGGATATAAGCGAGTGCCGACCGCGAGTAAGAGAAACAACGCTTTGAGAACGGAAGGCGGCGGTGCGCGAGTCGGCGATTAGCTGGCGGGCAGAAGCGAAGACGGCGTGCCGGAGGCCGGGCGGCTGTTATCACGTGGTTATACTGGAGGCAGCTGGAGTTGGCCGGCACTGTGCAATCTCCTGCAACTACGTGATCTGTGGATGTGCCCGCTTCCTTGGAGGGACACGCTGTTAACGTCTTGCGAAGTGTTGCTCTGACATCTTCGCAAAATCGCCCCAGCATCAAGACACCCAGCTAAGTACTGTAATTACTAAGAGTGCTTAGTTAACTGTGATTCTGATCGCTCTTAGTATAGTAAGACGTTGTCGGACGCGTGATGTTATGTGTTCGATTTCATTTGATGCCTCTTACTAAGCATGTGCTCTGCTTCCGCATAATATTGATGTATTTGCAGGATGTTAGTTCATTAGCTGTTATTAACAAGTGTTCGATTTGCTTACGATATCGGTTAATCCATGTCAATATGTCCTCTGCTGGGAATCTGAGTTACTTCTAAAAGTTACCGTGTTGAGCTTTGCAGGCCTACTTAAGGTGGCCAATATGTGTGTCATTAAGTTCTAATGAGTGTCGGTTCTCATGAGCCAGTTCATTTCCCACTCCTAGCGTTTATCAGGTACGGTATCACTTAGAAAAAGGACTGGCGAGTGAAATTAGTTGTTGTTTACCCTTGATTTTATAGTGTTAATTTACTGGTCAATCTTCAATGTTAAAGTTAGAAAAGTTTTTGGCCTCATGTTGTCGGGTGTGGTCTGTGTTTCAGTGAGCCGAGGCAGCGGGCAACCGAAGCGCAGAACTTCCCTTTAGATTACAAGTTAAGCTCACGGGCGTTGGACTTCGCCTGAGCTCGTGTGTTCCTCTTCGGTAGCGTTAGCTGGGTTCACATTCCGGTGGCCTACTCGATGTGGGGTTGCAAACGGAGGCACGTCTTGGTTCGTAGTTAAGTATTACTTTCTTTAATCGGTTCCACCGTTCGTGGTTAAACTTCGGCCTTACAAGCTTGGGCCTTACATCTGTTGTTACACATTTATGAGACTATAAAGTTGTAACATTCTATGCCCTAAAAGCCCATCTCAAAAGACAATGGTGATTAGAATAATTTCATGGTTCGTTCTGCAAGGTTCTCTAATATAGTAATTTGCAAGATATGTTCTAAGTATGCGTGCTAAATTGAGGCTGTGTGTCCACTGTTATTTTACATGTAATGTTAAAGTATTGGAATTGAAATGGTCTTAAATAACGTGTCTTAACTAGAGTTGTTTTGTTAAAGTTATGGTCAAATTCAGCCATAGTGTCTTCTGCCAATTCTTATATGAGATCGTTTGCTAATGGTTTATTACACTCCTGGAAATTGAAATAAGAACACCGTGAATTCATTGTCCCAGGAAAGGGAAACTTTATTGACACATTCCTGGGGTCAGATACATCACATGATCACACTGACAGAACCACAGGCACATAGACACAGGCAACAGAGCATGCACAATGTCGGCACTAGTACAGTGTATATCCACCTTTCGCAGCAATGCAGGCTGCTATTCTCCCATGGAGACGATCGTAGAGATGCTGGATGTAGTCCTGTGGAACGGCTTGCCATGCCATTTCCACCTGGCGCCTCAGTTGGACCAGCGTTCGTGCTGGACGTGCAGACCGCGTGAGACGACGCTTCATCCAGTCCCAAACATGCTCAATGGGGGACAGATCCGGAGATCTTGCTGGCCAGGGTAGTTGACATACACCTTCTAGAGCACGTTGGGTGGCACGGGATAATTGCGAACGTGCATTGTCCTGTTGGAACAGCAAGTTCCCTTGCCGGTCTAGGAATGGTAGAACGATGGGTTCGATGACGGTTTGGATGTACCGTGCACTATTCAGTGTCCCCTCGACGATCACCAGTGGTGTACGGCCAGTGTAGGAGATCGCTCCCCACACCATGATGCCGGGTGTTGGCCCTGTGTGCCTCGGTCGTATGCAGTCCTGATTGTGGCGCTCACCTGCACGGCGCCAAACACGCATACGACCATCATTGGCACCAAGGCAGAAGCGACTCTCATCGCTGAAGACGACACGTCTCCATTCGTCCCTCCATTCACGCCTGTCGCGACACCACTGGAGGCGGGCTGCACGATGTTGGGGCGTGTGCGGAAGACGGCCTAATGGTGTGCGGGACCGTAGCCCAGCTTCATGGAGACGGTTGCGAATGGTCCTCGCCGATACCCCAGGAGCAACAGTGTCCCTAATTTGCTGGGAAGTGGCGGTGCGGTCCCCTACGGCACTGCGTAGGATCCTACGGTCTTGGCGTGCATCCGTGCGTCGCTGCGGTCCGGTCCCAGGTCGACGGGCACGTGCACCTTCCGCCGACCACTGGCGACAACATCGATGTACTGTGGAGACCTCACGCCCCACGTGTTGAGCAATTCGGCGGTACGTCCACCCGGCCTCCCGCATGCCCACTATACGCCCTCGCTCAAAGTCCGTCAACTGCACATACGGTTCACGTCCACGCTGTCGCGGCATGCTACCAGTGTTAAAGACTGCGATGGAGCTCCGTATGCCACGGCAAACTGGCTGACACTGACGGCGGCGGTGCACAAATGCTGCGCAGCTAGCGCCATTCGACGGCCAACACCGCGGTTCCTGGTGTGTCCGCTGTGCCGTGCGTGTGATCATTGCTTGTACAGCCCTCTCGCAGTGTCCGGAGCAAGTATGGTGGGTCTGACACACCGGTGTCAATGTGTTCTTTTTTCCATTTCCAGGAGTGTAGTTTAAAAATGGTTCAAATGGCTCTGAGCACTATGGGACTTAACATCTGGGGTCATCGGTCCCCTAGAACTTAGAACTACTTAAACCTAGCTAACCTAAGGACATCACACACATCCATGCCCGTGGCAGGATTCGAACCTGCGACCGTAGCAGTCGCGCGGTTCCGTACTGAAGCGCCTAGAAGTTTATTAGTTTATTAATGATTTTATGCAATGAGAGTTTCTTAAATATTTTGCCTGAGTGGCGGTTTCTCTATGTTTATGGGAGTTAGTTGGCTAATGATTCATCAACTTGCTTATGCTTTTATGTAATGAGTGTTTCGTAAATAATCTTGCCTGAGTGGCGTCTGTCACTTTTTCTGTGCGATTGTTTTTGGTAATTAATAAACACATTGGAATTGAAATGTTCACTTTATTGGGTCAGCCCTTCCAATCCCTTTAGATTTAAAGGTTAAACAGAGCATGTGTTTAGTAAAAACGTATCAAATAGCATCCCGGACGAGCGTTTGACACACTAGTCGTTTTAGCATTTTAACAACCTGAAACGTCCCCTTTGAAAAATTTTACAGGACTGTGCTTAAACTGATACACAATATTTTTTTATCGCAACGCAATCTGACTTTCAATAATGCCTACTAAAGAATGGGCCCTGACTAACATTAAACTATACCTTTCACAAATCACTTACCTCACAAAAATCTTCGCTACTCAAGCTACTGCAATACAGCGAGCGCCACTACTGCCAGCTAAATAAAAGATTCAAAGTACTGAAGGCACTAACTACTGATAGGGATAGTTAGCAAATGAAAGATATTAATAGAGAACAAACACTGTATTTACCTTAATAGTCATAATATATAAATATATAGCAATTCATGACAAATTTCAAAACTCCGCCATCTCTCTCCCCACATCCACCACTGCTGGCGGCTCACCTCCAACTGCGCAACGCTACGCGCTGTTCACAGCCAGCTGCCTAACACTACAATGGTTGAGTATTACAACAATGCAAAGCAGCCACAGACTGCACACAGCACAGCCAGTGATTTTTTATACAGAGGTGGCGTTACCAATAAAAAAACCTAAACAGCCTACTTACATAGCCCCCATGCTCCCCACAAAAAAAATTTTACAAATTTTTTTGGGCACTGGCCAATACATATTTGTTAAAATTTTTCGTAATCGTAATTACAATAACAAAGAAATCAAATGCACACACTTATTGATACAATGTTGGTCAAAAGCTAAAATTTTCTCACAGTCCATAAAGACAGTCCTGATCATTCATCACATTGCAGTGTTTTTCTCAAAGTCTGAGCAGTAAAAGAAAATGCACACAGAAGTAGTGGATTTCCATGCAGTCTTGAAGAATTAGCGTTGTCCTTCCAATGGAAAGACAGTGCTGACTCTTGACATGCTGACAGGTAATGGGCCACAACAGAGCAAACCCACAGCAGAGTCATTCGACGTTTTGAAGAAGATTGGTAGGTAGGTCATCACAGAGCAGACCCACTGCAGTCCTGGTAGAGATTACGGTATTGGTGGGCCACCAGAGGCGCAGACCCACTGCAGTCCTTGTAGAAATAATGGTATTGATGGATCATCAAAGATGTAGACCCACTGTAGTCCTTGTAGAGATGGCCAGCAGCCATCTGTTGTGACTGTGCAGGTGCACAATCACCATTGAAGAGTCTTGCGGCTAATATAGCAAGTCCATAAACACCACTTGTGCACTCACAAAGTTTTTGGAATTGTCCTTAGAACCAGCAATGCTGTTATCCGGTCCCTTGCTGAATTATTAACACACGTGCAAACACTAACAGTCCCTACTTCTCACATATTGTCCATATACTATGACCAACAGAAATGTGTGCAGTGAAATGAATGCTTACAAGTTACTTAGTTTGATAAACTGGTGTCAATTACAATTTTATAACATGAGAATACAATTACAAAGGTACAAAATACATCATTAAAAACATAATAATACAGATAACATTTGTAGTAATATGGGCTTTACAAAAGAATAGAAATAACATATACATCAGTGTCACAGGAATTATGACATAAGTACATACATGAAAGATCAGAATAACTTTTGGAATATCAACTTCACACATGAGCATTAAAACAAAACAGAACAAATAATGTTTAAACATCTTTACAAAGTAAATAACTTATTATTAATGCAAATTATATTTGAGGATAACAGTATTCCTCATCATAGTGAATGTAGCTTAGTATTAGAAAAATTCTACAACATAAGTCTTATCAGATAAACATATAAATACAGGAAAAACATAAATACCCAAGGGTACTCAAAAACATAGTGGGATAACACAAGGAAAGGACAGGGTTTGTTTTACTGCAGTATTTTGCAAACAAAACTTTCTTTACTTCTTGGAGATCTCCCTTCATTCTTCATTATTTCCAAAAAGTCCTATCTATACCTGCTTTCTGTACTTTTTTTGTATAACTTGTCAATGCATTTCTCCCAATTCATCGCAACGCAGTCTCTTATATAGTCTACCCCCTCTTAAGCTAACTTAAATCTACTGAGCTCAGATGCTAAACTAAGGAACGAGGCAATGCAGCAGCACAAAACAATTAACACAAACAGCAATGATCAAAAATACAAATGGCGAAGCAAGCAGCATAAATTACAACTAATATAAGGCAATGAGCAGCAAACAAGAAAAATAAATCAGTAGTAAAACTGGCTTAAAAGAATAATACAAAGTTAAATTTAGTAGCACTATGCATGGCAAACAGCAGCAGCAAATGCTATAGCTAATACCTAACCATGGCAAAGATCAAGCAGAAAAAAATATTACACTAAAGACAACAATGCAGATAAGGGAAATGTCTGTTCACATCTTAATGTCTATGTAATTAATGTGGTGCACCACAACAACTTATTGTAAAAAAAATATTACCATGTACTTGAAAAGAAAATTATGAATGCAGTTCCTGTGAAGGGAAATGTCTTTTTGTGCTCCCTCATTTTTTTGGAAATATATCACAAAACTATTATTTACTGGATCTGTAGACAGAAAATATTTATATTAGTACATCTATAAAATTTTATTTTAACCAATGCTGCAGTGCAGCTAGAAACTAGATATTAAACAAAATGAGTAAACAAATACATAAAGCAAGCCATATGGCATTTCTCTCAATTAGCAAGACTATAGCCGTGAAATGTTTCTCATCGTTTCATTAGGCATTTTAGTAAATATCATAAATTAACAGCTTCACAGTGTAATCATATGTTTTCAAGTTCGACCGTGTCGTTTTTGCGATGCTCTCTAGAAAGGAACGTCAATAGCGAGGATAATGGCCTCCCTTTTTTTTTTCTACCTGTGCCGCAGAAAAGGGCTCGCAATAATGTCTTTTTCTCCAGGCGTCTGACACAGCTGGGAGCCCACGACGGTGCAGGTGGTCACTTAACTTTCGTCCAGAAATATTTATGACAGCAGTTTCCGCTACAGTGGCAGTCTCATATAAAAATATTTCACAGGTCAAGAATTAGCGTTGCAAATCTGTAGAAACAAAATCCTATAAATATGAGTGTCAAAAAAAAATATTCGTCAGCATTGTGATACAGTCACGCATTTACACACATTTCATAACGATTCTTGGTTTCCAACATACTTCTTATTCCTCATATACGGTAGCATCATCTTATTGATCATAAACATATCTCAACAGCATAGTACACATCACCGTCGTAATAATATCATAACATCTCAGTCAATTCTCAGAATCGTCATAGCTTCCTCCAATAATTTCAAAACCTAAAAAAAAATTCTCTGCTCATTTCAATAGTGTCATCTACCTCAAACGTACTTTAAAAATCATGATCTCATACCAAATATATCATTCAAAGCTCTCATAATATCACAATGGTTCTGAAAAAATATGAACAGTTCACAAAGTACAGACAAAATACAATTTCATAAGTGTGAAGGTATCCAACTGTGTAATTGCGTAAGCATGAGTCTCTGATGTAGTAAAAAAAATGTTTGTCTCTCTCAGTTAAATGGTCAGATAGCTGTGTAATTTATGTGTTAGAGAAATATGGTACCGAAGTGTAAAGTTGTATAAGCAAATACCATATTAGCTAGGGCTCCTTGTGCTAGCCAAACACATGGTACACAAAGTAGGCGTGTACCCCCTGAGGATTAATGTAATTATACCCTCAGGTGTTACAGATTACAGCAATGGAATGAAATGTATCACGGAAAACCTTCTTTGCAATTCAAAAATCTTGAAACATAAATGGCTTAAGTACAAAATTAATCTCTCAAATGTGTGTCCTGTAGCGCTAAACTGTGCGTCTTGTTGTAAGATAATCTCTGTGGAAGTGTCGTAGTTATCGTCCTCCGAAAGCTAAGTTCTGCAGAAGTCGATGTACTTACCTCACGATACACAAAAATGAAATGCTTTGCGAATAGATATCTTAGTTATTATGCTTATTGTCGTGATGACGAAAGTACTGTACAGTAACGTATTGTTGTGCCACGAAAAAGGCTGTCTCATTGTTGCTATACCACAAAAGTTACTACTAAAACATGTTTTTCTTTCCAGAAGAATTCAGAAAACTGTGCAGATATAAAACAGATATAGCACAAAAGCAACAATGTAAATTGTGTCACACACTAGTAGCGTCATGATATAATTGTGTAGCTGTCAAAGAAACCAAGTGCTAAGTCATCTGTAATCCCACAGAAAGTACTTCAAATAAAGAATGTCTTTTCAAGTAAACCAAAATGTTACATGAAAATCTCATTAGCAATGCCGGTATATGTTCTAAGTATGTGAGCCTGATAGTTGTTACGTAATCATGCAACTAACAAGCAAGAATGTACAAATACAACACTGTGTCGTCTGTTCACTATAACAATGCAATCGTAATTTCTGTTTAAAAATGTTCCCTAGGTTCTAGACTGGATATTTAACTTCAAACATTGTTGCATGTTAACAGTTTCTTAAGTCTGACAAAGCATACTAGAAATGTGAAGTGAAAAGTTTTATGGCAAAGACAAAGTTAAAAAGCAGATTATCTTTCAACGGTTTTACATGTGAAATGTGGTGTAAACCTTTACTCTTCATAGTACTCAGACTTTCAACCGAAAAGCAATTGTCATGTTTTATACATCGGTAAAGAATGTTAAAATTTTTCTCAAGGCTAGCGTCTTATGTTATTTTTCTCGGAGCCAGCGGGCGCACGCGGCTGCCTGCTGTGCGAGTCATTGTCTGTCTCTTTGTTGGCGCGCGCCGTTATTGGGATTAGGAGACCGAACTTCTACAAATTCGTCTTGTCGAGAGGGCCCTGCTCTGTTTGAATCCCGCCAGTTCTGATGCAATTCAGGTCTGTCGTTACGATCATATCGTCTGTCGTCATGTCGGTAGTTCCTGTAGTTTCTTTCTTGTCGGTTAAGTGGTGGAGAATTTCTCCCTGAATTATCACTGCACGGTGGACCGTTGCGTCTGAAGTTATTCTGTCTCCCGTGATAGTAATTATTTTGGTTCCCATATTGTCTGTTTCTCTGATTGTCTCTGTGATAGTCATTACCGTGGAGAGGTGATCTTTCCCTGTAATTATTACTACTCTGCCAACGGTTGTCGTACGGGTGGTGTCTGTTTCGGTCACGATTTGTGTTGTGAGAATAGCCTTGTCGCATCCAGTTATTATTTCTTTCATCACGGAATTGCGATGGATGTGATCTGTAATTGTTGTGCTCCTGCTTTCCGCGATTGTCAGTGTCAATTTCCAGTTCTTGTAACAGTCCCTGAAAAGCTTTAATGTCGTCTTTGCAACGTCCTGCTAAAATAATATGTCGTAAATGTTCAGGTAATTTGATTAAGCAAATGTGGATGAGTTCTGAAGGGCTGTATGGGTTTGAAAGATATTGATTCTTGTGCAACATGTCTTCAAAATATTTCACAAGACTGGAAAATTCAGATTGTTCGAAACATTTCATCATTATGATGCTATGTTTTACTCGGTCTTGTGTAGCTTGAGACCAATATGCTGAGAGGAAGCCATGATAAAAATCTCCTTCACTGTGACAATCGTGAATGACCGATCGCATTCTTACAGCTGGTTCATTCTCCAAGTAGCCACACATAAATTCTAATCTGTGCTACAATGACCAGTTGGGAGGAAAACAATGAGAGAATTGATGGAGCCACGCTTGTGGATGAATGTCGTTGCCAGAATTCTTAAACGTTTTGAATTTACGTGTAGTAATGAACAGCTTATAGTCAAAATCATCATGTCGGCGAGTCGCATGTCGGTCATTGTTACGTCGTGTCGGCTGTTCAATCTAATTTGTTCATACTCTTCTGTGTCATTAAAGACTACCGGTTTTGTGTCATTCAGATCATCATCTACCTTCGTAGATAAATTATTTAGCTGATCCGAAAGTTCAACTACTTTCTCTGATAATGAACTTATTTCCTCCATGTGTCTTTCTGAACCAATTTTCAGAGTATCTACTGTGTCCTTTAAGTTTACCTGAGTTTTTGCAAGTTGCGTAACCGAATCGGTAGATGCAACTGAGTCAATTTTAGCTTGCAAGGTCTCATGATTTTCATGAACAATAATTTGCAGTTCTTTTATGGCTGCTTCGTGATTCTGTAATGCATTTTCATGCCGCGAAAAAATAGGTTGAAAATGCTCACAAATTTGTGTTTTTACGTCGTTACAGACTTTTTGACATTTCGATTCGATTTTATGTAACTCAGTAGTCAAATCTTCACGTGCTTGTTCAAGCGTGGTGTGAAGATTTTGTTCCATTGCGTCTAACTGTTGCTGTGTTTGTCTCTGGTGTTGTTCCATTGTGTCTAACTTTTTAAGATTTTGTTCCACTGTGTCTAACTTTCGAAGATTTTGTTCCATTCTGTCTAACTTTTGAAGCTTTTGCTGTGTTTGTCCCATTTGTTGTATTAATTGTAATAACAATGCATTGGTGTCTGAAACATGTTCCTCAGTGCTTTTCGGCAGTGAATTTGCACCGGCAACATTCACATTTTGACAAGCGGAAAATGTGTCTTGACTCATGTGAGAAAACGGTGAGAACCCAAAACCTGAGTCTACAGTATTTGCGAGATCGTGTCGTGTCATTTCGGCTTCCTGAGGCGAGCTATTGCCGACCGATCGATCGATAATGCTTCCCTGTTCACTACTTGTTTCATTGTCTACGCCATTATTTGACGCTCGCTCCATTTCACTATGCACAGTTACCAAATTACTACTTTGAATGTCTGTTAATTCATTACACAGTGGTGCTGATAAGCTACGCTCGTCGTCACTATTATTTCTCAGTTTACTTTGTAGCCTAGTGTTACGTTTTTCACACGCCATTATTGTCACAATATTTCACACGATAACACAGAAAAGCATAATTTGAAGAGAAAAAACAAGAGAACACATTAACATAGCACCGAAAATAATATCTAGTTAATTCCAGCTGCGAAATACTTGGTGCAAATCTACATGCGTGCCACAACTGTTTTACTGTACAACAATGAAAGACTGCAACTACAAAGGAGATTCTCTCTACAATTACGTGCTAGCAATAAACAAAATCTACATTAATTACACAAACTACAAGAAAAAAATCAGAAGATTACAGGTTCGAATCCTGGCAGGGTCGCCATATGTAACGTCCCCTTTGAAAAATTTTACAGGACTGTGCTTAAACTGATACACAATATTTTTTTAGCGCAACGCAATCTGACTTTCAATAATCCCTACTAAAGAATGGGCCCTGACTAACATTAAACTATACCTTTCACAAATCACTTACCTCACAAAAATCTTTGCTACTCAAGCTACTGCAATACAGCGAGCGCCACTACTGCCAGCTAAATAAAAGATTCAAACTATGGAAGGCACTAACTACTGATAGGGATAGTTAGCAAATGAATGATATTAATAGAGAACAAACACTGTATTTACCTTAATAGTCATAATATATAAATATATAGCAGTTCATGACAAATTTCAAAACTCCGCCATCTCTCTCCCCACATCCACCACTGCTGGCGGCTCACCTCCAACTGCGCAACGCTACGCGCTGTTCACAGCCAGCTGCCTAACACTACAATGGTTGAGTATTACAACAATGCAAAGCAGCCACAGACTGCACACAGCACAGCCAGTGATTTTTTTATACAGAGGTGGCATAACCAATAAAAAAAACCTAAACAGCCTACTTACAAACCAATTAGCAAACTGACAACTAAATGACTACTCATCTACTGCAAAACATTTTTCTTCTCCTTTTTCCTGTCAATAAGTATTAGGTGAAGTATCCTGTTATAGTATCCATCGTTGCCGGGGTATTCCTATATCTTTTCTTTCCTTGTCACTCACAATTTCTAGCTTTTAAGGGGAGTCTGCCGGGCTCCATTCGTTCTAGGTGATCATTCCATCTCCTGTCAAATAGAATTTTATAATCTAGATCAGATCTTCTTAGTTTTTCTCTGATGTATTGACTCCTTAGTCTATCTTCTAACTCGTCTCGGGAATTCGAGTTCTTGTACCTGAATATGGTTGTTTTGGTTTTTGCTAATCGCTCAGGTCTCGCTTCCATAGAGAAACGTGTGATCTACGACTGTTTTGTGGAATTTAATCTGAGTTCCTTCCCTAGAGCATTTATATGAGCAAATTTCGTTGGTGACAACTGAAATCCGGTAACCAAACGCAAATTTTCGTAATGGATAGTAAAGTGGTCACATAACCACCAAGAAGATGGTTCTGTCTGATTGCTTTACGAAGACCCTATTTTGAAATCAATTTAACTGCAGTGCGTAAACTCTTGACACTAAAAAGCCTCTCGTAATACAATTCGCACTTTTTTGTCCTTTTCGTATATCGACTTCTTCTCTTCGAGTTTGAAAGAATGTGTCGGCGAAGCGTCTCTTGCACTGTAGGGAACATTTCAGAGTAAGGTGTTCTTGCGTATGATAATGATTCTCTTACTTCAGTTAAATGTGAATGGATTTTGCAAAACAAGCAATTCTAACGAACTTCTATACTGAGATAAAATATGATATTCTTAATATTGTTTTCAATTTTTCACTAATCTCACGTTCAGGAATTTATAAATATAAATAGTACGAACAAGTTTACTATACAAGGGGAAATCATACAGTTTTAGCTATCACTTTGAGAAACTCAAGTTACTGCCATATTCAACCTTTTAGTGTGCTCCCCAACGATGAGTGACTTGGTGCAGATCACGGATGTAGATGCCTGCACTTCGGTTCTCCAGGAAACGTCCCAATTCAAAAATTAACTAGGCCTCATTCTGTTCATGATTACCACAAAATTGTTTCTCGTTCCGAGGAAATAGGAAGACGTGAATGGGCACCATGTCAGGCGAATACTAGGGTGAGGCAATATTTCGTGAAAGAAGGGTATGGGGCTCTCTCCTGCACACGATACTCTCGGACAGCTTACAGTGACGCTCCCGACCCTCGTCAGAACATTCCTGTACTGTACCCCTCCGACGGTTTGCCCCCTTGGGGCACTATCTGATGTAACTACACTATGATTGAAACTTCCTGGCAGATTAAAACTGTGTGCCCGACCGAGACTCGAACTCGGGACCTTTGCCTTTCGCGGGCAAGTGCTCTATCAACTGAGCTACCGAAGCACGACTCACGCTCGGTACTCACAGCTTTACTTCTGCCAGTACCTCCTCTCCTACCTTCCAAACTTTACAGAAGCTCTCCTGCGAACCTTGCAGAACTAGCACTCCTGAAAGAAAGGCAAAGGTCCCGAGTTCGAGTCTCGGTCGGGCACACAGTTTTAATCTGCCAGGAAGTTTCATATCAGCGCACACTCCGCTGCAGAGTGAAAATCACATTCTGGAAACATCCCCCAGGCTGTGGCTAAGCCATGTCTCCGCAATATCCTTTCTTTCAGGAGTGCTAGTTCTGCAAGGTTCGCAGGAGAGCTTCTGTAAAGTTTGGAAGGTAGGAGACGAGGTACTGGCAGAAGTAAAGCTGTGAGTACGGAGCCTGAGTCGTGCTTCTGTAGCTCAGTTGGTAGAGCACTTGCCCGCGAAAGGCAAAGGTCCCGAGTTCGAGTCTCGGTCGGGCATACAGTTTTAATCTGCCAGAAAGTTTCATATCAGCGCACACTCCGCTGCAGAGTGAAAATCTCATTCTACACTATGATTGTTCAAAAACATCACTCAGCGCCACCTTGCCCTATGATTTACAGAAAATTGATATCCTACAGCCGTAAATTTATGGAATAATTTTATCACACTTCCAGTTTCGGTGCCTCATTGGCATCATCTTCAGGCCTCTATACGCTAAACGAGGTAAGCCGTCCAGTCGTTTGCGCTATATCAGTCTGGTTTCCGTAGATATCTTCACAATAGGCACAGACACTTCACATAACTAACGACAACTCATTGCCCGACGATAGTTGGGTGTTTGCTTTCTTCAGCAGTGATGTTCTCTCCTGCAATTCCTCTTTTGTCTTGCGTCACAGCGCTACAACCAGCACTCGTTCAGGGTGATGGCGAGACAAAAGGAGTTGTCTGGATTAGCATGACACAGCTCCAGCGTTTCGGTTGCTCCCTCGGTTCGGCAAAATTTGTCAGTGGGTGTGAACTGTCACAAAACCCGGTGGGTGGCGACCTGTTCAAAATGTCGTGCAAGGTGTTGAAAAATGGCCATGGCTGATTTTCACTTTTTCCAATATCGACGAGAATGTGTTACGCCGGTCTTGGTGCATATCTCTTGCGATTCCCGGTTCTCGTAGCTATCGTCTCTTCTTTTTTCTTTCGGCGTCAGACTTGCAAGAAGGAAGGGCGTGCGTCACCTAACGAGTGTCAAATATGATACATCGTTGCCTTACACTTGCAGCAATTCCGCATGGAGCGTTCCAGCGTTTTTGACCTTCAAATACAGAAAACTAGTTACTGCACGGCGCAGTAGTTAATCAGTGGTTTGCGCCATTTATTTTCGGCTCCTGTACGGTCTACCTACGGTTGTACGGTGCACGCGCTTTGCTCTGCAGGACTACAGAAATAATGTACCTGCAAAAAATTAAACACTAAAAAGGTATTGCTACCCAGTGTTTTTTTTTTTCGTTTCAGTATATGCCAATCTGATCGCAACTAGATCATTTACCGGTGCTTAACAGTTGGCAAAACCTAGTATCTCTAACTAGTATATTACAGCAGTGTCAATGTACAGGTAATGAGGCATCTGCTAGACCATTCTTGTCGCAGCAGGGCCAGAGACATCATACTAGGAAAAAAGCGTTTTAATTTGCCTGGCATCCGAGTAAATCAAAATCGCAAAGAAAATTATGTACTGCTAATTGAAAAGTCACAAATATCAGCAGTGTGGGAGAGAAATTATGTAAAACACTTTCTCTTCTCTTTCTGTAGCACTGCCAAAAAAATAATGCAGCAGTAAATTAAGAACTGCTACAGTACATGCTTATTGCAACACGTATGCAAACAGAACATTTCAAGAGTGATTATTTCTTGTACTTGTGGAATGCCCAGTTGAATACGTCGCATATGGCCTGACGACGGTGAGAATGTGATTCAAATCGGTAATGAAAACAAAGAATAAGTACAGCTTTGTATTGCATGACGCTCTTCATAACAGTTGTGAAAACTGGAAGGATATTTTCACCCTGCAGTGGAGTGTGCGCTGATGTGAAACTTCCTGGCAGATTAAAACTTTGTGCCGGGCCGAGACTCGAACTCGGGACCTTTGCCTTTCGCGGGCAAGTGGTCTCCCACGCTGTGGCTACGCCATGTCTCCGCAATATGCTTTCTTCTAGGAGTGCTAGTCCTGCAAGGTTCGCAGAAGAGCTTCTGTGAAGTTTGGAAGGTGGGAGACGAGGTACTGGGAGAATTGAAGCTGTGAGGAGGAGGCGTGAGTCGTGCTTGGGTAGCTCAGGTGGTAGAGCACTTGCCCGCGAAAGGCAAAGGTCCCGAATTCGAGTCTCGGTCCGGCACACAGTTTTAATCTGCCAGTTATGTAAACTGTCTAGCACCGCCTATGGAAAATATTTCTATTAATTAACAAAAGCAATTTCCTTGAAGATGGCCTTCAGGTTTATGTGTTGTCGAATGTATCTGTAGTATGCTTTCCAAATAAGAGTGACGAATATGTTTAAAATTGATTTTGTTAAATACGCGAAATGTCCAAACGATTGAGCTGCACTTTTGGAGTGTGGCACACGTCACTTGAGCACCAAAGCTTATTTCTTCTTTCAGTCTGTACAGATGCTATATTCAACAGATAACGTTAGGTATTTCTGGAATCTTCTACAAAAAAATGTATTTTCTCTGGCAAGAGTTTGTGTATGGTTTATTGTCATTCCTTGTTCGTCATTTTTGATCGAAAACATCGAGAGAGTGTTTCCACGTATTCAGGAAATTGCCCCGTTGAAGATTAATATTTTTTCTAATTGTAATATATTATGATTTTAATTACAAGTGAGGCCAGAGAATAAGACAATGACAGTAAAATTCACTCACAGATCCCAACCAATTGTTCTCTGAATTCCGAAAAAATAGCTAGTCATAACTGTCTGATCTATACCTATTTAATGAGAGAAAAAAGCGTTTCACACTTAAGGTACGATCAGTGTTCGTAGACCTCCAAGATACTACCAACGTCGATGCTGTGCATCTTCTAATTGCCTTTGGTAAAGAATTCACCACACTCACCTGTAATTAGTTCATGCAAGGGCGCAGTTGAACTTGATATTTAGTGGCCTGATTCACAAATCATCATCATCATCATCATCTTGACTAAGACAGCGCACTTAAGTGGCATATACCATAGTGAAAGAAATCCATTTTTCTGGTGTACCACCATCGAACACAGAACATCGAAAGTCACGCTACAGTCAGAGACATTCAGATATTGAAAGGAGACTGTTCACTTAGCATGAAGTATTGGAAAACTGCTCAAAGAACTGGAAACAGCTAACAGAAAATCCAAGAGAACCTGAAGAAGTTGGACATCCTGGAAAAGGGAGAGAGGCATACGGAGGATGTGGCGGGTCCCCGACACCATTGTTCCAGATGGACTGCATCCATGAAAATGCAGTTCTACATACATTATACTGATTGGTACTGGATAGCACCAGTGTCATTAACATGGCTAAGTTTCAGTGTTATTCACCAGAAATGTGTTATAAATGAGGAACTAATTAGCATCATCATAAATTTTTGTTTTGGAAATAGACGTTCCATGGCTAGTCCTTTTTACCGTTTTACGTATCTGTCGGCCGGTTCTTACAACTGTTTTCTGGTCGCAGCCGCATTTTCAAGCATTGTTGCCATCAACCAAGCCCTCCTACAGGTGTTCGGTATCACCACAGGTGACAGCCGAACTAAGAAGTCACTTGCAACACTTGTCTGTGACGTCGCTTTCATTATCTGGAAATAATGCGCATCATTTCTCAAAACGTCCGCCCCGGTAGCTGAGTGGTCAGCGTGACAGACTGGTGTGCAGGGAGGAGACCCCCAAGAGGGATCATTGCCGACAAAATTTTATTAAATTAAATTTTTCCACGCATAATGTTCGGCCGTAGCCGGTTTGGGCATACTGTGGTGGAAGGTGCTGACCGGAAGACCATGGTCGGCACATTCCTGCCACGTGCTCCTCGGTCAGACTCAAGTCCCACGGGTTGGTTGCGCTGACGGGGGTACGCTACTAGCAAGGCGCGTTGGCGGAATCAATCCTCCAAAACAGAGTCTAATCGTGTGATCACGTGGGGACGCGGCCGGGAGCGGCGAGGGCGGCTTGGAAACAGCTCCGCGCTCTCTTAGCTTCTGACCTCGGCCCCGAGTAGTCGCTCCTCTAGCCTCTGCCTCTCTGATGAGCAGACGGCAACCCCTCTTGGGGCTGCTCGGCCCTACGTAGGCACCACTGTACCATAATTACAAGAATAAACTGGGTCCATTCCACTTCAATTAATTTTCATTTTACAACGCCCTCCGCTCCTGACTTCTATCCTGACGAACACTGGCAATCCTATGGGTCCGGGTTCGATTCCCGGCTGGGTTGGAGTTTTTCTCCGCTCAGGCACTGAGTGTTGTGTTGTCATCATCATCATCATCATCATCATCATCATCATTTCATTCTCGTTGACGCGCAGGTCGCCGAAGTGGCTTCAACTCGAAAGACCTGCACCAGGCGAACGGCCTGGCCGACGGGAGGCCCTAGCCACACTCCATTATATTATTTCTCAAAATATGAAACCAGTTCCTTCCGATAGATTATTGACACTTAACCATTAATCAATTTTACTTAACATGTGTTGTGTGTTATATTTAAATTTTTGTCTATAAAAGCTGAACCTGATCGTTGTGCCTCAGCCTTTCAGTCTAAAATAATGAACTACTACTTTCACAGTGACATTAAGTATACATTTTCATGATAAACATCGCTAAGCGTTATATGAGAAATCTCAGTGCGTAACCAAAGAAAGCAAATAATTTACACTTTATTATGCTTACCTGTCCTGTGCTAGAGTACGTAATGGAACTGCTCAACAGACGTCGTTTTTCCCGAAGTATCGTAGTTTACGATGGTACACTCGTTAAAATAAAGAACATCGTGACTCATTATTAACGTAAGATTTATTGTTCCTATAACCATTACTTTCATAAAATATTAAATACATTTGTATCTTTTTGAAGATAAATTCGATCATATCGATACTGTACACATCATTAAAAGCAAACATCGATGTATTGAAATATCTGTGAGCTCCAAGTTATGGTAACTCTGTTGCTGACTTTTGTGTATCAGTACCGTGCAGTCAGTAGCCGTATCGTGAGACAATTGCAGTTCTGTAATGGCGTAGTTGGTTGGACTCTGGAATCTAGTACTGTACACTTTTAAATCATGTAAAGTATTTTGACTGATGCCACGACGCAAAAGAATAGACGTACATAAAAGTTTGAAGCAGAATCTCAATACCTGCTTCATTATTTCATTTTAACGTATATACATGAAAACGACACCACTTTCAACCTGTGGGAAGTGAGATTATCGAACTAGTAAACATTCCAAAGAAGAATTCTATGTCAACGACACATAATTAGTTCTAGCTGGGATTCACAGTCATAACAAATTTTTTGGAGGACATCATCTTTACGCCAGTGACTGGTATAAGTTTTTATTAAACTATTGCAATTTCGTCCTTATGGCACTTGATAGTGGCCTAAGGCCGAAATTGCAATAGTGTAATTCAAAACGTATACCAGTCACTGGCATAAAGATGATGTCCTCTAAAAAATTTAGGTGAATTATATTATTTTTAACAGATAAATGCTCAGTTTTACTATCATGCAAGTGGGTGCGTTATTTATAAATCCATAGTTTTCTTAATTGTTGGCTGGTGTTGGTATTATTAATACCAACAGAGTGAGGAGGCGTGTTTAAAGCATTTCCTGTACAGTCCGTATCTTACCAGATTAAATAGACGGTGGACGTAGAAAAAGTTCAAAGAGGGGCAATTCATTTTCTATTATCGCGAAATGAGTGTCACGGATATGGCATCAGAGTTGGGACGGCCATCATTAAAACAAAGGCGTTTCTCGTTGCGGCGAAACCTTTTCACGAAATTTCAGTCACCAACTATCTCCTCCGAATGCGAAAATATTTTATGGAAATCCACTTACATAGGGAGAAATGATTATTGTAATAAAATAAGCGAAATAAGAGCACGCGCTGAAAGATTTGAGTGTTCGTTTGACACGAGCGCTGTTAGAGAGTGGAACGCTAGAGAATTATTGTGATGTTGTTCGATGAACCTCCTACGAGGAGCATGAACTGCAAAGTAGTTATACAGACGTAGATGTACCGACAACTTTCTGGCGGGTACTGTCAGAGTTTTTCTGTATAAGGATACGTTGTAGACGAATTCGCTTCGTTTAATTTCTTATCCCTTTTTATCCTCCTACCCGTATTGCACCGAAAAGAACTGCAGTGCAAATGTCGACGTTATGCGCTATGTGTGTTGTTTGTAAAAAAAAAAAAAAAAAATTCACGTATGGTACTTGGTGTTGACAACAGAAGTACTCACACTGTTCTTTGTTCTTCGAAAGAAAGCGTTCAGTCTTGCTCGACAAGTGTTTCCCATGAGGCTTATTGCATTACTTTGTGTTTTGTATTGTACTTTTTGCTGCAAATTACAGGCTTTGTCACTGTTGTGAAAGTATTTTCAGAGAAACAAAGGTAATTAGAGTTCATCACTACTCTGTAACGAGCCACCAGACATCACGAATCCCTAACACCATAATACACTGAAAACATCCGTGTACGACATACGGATTTTTTTCAGAGTAAATCCTTGTGTGCAACTCAAAATTTCAATTTTCTTTCATGCTGTAATGTGCAATACGTAGTTACATCTGTGTTTATACAGACGATTCTAATGTAACATTTAAACAAAAAATTTATTGAGTATCTTCCGGGGTTTTAAATTGCTTTCTTCTCTAACAGATAGACTGATAGAGCCTGCAGTCGATCAGACTGCCGCTGCTTCCATTCCTGTAGCCAGTAGATGGATTAAGTCGAATGCGTCTGCGGATACAACGAATGCGCACCAGTTCGTAAGGAAGTTCCAATTCTCCACATTTCCACCATTAAGGTCTCGAAAAATTAGTCGTGAATACAGCAAAACTGCCAATAACGTTTTCAACTGTGAACAATAACAAATTAGCGAGAAAATTATCTCAGAGACGCCGTTGTAGGCATATTATCAGGAGATTAAAAACAATCTAGCATGTGAATCACATTCTTATACATATATTCATTTCCATGCCTTAAATGAAGATTAATGTATTGAACCGACTGGACGACTTCGTCGACGTCATTAAAACTTGCTTCTACTGACTATCCGTTCCCTAATGAATTTTAATTACTTCTTCTGTGCTCGATCCTAGGGGACAATGCATTGTCTCTCCTTCGTCCCTATTAGGGCGCGATGTCTTTTACTGGCAGTGAGCGTCGTAATTCTCCTAGTCCACTTACGCAAGGCATGAAATAATGACAGTATAGCTGCTGTCACTACTACTAACACTACGTTATTAGCACTACCATTAGTACTACTACTACTACTACTACTACTACTACTACTACTAGAAGAAGAAGTGAAATTCTATCACAAAGTGTATCACCAGAAGGTACAATTTATTATAACTACAAAAAGCTACTCAATGTTAGTAACAAAACTGCTTTTAGCGTATTCTTTAAAAGTTGTTGGTGATTATCTGTGCAAATTATTACAGAAACAGTTGTAGTTATCGTTGCAACTGCAGAACAATAAAAATTAATTGGATTAGAATATAACCAAAACAACAGATTTGGCATGATTGCATTTTTCTTTAAAATTAATGTGAAGGTCTGCACAAGAGTTTAGAAGTCTAGAATTTACTTATTAACTCCTTCTCCAATATAGCCTGTTACATAATATTGTATAAAGACTGTACTTCCTATCAACAGTTGTACAGGTTTATTCGTAAGTATCTCTGGAGTTTGGAAAGACGACTCCGTAAAAACTACAACACACACGGTAAAATGACACATAACAGTGGACAATGCAATTCTTCAAGTTTCGATTCATAACACACACCATGACGTTGTTGGACTAGCGATCAGACGAGTGAGAACATACAGACCAATCACCCGCTCCATATTGTTGAATCGAATTACTAAGAGTTAGCGCCTGGCCATAGGCAACCGAATTAACAGATTTCCAATGCAGGCTGTCGTTGTGCCTTCGTGGGCAGTCTTTATCAGTGACTTTAGTGAATTATATACAGGTCCAGACGTGTTGGCCTAAGTAAATGCGGGGTCAGTACTGCAGATTGCTGATCAAAGGGGCCCGGCTTCGATTGCCGGCCGGACAGAAGATTTCCCCGATCGGGGAATATGTATTGTCCTCAACTTCTTACCGTCATATCTGACTAGAAAATTGCCTGCATGGCAATCTAACTTCGTGCCAGGGTGTGGATTGGCCATAACGACTGTTCTGAATTGTCGAAAACACACTATCGCACCATTCACTGTTGAGATGGCAGTAGGCACATGTCCCGAAAGTAAATTAAAAAAAGATACTTCTAGACATTTGCTGCCTAAACAACAGTGCTCATACTGAATACGTATCATGTGAGGTAAGAACTGGGAGAGATGCTCTATACACTGATACGCATCGGTTTCCTCTATGTATTGTAGTTTCTTCGTAATCGTATTCTAACCCCTAAATCCATTTATGAATTATCCTGTATTTTTACATTCACTTTAAGTTAAACAATAACAATAACACGGTCAAAAAGTGTAGCAAAATATTACTATTACCACTCCTATCAACGTTCTGATAACACTACCACAATCAGCACTGATATTGGCATCAAAAGTAAGTGTTTAGCTCTAATTTCCAACAAAAATTGAATCTAGGTACCTCTGTGTCACAGAAGACATTTTGCATTTAACACAGAGGTTAGGCAATTACAACAGAAACACGTTGTCAGGAAAAGAAAAAACAGAAATTTGTATTGGTTAGGCACTACATTTTATCAGTAATGATTACACATTGCAGAATAACAGTCTAAAGCAAAAATAATTCCCTTTTAAAATTAGAGGCGTTCTTTGGATTGTACCACAAAATTCAAATAGGTCTTACGTATGTCTACTTCTCCTTTATTATTTCTACTACTATTATGACGCGTAACTACAAGAAACTGTCTTTATAATAGTTTCTACGTCAAAGATTACTCAGTCGTTTAGCGGGATAGTTTAGCGGCTACGTTTCCTATCAACAGTAATTAAAATGCTGCCCTTGAAATTCTGTCGTCATGATATTGTTGAATTGATTCTGTATAATCGGAATTTAACCGGGTAAGCTCATTTTGATCGTACAAGTTGGACCAGATTCCTTACTTGAGGCCGGTAACTGTATGATAAGTGTTTGGATTCATGAACAGTCCTGTCATCCATACCGATTAATACATGTACCTGTCTTGCATTGTGAATGTAACATGTCCATATATAGGGTGTTACGGCTATTTACATCACTGGTTTCGAAAGCCTCAAGTGCGCCAACAAAATGAAATTTTCTCAGCAACGCCTACTCCTGGCCACTTAAGCAACATATGTACATACACTGAAACGTCCCCTTTGAAAAATTTATACACGACTGTGCTTAACCTGATACACAATATTTTTTTAGCGCAACGCAATCTGACTTTCAAAAATCTCTACAAGAGAATGGCCCTGACTAACATTAACCTGTACTTTTCACAAATCACTTACCTCACAAAAATCTTGGTTACTCCCACTACTGCAATACAGCTAGCGCCACTACTGCCAGCTAAATAAAAGATTCAAACTATGGAAGGCACTAACTACTGATAGGGATAGTTAGCAAATGAAAGATATTAATAGAGAACAAACAATGTATTTACCTTGATATATATATATATATATATATATATATATATATATATATATATATATATATATATATATAGAGAGAGAGAGAGAGAGAGAGAGAGAGAGAGCAGTTCATGACAAATTTCAGAACTCCACCATGTCTCTCCCCACATCCACCACTGCTGGCGGCTCACCTCCAACTGCGCAACGCTACGCGCTGTTCACAGCCAGCTGCCTAACACTACAATGGCGAGTATTACAACAATGCAAAGCAGCCACAGACTGCACACAGCACAGCCAGTGATTTTCATACAGAGGTGACGTTACCAATAAAAAAACCTAAACAGCCTACTTACATAGCCCCCATGCTCCCCACAAAAAATTTTACAAATGGTTTTTTTTTCAAGGCGGCTGGCACACCTGGCCACTCACAACGAATTACGTCACAGTCACTTACCTTTCATACCGAAATATTTACGACAGCAGTTTTCGCTACAGTGACAGTCTCATATTAAAAATTCACAGGTCGAAAATTTGCGTTACAAATGTGTAGAAACAAAATCCTCTAAATATAACAGTGTCCAAAAATTTTTCGCCGGCATTGTGATACATTCACGCATTTACACACATTTCCTACCTCTTAAAGTACGATTCTTGGTTTCCAACATCCTTTTTCACAAGTCAGTGTCCCTAACTGCTACTCATTACTCCTTACCTTATTACACATATATATATTCGTCGACGCTTCTTTAATATTTCATTATATGAAATATGTAGCATAATCAAATTCCTCATATAGCATCAGCTTCTTGTCCATAAACATACCTCAGCAGCATAATACACATCGTCGTCGTAAAAATAACATCATAACACCTAAGTCAAATCTCAAAAACGTCGTAGCTTTCTGCAATAATTTCAAACCCTAAAAAATATTCTCTGCTCATTTCAATAGTGTCATCTACCTCAAACGTACCTTAAAAATCATGATCTCATACCAAATACATCATTCAAAGCTCTCATAGTATCAGAATGGTTCTGAAAAAATACGAACAGTTCACAAAGTACAAACAACATACAATTTCGTAAGTGTGAAGTTATCCAATGGTGTAATTAAGTAAACGTCTGTCACTGATGTAGTAAAATAAATGTTTGTCTCTCTCAGGTAAATAATCAGATAGCTGTGTAATTCTGTGTTAGAGAAATATGGTACCGATGTGTAAAGTTGTATAAGCAAATACCATATTAGCTAGGGCTCCTTGTGCTTGCCAAACACATGGTACACAAAGTAAGCGTATACCCCCCTGAGGATTAATGTAATTATACCCTCAGGTGTTACAGATTACAGCAATGGAATGAAATGTATCATGGAAAACTTTCTTTGTAATTCAAAAATCTTGAAAAATAAATGGCATAAGTACAAAATTAATCTCTCAAATGCGTGTCCTGTAGCGCTAAATGTGCGTCTTGCTGTAAGATAATTCTGTGGAAGTGTCGTAGTTATCGTCCTCTGAAAGCTAAGTTCTGCAGAAGTCAATGTACTTACCTCATGATAAACAAAAGTGAAATGCTTTGTGTATAGATATCGTAGTTATTACGCTTATTGGCGTGATGAAGAAAGTACTGTACAGTAACGTATTGTTGTGCCACGAAAAAGGCTGTCTCATTGTTGCAATACCACAAAAGTTACTACTAAAACATGTTTTACTTTCCAGAACAATACAGAAAAACTGTGCAGATATAAAACAGAAACACTGCAACAGCAACATTGCAAACTGTCAATCATTAGTAGCGTCGTGATAAAAATCGTGTAGCTGTCACATAAACTAACCACTGTGTCATCTGGTATCTCACAAAAAGTACTTTAAATCCAGAATGTATTTTCAAGTAAACCAAAATGTTGCATTAAAATTTCATTAGCAGTACTGGTAAATGTTCTAAGAATGTGAGCCTTGTAGTCGGTACGTAATCGTGCAACTAACAGGCAAGAATGTACACACACAATAACACTGTGTCGTCTGTTCACAATAACAATGCATTCGTAATTTCTGTTTAAATAAGTTCTCTTGGTTCTTGACTGGCTATTTAACTTCAAACATTGTTGCATATTAACAGATTCTAAGTCTGACAAAGCATACTAGTAACGTGAAGTGAAAAATTTTATGGCAAAGACTAAGTTATAAAGCAGATTATCTTTCAATAAACGGTATTACATCTGAAATGTGGTGTAAACCTTTGCTCTTCACAGTACTCAGAGTTTCAACTTGAACGTAATTATCATGCGGTATACGTCGGTAAAGAATGCTAAAATTTTTCTCAAGGCTAGCGTCTTATGTTATTTTTCTCGGAGCCAGCGGGCGCACGCGGCTGCCTGCTGTGCGAGTCATTGTCTGTCTCTTTGTTGGCGCGCGCCGTTATTGGGATTAGGAGACCTAACTTCTACAAATTCACTCTGACGAGAAGGCCCTGCCCTATTTGAATCCCGCCAGTTCTGATGCAATTCAGGTCTGTCGTTATGATCCCATCGTCTGTCGTCATGTCTGTAGTTTCTGTAGTTTCTTTCTTGTTGGTTAAGTCGCCATATAGAACGTCCCCTTTGAAAAATTTATACACGACTGTGCTTAACCTGATACACAATATTTTTTTAGCGCAACGCAATCTGACTTTCAAAAATCTCTACAAGAGAATGGCCCTGACTAACATTAACCTGTACTTTTCACAAATCACTTACCTCACAAAAATCTTGGTTACTCCCACTACTGCAATACAACAAGCGCCACTACTGCCAGCTAAATAAAAGATTCAAACTATGGAAGGCACTAACTACTGATAGGGATAGTTAGCAAATGAAAGATATTAATAGAGAACCAACAATGTATTTACCTTGATATCATATATATATATATATATATATATATATATATATATATATATATATATATATATATATATATATATATATATATAGCAGTTCATGACAAATTTCAAAACTCCACCATCTCTCTCCCCACATCCACCACTGCTGGCGGCTCACCTCCAACTGCGCAACGCTACGCGCTGTTCACAGCCAGCTGCCTAACACTACAATGGCGAGTATTACAACAATGCAAAGCAGCCACAGACTGCACACAGCACAGCCAGTGATTTTCATACAGAGGTGACGTTACCAATAAAAAAACCTAAACAGCCTACTTACAACACTCCTGGAAATTGAAATAAGAACACCGTGAATTCATTGTCCCAGGAAGGGGAAACTTTATTGACACATTCCTGGGGTCAGATACATCACATGATCACACTGACAGAACCACAGGTACATAGACACAGGCAACAGAGCATGCACAATGTCGGCACTAGTACAGTGTATATCCACCTTTCACAGCAATGCAGGCTGCTATTCTCCCATGGAGACGATCGTAGAGATGCTGGATGTAGTCCTGTGGAACGGCTTGCCATGCCATTTCCACCTGGCGCCTCAGTTGGACCAGCGTTCGTGCTGGACGTGCAGACCGCGTGAGACGACGCTTCATCCAGTCCCAAACATGCTCAATGGGGGACAGATCCGGAGATCTTGCTGGCCAGGGTAGTTGACTTACACCTTCTAGAGCACGTTGGGTGGCACGGGATACATGCGGACGTGCATTGTCCTGTTGGAACAGCAAGTTCCCTTGCCGGTCTAGGAATGGTAGAACGATGGGTTCGATGACAGTTTGGATGTACCGTGCACTATTCAGTGTCCCCTCGACGATCACCAGTGGTGTACGGCCAGTGTAGGAGATCGCTCCCCACACCATGATGCCGGGTGTTGGCCCTGTGTGCCTCGGTCGTATGCAGTCCTGATTGTGGCGCTCACCTGCACGGCGCCAAACACGCATACGACCATCATTGGCACCAAGGCAGAAGCGACTCTCATCGCTGAAGACGACACGTCTCCATTCGTCCCTCCATTCACGCCTGTCGCGACACCACTGAAGGCGGGCTGCACGATGTTGGGGCGTGAGCGCAAGACGGCCTAACGGTGTGCGGGACCGTAGCCCAGCTTCATGGAGACGGTTGCGAATGGTCCTCGCCGATACCCCAGGAGCAACAGTGTCCCTAATTTGCTGGGAAGTGGCGGTGCGGTCCCCTACGGCACTGCGTAGGATCCTACGGTCTTTGCGTGCATCCGTGCGTTGCTGCGGTCCGGTCCCAGGTCGACGGGCACGTGCACCTTCCGCCGACCACTGGCGACAACATCGATGTACTGTGGAAACCTCACGCCCCACGTGTTGAGCAATTCGGCGGTACGTCCACCCGGCCTCCCGCATGCCCACTATACGCCCTCGCTCAAAGTCCGTCAACTGCACATAAGGTTCACGTCTACGCTGTCGCGGCATGCTACCAGTGTTAAAGACTGCGATGGAGCTCCGTATGCCACGGCAAACTGGCTGACACTGACGGCGGCGGTGCACAAATGCTGCGCAGCTAGCGCCATTCGAAGGCCAACACCGCGGTTCCTGGTGTGTCCGCTGTGCCGTGCGTGTGATCATTGCTTGTACAGCCCTCTCGCAGTGTCCGGAGCAAGTATGGTGGGTCTGACACACCGGTGTCAATGTGTTCTTTTTTCCATTTCCAGGAGTGTATATTTTCTATACTAAAGATATGACAATGAATTTATGGTATACTGTAATCATATGTACAAAGAATAGATGAAATTATGGCACAGAGTACGTAAGAAATTGCTGATTGATGTTCTGATAAAAAGTTACAAAATTTTCATCAGCTGGCAGGTAGACCAACATAAGAACACTAATCCACACAATGGTGTAACACACTGTTAGAATAACGAACACTTGCACTTGATCTACCGAAAGGCGTCATAAAAATTATGAAAATGAATAATGTTACGCGTGAATTCATACCGGAGCTGTAACTTGGCTGAATTTATTGAGGAAGTGTGTTTCTTTGTACACTACAACCGATAACAAATATCCATGACTCTATAGAGCAATAGACAGCACGCTATGAAATGTGATCGGTGGCATCAATACGGTGAGTGCTAAAACGGGGAAATGAGATTTGTGTTCCGAAGCCCATAGAATCACGGAAAAAATGCATGTCAATTAATACCAACTGTGACGAAAATTTATCTTTACATTTCTTATTCTCTTAGTATCGCTAATGCCGATGCAGAAGATACAAATAAGTTTTTGCCTGATCCCAAAATTTACAAGGTTATATTAAGTCCTGCTTCGCCAAGCTTCGCCGCACTTCACAAAACGTATCTTTGATTTGCCGTTGATAGAAAAACTGATTTTCTTGCTTGATACATTAGTACTAATACTGAATGCATTTTGCTCCCACCGCCGATTGCCCCCCAAAGACTCAATGACACAAATATGTGTGAGCTTTAGCTCCACGGCTGTGATGCTATTCGCATGTATGGAGGGGATCCCCAACCGTTCTTCATTTAAGTAATCTTGGATTTATGAGCTCTGTTTCCACTTACGCTGAAAATAACGTTTAATATTATCTGCCTTCTTTCAAGAACGCAGTTGCATGTTTATTGGTTTCCAAACAAATTTCACCGTATCTGTGGCATTCTCAGACGTTTATTACTGTTTCCTAAAATATAAGGGTAGAAACTGTGTAGGTTTATGATCTGTGACCCCTAAGCCTAATGTTATTGTTTACATCATTCCTATCTCTAGTTTGTTTTATTTTCACTATCTTCATTGACCAGAACTATTGTAATTTGTACCGTAGTTCACCGACAAGTGATATACTCAAAAGCAGAGGCACAAATCGCACATATTTTAGGTCCTACGTACTTGGGAAGAGATATTATCGCAAACATTCCTTGTGAACGTCAACACGTTTTCACAAGATAAACAATCAACGAGGTTTACTGAAATTTTTTCCCACCAAAAAACACGTAATTTACGGATATTGATGTATCGTTAAATATAAAAATGTAGGAAAAACATTTCAGTGAACGGTTGGCTATGGGTATTGAATGGCATTAAAAGTAAGTGGTTATCTCTATTTTCCAACAGAAATTTTATCTAGGTACCGCTGTCACAGAAGACATGCTGCATTTAACATAGATTTATCGCTTAAGAGGTTAAGCAGTTACAACTGAAACACACTGTCAGGAAGGGAAAAAACAGAACTTATATTGGTTAGACACTTCACCTTATCATTTATGATGAAAGATGGCAGAATAAAAATCTAAAGCGAAAATAATGGCCTTTTAAAAATAGATGAGTTCTTTGGGTTGTACCATAAAACTCAATATTATGCAAATAGAAACATAAGTCATCCAGCATCCGATCGCAGTTTGTATGAATAATGTGATTTCTTGTTATTTGATTTAATTTTTAAGTGTACCTGTACATATTTTAAATGTTACATTAATATTTTTAAACTAAAAACCAACATTTGCTCTCAACCATCTATGATTTGGAATTTGGCTCCGTTAGGTGTGATTGTAAATGGTATACAAGCCACCAGAGTACATTCACCTCCTACCCTCTTTCGAAGACATTTAGAATATAGCAGCCGGCTCCCCTTATCACGTTTGGACTACTTGGCTGAGCTACTCGATGATATAACGAAACACTAGGACCTGGCACTTAATCGTCAGGTTGACTCTGAATTTATCAGATGTAGACGGTTCACAGGTGTATTAAAACGCGATGGGATTTTTGGAGAAGATTTCCGTGACAAGATTTAAGAGGTTCACGCCGGACTAATGAGTCTACACAGATCTGGACGAGTCGGGAGAATTGTCAGTGTCAATTGAATTCTCCAACAGCAGTATAACTTAAGATGTTGTTTTGTTTTATTTTATTTTTGAGTTCTATTAGTTCTTCGAATGAAGCACTAGTGAAACGATTGAAGTCACGACATCCAGAGATTTATGGCACTATATGACATTTTCGTTTATTTGGAGACATACATACACTATATGATCAAAAATGTCCGGACACCACCAAAACATACTTTTTCATATTAGGTGAATTGTGCTGCCACCTTCTGCCAGGTACCCCAAATTAGCGACCTCACTAGTCGTTAGACATCGTGAGGGAGCAAAATGGGACGCTCCGCGGAACTCACGGACTTCGAACGTGGTCAGGTGATTAGGTGTAACTTTTGTCATACGCCTGTACGCGAGATTCCACACTCCGAAACATTCCTAGGTCCACTGTTTTCGATGTGATGGGGAAGTGGAAAAGCGAAAGGACACGTACAGCACAAAAGCGTACAGACCGACCTCGCCTGTTGACTGGCAGAGACCGCCCACAGTTGAAGAGGGTCGTAATGTGTAAAAGGCAGACATCTATCCAGACTATCACACAGGAATTCCAAACAGCATCAGGATCCTATCCAAGTACTGTGACTGTTATGCGGGAGGTAAGAATACTTGGATTTCATGGGCGAGCGGCTGCTCATAAGCCACAAATCACGTCGGTAAATGCCAAACGACGCCTCGCTTGGTGTAAGGAGCGTAAACAATGGACGACTGAGCAGTGGAAGAACGTTGTGTGGAGTGACGGATCACTGTACACAAGTGGGGATCCGATGGCAGGGTGTGGGTATGGTTAATGCCCGGTGAACTTCATCTGCCAGCGTGTGTAGTGCCAACATTAAAATTCGGAGGCGTTCGTGTTATGGTGCGGCCGGAGGGGGCTTGTTGTTTTGCGTGGCACTATCACAGCATAGGCCTACATTGATGTTTTAAGCACCTTCTTCCTTCCCGCTGCTGAAGAGCAATTCGGGGATGGCGATTGCATCTTTAAACACGATAGAGCACCTCTTCGTAATGCACGGCCTGTGGCAGTAACATCCCTGTAAGGGACTGGCCTGCAGAGAGCCTTGACCTGAATCCTACAAAACACCTTTGGGATGTTTTGGAACGCCGACTTCGTGCCAGGCCTCACCGACCCACATGGATACCTTTCCTCAGTGCAGCACTCCGTGAAGAATGGGCTGCCATTCTCCAAGAAACCTTATAGCACCTGATTAAACGTATGTCTGCGAGAGTGAAAGCTGTCATCAAGGCTAAGGGTGGGCCAACACCATATTGAATTCCAGCATTAACGATGCAGGGCGCCACGAACTTGTAAGTCATTTTCAGCCGGATGTCCGGATACTTTTGATCACATAGTGTATGGGGCCTGAAGATGGCATAATGAAATGCTGAAACTGATGGCCTTTAAAATAAAATAAAGCAACATCTTAAGTTACACGCCTGTTGGCGAATTTCATTGACACAGACAATTACTTATCCAGTCGATGTCGAATTTGGTTCAACAGTGGTAAGAGAATGTCCCGGACGCCGGATCCCATGCTACCTTACACGTCGAACATCGTACGGCTGACCATCAAATGCAATTTAGATCGCTCTAATTGCAGAGTGGCCCTAATAACAATGCGTTTAAAGTAACTTTGTGTATATCTTACTGCGCTAAGTAATTGTTACCTTTAATAACGTCTTAAACATGTTTTCTTAATAATTACTAAGTAAAGCGGTCCTCAAACCGGATGTTTTAACACTAGAGTGTTTTACTAGGTGTACCATCCTCCTAACTTTGAAATGGCTTAACCAGACTGGAATAAAGGGACTTGCAATCTAATATTGACTCCGAATCGTGAAGCATTTTCTTTTCACATTATCAAATCATTGTCAGGAAAGGAGGAAGTACTAAATGGAACAGATACTATGCTTGCCCTAAGACTGAACAGCAGACTATAGAATTTGTGATCGTATGCTTACCCATTAAGGGACCGACATACACCATTACTAAATATCAATTGTTTACTGTTCACGTTAGTATCAAATTATGATGCAATAGTAACATACTTTTCCGGTTGGAAAAAGTTTTCAAAAACTGTACTTGTTTTATTCTTAGAACCTCACCCTAAGTGATTACAAATGTAAATTTTCTTTTCAGGAACAACATATCACTGAAACGACTATAAAAACCACTCACGGCAAAATTAATGATAAATCATGACAAATAATTGTAACTGGGTTATTTATTTCATTTTCCTAATGACTTTCAACCTGTTGTTTGCATCTTGGACTGTAGTATTGCTGTGTTGAATCAGCGTAATTTTTGTACATTAAAATGTCGACAAGATTTTGCAGACACATATTTGACTAATTCGGTACGGTGAAATCAAAGTTTCAATGTGAGTAAAATTTACTATAAGACAACACATTCTCCTAGGTGACGTGAAGCACACGTTTATGTACACTACTGGTCATTAAAATTGCTACAGCAAGACGAAATGCAGATGATAAACGAGTATTCATTGGACTAATATATTATACTAGAACTGACTTGTGATTAGATTTTCAGGCGATTTGGGTGCATAGATCCTAAGAAATCAGTACCCAGAACAACCACCAAATGTAGGGTTTCGAAGGGATCGAATGAAGGGTAGAGCCACGGGCCGTGACACTTCTGAAATGTAACATCCACTGTTCAGTCAATACGAACAAGAGGTGACCGAGACGTGTAACCAATGGCACCCCATACCATCACGTCCGGTGATACGCCAGTATGGCGATGACGAATACATGCTTCCAATATGCGTTCACCGCGATGTCGCCAAACACGGATACGACCATCATGATGCTGTAAATAGAATCTGGATTCATCCGAAAAAATGACGTTTTGCCATTCGTGCACCCAGGTTCGTCTTTGAGTACACCATCACAGGCGCTCCTATCTGAGATGCAGCGTCAAGGGTAACCGCAGCCATGGTCTCCGAGCTGATAGTCCATGCTGATACAAACGTCGTCGAACTGTTCGTACAGATGGTTGTTGTCTTGCAAACGTTCCCATCTGTTGATTTGGGTATCGAGACGTGGCTGCACGATCCTTTACAGCCATGCGGATAAGATGCCTGTCATCTCGACTGCTAGTGATACGAGGCCGTTGGCATCCAGCACGGCGTTCCGTATTACCCTCCTGAACCCACCGATTTCATATTCTGCTGACGGTCATTGGATCTCGACCAACGCGAGCAGCAATGTCGCGGTACGATAAACCGCAATCGCGATAGGCTACAATCCGACCTTTATCAAAGTCTGAAACGTGATGGTACGCATTTCTCTTCCATACACGAGGCACCACAACAACGTTTCACCGGGCAACGCCGGTCAACTGCTGTATGTGTATGAGAAATCGGTTGGAAACTTTCCTCATGTCAGCACGTTGTAGGTGTCGCCACCGGCGCCAACCTTGTGTGAATACTCTGAAAAGCTAATCATTTGCATATCACAGCATCTTCTTCCTGTCGGTTAAATTTCGCGTCTGTAGCACGTCATCTTCGTGGTGTAGCAGTTTTAATCGCTAGTAGTGTACTTCCAATATACACTGACGGGAAAAAAACGCAACATCACGAAGGAGCTGTGCAACATAAATGACAGTTGAGCTAATGGTAGGGAAGAATATCTGTAAGGCGACAAAGAATCCTTTGTCAGCACCTCATTGAGCTTGGAGTCGTGGAATAGGGCTACGAGAACCTGAATGTTGCTTCTGATATATTGCAGAAAGACGTGGAAGGAATGTAGCCACTGTACGTGATTATTGGCAGCGGTGGTCACGAGAGAGTACGGTGGCGAGAAGACTGGGCTCCGGAAGCCACGTGGAGCTAACAAGAGGGAATACCATCGTGTTCGGTGTATGATTCTGGCATATCGTACTGCATCTGCAGCAGCAATTTGAGCACCAGTTGGCACCACAGTGGCATAACGAACTGTTACAAATCGGTTACTTCAAGGGCAGCTTCGAGCCAGACGTCCCATAGCGTACATTCTACTGACCCCAAACCCCTACCGTCTTCGTCTTCAGTGGTGTCAAGCGAGAGCTAACTGGAGGACAGATTGGAGATCTGTTGAGGTTTCCTGATGAAAGCCGGTTCTGCCTCAGTGTCGCGATTTTTTCGGTCAGTGTTTGCTTAGAAGGAGGCCGGTTGAGGGTACACAACCAGCCTATCCCACGTACCCTGGTTGCAAATTTGTACGCCAGTCTGGTGTTTCGATCTGTTGTGCTGCCGTCCATGAAAAGCATTCCAGGGGTGTTTTCCAACAGGATAACATCTGTTGTCCACAGAGTGTCGACATGTCGCCTTGCGCTGCTCGATCACCACATTTGTCTCCAAACGGGCATACATGCGACATCATCAAACGACAACTCGAGGTCATCCACAACCAGCGTAACCGTCCCTGTATTGACCGTCAATTTGCAACAGGCGTGGAACTCCATCCAACAAACTGATATACGGAACCTGTACAACACAGTGCATTCACGTTTGCACACTTCCTTTCAACATTCTGGCCGTTACACCAGGTATTAATATATTATCATTTCATATTTGCATTGGCTTATCTCGCGCTTACCTTAACCTACGAGTTTGCAATGTTAATGATTTAAATATGTTATCTAGAAAAAAATTTATTGCAAAAATTTCATTTCTCTATGATAATTATTTTTTTGGTGTTGCGACTTTTTCCGTCAGTGTTTATATTATTTGCACTTTTAAAATAAATTTAATTATTTTGACAAGCACAGTGACTAGTTTTCTATCATTACGTAAATTCTTATCAGTCGTATATTTATTTACTAAGATGTCCGAAAGAACAGATACCATCTTGGTAAATATATAGTTCAGGCTCACCGGCCACTTGACCATCTTCTTCTTCTTCTGTGCGAATGCACAAACAGTGCCCGAACTCTTACGGGAATCGGCAACGCGCCGCGAGTGATGAGTATAATGGGCGTGGGCACTACGAATGTAGTGCGGGACAATAAGTTGAGAATGTGGTTTTCGCGGGAGGCGTGCCAGAGATAAATCCCTGCAGTCGCGCTATCCTCTATGTCCTCGGTGGCTCAAATGGAGCTGCGTGAGATGCTTCGTTCTTCGGATGTTGACATTGCCCTGTTGCAAGAAGTGTATATAGCGGCACTCCCCGTTTTCTACGGTTATGTGACATATGTGTCACCGGCGGACCGGAATGGCAGCGGTACGGCAATACTAGTTCGCGACGGAATTGCCATCGAAGAAGTGACTTACCTCCCGTCAAGAAGGGGGCTGGCGATCACAGCACTGGGCACGCGCATTATTTACATTTACGCTCCATCAGGAACTGACCAACGCCGCGAACGATCGCTGTTCTACTCGGAGGATATCGCCCCCCTTTTTATCAGCCGCTTCGATCAATATATCCTCGGCGGCGACTTCAACTGTGTGCTCCACCCCAAAGACCAAGTCCCACATTTCTCGACTTGTCAAGAACTTCGGCTCCTGGTTCGAAATCTGCTTCTCACCGACACGTGGGAGACAGTGCACGGTGACCGTCCCGGGCCGACATACCTTACTAGTCACTCAGCCAGTCGCCTAGACCGCATTTATGTCTCACGAGCTTTAGCGCCGGGACTATTGGACCCCGAACGTTGGCCGCTTGCCTTCTCCGATCATAGCGCTTTCATATGCACACTCACTCTACAACAGCAGCGGATATGGCGCAACCGAGGACCCGGAAGCTGAATGTGGCACATCTTCAAGCCCCGGAATGCCGTCAGATTATCGCCAACACATGGCTGGATTGCGAACGTAGTCTTCCCCGATACTCATCGACTCTAGCATGGTGGGTGGACTGTGCAAAACCAGCGTTTCGGGGTGTGCTAACACAATTCGGAAAAGATATCGCAGCTTGGCATCGTCACACATTGGACGTTTATTACACGATGCTTCGCGAACTCGACAGCCAACCACCATCTCCAAACCGACAAATGGAAAGCCGCCGAATTAAACGTAAAATATTGTCTCTTACGAGGAAACGTTTGGAGGGGGTCGTAGTGCGATCGCGACGTCAAGACCGAGTGGTAGGAGAAAACCCGTCTATGCATCACATCGTGCTCGACAGCCGCCGACGCCGACAGCAGCTGATCACGGACCTCGTATTGCCAGGTGGTAGGGTCGTAATGACTCAGGCGGCGGTTACAGAAAACTTCGCAGATCACTATCGCCGGTTTTACGACGAGGTCAATACAGAGGACGAGGAAGCGGACGATCACGACATACTGCAGCACGTGTCGCACACCCTCGACAATGCAGCAGCGGCGACGCCGTTAGGTGGAATTACACGGGACGAGATCGAGGACGCGCTTAACAAGGGAGCACTCAACAAATCTCCCGGGCCAGACAGACTGCCGATCTAATGATGCCCAGATGGATCGTCATGTACCAAGAACTGATGACCCCACGTGCCACCTGTATTCGTGGAAGGTCTCCTTATACCGATACACAAGCCTTCCAGAGGTCGGACGGTCGAGGACTACAGGCCCATTACAATGCTCAACTCGGACTATAAAATATTCGCCCGACTACTCGCCAGCCGCATAAAGAAGGTTCTGCCCCTACTCCTCTCAATGGAGCAAACGACACAGGGCGGAGTGACCAACATGCAAACGGCAACCAGTGAATGCAGGCATTTAATAGCTATCGCCACATCCTGTCGCCTTCGAGCTGCTCTGATCTCCATTGATTTCGACCACGCCTTCGACAGAGTTCACCACAAGTTCCTTCTGTCCGTTATGGCCAGCATGGGCTGTCCGCCTGACTTTCTCGACATCTTTCAGCCCCTTTTCCGTGGAGCTGCATCCCGTGCACTGGTGAATGGACGGATTGCGGGTCCCTTTCCGATCCGACGGTCTGTTCGCCAAGGATGTCCAATTTCCATGATCCTTTATGCAATCGCACTCGAACCACTTGTCGGAGGGTTGAAAAACAGGCTCTCGGGCATGTCACTGAGGGATCACACCTTTCACTGCAGGATATATGCTGATGACCTATTACTTGTCCGATCTGGTGACGAGGTACGCTCGGTGATACAATGGATCAATCGCTATGGATTGGCAGCGGGCAGCCTCATGAATGTGGCCAAGTCGGCAGCGATGCCCATTTGGAGAGGTCTACAGGAGGACGCTTTAGCCCCACTCCCACTAGTTAACAAGATCCCGTTCTTGGGCATAACATTTACACAGGATGTCCGCCGCACGGCTGCCATGAACTATGCACGATTACTACAGGCAATACGCACAGAAGTTCGCCGGAACTTACTTCGACGGATGGACCTCCTACAGCGTGTGGAATACCTCAACCTTCACGTGGCGACTAAGATGATCCACATGGCCCAGGTCCTACCGATATCGACAGCGATGGCACACAGACTGCAAGCAGCGTTTGGATATTACCTTACCGCCGGACACCTATTCAAAGTCCGCTACGAAACGCTCACCCTCCCTCCGCTTGATGGCGGACTGGGACTTATAAATGTACGAGCGAGGGCTACAGCATTAGTGCACAATGATGAAATTGTGGACCCACACAGATGCTTCCCTTACTTGACGTCTGTTAGAGAAATTGCTGCCGGCGTCTCTCCTGCCACCTGTCACGGTTGCGCACATTACACCCTCACTCTCGCACCTCTCGGCATTTATTCTTGAGTATAGTTACGTGCACCCAGACCTTCCCAACGCTCGCACTCCCAAGGCGAGAGACGTTTACAGACTGCTGCTAAGGTCCATCCCACGCAATGTGATTGAGAGGAAGAGCCCAACGACCCTATGGCCTGCAGTGTGGAGAGCGGTCCAGAAGCCGTTCCTCCACACGCGGGTACGAGCCGCGTGGTACCAGATGGTGAACGGGAAGGTTGTAACACGACAAAGGCTGCACGCTATTGGGATGACGGATTCCCCCCTTTGCCCACGTTGCCACCTCGTGGATACTGACGAACACCGTTTAACAAGTGGATCGGCGTTAGAGGTATGGCTGCTAGTGCAGAAGATCCTCGCCTGCTACCTACGTATCGCGCCTCGCACAATTGAGCCACGGCTCCTCCTTTGTCCAGAGGATACTTATTTCCCACCTGCGAAGACTCAAGCTCTCACATGGTTTAAAGGCATGTCCATATACTACCTCTTTCGAGATGATGAGACGATGGTGCTTGATTACTGGCAATTTCTCCAGGACAGTCATAGCACACTTGAGTGTACACCCCGATACCGACAACTATTTGCGAACTATTTGCGCAGTGTCTTCGATAACCCCCCCTCACAGTTGGGGAGTACCGGGCAGAGGATGACCGCCGACATGGGGCTCCACACGCTGCGAAATGTTGTACCAATTTGGAACGTGGAATCTGTACGCCGATGGGCCATGCACATGGAATGGCGTGCGGGATTTGGTTACATTTTTCTTTCTTTATTATGTATCATCACACTATTAGTTTCAAATTCTATTTCATAGTTCAGAAGGAACTCTTGTTCTGTTGTTGCTACGGATGTACATTCTACTTTTGTTTGTCGTAACTGAAAGACGCCTTTTTCCATGTATAAAAAAAGAAAAGGTTGGCAGAGGAAATAATTAACAATTAAAAAACAAAAAATAAAAAACAAATTAAAAACACAAAAACCAAAAAAATTTGTTTAGGTAAAAAAAGAAAAATGTGGTAAAAAATGGACAGAGCATCTGCCCTGTAAGTAGGAGGTCCCTGGTTCGAGTCCCGGTCGGGACACACTTTTTCATCTGTCCCCGTTGACGTATGTCAACGCCTATAAGCAGCTAAGGGTGTTCATTTCATTGTAATCTTATCAGTCGTACAGGTTTCGTGAGCGTGTTTAAGCTGCACATTTCTGCTAGCTTAGCATAATTACAATACAAGTAGTCAGATCTTTTACTAAGTGTGTACTGTCGTTGAAGTAACGACTTCATTACTGCAGTGTATTTGGTTCTCTTTTAGCCTGTCTAAATTTTCGTGTATCTTTTTCCGTCTCATTTGTATCTTACTCCACTGAGCTTCACCCTCAATGTAACACACAGCACGCTAGCTTTCAAGACATGGAAGTGAGCATACCCGGTTCCAATAAGCACAGTGGTGTAACGACCGTTGTTCTGGTACAATGATCAGCCTGAGTGTGGCTATTTATCAGTTTATCACGTTCGTTTATGGAAATTCTAGGATGGTCCTCAATGTCCTCAATTTGCGCCTGATAAAAACATTTAAATTACAATACCATGCAGAACATAGTTTACACAGTTCACAAATATACGAGTTTGTAGACACGAAGGGTATTCGGCGACAAAGTTAAAACGAAAATAAATTTGCCAATTCATGAAAAGCGGTGGATCCCGAACAACGTGATAAACGCTAGGAAAGACAGTTGTATGTGATTACTCTATGGTCGTCTAAATTTTTACTTTTATTTTGATATCAGTGTGACAGACTGTACAATCTGAAAAAAAGGCACACGACTGCACGATCACTAGGATAGCTAACGAGATTGGAAGGGTGTGACATAGATGACCCATAGTGTTTCTTTCAAAGGAAATGTGATAGTGATTCTTTACATATGAATGATTTTAAGAATGTGCAGCCTTCTTCTCGATACACTCTGCAGTTTTAGTTCGAAATTAATTGTTCTTTCGATAATTTAAAAGCAGCTATACACGGAATTTTCGACTATTCCTTCGGCAGCGGTGCGTGAGGAAGTACCTAGGCTAACTTTTCTGGTGATGCTGAATAGCGAGTGCGGCAGAAAAAGGGAATTTATAGGCTGTAGAGCCATTTGCCGCTCCGTCATCTCTTAAGATGCTGCAGAAGTTATAAGTTCACAGCAGCGATGGGCGACTACCTCTGGCTATTAGGGGGGGCTTCATTATCATAAAACACGGGATCGGTTTATGTGTACTCGTTTATTATGGTTATTGCCGTGACATCTGCAACGTCCTGTTCGATGGCTACAGGCGACGTCTCCATTAGATGAAGGCGTCCATTTACCTTATTGCCCTTTCATATTTGCAGATGGAGGGAATTGGGCAGCCGAGTGCGCACCACGAAATTGGTAATGACTCGTCTTTCAAATCTGATAGCTTGAACGGAACAATGAACAACGGGAAATATTGATTTTTGTAGCGTACTCTTCCTTCAGCGCAAATTAAATGGACCATTACTCTCAAAGTTTGCGAACATGACCTCAGTTCTCTCCGTTATCAACGTTTTGCTTCCTTCCCTCCGTCCTTTCTTCCCTTTCAAGGGTTTATCTTCATCCTCGATGTTCATATTGCGTAGCGTTTGCCACCGACAGTTACTGGCGACGTAGGCGGCTAGATACACTCAAAGACAAAAAATACTTCGCACCACGAAGGAATCAGCCGAATGGGACGGAAATGAAGTAAAGTCAACAACGTATTAGTCCACCTCTTATGCAAACACTCATTCGAGTTGCCAATGATTGACAGGGTCGTCATATGTCCTCCAGAGGTATATAATGCAAAATTCTGTTCAGTTGGCGCGTTCGATCGTGAAGAGGCAAGGTACGATTTGGCAATCACGAAGAACAGCAGTAGAAACACTCGCCGGGTGAAGGTGGGCATTATCTTGCTACAGTATACACTACTGGCCGTTAATATTGCTACACCACCAAGATGACGTGCCACAGACGCGAAATTTAACCGACAGGAATAAGATGCTGTGATATGCAAATGATTAGCTTTTTAAGAGCATTCACACAAGGTTGGCGCCGGTGGCGACACCTACAACGTGCTGACATGAGAAAAGTTTCCAACCGATTTCTCATACACAAACAGCAGTTGACCGGCGTTGCCTGGTGAAACGTTGTTGTGATGCCTCGTGCAAGGAGGAGAAATGCGTACCATCACGTTTCCCACTTTGATAAAGGTCGGATTGTAGCCTATCGCGATTGCGGTTTATCGTACCGCGACATCGCTGCTCGCGTTGGTCGACATCCAATGACCGTCAGCAGAATATGGAATCGGTGGGTTCAGCAGGGTAATACGGAACGCCGTGCTGGATCCCAACGGCCTCGTATCACTAGCAGTCGAGATGACAGGCATATTATCCGCATGGCTGTAACGGATCGTGCAGCCACGTCTCGATCCCTGAGTCAATAGATGGGGACGTCTGCAAGACAACAACCATCTGCACGAACAGTTCGACGACGTTTGCAGCAGCATGAACTATCAGCTCGTAGATCATGGCTGCAGTTACCCTTGACGCTGCATCACAGACAGGAGCGCCTGCGATGGTGTACTCAACGACAAACCTGGGTGCACGAATGGCAAAACGTCATTTTTTCGTATGAATCCAGGTTCTGTTTACAGCATCATGATGGTCGAATCCGTGTTTGGCGACATCGCTGTGAACGCACATTGGAAGCGTGTATTCGTCATCGCCATACTGGCGTATCACCCGGCCTGATGGTATGGGGTGCCATTGGTTACACGTCTCGGTCACCTCTTCTTCGCATTGACGGCACTTTGAACAGAGGACGTTACATTTCAGATGTGTTACGACCAGTGGCTCTACCCTTCATTCGATCCCTACGAAACCCAACATTTCAGCAGGCTAATGCACGACCGCATGTTGCAGTTGCTGTACGAGCCTTTCTGGATACAGAAAATGTTCGACTGCTGCCCTGGCCAGCACATTCTCAACATCTCTCACCAATTGAAAACGTCTGGTCAATGGTGGTCGCGCAACTGGCTCGTCACACTTCGCCAGTCCTACTCTTGATGAACTGTGGTATGTTGTTGAAGCTGCATGGGCAGCTGTGCTTGTATACGCCATCCAAGCTCTGTTTGACTCAATGCCCAGGCGTATCAAGGCCGTTGTTACGGCCAGAGGTGGTTGTTCTGGGTACTGATTTCTCAGGATCTATGCACCCAAACTGCGTGAAAATGTAATCACATGCCAGTTCTAGTATAATATATTTGTCCAATGAATACCCGTTTATCATCTGCGTTGCTTCTTGGTGTAGCAATTTTAATGGCCAGGAGTGTATGTCTGACGTGTCATGAAGGGGAACGTAACTGGATGTAGAATATCGTCGATGTACCGCTGTCCTGTAAAAGTGCCGCAGATGGCAATCAGAGGAGTCCTACTATGAAAAGGAAAGACATCCTGGACCGTCACACCTTGTTGTCAGGCCGTACAGCAGGCGACAGTCAGTCTGGTATTCCACTGTTGCCCGGGCATCTCCAGACACATCTTCAGCCCGTAATCTCGTTGGCTAGAGTAGAGTTGTCTTCAGTGATGAGTCTCGCTTCGAACTGAGCCCAGATGACTACCCAAGACAGCCACGGGGTTCCAACCTTGTCCTTCATGGCATGCCATCCTGACTTACATTTCAGCAATATAACGCCTGGCCGCCCATGGCGAGAGCCTCTACTGCTTGTTTTCGTGCTTGCCAGCAAAGTCGACAGATCTTTCTCCAGTTGATAACGTTTGGAGCATTATGGGCACAGCACTCCTGCCAACCCGGGATTCTAACGATATAACGCGCCATTTGTACAGAATCTGGCACGATATCCCCCTGGAGGACTACCAACACTCTATCGCTCAGTGGCAAGTCAAATGAATGCTTGCGTGAGAGCAATAGGTGGACCAACGCGTTATTGACTTGCCCAGTTTCCGAAGCACTCTCTCATGAATAAATCATGCAATTTTTTTCTGAAATTGTAGTCAATAATTGTCTGTGCACGTGCATCGGATAATACCTTTCTGGTGCTTCTTTTTTTTCGTAGTGTGTATTATAAAACACGAAACGCGTTATAGCTGTATGTGTGAGGAATAAGTAGCCGTGCATGAATCTGGATGTTCTGTTGTCCAGAAATCAGAAAATGCGGACAAAATTTGTACTTGATCCACTATGACCATTTTACTCTGTGCCAAGAAAGTGTACTCCCTGCTCTCTTACCATCCGAGGTATGTAGACCCTCAGTTTTAATCTACCCAGAAGATTCGAGACATCCTCTAAACCACTCGTAGGCTGTGGCTGTTCTTTCTCCCCTATTTTCTTCCTCCCATCACTAATAGACATGCAAGGTATGGAGAGAACTCCTATGAGGTTTAGAACGTAGGAGATAGGTGCTCTCAGAACTGGATAGCTCAGCTAGTAAGATCAGTGACCGCGGAAGGCAAGTTTCCTGGTGCGAGTCCTTCCCGGCAGACAGTTTCCATTCTGTAGGACGCTTCAGATACAATAAACGTTAAAAACAATTCTCTAGACTGAATACATTTATACGGATATTTGATGCTAACTGCTACAAAGAGAACCGTAGAACATCTATGAATACGGCTGAACTTGAACAACAAGCTGTACCTTCGAGAGGATAAACCAGGAAGTCCTATATCGCTATAATGGATTCGAGAATTTAAGCTGCTCAGCTGTTACTGAGGTCCATACGTGACAAACAGAACCAAGGGATACCGTTGCAAATCACACATTTCTAAAATACGATCTGTGCTGTATAAGTACGTAATACAGTGCCAAAATAAAGGAGTGGTATCTCACACTTGACCGAGACAGGTGCCACTTGTGGGCCGTAGGGCTTTGCATTGTTCTCTAATGCTTAAACCACTGAATCTGGCACCAAGCCACGGCGATCTGAGCAGATTATGTCAGAATGCTCCAATTGCAGCACAGACACAAAAGCCGCGCGTGGTAGCCGTGCGGTTTAAGGCGTCTTGTCACGGTTCCCGTGGCTCCCCTCGTCGGAGGATCAAGCCCTCCCTCGGGCATATGTGTGTGTGTGTGTGTGTGTGTTGTCCTTAGCGTAAGTTAGATTAAGTAGTGCGTAAGCCTAGGGACCGGTGACCTCAGCAGTTTGGTCCCATAGTCCTTACCACAAATTTCAAAATACAGACACAAAAAATACTGTATTAAAAAACCACAATACGCCTTTTGTTTCTTGAACACATTACATATCACGTCCTACGCCTCACCAATGAGAATCCACGAACCCTCCCTTGACTGGGTGTAGCCAACTGACTTAATGGCTGATACTATACGCAGCACGAACTTTACCAGCATATTGTGCTAAGCAACATGTTACTCAACATGCAACATGGATAAACTAGCAAAAGAAAGCAGCAGCTCTCAAAAACACGGATTTAAATATAGGGAAAGATGGAGGAAACACAAAATAAAAGTAAAAAACCCTTGAATTGCTGCACCTGTAAATGTTACAAGAACGTAGGCGATGCCAAAAGGATATACATTCACAAACTACAGTCTTTTTCCATAGAAGGAAGGAAATTAATTTCAGTTCACTTTACAAAAAATGGCTCTGAGCACTATGGGACTCAACTGCTGAGGTCATTAGTCCCCTAGAACTTAGAACTAGTTAAACCTAACTAACCTAAAGACATCACAAACATCCATGCCCGAGGCAGGATTCGAACCTGCGACCGTAGCGGTCTTGCCGTTCCAGGCTGCAGCGCCTTTAACCGCACGGCCACTTCGGCCGGCTCACTTTACAGTATTGTATAAAATGCCTGAGATTTAAGATAAGTGGTATAGGTAACGACACCTTCCACAAAAAATTTTCCTGTTTTGTACATAAGTTTTTATGAAATAAATCTGCGAGAGGGGAGCTTTTTAAAAGTCGTGTTGTCTAATGAAAAAGTTCTTAGCTGTGAGATATAGCGTGTCGTTACCATCTTGCGTTGGCGGTCTGTAAACCATATTAGTGTAAGCCTTATTTGGAGTGCCACTGGAGTTGTCCTTTTGAAAAACACTGCTTGTACGTAAAAGCAGTAGAAAGTGCTTGACTTAGTATCTCTAGATGGCGATGTAGACTAAGCGTGTTTCACACAGAAAAATGTGGTGTTTACCGACATCAGGGCGATCATGAAACACTTCTCACCACTATTCGAACGCTGTAGTTCTGTAGTGCTTTCTCAGATATTAGTTTATGGTTCAAATGGTTCAAATGGCTCTATGGGACTCAACTGCTGAGGTCATAAGTCCCCTAGAACTTAGAACTACTTAAACCTAACTAACCTAAGGACAACACACACATCCATGCCCGAGGCAGGATTCGAACCTGCGACCGTAGCGGTCGCGCGGATCCAGACTGTAGCGCCAGAACCGCTCGGCCACCAGCGGCCGGCGTTAGTTTATGGCTTCGGTTCATCTGTTTCCCATACTCCCGGATACACGCGACGAGTTCAAATGGAAAACACGTCATTCCACTGTCGAAACTTCGTAGCTTTCATATTATTAAGTCTAAACTAAACTCCGTCCGAACAGGCCTTGGAAGGCTCACTTTCTTAAGTATATAAGGAAGCTTATTTGCTATGCGAAATCAGAACTTGATGAAACTTCCCCTTTTCTGTGCCGATTTTGTGCCTTTCGCAGTACTATGTTCTGATACAATCTACACTGGCGGAAAAAAATTGTAACCTCGACAAGGGCTTTTTTAATGAAAAGTGACGTGACAGATCGTTCATCGATGCAGGAGTAAATTACAAGAAATTCAGATCCAATGAGACACACATATAGTAAAGGGTGCCCAAGCACTCGCATCAATGTACAGTACCTTGCCGCCCTTCTGGCGGCAACGCAGATGTATATTCTTGAATGCTAACGATTGTAAAGGTGCCGAAAGGCATTATGCGATGGAGTGTCCCAACCATGTTGCACCTTTCGTCGCGCTTCGGAAGGCCCTAGAAGTAAGTTCCCGCTTCAGCACGTGCGCAACGTGTTCAATTGGAGAGAGATGTGGTGATCTTACTGGCCAGGGTGGATGTTGAACACCGTCAAGAGTACGTTGCGTCGCGGAAGCTGTATGTCCTGCTCAAAAAGTGCATCTTCCTGTCGAAGAAACACCAGTAACACGGGGTAACAGTGTCCAATGTGACAGCACAGCATTCCTAGATACTAATAGCTCCCATTCTTCCACTTACTCTTCTTATAGCGCTCTCTTAATTTCCTAGCAATAGATTGAAATTGCAAAATCAAAGTCAAGCCGCCAAATTTTGTTGCACCATTCAACGATATCCCCGTCATCACCTACAAGTAATTCATTCAGACTAATCCTACATAAGAAACGTACTCGGAATGCTTATGTGTTCACCAGCCAACACAAAGAAATCGACTGAAATTACTATTACACCACTCACGCGGATCTACATCGTTCAACCATTATCTTTACTTACATTTTTCATTCATCCCGTCCTGTTGTTGTTGTTGTTGTGGTCTTCAGTCCCGAGACTGGTTTGATGCAGCTCTCCATGCTACTCTATCCTGTGCAAGCTTCTTCATCTCCCAGTACTTACTGCAACCTACATCCTTCTGAATCTGCTTAGTGTATTGATCTCTTGGTCTCCCTCTACGATTTTTACCCTCCACGCTGCCCTCCAATGCTAAATTTGTGATCCCTTGATGCCTCAAAACATGTCCTACCAACCGATCCCTTCTTCTAGTCAAGTTGTGCCACAAACTTCTCTTCTCCCCAATCCTATTCAATACCTCCTCATTAGTTACGTGATCCACCCACCTTATCTTCAGCATTCTTCTGTAGCACCACATTTCGAAAGCTTCTATTCTCTTCTTGTCCAAACTGGTTATCGTCCATGTTTCACTTCCATACATGGCTACACTCCATACAAATACTTTCAGAAACGACTTCCTGACACTTAAATCTATACTCGATGTTAACAAATTTCTCTTCTTCAGAAACGATTTCCTTGCCATTGCCAGTCTACATTTTATATCCTCTCTACTTCTACCATCATCAGTTATTTTAGTCCCTAAATAGCAAAACTCCTTTACTACTTTAAGTGTCTCATTTCCTAATCTAATCCCCTCAGCATCACCCGATTTAATTCGACTACATTCCATTATCCTCGTTTTGCTTTTGTTGATGTTCATCTTATATCCTCCTTTCAAGACACTGTCCATTCCGTTCAACTGCTCTTCCAAGTCCTTTGCTGTCTCTGACAGAATTACAATGTCATCGGCGAACCTCAAAGTTTTTAGGTTTTCAGAAATTACTGCAACCAGTCGCCTTTTATGTAGATGTATTTTATTTAACCATGACCGGTTTCGAGCTGCCTAGCAACTCATCATCAGATGGTGTATACATTTAGTGCTTTTTTGTACCCATTGTGTGGGTGGTTGAGTATCTGTGGCTAGACAGAAACGAGAACAAATAATCGCTACATGTGGTACAGTAACACGAAATATTTACAGCATAATTTATGTTTAACGTATAAGAGCAAATAATCACTACATGTGGTACAGTTACATGAAATATTTACAGTTTAATTTACGTTTTGAGGTGTTACTTACAAATAAATCTTTTTGCAGGTATATATATCTCTTTTAGGACGTATTTTTGAAACCATTGTGTCTTGTTTTTCACAATTTCACAAGTTAAAACTTTCACTAGATGTATATTACTTTTATGAGGCACTGTTGGAAACATATATCTCGTTTTTCGTAAACATCGCTGAACACACATAGCCACAGATACGAATACAGGATTTACACATTATAAACAAGCCAAAGATTGCAATATAACTACAGTATCAAAGATTTCAAGTTGACCAGAGGCATTATTAGTTGGCTCTGAGCACTATGGGACTCAACTGCTGTGGTCATCAGTCCCCTAGAACTTAGAACTACTTAAACCTAACTAACCTAAGGACATCACACACATCCATGCCCGAGGCAGGATTCGAACCTGCGACCGTAGCAGTCGCACGGTTCCGGACTGCGCGCCTAGAACCGCGAGACCACCGCGGCCGGCGCATTATTAGTCATCACACACACTGACAAGAGATTTATCTTTATTACATAGAAAATAAATGTAAATTAGCTTAAACTAGTAAAATGTTTATTTATAAATTAGCTGTGCAATTTAACAGGTATATAAAACTAGATTTTATACATTATATTTCAGTTACATTTAAGATTATTGGTATTGAGAGTATTATGACAGCTAATTTCTTGCTCCTTCCATTGGCTGATCTTGGCATATGATGTCTGGGATGAGAGGTTGATGGTTAACTTGAAATAATAAGTAATGCTGAAACTTGTAAGGGTGTGGAAAAGGAGTAGGCGGTGGGGGGGGGGGTTGTATAGGAAAAAGGAGAGGGGGGGGGGGTTGAGAGGGTGATGTGGAGAGAGAAGAGAGAGCTGAAGGGGGGGGGGGCAGAAGTGGTACAAGCTTTTATGTGTGTGTGTGGGGGGGGGGGCATTTTGTTACTGAATGACTGTTTAGTTTTTTAAGTTCAAAGAATCCTTAAAATTCTGAAAGAAGGAGTTATTCGCCAGTTCTGTCTGCTCATTTAAAATGGTATGTGGGGAATTATGTTTGTGGGTAAAAATCTCTAATTGTTCGAGAAGATCCATCTTGAATCCCTTGTCTACAGTGTGTAGGATTTGAAGGTTAGTTTTAATGTCTGTTATGGAATGTTTATTATCTGCTAGATGGGTAGCAAAAGTGGATCTATTTAAGTTGTTTAGGCGAAGTGCATCAGTGTGCTCTTTGTATCGGATCTCAAAATTTCTACCTGTTTGCCCTACTGTACCACATGTAGCGATTATTTGTTCTCGTTTCTGTCTAGCCACAGATACTCAATCACCCACACAATGGGTACAAAAAAGCACTAAATGTATACACCATCTGATGATGAGTTGCTAGGCAGCTCGAAACCGGTCATGGTTAAATAAAATACATCTACATAAAAGGCGACTGGTTGCAGTAATTTCTGAAAACCTGTTCACACCACAGTCGCAGTGCTCCACATCCACAATGGATAAAAGTCTCAAAGTTTTTACTTCTTCTCCATCAATTTTAATACCTACTCCAAATTTTTCTTTTGTTTCCTTTACTGCTTGCTCAATATACAGATTGAATAACATCGGGGAGAGGCTACAACCCTGTCTCACTCCTTTCCCAACCACTGCTTCCCTTTCATGCCCCTCGACTCTTATAACTGCCATCTGTTTTCTGTACAAATTGTAAATAGCCTTTCGCTCCTTGTATTTTACCCCTGCCACCTTCAGAATTTGAAAGAGAGTATTCCAGTTAACGTTGTCAAAAGCTTTCTCTAAGTCTACAAATGCTAGAAATGTATGTTTGCCTTTTCTTAATCTTTCTTCTAAGATAAGTCGTAAGGTTAGTATTGCCTCACGTGTTCCAACATTTCTACGGAATCCAAACTGATCTTCTCCGAGGTCCCATTCTACCAGTTTTTCCATTCGTCTGTAAAGAATTCGCGTTAGTATTTTCCAGCTGTGACTTATTAAACTGATAGTTCGGTAATTTTCGCATCTGTCAACACTTGCTTTCTTTGGGATTGCAATTATTATATTCTTCTTGAAGTCTGTGGGTATTTCGCCTGTCTCATACATCTTGCTCACCAGATGGTAGAGTTTTGTCATGACTGGCTCTCCCAAGGCCATCAGTAGTTCTAATGGAATATTGTCTACTCCCGGGGCCTTGTTTCGACTCAGGTCTTTCAGTGCTCTGTCAAACTCTTCACGCAGTATCTTATCTCCCATTTCATCTTCATCTACATCCTCTGCCATTTCCATAATATTGTCCTCAAGTACATCGCCCTTGTATAAACCCTCTATATACTCCTTCCACCTTTCTGCCTTCCCTTCTTTGATTAGAACTGGGTTGCCATCTGAGCTCTTGATATTCATACAAGTGATTCTCTTCTCTCCAAATGTCTCTTTAATTTTCCTGTAGGCAGTATCTATCTTACCCCTAGTGAGACAAGCCTCTACATCCTTACATTTGTCCTCTAGCCATCCCTGCTTAGCCATTTTGCACTTCCTGTCGATCTCATTTTTCAGACGTTTGTATTCCTTTTTGCCTGCTTCATTTACTGCATTTTTATATTTTCTCCTTTCATCAATTAAATTCAATATTTCTTCTGTTACCCAAGGATTTATATTAGCCCTCGTCTTTTTACCTACTTGATCCTCTGCTGCCTTCACTACTTCATCCCTCAGAGCTACCCATTCTTCTTCTACTGTATTTTTTCCCCCATTCCTGTCAATTGTTCCCTTATGCTCTCCCTGAAACTCTCTACAACCTCTGGTTCTTTCAGTTTATCCAGGTCCCATCTCCTTAAATTCCCACCTTTTTGCAGTTTCTTCAGTTTCAATCTGCAGTTCATAACCAATAGATTGTGGTCAGAATCCACATCTGCCCCTGGAAATGTCTTACAATTTAAAACCTGGTTCCTAAATCTCTGTCTTACCATTATATAATCTATCTGATACCTTTTAGTATCTCCAGGATTCTTCCAGGTATACAACCTTCTTTTATGATTCTTGAACCAAGTGTTAGCTATGATTAAGTTATGCTCTGTGCAAAATTCTACAAGGCGGCTTCCTCTTTCATTTCTTCCCCCCAATCCATATTCACCTACTATGTTTCCTTCACTCCCTTTTCCTACTGACGAATTACAGTCACCCATGACTATTAAATTTTCGTCTCCCTTCACTACCTGAATAATTTCTTTTATCTCGTCATACATTTCATCTATTTCTTCATCATCTGCAGAGCTAGTTGGCATAGAAACTTGTACTACTGTAGTAGGCATGGGCTTTGTGTCTATCTTGGCCACAATAATGCGTTCACTATGCTGTTTGTAGTAGCTAACCCGCACTCCTATTTTTTTATTCATTATTAAACCTACTCCTGCATTACCCCTATTTGATTTTGTATTTATAACCCTGTAATCACCTGACCAAAAGTCTTGTTCCTCCTGCCACCGAACTTCACTAAATCCCACTATATCTAACTTTAACCTATCCATTTCCCTTTTTAAATTTTATAACCTACCTGCCCGATTAAGGGATCTGACATTCCACGTTCCGATCCGTAGAATGCCAGTTTTCTTTGTCCTGATAACGACGTCCTCTTGAGTAGTCCCCGCCCGGAGATCCGAATGGGGGACTATTTTACCTCCGGAATATTTTACCCAAGAGGACGCCATCATCATTTAATCATATAGTAAAGCTGCATGCCCTAACCCATGAGAATCCTGCAAGAGTCTCCACCCTTCGCAAAATGTCCAAACTCCATGAAACTGTGTGTGCTCTGCTTTTGCTATCGCATCCGCTTGCCTACCCAAACTGTACCCTATACCAAGTAATTGCCACGTAGCTGATAGCTGCACTATGGAAATTAAGAAAGTGACAACACTTCCCGTAAATCAATTTTTTATCAAATACAAGACCAGTAGCATACAGATGTATACAGCCACGTTCATTTACTACGTTTCAGAGGAAAGTTTGCGTGTCAGTTATCAATATTGATCAGCTTGTAGTTCCTAATAGAATAAACATCATTGCAGATTTCAATCATGTTAGATTAAGCAAAACTGTCATGACACCGAATCAACCACACATACATGTGATTTCAATACAGCATTATGGAAATCTCAACCGATCCTTTCCTCCTGATCTGTCCCACGTCTAGCTTTAAACTGAAATTAGCAAGAAACTAAATCAGTATTCATTTCTGCCGTTAATAAGAACAAGTTGATTAGATTAGGGTGCAACTAATTTAAATTTTGAGAGCACGATTATGATTCTTTTTTAAATAAGACGAGCACGCAATCGAAATAATTATTTGTTTCATTTATTTACGCACCAGTAGATGTACATTATCGGGAAAAAATACCACACTCTCAATGACTGTGTTCAGTCGCATGAGGATGTCATACGAGGGTTGGAACTTTAATACTGGCAACTATTTGTTTACAGCTCGTGCAAAATAGATACTTGTTTCAAAGTTTGACTGACCTTCAGAGTAGTCACTAGCATTGTGTATAACCCGTTGCCAGCGATGTGGAAGTCGTAGGATACTCTTAGCAGTGCCAGTTGTGTTGACAGTTCGAGCGGCGCGTTCCATTGCCCGACGAATTTTTAGCAGTTCTGAAGCGAATGCCGTGAAGTGTTTCCTTCAGTTTAGTAATCGAGTTGAACTGACGAGGGCTTAAGTCAGGAGAATGCAGTAGGTGATACAGCACTTAGCAGCTCCAGCAGTCCAACAAATCAGTAACAGCTTGCACTGTACGTGCTTGAGCATTGTCCTGCAAAATGATTGTCAGGTCCTGCAGAATGAGTCATCACTTCTGTCTATAAGCTGGTCGTAGGTTGTGTTCCAAAAACGAACAGCATAGAGACCGAAGTAATCGACGTAACCACCCATCCTACAGCCCATCCTGACTACGCTGTTGCCACCTACCTAGCAAACATGTCTTCAAACGGCTGTAGCATGGAAACGGTACGTTTCCGGACATGGGTTCCAGTTCTCTCTCCTATAAAGGTCCATGTCCGAACACTGTAAGTATTGTTTCATTATTTGCAAAATCTGATTGGTGGTCGTAAAAGTAATTTTGGTAGTAACGATCTGGGAAATGTAACGTCAGCGACTCTATACAGTATAAGGGAGACGTGCCGGTGGGGCGGGGTCTTTTGTACCCGTATCGTGGTCGCATTCTCGATGATGACTTCCCAAAATGTCTATGAGACATGTTTTTGAATATATGCGGAAAGTGTAATGCCAGTCTGAACATGACAGCACAATTCTGTCGAAATTAGTAATTGAAATAAAGCTCTTAAAATCAAGCGATCTAGGCTTTCAGAAAAAAATATATGTAGAACTGAGAATAGCCAGCGCTGGAGAGAGTTTTTGTGCGTTTATATCGGCCGCGCCAAATCTGATAGACTTTAAATTTTGCACCAGGTGTAGAACTTTTAACTTAATTGGTCGTTCGAGAGTGACATCCATTCACAAGCTGTAAGAACTTTATCTTTCTATGAGTGTTAGAAAGTGAGCTGGAACGTTACTTTTGCAGTGTGCCTTAATATGCCGTAGTGAGCTGTAAGGCCTTCTTAAATTAAAATTCCTTGCGAGCCAGTAGCACTGACGAAGAAGGAAATAAATATAAATGAGTAGCGTTATTGCCGAATTTCAATGACTACATAATTAAGTAATGAACTTTAATTTTGGATTTTCATGAAGTAAAGGCACTTAAGGGCTTAGAAATTTAATGTCCATTTATGACACACAGCTGATGAACTGCCTATATCTTTGAAACTTGCTAACTAATTGTTCTTGTCAAAACCGTTTGGGTCTAATTCCTTTTATTGAGGGGTGGCTATTATCAAGTTAATTTTATTTTATTTACGATGGAACTTTGTTCAATTTTAATCACAAATACTCGTCGTCCTCAATTATCATTTTCTATAAATTTCATTTGCAATTTTGGAACGTTCGTCTGTTGCTAGAAAACTCAAGTTCCAGTACAGCACTCGTGGCTGCCACATCGCGGTCGCGAAGTGGGGCCGAAGCAGAACCAAATAAGTTTTACAGTTCGACGATAATTTATGGATTTGTAGTTTTAGCTTGACGATGTCCACTTTGGACAAGCAGTAGATACTGTTATTCTGAAGAAGGTTGGGTTATCCTGACTGAAATGTAGGTAAATTCTAGGTAAACGGTGAAACTGTGTCAATTATTAAAATTAAAATTAATATTTAAACAGTTGCTGACAGGGCCGCGAAATGTTGAAGATATTTAAACTGTTATTATTCCCTCTTGGCTGTTGTACATATTGTATATGACCCGTCTCTCCCTGTAGCTTACACCTACTTTTCTCAGAATTTCGTACATCTTGCACCATTTTACAATATCTAACTTTTTTTCCAGGTCGATAAATCGTATGAACGTGTCTTGATTTTTCTTTAGTCTTGCCTCCATTATTAAACACAACGTCAGAATTGCCTCTCTCGTTCCTTTACCTTTCCTAAAGCCAAACTGATCGTCATCTAGCGCATCCTTGGATGCATGAGCTGTTAAGCTGATTGTGCGGAAATTGTCGCACTTGTCAGCTCTTGCCGTCGTCGGAATTGTGTGGACGATGCTTTTCCGAAAGTCAGATGGTAGGTCGCCAGATTCATACATTCTACACACCAACGTGAATAGTCGTTGTGTTGCCACTTCCCCCAATGATTTTAGAAATTCTGGTGGAATGTTGTCTATCCCTTCTGCCTTATTTGATCGTAAGTCCTCCTAAACTCTTTTAAATTCTGATTCTAATACTGGACCCCTATCTCTTCTAAATCGATTCCTGTTTCTTCTTCTATCACATCAGACAAATGTTCCCTGTCATAGGGGCTTTCAATATATACCTTCCACCTCTCCGCTCTCTCCTCCGCATTTAACAGTGAAATTCCCTTTTCACACTTAATATTGTCACCCTTGTTATTAACGTCACCGAAGGTTGTTTTGACTTTCCTGTATGCTGAGTCTGTCCTTCCGACAATCATTTCTTTTTCGATGTCTTCACATTTGCCCTGCAGCTATTTCGACTTAGCTTCCCTGTAGTTACTATTTATTTCACACCTCTCTTCCTGACTTTCCCGGATCAATTTTTGTACTTCTTCCTTTCGTCGATCATTTGAAGTATTTGTTAATCTAAACCTATTTGTCACTGTATGATCATTAGGAAACTACGTTTTGCCTGCTGCAAATATACATTTATGCATTTCGTTAAGAAAACACAATATTCCTACCTTGTTTCATTTGCGACGAGTTCATCATTTTAATTTGGCCGCTGATGTGCGAATGGTACTCCTCATAAGCCTGTTGCCGTCCCTTGGCGTCATCTGTGTTCCTGTCTAGTGATCTACTGCCAGCTAGTACACTAGTTACTTTTCGTCTTGCTCGTTCTGACCTACTGTCGTCTTTGTATCCATTTTAGTTTTGTTAATACTTTATATTTTATCTTTTAAAAGGCCTGTGAAGCTTTCTACTAATTATTTTGCCTGATCTAGTGCAAGTTCGAACCACTGGACATTCATACTCTTATTACAAATGTTTTACACCCAATATTTAATTTCTGAACTGTCGTTTTCTGAATAAATATTACGAATGTCCTGTCACGAGGCATCACTCTTCCATAACTACCGAACATAAAGTTCTGTCACGGGAAAAGCCACGTATAACACTAGCCTGCTGTGACAGAAGCTAATGTTACTCTCTGAGAGGATTTGGGAAATTTTTACCTCGTGTTTGCCTAATGAATGAAGGTATCGGACTCTAATTTTGAATATAGTGCAATTAATAGGAAAACTAAACAGGCCTTAACTTTGGGGTTAATGAAAGTAGTAAAATTCATATACGAAAGAAAAATCGAACGGTCACCAGCCCAGTTATGCACATTAATTTGAAAATATATGTTTAAGAAAATTGAATATTAGTTGTTGAAGAGACTTACATTCAGTTTCCCGTTGAGTAGCACACAGGATACAAACGGACACAGGGAAATCTATGCTGTGGGTAGCAGTAGTTACCAATAATGCACAAACCAGTAATCACAGAAAGCAAAATTGTACCCAACCCATAATAATTAATAACAGCTACAATCACGATCATTACCTGACACTACTGACGTGCTACTGCAGGAAGCACCAAACCAAACTGGGACATGAGGAGGCTTCTAACTTAACTGACATGTAACAACCAGTAATAATAATATAAAAAATAACATAGTTACACTGTTTATACTCACATTTAAAGAAATATATCAGATTTCCTTAGAAGCAATAATATTCCAACTATCTTTCTAATATGAGAAGAATATAGTGGGGACCCATAAACTGGTATAGTATAACTGATCAAGCTCTATGATTATTTCAGTAGCAAACTTTAATTCAACTGAAGTTAATTCTTAGCTTCACTTGGAATAGTTTGTTTTTAGTTTTCAAGTTAAATTGTTCAACGCTGAGCTCAATTAACTTAAAGTACATCGTTCATGATTGTAATCAAGGCTAAATTATATTTCAAATAAGTTTAACTTATGTGTCTCTTTCATCACCTGTGAAGCAGGTATTTTAGACAGTAAAACTTACAAAGTCTGGCATCGAATTTTTGAAAAACGATACTCTGCAATAAATTGAGAGTAATTTATCAGAATTCTAACTAACCTCAACTTTTGCTAATCCTTGCACATTTGACAAACATGAATAAATGACTAGTTCATTTGAAACATGATACTCGGAGAGGACCCTGCATAGGTTCATGGTCAGGGTGGAAGATATGGTTTTAAACACAAGTTTATAGCACTTGGATTAATATTATAATCACTCACACACATTAACTGGTCCATCCTCTAATACATATCTGTATGCATAAAGTTGGTGGAGCAGCGGCGAAGTTGTGGTGCCAAGCGACATGGCGGCTAACTGTACTCAAGGTTCTTGATGTTTGAATTCTCTATACAATTTCTTCTTGGCGACGGATTTTTAATGTGTGACAGCCATTCCTTATTGCCGAGAGTACCATGGAACAGCCAAATCCACATCCGAGGCAAAATTGCTTGCGAAGCGGCTTCAAATCGCCTCCCTTGGCACCGTCGAAGTGCACTGTGCAACGGCTAGCCACTGACTGCGTACCGTTCCCACCAAGTAGCCGCCCAGTTCGACCTTTTACATCACACCGAGCCACTTCCGTTGTGGAGGGATTTCCCTACGTCTTTTACACTTTACAGTACAATTGCCCGAAGCAAGAACCAGCATCCAATATACAATGTTTTTCTTTTAAAATTTAATTATTATAAAATTTCATTATTTTAAACCATTTAGCTTTTTCCATACATGCAGTACAATACTCTAAATTTCCTGTCACAAATCAATGACCTTAATCAACAAAAAATACACTCTTCGTAACTACAGATACACAGTTACATAACATAAACCTGCTTCTAATCGATATAAGTGTTACAGATTCTTCTCAGTTACCCTCTTTGTACCTATGTTTTCCTTCCCAGCTTCTATGATGGCCCGTTTTAGAGATGTCCATTCCTCTTCAACTGTACTGCCTATTGAGTTATTTCTTATTGCTGTATCTACAGCCTTAGAGAACTTCAACTATATTTCGTCATTCCTTAGCACTTTCATATCCCATTTCTTTGCGTATTAATTCTTCCTGACTAATGTCTTAAACTTCAGCCTACTCTTCATCACTACTATATTGTGATCTGAGTCTATATCTGCTCCTGGGTACACCTTACAATCCAGTATCTGATTTCAGTATCTGTGTCTGACCATGATGTAATCTAACTGAAACCTTCCCGTATCACCCGGCCTTTTACAAGTATACCTCCTCCTGTTGGGATTCGTTAACAGAGTATTTGCCATTACTAGCTGATACTTGTTACAGAACTCAATTAGATTTTCTCCCCTCTCATCCCATGTCCCAAGCTTATATCCTCCAGTAACCTTTACTTCTACTCCTTCCCCTACAACTGCATTCCAGTCTCTCTTGATTATTACATTTTCATACCCATTTACATACTGTATCAACCTTTCAATATCCTCATACACTTTCTCTATCTCTTCAGCTTGGGACGTCTGCGTTTATACCTGAATTATCGTTGCTGGTGTTGGTTTGCTGTCGATTCTATTGAGATCTATCCTATCACCGCGCTGTTCACAGTAACACACCCTCTGCCCTACCCTCCTATTCATAACGAATCCTATTCCCGTTATACCATTTTCTGATGCTGTTGATATTACCCTATACTCACCTGACCAGAAATCCTTGTCGTCTTTCCACTTCGCTTCACTGAACCCTAATACATCTAGACTGAGCCTTTGCATTTCCCTTTTCAGATTTTCTAGTTTCCCTACCACGTTCAAGCTTCTGACATTCCACGCCCCGGTTCGTGGAACTTTATCCTTCCGTTAATTATTCAATCTTTTTCTCATGGTAACCTCCCCTCCCTCTTGACAGTACGATCCAGAAGATCCGAATGGGGGACGATTACAGAATCTTTTGCCAATGGAGATATTATCATGACACGTCTTCAATTACAGGCTACATGTCCTGTGGATACACGTTACATGTCTTTAATGCAGTGGTTTCCGTTGCCTTCTGCATCCTCATACCGTTAATCATTACTGATTCTTCCACCTTTAGGGGCGGTTTCCTATCCCAAGGACAAGAGAGTGCCCTGAATCTCTGTCCACTTATCTGCCCTCTTTGACAAGGCTGTTGGCAGAATGAGGGGTGACTTCTTATGCCGGAAGTCTTCGGCTGCCAATGCTGACTATTAATCAAAATCTAAGCAGCGGTGGGAATCGAACCCAGGACCGAAGACGTTTTGGTTATGAATCAAAGACGCTACCCCTTTTTCTATTTACAATTGTGTTCGGTATTGTTCGTTTCGTTTGGCCTGGGCGGACGTCACATGACATCCGTTCAAGTTGATCGTTAATGCCTTTACTCAGTTTTTATTTTATTACAGAGGACAATCGGCCCTCTTTTACTCAGTTTTTTTTTATTACAGAGGACAATCGGCCCTCTGACCGAACTCGCTGAGATACCGTGCCGGAATCCCCTAGACCATAGGTACCTATGCATCCGTCTTAGTAACATATTAAAATACTTTAGACTAATCGTAGATGAGAAACTAACTCGGCTGGCTCATATGCTCCAATACAAAGCCGCCGTCAAGGTACCATTACACCACACCTAGAGATCTTCATCGTTTCACCACTATACTTACTTACGAGTCTTTATTGTTCCCCATGATAAAGTATGAGAATGTTGGAACTGTCTCCACACTTCGTAAATTTTTCCAAATCTCATGAAATTGCAGAGAGACTTACGCTCTGCTTTTCTTACTGTATCCGTTTGCCTTAGCCAAGAAGTCAGAGGATAACTTCCATGGTACTATACGGACTGTAGAGCGGCAAAATTATAGAGGAAGACAGGTACTGGAATACGTCCAACAAATAACTGAGAACGCAGGTTGCTAGTGCTGCTCTGAAATGAACAGGTTTGCACAGGAGAGAAATTCGTAGAGTGCCGCAACAAACCAGTCAGAAGACTGAAGACAAAAAGCGGCAAACGACCGCAAGAAGAGGACTACATATACGTAGAGTAATGAAATTTAGGAAATACATTTGTCTAGATAATGTATTGTAGGAATTAACATTGCAGGTTATCGTAAGCGCGAGATAAACCATTGCAAAAGTAAAATGCTGGCAAGTCAATAATCCGTGTAACCGCCAGAATGTCGAACGCAAGTATGCAAACGTGGATTAATTATGTTGTACAGGAGGCGGATGTCAATTTGTTGGATGGAGTTCCATGCCTGTCGCTCAACATAGGTACTGTAAATGCTTTTTTGTGAATGACGCTGTACTTACCATCCGATGATGTCCCACATGTGCTCGATTGGAGACAGATGTGGTGATCGAGCAGGCCAAGGCAACAAGTCAATACTCTGTAGCCTTATGTGGCGAGCGTTATGCAGTCGGAAAACAGCCCCGTGTCAAATGCTGTTCAAGAATGGCAGCACAACACGTCGAATCGCCAGACTAACGTACAAATTTGCAGTCGGAGTGCGTAGGATAACTACGAGAGTTTTTCTGCTGTCTCAAGAAATCTCACCCCAGCCCATAACTCCAGTTGTAGGCCCAGTGTGTTCAGCAAGCAGACAGGCTGGTTGTGGGTCTGCCCAACACACAGCATCACTGGGACCGAGGCAGAACCAGTTTTCATCAGGAAACAGAACAGACCCCAACTCTCCTCTCCAGAGAGTTCTCACTTGACACCAAGGAAGTCACAAAGGCTCTGGCTTGGGGCCAGCGGAATTCACAGGGCGTCTGGGTCGGAGCTATTCGTGAATTAACCGATTTGTAACAGTTCGTTGTGTCGCTGTGGTGCCAACCAGTGCTCATATTGTTGCTGCAGATGCAGCACGATGCGTCAGAGCCACACGCCGAACACGATGGTCTTCGCTCTCGGTAGTGCCACGTGGCTGAAACGTGGGACTTGGGGAAAGCAGGAAAAAGTGTGGACGAGGACTGATTAGTTATCGTTGGTTGCACAGTAAACACATGCACTTTATTTACGGAAATAATTTTTAAAATTGACTAACACAAGCTACACTGAAGACTGAAGGCCTTATTAAGAGAGAATTCAAAATTATTTGTCGGCTAAAGGCCACAAGCAATACTTCAGAACACTTAACGGCTGATCGCCTGAATTGCAAATGAGGAAGACAGTTACACCTTAGAAAAATACCAAAATAATTTTTAAAACAATCATTTAAAAAAATTGACTGTAACACAAGCTACACTTACAGCTGAAGGCCTTATTAAGAAGAATTCAAATTATTTGTCGCCTGAAGGCCACAAGCAATAGTAATAATTGAAACAAATATAATTTTCAAACAATTGACACAATCACACCAAATAAAAATAGAAAAAGATTCACAGACAGTGCTCCAAGGATCGACCTGAGAAAAGTCCCTCCAACAGTCAGCGGTGAGACAGGCAGCCAAGAGCTGTGCTCACCTAACAGGATGGCAACTCAAACTAGGGACAGTTCAAACGCCGCTCAATCCTATTGGCAACTCCACCTGCCAACCAGTACAACGATGGAATAATCCAACCGAGGTCGAAGTGACAGACAGCACTGCATCTTCCGAATCCGGTGTTTAAAACTTCGAAAGGCAGAAGTAACCACTACAACCAAGGTAGACAAAAGAAAACACAATCCACACCGCAATGAAGGGGGCTGTCGAGCTACATGTCATGCCGGACAGCATCGGCAAGACGAGGAAAAGTACACGCCGTAAAAATACGCTATCCTCCAGTGCAGGTAACTGGGGCGTTAGCGGCCACTTCACCAAGTAATAACACAAAATTCCAAAACTAATAAGAGGCAGAAGAAGACGGCTAATAGATTCTGCCAACACGACACGCTCCACTAGCTGCTGTTCGTTTCACGGTGACCCTCGAGCAGCAACGCACGAACAAACGGCATGATCACAAAATGGAGGTTTCACTACTGGATTAAGGTTCACTCAACTTAACGTGCTAGGTCCGATGGACAACGAGGTTGTGGCCCTCGCAACTGCAGCCCCTCAATCCGGTAATGCCTGTACGCCGCCAGCAGTCCCAGCATGTCCTCGCGCTGTCGGACCTCTTGTGCTGCTCTGTCCCAAGCGAACTCCCGACACACCCGACCCGCAAAAACACTTCACGTCCTTCCAAATATAGTACAGGTACTAGATATCGATAAACACTGCTGCTGCCACTCACGGACAGACAACGCTAGCAAATGTAGTGGCGCCAGTAAACAGAAGAAGAAAATGAGTTGCCACTATCCCTATTACACGATGCCAACCTACCAGCAACACCAACGCGAGCTGCACACTGCTCAGTGCCTTTGTGGAGTCCAGTCTCTTCTGACCGTAAATTGTCATAAGCACCGCTACCAGCAATCATGTACAGTGGCTACATTCCTGCCAAGGCTTTCAGTAATATTACCGAAAGAACATCCAGAGCGAGGCAGCCAGAGACAGTGGTCATGTGTGTGAACTGCGTTTGCGTGAATGTGTGCGTGTGTACGTTGTCTTTGTCAGAAGAAGGCCTTCTGGTCGAAAGATTATGTGTTTAGTACTTTTTGTTGTGTCTTCCCAGCTATATGGCAAGCTGCAGTCTATCCTTCTCCTAAAATTGTGATACATGTATGCTATTTATCTGATGTAATAGATGCAGTATGATTCGAGCGTACATGGCACTGGCAAAGGTTTATCTGCGTTAAATGCAGTTCTATCACGTGTAATTAGAAATTGGTTGTAGTAATAGTATTTCTTGTAGTAATACGACACATGTGGCCTCGTTGATGTAACTTGTTTTTCTGTTGATATATTTTAAACAACCAAGTAGAGAAGGAAGTGATTTGAAGAGCATGTTTCCGTAATTCCAATTTTACTGTATTTGTATCGATAGCGAATGAAGCTGGAACTCCGAAACCAATGCTTGTTTGCTTATTGGTACTTTTTTATCGTTACATTTTCACCTTTCAACTCGTATGCACAACATTTTTAATGTTCACATTTGCAGGAAACTTACCTGCATGTTCTTTGCTAGCCCGTAAAGGTGTTCAGTGAAGAAAGAAGCAAGGCATGCTGTTGTATCTTGTACGTGTGAACAAAGTGAACTGTTACTGAAATGTCAAAGGAACTGAACTGCTTAGAGCTACACCTCCATGCAGAATAGTTTTCTTTTATTAGATTGTCAGTGCAGTACTTTCATAGTATATTACAGATCCTCTCATTTTGGGATCTTACCTATGATGCATCATTCAGTATGTGACAATTAAAAACAATTTGCAGGGGAGAAAAACTATATCTTCCAGCATTGTTAACTACTATAAATATGATTATGGGAATGGTCTCAAACGCTTGGACCCCGTAAAATTGATATTTCCATGTAACATGTATGTAAGCCACGTTTTTAGTAATAATAGTCCAACCTGTGTACCACATTCGTCTACATTTGCAAAGCAGCCTATTTGCTTCTTTTCCCGGAATACCTCTCGCCAGTAATTTTGTCAGTTTTTCATGAATAACCAAACATATCAAAATTGAAATGTACATCTACTTTGATCATCTGCTGCATTTTACTTCTGAATTTCTTTCTGAAGTTTTCAAAGTCTATGAGTCTAGACCATGCTTTGTGATATACCAATAGTTAGTTAGTTACTTTCATGTCCCACGTATCATTTGCAAGATAGATCGTAATGATGTGCAACGACTCGTTTTATTATTTATTATTATTATTATTTATGAATTCTCCCAATAACGGAAGACATTAAGCAAATGACATTAAGCAAATGACAATCAACTTTTTTTCTGGTTCTTCTTGTTGCTCCAATAGATCTTCATTCTTTTTGAGAAGGCTTGCTTTCGCTCTTCTGACCACTTCGGTCTGTACTGTTTTTGTTTTGGTTGCTCTGGTAAAACTTTCCACTTCTCTACTTTGTGCTTAAAAGTATCTCTGTCTGAAATATCGGTTGCTGTTATATCCGCGTTGGTGAGGTCTTTTCTAACTTCGATCATCCAAGGTGTTGAAGCTTTAAGTGAGGTTACGTAATTTATTAGCTTTCTGGTCAAACGGTTTTCTGGTAATCTGCTAAGATGACCAAAGAATTTCAGTCGCCTTTTCTTAAAATCAATTTCTATGTTATATTAACATCAATATTTTTTGTACATGTGTCTCCACCGTGACCATTTATTAGTTTCTTCGTTTTTAAATTAAAGACAGACAGATGTTAGTCATTAATTCCTATTCATCACCATTTACGCGCTGCAATATTAGATAATCTTCTGCGTAGTAGGCGGAGTTCTCAAAATCAAATATTTTCAATTTAGTTTCAGATTTTACTTTACTGTCTCTCGGCATTTTTATGCCACAGGGCCTGTGAAAGGAGGAGCTATCAAAGAGAAATTTTCTCAGTTCAGTTCCAAATTTTATTTTGCTGTCTGTTACTCATTTTATATCTCTGGGTAAGTGATCAAAACTTAAGATTGCAGCATTCTGAACCCCTGTTAGTGCAACAGACAACCTTAATGTGGAATAATAAACGTCATTTTTTTCTTCTGGTATTCTAATTTTGTACATCTTTGTTCCTGCTGAATTGCACAGTGGATTATTTACAACAAACTTCGTGAGGGACTAGTTATACTACTCCCACGCCGAGCAGGAGGCAGCCACGACAAAAGGAGTGTTCTCATTACATTTTCGATCAAAGGTTTCTTCAGATAGGAAGCAAGGCACACATACGCGTTCATACAGTCATATACACAAAATTCATACCCACATGACCGCTGACTCCGGCTGTTCTAGCCAGTATCTTTTTTTAAAGAGGGAGAAAATGTGAATGATGAATAATTATCGGCGGAGGAAATTTAGAGCATGAGATGCTGCACCAGCAGTCAGCATGGTCACCTGTCCTTGGGTTGTGCGGGGACGAGACAATTTATACAGTGTGGCTCGGATGAGGGAGAATTCGCGGTTTGGAAGGCAATGAAATATACAGGGAAAAATAGAAATAAACAGCATAGCTGTAATTCATGTGTACAAAAGAAAATGTTCCTTGAACGGTTTCAGTTATGAATGAAATAGGATTCTTTTAAACTTCAGATCACGATCGAATCACTTAGTACATCCGTTAATGGCCCAAGCTAGTGTTATTGATGAAACAGCTACGTCTCCACACAGTTAAAGCACCAGATGTTATTTGGGATACGTCGACGAAAGTCGATAGACATCCCCAGCGATCGAAACTGGTCAAGGGTACGTCAGAGTGACGCCAGTCGAAAGTAACACTGCGGTGAACCCTGTTGGTATAAATACGGTGAGCCTAATGTTTTGGGCTACGCATGATGGTGGACGTCGGCTTCAAGTTTGTGACGTAACGACAGCACCGTTTTTTATTTACCTCTCTGACTCCTGCACGAGTCTTTACTCTCTGCCAGCGATAGTGCTTTCCCTATACTTCTTTAACAACATCAACTCAGAACAAACACATCATATACACACATTACATCACGTATCACACTTCTAATTAACACACAGTATCTAAAGACTTACAGAATAAAATAAGTGCATCATCTTTGCTACTTTTAGGGAGTATCACAGGATGACACAAATTGTTGCAGGGCATCCATTTCACGTTATCGGATGGCACGTGCGGGTTACGACGTGCTTGGCGCACAATAGAGCTATCATTTCTTTTGGTTGCAAGTGTTCAACTCCATCAGGTTCTGATAACGCTTTCCCACTCGATTACGGTGCGTCTCCGTGGCCGTCACCGCGATTACTCAACATCTGACGCTGTCCACGTCCCTTACATACCCTGCAAGGCTTGGTAACAGTGTTACAATCGAATTACACTCCTGCTCATAAATCAAAGTCAATTGCAGAATTTGGTTCTACACAACGTGGCACTACACAAAAGTGTCATGATATTGAGGGCAGTACTCTTCTATATGTTCAATACTTTTTGATTCACTTGACATGGTGTCTGGTTCCGTGGCTTTCAAGTTACAGACAGGAACAGGCAGGGAACACACACGACACAGATCCGTAAGTCCATGGTATTGGTGATAAGTTGAGAAAACCGTCGCGAAACACAAGTGCTACAAAACGCCGCTGTTTCCTGCACTGGTACCCCGACATCTATATGAGATATGATCACCATGCACACAGGCCACACAACAGGTTTGCATAGGGGTTTGAAGACGTGCTGCGATACGTCGACCAAGAGCATCCCAGACGTGCTCCATTCGCCTGATATCTTCTGTTTCAAGGTACTCCTCCATGATGGCAGCTCGGTGGGGCCGTGCGTTATCATCCATCAGGAAGAAGGTGGGACCCACTGCACCGCTGAAAAGGTGGACATACTGGTGCAAAATGACGTCCCAATACACCTGACTAGAGATGGGCAAAACTGTTCTTTTCAGAGATTGGATCAGAACTGTTCACTCCCTGAAATGAACTAACTCTTTCTCATGACTCACCACCCATTCACAATAGAAAATAAATGGAAGGCACATTGTCCTTTAAACTTGGCTTATTCCAGTACTATACCTGTATTTTGATCTTATTTGATCCTATTTTGAAGTAACACAGATAATGAGTAAGAATTTTGTATTGTTTATTGAAATTTCCACGATATGACAAAGATTTTGATTATTGATTTATTTTGCACTATCGTGGTTTTTTGGGTGATCGGAAAATGTTGTAACTTCAGAGTTACATTAACAATATATTTGACTATAATGTATTAAAATTTTATTAACCTTGTACAAATACATCACAAGCCATATATTTTTAAAGTGAACGTTTCCTTCCGAAGACGTCTAAAATCGCAAAATCCGTACCAGAATACGAAAAAATATATATAAATTTGACTGTACGACTAAAGTGCTGCATATAGCCTTACGCAGAATAAAACAAGGAAAATATTGGTGTATCACATTTTGCGATACTTTTATCGGTTCGCTCGTAATTAAAGCGTAAATTCGAGTGTCCATAATAAAAATCCTATAGTAAGAGGAGTCGTCAGGAACCTCATCTGATCAGTTTAAACAAATAAAAATAAAATAAAAACAAATGATGTATACATAACATAATAATGTAATATACATAGCGGTATTACTACGAAGAACAATATCCAGTAGAGACGAACTCCGATGCAGAGGCGCTGAGTCAAGCAGGTCGAGCCGCGAGCTGTATTACTGCGTGAGATAAGACCGCAGAGACCAGAGTGATACCTGAGTTGCTTTGCTCAACGCTCTGGCTCGAGTCGAGAACGGTGGGATGAGCATTGAGCGGGCGAGTTCCGAGGGTAGGGGGAACGGTGAACGGCCACCAGTCACCCACTCCGAGACAAATCGTCGTTCTCTTGCGAGCAGGTTGTTGCAAGTAGTTCTTATGTTCTCCGCTAGGAGGCTCTCTGTCCTGTTGCTCGCATCAACTGCCCAGAGGGCAGGACGTGCGACTGAAACGATCGCCGACGGAGTGCGATGCTAAGTTACGCTCGTTTCACACTGGGACACTTGTGACGGTCACCGTCACCGGTGACTGTGGCAAACACTCCTGGGTCACTGGTGTCCCACACTGCAGCTGTTGCCAACTGATTAGTTGGTGAAATGGACTCGAGCGAGGAGGAACTGTTGTTAGTACTTGTAATGAGGAGGAGGAGGAGAATGAAGACAAAAAGTTCATTACACATACATCCACTGCTACGTGATCGGCTGGAGAAAGGATTGTATTACACCCTTTATGACGATCTGAGACAATCTGAGAAGAAGTTTTTTCAGTATTTTCGAATGTCAAAAACTTTATTTGATGAACTACTAGAAAATGTGAAAGAAGCAATCACAGGAAAAGACACTATACTAAGGAAGGCTATCCCACCAGAGGAAAAACTTGCTCTTACATTAAGGTAGGTACTGTAGTTGTGGTGTCACCGCCAGACACCACACTTGCTAGGTGGTAACTTTAAATCGGCCGCGGTCCATTAGTACATGTCGGACCCGCGTGTCGCCACTGTGTGATCGCAGACCGAGCGCCACCACACGGCAGGTCTAGAGAGACGTACGAGCACTCGCCCCAGTTGTACGACGACTTTGCTAGCGACTACACTGACGAAGCCTTTCTCTCATTTGCCGAGAGACAGTTAGAATAGCCTTCAGCTAAGTCCATGGCTACGACCTAGCAAGGCGCCATTAGTTACTTCATGAATCTAAAGAGTCTCACTTGTATCATCAAGAATGCTGTATACCAAAGGACGATATAAAAGTTAAGTGTTCTAGTAGCTACGTTCTTTTCTTTATCACATTCATCACGTATCCTGTTCCAGACTTCGCGCCAGTCGGCGTGTGTGTACGTGTGCCCTTTCGGCTACCCGTCTCTGTGGACTGGCTGCCTTGTCAGTCCACTACAGTAGTATTATTTTATTTTATTGAAAGCACATTTTACAGATTTTAACTGGTATTAATATGCATTACAAAATATTGTAAAACTTTCACTGATAGTTTTAAGTTCATTGTTTCTCTGCCTGTGCTGTTGAAAAGTATATTAAGGACTCGTCACGTACTCGGAGGCCGCTGGCGAGCACACAGCTGGTAACAGATCGGACAACCTCGACTGTCCTCCAGTGTAGCCTTGAACTGTTCCATGATAGGCACGGTCGTGATGCGGATCCCCCGTATCGTAATTTGGTACCGGCGCAAATCCTATTTGGGACGAAGAGGAAGCAGAAGCGCTGTAATATTGTTGGACATTAATTAATCATAGTTAACACTTGGTTCAAGAATCATAATAGAAGGTTGTATACCTGGAAGAATCCTGGAGATACTAAAAGGTATCAGATAGATTATATAATGGTAAGACAGAGATTTAGGAACCAGGTTTTAAATTGTAAGACATTTCCAGGGGCAGATATGAATTCTGACCACAATCTCTTGGTTATGAACTGCAGATTGAAACTGAAGAAACTGCAAAAAGGTGGGAATTTAAGGAGATGGGACCTGGATAAACTGAAAGAACCAGAGGTTGTAGAGAGTTTCAGGGAGAGCATAAGGGAACAATTGACAGGAATGGGGGAAAGAAATACAGTAGAAGAAGAATAGGTAGCTCTGACGGATGAAGTAGTGAAAGCAGCAGAGGATCAAGTAGGTAAAAAGACGAGGACTAATAGAAATCCTTGGGCAACAGAAGAAATATTGAATTTAATTGATGAAAGGAGAAAATATAAAAATGCAGTAAATGAAGCAGGCAAAATGGAATACAAACGCCTCAAAAATGAGATCGACAGGAAGTGCAAAATGGCTAAGCAGGGATGACTAGAGGACAAATGTAAGGATGTAGAGGCTTGTCTCACTAGGGGTAAGATAGATACTGCCTACAGGAAAATTAAAGAGACCTTTGGAGAGAAGAGAACCACTTGAATGAATATCAAGAGCTCAAATGGCAACCCAGTTCTAATCAAAGAAGGGAAGGCAGAAAGGTGGAAGGAGTATATAGAGGGTTTATACAAGGGCGATGTACGTGAGGACAATATTATGGAAATGGAAGAGGATGTAGATGAAGATGAAATGGGAGATACGATACTGCGTGAAGAGTTTGACAGAGCACTGAAAGACCTGAGTCGAAACAAGGCCCCGGGAGTAGACAACATTCCAGTAGAACTACTGATGGCCTTGGGAGAGCCAGTCATGAGAAAACTCTACCATCTGGTGAGCAAGATGTATGAGACAGGCGAAATACCCACAGACTTCAAGAAGAATATAATAATTCCAATCCCAAAGAAAGCAGGTGTTGACAGATGCGAAAATTACCGAACTATCAGTTTAATAAGTCACAGCTGCAAAATACTAATGCGAATTCTTTACAGACGAATGGAAAAACTGGTAGAAGCGGACCTCGGGGAAGATCAGTTTGGATTCCGTAGAAATGTTGGAACACGTGCGGCAATACTAACCTTACGACTTACCTTAGAAGAAAGATTAAGAAAAGGCAAACCTACGTTTCTAGCATTTGTAGACTTAGAGAAAGCTTTTGACAATGTTGACTGGGATACTCTCTTTCACATTCTGAAGGTGGCAGGGGTAAAATACAGGGAGCGAAAGGCTATTTACAATTTGTACAGATGACATTCATCAAATCTGATTTCACTTTCAATCTTGCATGACTGGGTAAATTTTTTAATTCAGGTACTAAAGACTGCATAAACAAGCTATCTTCGTCGGCTTGCTGTGATGAATTGTCTTTTCTGGCGTACTTCTCCTTCAAAATGTTATATAGGATATCTTCTTCTTCAAGACTCGTCTTTTCACGTGGCCTTTTTTGCCGTCGTTCAGCAGTTTTTTACGTGCCTCACTGCTCTAAATTTTCTCCTTCATGAAACTCATTTCTGTCTTCATCATCTTCATTGTCAATACTAGAAGTAGTGTTCTTACAGTCAGTTGTTAGGTATCGCAGCTGATCGAAGTAGATATACTTCTTCCTACCAGTTTTTTTTTACAGGTACTTGGGGGCCGGATCATCCATGATGGACTTACATTTTCATTCAGTACAGAATTGGAGTATCAACTATCTCGTATATTATACGAGACGTTTGCTCTTCCATATGGCGTAAAATGAAGTCAAAATGTTTTCCCGACCTCTCGAAAGATCTATGGCTTGCCTCAGCTGAAGGATTCCATAACAGGGCCAACTTTCCTCATTGTGTGGGTGCAGTGGACGGGAAGCACATCAGAATTGTAAAACCCACTTCCAGTGGTTCACTCTACTATAATTATAAGAACTATTTTTACATTCTGTTGTTAGCTGTTTGTGATTCGACGTACAAATTCTTATTTATAGACATTGGAGCATATGGGAAATCGTCCGACTCAACTGTGTTTCGTAATACAGTGTTAAATAATAAACTACAAGATGGTACGCTAGATTTACCTGCACCAAAACAACTGTCATTATCGTTTGAAAGACCTATGCCATTCATGTTAGTAGGAGATGAAGGTTTCGGATTATCAAAATTCATTTTGCGCCCTTATGGTGGAAAGTATTTAGACATTAAAAAACGTGTGTTCAACTATAGACTGTGCAGAGCTAGATGGTACATCGAGTGTACTTTTGGAATTCTTGCAAACAAGTGGCACATATTCTATCGACCACTGGATGTTAAATTAGATTTGGCAGAGTCTATTGTGAAGACATGTTGCCTCCTCCATCACTTTGTGCGTGATCGTGATGGAATACAGTTTGAGGATACGTTAACTATTCAGGGATTGCAGGACATGTCACCTTGCTTGGTCCGTGGAGGAAATATTGCGAACCGTATCAGAGAAGATTTCGCACACTCATTCATCAGCCCTGATGGCGAAGTGCCATGGCAGCTGCAAAAAATCTAAGTGCTAGAAATGTTATGTGAACATTAATGTCGTTAGGCCTAAATGTTCATTGGAATTGTATTTGAAATGTGCAGTGTTCAATTATTACCATGTTAACTGTAACAAACCATACTGTTTCGTTCACTGAACTGATTAAAACTGGCAATTAAAATTATAATTACAATGCACTTTTTTGTATTACAGTTGTGTGTACCTAATTGAACAGAAACCAAGCACGAGCACTGTTCTCATTCAGGTGTCAAAAACTTTTAAGTCAATAGTATTATGGTTGTTGTTGTTGTTGTTGTGGTCTTCAGTCCTGAGACTGGTTTGATGCAGCTCTCCATGCTACTCTATCCTGTGCAAGCTTCTTCATCTCCCAGTACCTACTGCAACCTACATCCTTCTGAATCTGCTTAGTGTATTGATCTCTTGGTCTCCCTCTACGATTTTTACCCTCCACGCTGCCCTCCAGTGCTAAATTTGTGATCCCTTGATGCCTCAAAACATGTCCTACCAACCGATCCCTTCTTCTAGTCAAGTTGTGCCACAAACTTCTCTTCTCCCCAATCCTATTCAATACCTCCTCATTAGTTACGGGATCTACCCACCTTATCTTCAGCATTCTTCTGTAGCAACACATTTCAAAAGCGTCTATTCTCTTCTTGTCCAAACTGGTTATTGTCCATGTTTCACTTCCATACATGGCTACACTCCATACAAATACTTTAAGAAACGACTTCCTGACACTTAAATCTTACTCGATGTTAACAAATTTCTCTTCTTCAGAAACGATTTCCTTGCCATTGCCAGTCTACATTTTATATCCTCTCTAGTTCTACCATCATCAGTTATTTTGCTCCCTAAACAGCAAAACTCCTTTACTGCTTTAAGTGTCTCATTTCCTAATCTAATCCCCTCAGCATCACCCGATTTAATATGACTACATTCCATTATCCTCGTTTTGCTTTTGTTGATGTTCATCTTATATCCTCCTTTCAAGACACTGTCCATTCCGTTCAACTGCTCTTCCAAGTCCTTTGCTGTCTCTGACAGAATTACAATGCCATCAGCGAACCTCAAAGTTTTTACTTCTTCTCCATGAATTTTAATACCTACTTCGACTTTTTCTTTTGTTTCCTTTACTGCTTGCTCAATATACAGATTGAATAACATCGGAGAGAGGCTACAACCCTGTCTCACTCCTTTCCCAACCACTGCTTCCCTTTCATGCCCCTCGACTCTTATAACTGCCATCTGGTTTGTGTACAAATTGTAAATAGCCTTTCGCTCCCTGCATTTTACCCCTGCCACCTTCAGAACTTGAAAGAGAGTATTCCAGTTAACGTTGTCAAAAGGTTTCTCGAAGTCAACAAATGCTGGAAACGTAGGTTTCTCTTTTCTTAATCTTTCTTCTAAGATAAGTCGTAAGGTTAGTATTGCCTCACGTGTTCCAACATTTCTACGGAATCCAAACTGACCTTCCCCGAGGTCCGCTTCAACCAGTTTTTCCTTTCGCCTGTAAAGAATTCGCGTTAGTATTTTGCAGCTGTGACTTATTAAACTGATAGTTCGGTAATTTTCACATCTGTCAACACCTGCTTTCTTTGGGATTGCAATTATTATATTCTTCTTGAAGTCTGTGGGTATTTCGCCTGTCTCATACATCTTGCTCACCAGATGGTAGAGTTTTCTCATGACTGGCTCTCCCAAGGCCATCAGTAGTTCTACTGGAATGTTGTCTACTCCCGGGGCCTTGTTTCGACTCAGGTCTTTCAGTGCTCTGTCAAACTCTTCACGCAGTATCGTATCTCCCATTTCATCTTCATCTACATCCTCTTCCATTTCCATAATATTGTCCTCACGTACATCGCCCTTGTATAAACCCTCTATATACTCCTTCCACCTTTCTGCCTTCCCTTCTTTGATTAGAACTGGGTTGCCATTTGAGCTCTTGATATTCATACAAGTGGTTCTCTTCTCTCCAAAGGTCTCTTTAATTTTCCTGTAGGCAGTATCTATCTTACCCCTAGTGAGACAAGCCTCTACATCCTTACATTTGTCCTCTAGTCATCCCTGCTTAGCCATTTTGCACTTCCTGTCGATCTCATTTTTGAGACGTTTGTATTCCTTTTTGCCTGCTTCATTTACTGCATTTTTATATTTTCTCCTTTCATCAATTAAATTCAATATTTCTTCTGTTACCCAAGGATTTCTATTAGCCCTCGTCTTTTTACCTACTTGATCCTCTGCTGCCTTCACTACTTCATCCCTCAGAGCTACCCATTCTTCTTCTACTGTATTTCTTTCCCCTATTCCTGTCAATTGTTCCCTTATGCTCTCCCTGAAACTCTCTACAACCTCTGGTTCTTTCAGTTTATCCAGGTCCCATCTCCTTAAATTCCCACCTTTCTGCAGTTTCTTCAGTTTCAATCTGCAGTTCATAACCAATATATTGTGGTCAGAATCCACATCTGCCCCTGGAAATGTCTTACAATTTAAAACCTGGTTTCTAAATATCTGTCTTACCATTATATAATCTATCTGATACCTTTTAGTATCTCCAGGATTCTTCCAGGTATACAACCTTCTTTTATGATTCTTGAACCAAGTGTTAGCTATGATTAAGTTATGCTCTGTGCAAAATTCTACAAGGCGGCTTCCTCTTTCATTTCTTCCCCCCAATCCATATTCAGCTACTGTGTTTCCTTCTCTCCCTTTTCCTACTGACGAATTATGGTAAATAAATAAAATTCATTATTATAGTAACAACATATGCGTAAATTATTGTTGTTTTGAATAATACTTTAACTGTATTTTTCGGACCATAAGGCGGAGCGCCTTATTAGACTACGAAAAGAGTACCCTTAATTTTGTTATGAAAATGTTGAAATAAAACTATTTATTTTATTTTCATTCGCCCTGTAGGGGTGAGTACATGGTTTCTGCGCTCATCCATTTTGTCCATTCTTCTCGCACTGAGACTGCATAACAGTACACTTGCTATTGGTAATGCAAAAGAAAAGGGGTGAGGGATAGCATTCTCCTTGTAGGTTATTAACCTCCTAGCCTCGTACAGGGGTAGAAAATATATTTCGCTATTCTTGTGGTCCGAAAAATACGGTATTAAAGTGAAAAAAGAATACAGAACTTACCAATTCTGTTTCTTTCATCTATGCTCTTTTCATCGAAATCAGGCACAAACTTCGTAATAATTTCTTGCCACGCTTTCATTTTCATGACTTTGTTACTGTAGTCATCGCTTTTCATATCCCAAATAACGGGACAACTTTCCACTTCACTTATAGAATCTTCTGTGTTGATGAACTCTAAACTCATGGCTGCACTGTGTGGAGAACCACTGGGCTCAGCAACGGCTGCCTGTGTTGGCAACTCTGCACTGCTGTGTCTGTGATCGGTGTCCCAGTGTGAACACTCCAATACAAGCTAATACATGTCCGGCGGTGACCGCAGCGAACACAGTGTCGGTGTCCGTCACATGTGGCGAGGGTGAGGCACTGCTGGGTCACCGTGACTCGGTGACTCAGTGCAGTGTCCCGGTGTGCATGCTCCAATTCAAACGAATGTATCTCTATCAGTGACCGTCACCGGTGACCGTCACAAGTGTCCCAGTGTGAAACAAGCCTTAAGCTACGCCAGACACTGCACGCGGCAGAGGAAGCACAGAGACGGCACGGAATATGTGAAACACAAAATCCAATGGGGCACTGCACAATGCAGGCAGCAAAGGTAGAAGCAGGGCAGAGGCCGGCGCTGGCTGTGTTGTGTGGCGTGTAGTGTGCTCTGACCAGCAGAGGTCCCACTGATATGCTCCGTCTCTCTCTCTCTCTCTCTCTCTCTCTCTCTCTCTGTGGGAAACGTTTGGAGCTACCGTTCTTTTTTTCTGAATCACTTATTGTTCACTCCTTTGAAAGATTCATCTCTATGAATCAGTTCGGGAGCGGATCCCCCATCTCTACACCTGACCTGTTACAGTTTCTCTGTCAAAGATATGCAGGCGTGTACGTGCACCAATCGTAATCCGACCGCACACCATAAAACCACGACCTCCATACAGTTCCCTTTGAAGGACATGAAGGGGTCGGTATCTGGTTTCTGGTTCACGCCAGATGAAAACCCGGCGAGAATCACTGTTCAGACTATACATGGACCCGTCCATGAACATAACCTGGGACCACTGTTCCAACGACCATGTACTGTGTTCTTGACACAAGGCTTTACGGGCTCTCCTGTGACCGGGGGTCAGTGGAATGCATCTTGCAGGTCTCCAGGGGAATAAAACATGTCTGTTCAGTCGTATGTAGACTGTATGTCTGGAGACAATTGTTCCAGTGGCTGCGGTAAGGTCCCGAGTAAGGCTACCTGCAGTACAACGTGGCCGTCTGCGGGCACTGATGGTGAGATATCGGTCTTCTTGTGGTGTTCTACACTGTGGACGTCCCGTACTGTAGCGTCTGGACTCGTTTCCTGACTGCTGGAATCGTTGCCATAATCTTAAGATCAGACTTTGTGGCACACGGAGGGCCCGTGCTATTACCTGCTGTGTTTGACCAGCCTCCCTAGTATTCCCCCCTCCTAACGTCATCAATATATGTTCTATGAGACATCTTCAACACACAGTCACCATTAGCACGTCTGCAAACATCTGCACACTTACTCGCTGCACCGTACTCTGACATGCACCAACACACCTCTGCGTATGTGGACTGCTGCCAGCGCCACCGTGCGACGACCGCAGGTCAAACGCACCGCATGGTCATGCCCCGAGGTGATTTAAACCCGCAAACCGCCCACCAGAGCGTTGTTTCACCATGTGTCAACATTATCCTTAATTTATGAGCATGAGTGTAGATTTCTGTACTTTGGTGGGCGTTCTACGTGTCACAGAGAATTGTTACTAATCATTTATATACCCGCCAACCTTGTGTGTTTGTAAGAAGCTACACTGCCGCATTTTTTGAGACACATGCTGGTCCCCACGAATACTGTATCTATGTTTTGAATGAGGAGCTCAATGTGACATCGAGCCGTATACCGAAGGGCGCCTGGTCGATGAGACAATAAAGAGAGGGTTTGTGAAAAAAGATCTGCTCGTCTGTTGGAGATGGGCAGTATCGGTAATTAAAAAATATGATATTGGTGGAAAAACATGCACAGGCCCTGCCATTGGTGGACTGAACTTCTTGAAGAAGCTTCGTGTGGTGCATGTGGTTTAGGAGGATAATGAGATGGAGAGTCCAGAGGGAAGAGAGTGTGTCTGGAAGACGGCGATACAGGACAATTGTGACTGACTGCGGGAGTGGGACTTGTGATCAGACGGCGGTATTAGTGTCGTGTGGTAGCCGCAAGGCCCCACCAAAATTTCGGCGTTAGGTGTGAGAAAACTCCGGTCGGATTTCGGTTTGTTGCAGCGAGGCAAATCTGAGCGAAGTTTCTAGGCCGAGGGCCTTGGTTGGCATGCCATTACAGTTTCGTGTCTGGTTTGAAGGTGCAGTTCCAGGTTCTGTATTGAGTAGTGAGGGCCTTAGTACTTCGATCGAGTCATCGCTGCGGCGTGCAGTTCACCTCTTTGCATACTCCCGAGCATGGTAAGCATTGTGCTGCTCCGGCTTGATAGATATATTGGAGATGAATTGCCCATCAGTTACAGCGTTCACCTCTGCAAACAGCAGCAGTCATCCCTGCACATATATACGCAGCATTAGTGTGTAGTTTTCCGTTCACAGTGTCTGTCAATCCAGTGAGTTGCAGTCAGATAGGTATCTGCATTCTAAATGAGAACCATGGTTGGGCCTCAACCCGTTGCTGACTTTGTCAACTGCACCGCAGCACTTTTCGTACATCTTGCAAATGGAGTTATTTGCTCATTGTCACCCTTGTCTTTTTCGACATTAAGTCTGTGCAATCACACCTTTAATTTCAGTAGAAATCAGATACTAGAACCCTTGTTTTGTTAATTTACGTGCCAGGTTCTTATAGTTGTTGAAAATGTATTAATTTACATACACTTCAGTGTCACCATTAGGGTCAAAATATTAATTAGATAGACTCGGATCTCCCTTAGGTATAGTTCTATAGTGTGTATGTCAAGAATGGTACTACCACATAAAGTATTACCTGACAGATTGAGGTTAGGCGTGGTGTCCACATTACCAAGATAAACTTGCACCAAGGACGGTTTGCAAGGTTGCCTTACCGCTGAAGATGAGATGTGCAGAAAGTGTTTCTTGTTGTCTTCCGGCACTGCCATAGCATAGTTCAGACGCGTACTGGCTTCCGATTCACTGCACTTGTGCGGCTATCGAAGTTTTGAACTTTTTCTTACATACTCTGTTATTCTTATTGATATACTGCCATCTTTTAAAAAGTTGCAGATGTTTGTGAACACTACATATACATTGCCTGACAAAAAAAGTACAGCACCCAAGGACATGGTTAGATGTCAGTGCGGTGGACAATAAGCCACGATGACCTCTGATGGCGACCATAATAGAATGTTTTCTGTCACGAATCGGTAAAGCGTTCTCAAGAAGGCCAAAGAAACAAACATTGTCAGGGCTACATGCGAAGACTGAGGCACACTTTCTTCACTGCAGTGCCCAATTTCGACGTGATCCAGCGAAGCAGCCATAAACCTCAGATATCTGGCTTTGCACAGAAACGCGATATGTCCCAAATAAAGGTGCATCACTACAGGACATAGCCACACCTGCTGCTACAAGGCCCATTCGCCATCGTTCCTCCCACAGAGGGAAGTGGTGACCATGACTCCTCACCCATTGCTCCAGTATACTTGAGCTCGGTCGTTTGCATTATCTAAGTCGCCAAAATTAAAGTGGCGGTTCTACCACTTATGGCGGTGGCTGTTACAGTGCCCAGCAGCAGCCTTGGCTGTCCATGATGAAGCCCCATTTGCAACATGAGCACACTTCCTTCACCTCAAGGTACTTCATGTAAAATTAACATCATAACAAACACCATGCGTAATCACTGTCAGTCCTCTGTACTGTTCACTGTATTGCTCGCTGTGTCTCCTTAGCGTGACACAAGTGACGTGATCTGTATATGGTCCCTAGCTGTGATCATTTAGGTGAAAGAGACGAGCCCAAAGGACTAGCCAACTTTCAACCTTCCATATAGATTGCAAAGTTAGCCAGTATTGCACTCGAATATTAAGTACAGAAGAATGTGTAACTGAATATTAGCGTGACTCATCGAATGTCATTGTGTTCGCTGTGGTGTCAGCATGATAATAGTTAGGTACATTTTTCTTTATTCAGCGAGGTGTTTCAACAACGATTTACTTGGAAGTGATTGAGAAATACGAGGGCAGTTCAATAAGTAATGCAACACATTTTTTTTCTGAAACTGGGGTTGTTTTCTTCAGCATTGAAATACACCAGGTTATTCCCCAATCTTTTAGCTACACAACACTATTTTTCAACGTAATCTCCATTCAATGCTACGGCCTTACGCCACCTTGAAATGAGGGCCTGTATGCCTGCACGGTACCATTCCACTGGTCGATGTCGGAGCCAACGTCGTACTGCATCAATAACTTCTTCATCATCCGCGTAGTGCGTCCCACGGATTGCGTCCTTCATTGGGCCAAACATATGGAAATCCGACGGTGCGAGATCGGGGCTGTAGGGTGCATGAGGAAGAACAGTCCACTGAAGTTTTGTGAGCTCCTCTCAGGTGCGAAGACTTGTGTGAGGTCTTGCGTTGTCATGAAGAAGGAGAAGTTCGTTCTGATATTTGCGCCTACGAACACGCTGAAGTCGTTTCTTCAATTTCTGAAGAGTAGCACAATACACTTCAGAGTTGATCGTTTGACCATGGGGAAGGACATCGAACAGAATAACCCCTTCAGCGTCCCAGAAGACTGTAACCATGACTTTACCGGCTGAGGGTATGGCTTTAAACTTTTTCTTGGTAGGGGAGTGGGTGTGGCGACACTCCATTGATTGCCGTTTTGTTTCAGGTTCGAAGTGATGAACCCATGTTTCATCGCCTGTAACAATCTTTGACAAGAAATTGTCACCCTCAGCCACATGACGAGCAAGCAATTCCGCGCAGATGGTTCTCCTTTGCTCTTTATGGTGTTCGGTTAGACTACGAGGGACCCAGCGGGAACAAACCTTTGAATATCCCAACTGGTGAACAATTGTGACAGCACTACCAACAGAGATGTCAAGTTGAGCACTGAGTTGTTTGATGGTGATCCGTCGATCATCTCGACCGAGTGTGTTCGCACGCTCCGCCATTGCAGGAGTCACAGCTGTGCACGGCCGGCCCGCACGCGGGAGATCAGACAGTCTTGCTTGACCTTGAGGCGATGATGACACACGCTTTGCCCAACGACTCACCGTGCTTTTGTCCACTGCCAGATCACCGTAGACATTCTGCAAGCGCCTATGAATATCTGAGATGCCCTGATTTTCCGCCAAAAGAAACTCGATCACTGCCTGTTGTTTGCAACGCACATCCGTTACAGACGCCATTTTAACAGCTCCGTACAGCGCTGCCACCTGTCGGAAGTCAATGAAACTATACGAGACGAAGCGGGAATGTTTGAAAATATTCCACAAGAAATTTCCGGTTTTTTCAACCAAAATTGGCCGAGAAAAAAAATGTGTTGCATTACTTATTGAACTGCCCTCGTAGTTGATGTCACAGTTTGATAGGGATTCCACCTACTACATATTTTGGGGATATACAGTATACCTACATTAAGGAATGAAGTTTCGTACCAACCGTGGGATCAGTAGCCGTCCTGGCACTGACAACGCTGTATTGTCTTCTCGCCCAACTAAATCTCCAGACCTAACGTCTATGGCTTTCTTTTTATGCGACTATGTGAAAGACCTATGTACACTATGTGATCAAAAGTATCCAGACATCCACAAAAACATACGTTTTATATATAAAGTGCATTGTGCTTCCACCTACTGCCAGGTACACATCAGCGACCTCAGTAGTCATTATACATCGTGAGAGAGCAGAATGGGGCGCTCCACGGAATTCACGGACTTCGAACGTAGTCAGATGATTGGGGGTCACTTGTGTCATACGTCTTTATGTGAGATTTCCACACTCCAAAACATCCCTAGGGCCACTGTTACCGATATGATAGTGAATTGGAAACGTGAAGGGACACGTATAGCACAAAATCGTACAGGCCGATGTCGTCTGTTGACTACAGAGACCGCCAACAGTTGAAGAGAGTCATAAAGTGTTATAGGCAAACATCTATCCAGACCATCACACAGGAATTCCAAACTGCATCAGGATCCACTGCAAGTACTAAGACAGTTAGGCGGGAGGTGACAAAACTTGGATTTCATGGTCGAGCGGCTGGTCATAAGTCACACATCACGCCGGTAAATGCCTCGCTTGGTGTAAGGAGTGTAAACATTGGACGATTGAACAGTGCAAAAACGTTGTGTGGAGTGACGAATCACGGTACATAATGTGGCGATCCGATGGCAGGATGTGGGTATGGCGAATACCTGGTGAACGTCATGTGCCAACGTGTGTATTGTCAACTTCAAAATTCGGAGGCGGTGATGTTATGGTGTGATCATTTTTTTCATGGAGGGGGCTTGCACCTGCACTATCACAGCATAGGCCTACATTGATGTTTTAAGCACCTTCCTGCTTCCCACAGTAAAAGAGCAATTTGGGGATGGCGACTGCATCTTTCAGCGCGATAGAGCATCCATACATAATGCACGGCCTGTGGCGGAGTGGTTACACGACAATAACATCCCTGTAACGGACAGGCCTGCACAGAGTCCTGACCTATAGAACACCTTTCAGATGTTTTGGAACTCCGACTTCGTGCCAGGCCTCACTGACGACATCGATACCTCACCTCAGTGCAGCAATCCGTGAAGAATGGGCTGCCATTCCCCAAGAAACCTTCCAGCACCTGATTGAACTTACGCCTGCGAGAGTGGAGGTTGTAATCAAGGCCTCAGGGTGTGTCAACTCCATACTGAATTCCAGCATAACCGATTGAGGGCGCCACGAACTTGTAAGTCATTTTCAGCCAGGTGTCCGGATACTTTTGGTCACATAGTGAATGTGTCTTCTTTGCCGAAAACAGTTGTAGAATAAATACTCTGATGTCAAAGTGTTGGTGAATCCATATATGGTTCAGAATGTATGGCGTGAAATGGATTATCGTTTGGGAGTTGTCCTTCTGACGAAGGAGAATCATACAAACACCTATCCTCCTCCTTCAACTTTTCTTTTCCCTTGCGTGTATTCCGTCTAGTACGGGGCCCAGGTTTTCAGGATTTGGCAGATTTAATTTTAGTATTTCACTTAACGCCAACGGCCTTGCCACAGTGGTAACACCGGTTCCCGTCAGATTACTGTAGTTAACCGCTGTCGGGCTGGACTAGCACTTGGATGGGGGACCATCCGGTCTGGCGGGCGATGTTGGCAAGCGGGGTGCACTCAGCCCTTGTGGGTCAAACTGAGGAGCCACTTGCTTGAGATGTAGCGGCTCCGGTCTCGGAAACTGACACATTGCCGGGAGAGCGATGTGCTGACCACATGCCCCTCGATCTCCGCATCCAGTGACGCCTATGGACTGAGGATGACACGGCGGCCGGTTGGTACCTATGGGCCTTCATGGCCTGTTTGGAAGGAGTTACTTCACTTTCTATCCGAATGCCCTTCGTGACGTCAAAGTCGTCAACGTAACCCAATGAAGAGAAGTTGTGCTTGCCGCCTCTCTGTGAATCACGTAAACTTAATCTGTGTGTTCTCGTCCTTCAGCTGTTTCTGTGCCGGATTCTCTGAGGAGGAATATGGGGGCAAGAATACGATTTGCTTAAACGGGCACGGGGAACTGACTGAAAACCACAGTCAAGCTGGCCCGTGGACGAACCCACGTTTGTTAGTCGGCCGAGCAGATTTGATTGGTATCTGGCGCACCTCCTTGACTCGCAAGTTGGTTGGTTGTTTTGGGGAAGGAGACCAGACAGCGTGGTCATCGGTCTCATCTGATTAGGGAAGGATGGGGAAGGAAGTCGGCCGTGCCCTTTCAGGATGGCCGGACGCGGGATTGAACCGTCGTCCTCCCGAATGCGAGTCCAGTGTCGAACCACTGCGCCACCTCGCTCGGTGACTCGCAAGTTATTGCACTGCATGTTACGCTACACGAGTAGCTCCGTGGAGCAAACCTATAAAGTTTTAAAGACATTTTAAGTCACTTTTACGTTCTCTGTAATTCCTATCAAGGTGTGGCTACGCATTAATTCTATTTGACTTATACGTTTTGAGGCTCGATGTGACGTATTTTTTCCCCCGGCAAGACGTCAAGCACACATGTTTGAGAACTGTAACTTAATGCCACATGACTTTTGCGAATTTTTTCCGTGTTTTAAGATATACCAGGCGAAAATAAACTTCTCAGTAATCACTGATTAGACTGTAGCGCTAATGTTCTCGCACCTGGCTTTCCGAAATGTCACGCAGTAAGGGACGCTTCATTGCAGGAATGTTCCTACTGACGGTGTCACTTTCATCTGATCAGTGGAAGACTGTGATCCAGATATCTATGTGCTCCATGCCACAATGTTTGTGATCTTAATATCGTTCCTGTACCATAAGACAGTGGTATGGGAGCCTGAATCGTAATGTTAGTGTTTTAACTCTTTACAAATAAAACAGTTTCTGTGTCAATCACTTGCTTCTTTTGGCACCACTCTTTTCGATGGTTCATACCATCATCTTCAGGCGGAGAATTGTTTATTTACGTGGTTGGTGGTGGTGAAGAGTACAGACTTCTTTGCACAGTCGCAGATGTCTGTATCTTCACCAACACCAGCCATGTAAATAATCAGTTCTCCGCCTGGAGATGGGGGTGTGAACCATCGAAAGGCGTAGTGGCAAAATAAACAAGTGACTGACACAGAAACTGTTTTATTTGTATTGATCAACAGTCGAAGCCCTGCAAGCCCTGCAAGCCCTGCAAGCCCTGCAAGTACGACGCTGATATCCGGCAGAACACCCGACAACCCAAGATGTCATTAGATCGCCGGGAAAGCCTGAAGAGTTACATCAAAAGTCTCTACGGGGAGGAGATGTATCAGAATATCAAGAAGCTGGACAAGCTTCGGCAGAAGAAAGGGAAGATGCTGAGTTCTCTCAGTTTTTTGCTGAGGTGTCGAGATGGAGAAGTGGTACCAGTATTTGCCAGAATTAAACATCACATCAACTCCAGAGCGGCGAACAAGATAAAACGCAGAGCCAGCATGGCACTGGTGAGAGAGAGGATTCGAGATATGCGCCACAGGTTAGATGTTCTGGCCAGGGAGCTGTCACACATTCATCTGTACATGGCAGCCTCCTTAACAAGAGAAGATTGGGATTGGGTAGACCGTGCCTCCTGGTCTTTAGCTGAGTGTGCTAGAAGGAAGGCCTCATCTTGCCAATCTGCAAAGTTTGACCGCATGAGTAAGAAAGCACAGCAAATGGAAGAGACACGCACTGTGACGAATCTGAGTGGCATACAGTTTGATGATACAACCTTAAAGGTACTCAGCAAGGGTCTCAACTTTGCCACGACCCCTAGAAATGTACCCATTTCAGGTTTCGTCAGTGCAGTAGAGCAAGTTGCAGCCACACTTCCACCTAATGTGGTAGAGGAAGTCCGCCGAGAGACCTGCAGGGCCCTCACCAAGGCCAGGCCGCCGAAATCGAACATCACAACCGAGGAGAGGCTTGCACTCAAGAAACTCCGGGAAGACAACAGCATTGTGGTACTGCCAGCAGACAAAGGGAACTCCACTGTCATCTTGCAGCGGGTGGATTATGATGAGAAAGTACGCCAACTTCTGGAGGACCCTGCATACAGAATTCTGGAGTGTGACCCCACGGACAAGGTGGCCAAGAAGACTAGTGCTCTCTTTAAGGAAACAGGGATGCCTGATAAGATCATCAGACAACTACGGGAAAAAGCGCCTGTGCCACCTAGACTGTACGGTCTGCCTAAAATACACAAGGAGGGCGTGCCCCTACGTCCAATTGTCAGTAATATTGGGGCACCTACGTACACAACAGCCAAGTACTTGAAAGGTCTCCTGTCTCCATATGTGGGCAAATGTATTCATCACATCCGCAACTCGCCGGCCGCGGTGGCCGTGCGGTTCTGGCGCTGCAGTCCGGAACCGCGGGACTGCTCCGGTCGCAGGTTCGAATCCTGCCTCGGGCATGGGTGTGTGTGATGTCCTTAGGTTAGCTAGGTTTAAGTAGTTCTAAGTTCTAGGGGACTTATGACCTAAGATGTTGAGTCCCATAGTGCTCAGAGCCATTTGAACCAGCCATCCGCAACTCAGAAGATTTCCTGCAACGCCTCAAGCAACTGCACATCACAGATTCGGACATCATGGTCAGTTTTGATGTGGTATCGCTGTTCACCAGGGTCCCACTGAAGGACTCACTAGAACTGATTGCAGAGAAATTTGACGGTGCTCTGTTGGACCTGTTCAGTCATACACTGACATCCACGTATTTCCTGTACAGAAACCAATATTACGAGCAAACTGAAGGTGTAGCTATGGGCAGCCTACTGTCCCCTGTGGTTGCCAACATGTTTATGGAGAGTTTTGAGGAGAGGGCATTGGAGAAAGCCACATTTAAACCCACATGCTTCTTTAGGTATGTAGATGACACCTTCGTGATCTGGCCACATGGGATGGACAGGCTCAATGAGTTTCTTGAACATCTTAACTCATGCCACCCTAATATCAAGTTCACCATGGAACTGGAGAAGAATGGCCAGCTGCCATTTCTGGATGTAGTAGTCCAGAGGAAAGCAGATGGATCAATTGGCCACAGTGTGTACCGAAAACCAACACACACTGATTTATATCTGCAGGCCAGCAGCTGTCACCACCCTGCACAGAAGAATGGGGTTCTGAAGACTTTGGTCCACAGAGCACATGCCCTGTCAGACCAAGAGAATCTACCTATAGAGATAGAACGTCTCAAAACAGTTTTCTCCAAGAATGGATACACGGACAAACAAATTGAGAGGGCACTCCAACCAGCCACCGTACCACAGGTTCCTGAAGAAGACCAAGATGAAACAAAGAAGGTGGCATATCTGCCCTATGCTGGCTCTATTTCTGCCAGAATCAGTAGGATCCTCCGTAAACACAATATCAAGTGTGTTTTCTGTCCATCCAACAAGATTGGGGGACTGCTGGGGAGTGTCAAAGACGACCTGGGGTTACGAAAACCAGGGATTTACAATATACCTTGTCAATGTGGCAGGTCCTACATTGGCCAGACGACAAGAACTGTGGAGATCAGGTGCAAAGAACATCAGAGGCACACTAGATTAAGACAGGTGACTAAGTCAGCCATTGCTGAACACTGTCTAGAACTAGATCATGCCATGAAGTATGAGGATACCAGGATTCTAGCACAAACACCCAGATTTTGGGACAGTGTTATAAGAGAATCTATAGAAATTAAAATGGCTGACGATCTTATGAACCGTGACACAGGGTACCAGCTAAGCGGAGCCTGGGATCCGGCTCTGGAATTGTTAAAGAAGCAACGGGGCCAGCTGCAACACTGCACAAACAGAAGAACCAGAGACATGGAGATGGAAAACGAGCCCCTGGCGGACTGCCAGGAGCACCAGACCGAAGATGGAACACCCAGAAGTGGGATTGGTGGGCGCGAACCGCAGAGGGAACATCCAGAGCCGCAGTGGACGAAAAACGGAGCGGCAACGCTCCAACAGGTCGTGGTGAGCGGGCGCGGACCGCAGGGGGAACGCTTGGCACCCCAGACCATAGATGAAACCCCCAGGAGCGGGGTTGGTGGGCGCGGACCGCAGAGGGAACACCTAGAACCGCAGCGGACGGAAAACGGAGCAGCAACGCTCCAGCAGGTCGCAGGGAATGGGCGCGGACCACAGAGGAAGCGCCTGCAGCCGTTGGTGGAGGGGGAAGGCCATAGGCATAAATACTGGACCAGGTCCACTCGAGGAGCAGTCTCAGGTCGCACCTGATGAAGGTTACGAGCTACGTGACCGAAATATCGTGCAAGTACGACGCTGATATCCGGCAGAACACCCGACAACCCAAGATGTCAGTCGAAGCCCTCATAATACCTTCCCTTACGGACGAAACATTCATATTAACTCATTCACTTTTATGAATCTCCGAACAACTGTACATTTGTGTTTAACAGTACTTAAAAGATATCAGTTTAAAATAACCTGATATCACTTGTTCGCATTTGCGCAAGCTTTCGTAGATTCATAATACTTTTTTATGTTTAGATAGCATTCAGCATGTATCCGTAATTGAATCACAGTAATGTCACCATTCATAAGTTTCATGTAAATTAATATGAATAAATAACTGATTTAATTTACTCGTAAACACTTTCATGTTGTGTACCATTACTTATGATCCTTGATGACATTTAACAATTATTTAATTTGCGAACGTAGTTGTCTTAACATTGTTTCGAACGTATGATTACGTGTAAAATCAGTTTTATATGAGCTTGGGGTACCTTTGAGAGGGTTTATGACCCACATTTAAGACGGGGTAAGCGATCTACTACTATCCAGGGTTGTACATTTGTGAGACCTGTTTCAGTTGACCGCTGGTTGCTCTCGTTCGTGAGAAGCATCCAACTAGTAAAGTAATAAAAAGGGAGTTTAAAATTTCGTAAAAGCATCAGCATCGTTATCTCTGTATATTTTAACTGTTGTTCCACGTCACTAGCTTAAATGTCTAATTTATTCGTCTTTATACTCGGGGATAGTTCCTATAATACTTCAGTTGTTTCACTGCTTTGTAGTTAAACTTTCTGTCATACTATAGTACGACTTCAGGCAGGGATCACTTATAACGTTGCTCGCCCACTTGAAGTACTTTCGTGCGACGAACTGGTCAACTGAATATGGTTTATTACAGCCGAATATATAATTCCACGATAGGTAAAATAACTGGTAAACGTCTAGTCCCTCAAAAAATACGGCCGAATATGGCCCACTGACTGATGGAAGTTCGTGAAATGGAAGCACTTTACGCAGTCGGTCTGAGCAGTCGATACGCAGGACGACAGATATATAAAGTCTCAGAGGTCACGACAAAAAAAATATTGCGTGATCAGATTTATTGAATGCGTGACTCAATTTTATCAGAAACATCTCCAACAGCCGTGACTAACGTTTAG